>NC_080074.1:12115612-12731445 GCF_949987535.1 Balaenoptera acutorostrata
AAGCAGAAACTCTGGGGTGGGGACCCTAGGTTCTAAGGAGCCCTCCAGGGGCTTCCAATATTCGGTCAATTTGAGAACCCTGGGATGGAGCATCTTCTCGAAGACCCCCACCTGCAAGGTAGATACGGTAATCGTATCCCCGTGGCACAGGTGAGGTTGTGAGGCTCA
The DNA here is from genome assembly GCF_949987535.1 of Balaenoptera acutorostrata. Lineage (NCBI taxonomy): Eukaryota > Metazoa > Chordata > Mammalia > Artiodactyla > Balaenopteridae > Balaenoptera > Balaenoptera acutorostrata. The sequence goes on from NC_080074.1 coordinate 12,115,781, forward strand.
GGGAGGTGACTGGCTCACCTAAGGCCACGCAGGTAAGAGGTGGTAGAGCTCAGGTTGGAACCCGGGAAAAGTCAGTGCTCTTTCCACGTCGCCCTGCACCTCCACCCCTGGACACTTCCCTTCACAGTGCCACCTGGACACAGGGCCCAGGGCGCAGGTGCTTCTGGGGAAGCTCCACCCAGCCACTCCCAGGGCACAGCCCTGCCCAGGGACCTCTCCCTCTTCACCTGCTATGTGTCATTTGGGGCAGGCCCTGCATTCGGCTCCAGTCTCAGGGTCTGATAACTAATTTACACTCAAGTAGAAATGGCTGATAACGCCTTCATGGGTGCCTGCTGCTTTTTAGGGGCTGTTCGTGGTAACCAGGAAGAAAGAGAGCTCATGGCGGGGTTCCAGGCTCCTTGTGAGGAACGTGTGTATGTTTTGGTGGGAGGGCTGTGGACCTCCGAGCACAAGCAGAATGGTGTCGTGGAAACAGCACAGGCCCTGCCACAGCTGGGTCATCCCTGCCTAGGAGCCCGGGGCAAGCCACTTCATTTCCCTAAACCTTCATTTGCTTACCTGTAAACAGGCAGGATTCCTACATCTGGTTCCCTTAGGAGGGTCCACGAGATAGCCTTTATCAGGTGGCCCTCCCCTCCCCGGATTGCCCTGGCAGGCTGCTGTAAGCAGAGCCCAACCAGGGCAGAGTCACCCGAAGTCATAAAGTAGGCAGGTCCCTTCCTGGGACAGCACTTAGTGCTACCCATCTGTGCCACCTGCCAAAGGACTGCCCGGGGTCTCAGTGCCTGGCAATCCCTGCCTCTGGAAGCCTTCCCTGATACAGGCCTGAGCTCCCAGCCCGATGGGAAGCAGTGGGGCTGTGTAGAGAGCCCTGGGCTGGGAGTCAGGGGCCCATGGTCTGGTCCGGGCTTTGCTGCCAACTCTCTGTGTGACCTGGACAATTCCCTGTCCCTCTCTGGGCCTGAAACCTCACCTGAAAAATGACAGTAAGATGTAAGTGATGGGGAATGAGTAGGATAGTTACACAGGTAGTTGTAGAAGTCTTAGTAGGGGATTATAGATAGAGAGGGAAACCTAGAGAACTTTGGGAGACCACTGTAAGTTAATGATCACTCAAGAAAGCTATGGGAATGTCGTGGAAAGAACCAGGCTTGCTTAACTGTAAAGCCATAAATAAAAGCACAAGATATGCCCCAGGTCATTAAGTGAAAGAAAAAAATGAGGCCTGCCTTCCTCTGGTTCAGAGTTCCTGGTCCCTCAGAGTTCAGCAAGATAATGATCCTTAGGACCAAGAACAGGAATTTAAGGGATAGGTGACATTCCAAAGTAGGAGATCCTCATTAAATGGAAACCTGAGATGATTCAACATATTTTAGTATATGTTATCACCCTTCTGCTGATTTGAATAAGCGCTATGACAGTCCTAGTTTGACCTTATAGGGTCAAACATTCTCCTGCCCTATACAAAAGGGAGCTAGTGATGTAAGCCTAAGGTCTACTGGAAGAATGAGGAAGAAGGCAGTCTTCTCCCCCGCCCCCTCTTTCCTTTGATTATAAAAATGTAGCCCGCTTAGTTCACGGGGCAGAGCCGCCTTGCCTGCCCCCTTGCCTCTCTCACAAGCATCCTATATTAATAAACTTACTTCTTGCCGGTCACTTTGACTCTCGCTGAACTCCTTCTGCACTGAGACACAAAGAACTTGAGCCTCAGTAAGTCCAGAAAGCAGGAGAGTGATTCTAATTAAAAGATCGTGGGTTGAAGTCCCAATCTGGGTTTAAGCTGGGTTCGAGGGGCACCGTGAAAAGTCTCCCACTCTCCCGTTCCTGCCATCCAGGCCCCCTCCACAGAAGCAGCCCGTGTTTCCAGTTGCTTCTACAGACATCCTTCCTCTCCTTTTCTCCAGGGATGCATGTTACCCCACACTGTCCTTTACTTTGCTTTTTCCCTTAACATGTCTTTGCAAGCATTTCATATTAGCACATAAAGAACTATTTTAACTTGCTGAATCTAGCCCCCCTTGCTCTATTATGGGAACTCCTTATAATCAAGTCTTTGGGGGCTTCATGAATTGGGCACCTGATCCTGGTGGGCATCCATTCCCAGGCCTGATTCTGAATTGGACTCTGCACATAGCAGGGTTTGGGCACAGTGAAGGGTTTCTATCTCCAGGCCTCAGTTACCAAGGTAAGAAACGAAAGGTTCTTAGAGTCGTCCAGTCTACCTCCCTTGTATGAGGCCCAGAGATGGAAATGACTCACACAAGATCACACAGCAAGTCAGGGCAGAGCTGGGGCTAGGCCCTGGGTCTCCTGTCTCCTTGCCAGTTTTTTCCTCATGCTTCTCAGTAAGATAATAATGGGGATCAACAGCAACTATTCTAAGTCTGAGCTTCTGTGCACAGGAACAGACACTCAGGAAGCCAGAAACAAAGGGTTTCAAGTTCTGTGCGGGGAGGAGGAGCCACAGAATTCCCGGGAGCTCCCTGGCTGGCGTGCTTGGTGCTAGGTATGACCCACCCAGAAGACCTGACTAATGGTAATAATAATAATAATGGCAGCTACCACTGTCAGATGCTTATGCTGCTGGGTGCGTTATACGACTTGTCCCTTTTGAGCCTCACAAGGGCCCTGCAAGAAGAGTGTCATCAGGCCCATTTCCCCCTGCCGGATAGTGAGGCGCAGAAAAGGTAAATAATTTCATCATTTGCCAACATCCCCCAACCATGAAGGGGCAGCGCTGGGATTTTAACCCAGGTGTGTTTCACTCAAACTTTCTGCTGGGATTATTAACACTTATCCATACATTCGTGCCATTTTTCAGGTGAGAAAACTGAATGCTTGTGACAAACCCTCTCCCTGAGACTACTTTAGGTGTACAAGGGCCCAAAGCAGGAACCAACTTCCAGTCCCTGTGGCCCACAAGATGAAGGCCAAACCCTCACGGGTTCCTCCCTTGACCTCTGATGCTCATCGTGACCCTGCCTCAGCCCACTTGTCCCAGCTCGTCTCCTGATGTTCTGGCCGCCACCCTAAAAGGCCACCCCCTCTCCTTGCCTCCACACTTCCCCGCTGGGACACTTTGGGTCAAGTGGAAAAAGTCAGGTAGAAGAACTAGGTCCAAATATCCGTTCTGTTACCTGCTGTGTGACCTTGGGCAAGTCACTTCACCCCTCTGAGTCTCCCTTTCCTCAGCTGTAAAGTGAAGAAAGGTCTAAAGCCTAAGTCTCAGCCTAGCGCCTGCCTGCCACACTACAGGCAAATTAATGTGCGATATTTGAAGGAAGGAAGGAAGGAAGAAGGGTATTTATTATGTCCCCAACGTGACACTGAGGGCAACACTGGGGATAGTGTGGTGAACACGCTGCGGATGTGGTTAATGGCAGCAGGAGGTGAAGTAACTGGGGCTTTGTAACCGTGGGCAGGATTTCCCCCGAGGGGAGCCAATGACCTTGGGCCATGAATGAGGGTGGGGAATTACCCTAATGTGACAGCAGAGGAAAGGAGACCTTCCCAATCCGCCCTCCCCCACCTCCCACCCCATTCACTCAGCTGCAAGTGGCGGGAGCCTGAATTCTCCTTTTACAGGCCACCCTGGTTCTCCCTTGTGTCCCTAGCACTTAGCAGTTGGAGGAGGCGAGGCTGGGGGCCCTCAGAGAAGGCCGGTGAAAGGAGAGGCCTTTACAGGCCTCACCCCGCAGCGAGGCCCAGCCCAGCGGTCCTTGGCAGTGCCCCAGCCTCAGGTGTGCCCCTCGGCAGGGAGGGCCTGGCTGGGCCTCTCTCCTGCCACTCTCTGTGGGATGAAGGGCAGAGCACACGCGCCCCAGTCTCTCTGGTCCCGCCTGGACTCTCCACCTGCCAGCGCTTCTCAAACCAGCAACACCTGATCTAAAAGGAGCGGGAGGGAGCGGGGAGGGGAGGAAGGAGGGGGTTGCGGGTCAAGGACTAACCAGAGGTCCCCTCGACAATCACTTCAGGTCTCCATTGTGTTCTTCAGAATCTTTGGGAATTTTGCTTTCCACTCCCTAGTACATCAGTGTTGGTTTTCCTAGAACCTGATTCCTTCCCCTCCTGCCACGAAGGGTGGGAATAAACCTGACTGCAGAGAGGGTACCATTCCTTTGTAGCCGTGGCATCCCTCACGCCCTGGCACAGCCCCTGTCCCCACAGACACCCTCCTCCCTCCACACAAGCCAGCCTTTCCTTCCTCTCTTCCCAGATCGTACCCCGCACCGCATCACCGAGGTCCTCTGAACCCCGACCTCCACTGTGCATCACGGTCAGTTGTTTCTCTGGCTGCCTGGGCCTCCACAGTGGCCTCCCTCGAGGTCAGGGCCACAGACTGCCTCCCTTTGTGCCCCCGGCCCTCAGCACAGGCCTAGCGCTTAGGCGGACCATGCGGGGGATAAATGAGAGAATGAATGAATGAATGAACGGGAAGGGTGGTGGCCTCTCGGGGGCTGTGGTCGGCCTCCCAGAGGTGTTCGCATCCTAATCTGGGAAAACTGCAAATATGCTGCCTTATAAGGCAACAGGAGCCTTGCGGGTGTGTTTAAGTTAAAGATGCAGCGATGGGAAGACATTCCGCTGCGGACCACAGCTTCAGCCTGGGCCTGAATGTTCTGCCGGCCCTTCCTGCTGGCCTGCCTTGCAGATTTCAGACCTGTCTAGACAGCTCCCACAGCTGCAGGAGCCAGGTCCTTACCATCAGTCCATCCATGACTCAGTACTGCCCACTGACAAAGAGCGCACCCTAAAAGGTGAGAATTATGTTATATTCAGTGACCTTACTGAGACTACAGCCCGGGAGGCAGCCTCTGGGGTAGCTCTGAGGACTGTTCCACAGAGGTAAAGGAGGAGCCAGGATATAGGAGTTTTTGCTGAAAACAAACAAACAAACAAAAAACAAACAAAAAAAACACATGTAGTCGAACATGAAAAGATTACTGCTAACCACGAACTTATGGTTTCCAAAGGGGAAGGGGCATGGAGGGATAAGTTAGGAGTTTGGGATTAACATATACCCACTACTTTATATAAAATAAACAATCAACAAGGACCTACAGTATAGCACAGGGAACTGTACTCAGTATTTTGTAATAAACTATAAGGGAAAAGAATCTGAAAAAGAATATACATATATATATATATTATTTTCTATATATGTAAATGAATCACTGTGCTGTATACCTGAAACACAATATATATACATATATATATATATATATTTAATATTTATTTATTTACTTGATTGCACCAGGTCTTAGTTGTGGCATGCAAACTCTTAGTTGTGGCATGCATGTGGGATCTAGTTCCCTGACCAGGGATCGAACCCAGGCCGCCTGCATTGGGGAGCACAGAGTCTTATCCACTGCGGCACTAGGGAAGTCCCACTGACACAATGTTATAAATCAACTCTAATAAAAAAAAATCGATGAACACAAAAGCCAGAAATTTCTATGTTTGATTTCTGGCTGTGGTCCCCTTGGGATGATAGAGGCCTTTGGTGAAATGCTCAGAGGGGCAACATGGAGGGATAAAGAAATATAAGAGCAAGAGAGATCACATCTGATGGTATGTCACAGCATCTCCCATCTACACGCCAACAACAGGCATTTAGAGAGACAGAGGATGAGGTCAGGGCTGGGTCAATGAACTTGGCTCCCTGATCATGGGATTGTTGGGCAAATAAAAAGGTTTCAGTTTCCTATTAAGGTTTTTAAAAACTACTGCAGTGGAAATTGATCTAGAGAGATGGAGACAAAAGGTGACATTTATTCTGTGATTTTTTGAAATAATTTTTGAACAGCGGTACTTGAAGTTTTGTGACTCAGCTCGAGCCAAGAGGGAGAATTTAGGGATGAAAATTACATGTTTTGAATACAAGAGGGTTTAAGGATTTCTCTTCTTCTAGGAAAATGGCATAGCCCAGCCAACAGACCAAAACAAGAGTCAGAGAGACCAGCCCAGCTTCCCCTCTTTTATCTTTTTATCTCACTCTCTTTTTCCCTCTAACGAGGTGCCTCTGCACCTTAGCCCTGCACGTGTCCCTGGTCCCTACACAGCTTGGGGGTGGCGGAGTCCAGCCCTACTGCAGACTCTCATAGATCCGGGTGAGCACCTCCAACTTCTTCTCCAGCTCCCGGGCCTGCTGCCTCAGCCTTTCAGCCGACTCCGTCTTTGCCCCCTCATGCAAGTGCATTGACTCTTTCACCAGGAAGGCCACATCCATCAGAAGGGAGATACCAGCGGTGGCCACACCCTCAATCCGGGCCTTTTTAGTCATTGCCAGTGCCGTACCTCCAAAAGCTTTCTGCACCTGCTTCCTGCCTTTGACTGAGACTTGCCCAGTGGTCGTGAAGCGCTTAGCCCTGGCTGCTAAGTCAGGGTTGCCTTTGGCCAACTTGATGGCATGGACGTTTTTCTCAATGTCTTGCATGGCTTGGAAGACTTTCTCCATAGAGGAAGAAAACTGGGCTGTGCTGTTACGTACAACCCCCTCAAACACCTCTTCGTTGACGGCAGTTGACGTAAGGTGACTGGCTTCGGTTTCTGCTGCCAACGTGCTTACACGTTCCACGATGCTGGTGGACACACTGGTCACGGCAGCCGCTGCTCCCAGCCCTAACCCAGTGGCAAAGAGTCCCAGACTCCCCCCCGCTGTCACGGGTGCCAAAGCCAGGCCAAGGATGGTCAGGACACCAGACACAGCACCAGTGGATTTGGCCACAATGTTGGAGATGGTGCAGTCCCTGTGGACCTTGTCAGCCTTGTCTGCAAGTGCGTGGAGCTTTTTTATGCTCTCCTCAAGCTCCTGCTTCACCCGAGGAAACTCCTCCAGAAACCTCTTCCTGTCCAGCTGGTCTTGCTGGAGTGTGTCTTGATCCCCCATGGCCAAGTCTGCTTTCAGCTCATTCAGATATTCATATAGTGCATCTGAGTCTTCCCTGTAACAATGAAGGTCAAGGGATTAGAAAGATAGATTGCTTGTCCATAAAATAGGCTCAACAAGATCTATCCTACATAAATTATAGAGATTTTGGGGCTTCCCTGGTGGCGCAGTGGTTGAGAATCTGCCTGCCAATGCAGGGGACACGGGTTCGAGCCCTGGTCTGGGAAGATCCCACATGCCGCGGAGTAACTAGGTCCGTGAGCCACAATTGCTGAGCCTGCGCGTCTGGAGCCTGTGCTCCACAACAAGAGAGGCCGCGATAATGACAGGCCCGTGCACCGCGATGAAGAGTGGCCCCCACTTGCCACAACTAGAGAAAGCCCTTGCACAGAAACGAAGACCCAACACAGCCATAAATAAATAAATAAATAAATAAATAAAATAAACCCAAAGTTTAAAAAAAAAAAAAAAGTAAGCTGAAATATTTAGTTTAAAAATAAATAAATAAATTATAGAGATTTTATTATAAATCAAATAGAAAAGAATTTTACAAATGTAAATTTTTTTTCAACATTAAACACGTTTTGTACCTTGTAGATGCTCCATATACTTATTCAGTTGTGGAATAAATAAAAAAAAGGTCATCTTAGGATACTCTTTTTTTTTTCTTTGTATCCTTATCTTTATTTAAAAAAATTTTTTTAACATCTTTATTGAAGAATAATTGCTTTACAGTGTTGTGTTAGTTTCTGCTGTATAACAAAGTGAATCAGCTATATGTATACGTATATCCCCATATCCCCTCCCTCTTGCATCTTCCTTCCACCCTCCCTCATCCACCCCTCTAGGTGGTCACAAAGCACCGAGCTGATCTCCCTGTGTTATGGGGCTGCTTCCCACTAGCTATCTATTTTACATTTGGTCCTGTATATATGTCCATGCCACTCTCTCACTTCATCCCCATTTACCCTTCACATGCCCCATGTCCTCAAGTCCATTCTCTACATCTGCGTCTTTATTCCTGTCCTGCCCCTATGTTCATCAGAACCTTTTTTTTTTTTAGATTCCATATACATGTGTTAGCATACAGTATTTGATTTTCTCTTTCTGACTTACTTCACTCTGTATGATAGTCTCTAGGTCCATCCACCTCACGACAAATAACTCAGTTTTGTTTCTTTTCATGGCTGAGTAATATTCCACTGTGTATATGTGCCACATCTTCTTTATCCATTCATCTGTGGACAAGGACACTCTTTTTTTTTTTTTTTTTTTTAAATTTATTTATTTTATTTATGGCTGTGTTGGGTCTTCGTTTCTGTGCGAGGGCTTTCTCTAGTTGCGGCAAGCGGGGGCCACTCTTCATCGCGGTGCGCGGGCCTCTCACTATCGCGGCCTCTCTTGTTGCGGCGCACAGGCTCCAGACGCGCAGGCTCAGTAGCTGTGGCTCACGGGCCCAGTTGCTCCGTGGCATGTGGGATCTTCCCAGACCAGGGCTCGAACCCGTGTCCCCTGCATTGGCAGGCAGATTCTCAACCACTGCGCCACCAGGGAAGCCCAGGACACTCTTAAGATAGGGATTTGATTAAGACACCTCAGAGGCAGGTCAACACAATCACTTCCAAAGAGTAGGTAGAGTGGGAACTCCACAGATAAACACAGAGAAGTGGGATTGGAGCAGAAAAACCTTCATTCAGAGAACCTGAGTGTGTAGTGAGGAGTCAACCTGCTCTTTGCCCTTGGCTACTGGGAAGTGGTCCCTAAGCCCCTAGAATATTCTGGCTGATAGGAGTGTCCTCGTCTGCCTGGGCCTTTGGCCACTGGACAGTTTAACAGGGTGACATGTGATGGGGCCTCTGGGTCACGTGGCAGCACATCTGACCTCTGGAGGAGCTGGACACTAGGGCATTAGTCTGACCTCCGGGAGGGCAGGAGACAACAGGTCAGCTGTGCGGGCAGCACGTGACTGAGCCCAAATAAAACTCCATACACTGAGGGTCCTGTTGAAAAAGGTTCTCTCCTTGGTCAAATTTTAGTCAGGCTCTTCTGAGCCCTCTTCTCCAATAGGCCTCAACCTCCACCTTTGGTGTCCTGTCCTTGACGGCCTGTATTGCCCAGTCTCAGCAAAAATTCGTCCAAGTCAGTTTGGTGAGAAGCCTTCCCACTGTTTAGATCTTATCATGTTTGATATCTGATCAAACTCCTCATCTCCCACCTTTGATGCATAAGTCCTTTACTTGCTTTTAGCAAGAATCCTGTTAGCAAATTTCAACAAGAATCCCCCTGCCCTCGATGCCTCCTCTCAGTGATTTTCCATCCCACCCCCCTCACTCTGATCATTGGCTACAAATCCCCACTCATCTTTGCTGTATTCGGACTTGAGCCCATCTGTCTCCTCTGCTGCAATGGTCTTCACACCTATCACGATAGTCCTGAAGAGAGTCTTCCTTATCGTTTTAACAAGAGTCAGAATATATTTCTTTAAACAGGGTGAACGTCCCTGGCGGGCAGTGCTCCGTGTGCCCTGCCACACACTGAATCCACGACAGTGACACGTCCTGAGAACAATGGAAGCTTCCAGTGTGAAACCCGCCCAGACTCTGCCCTGTGGCTGATGGGAACTGGCATCCTTCCCTGTAATAAACCGTAACTGGGATCGTGACAGTTTTCAGGGAGTTCTGTGCCTCCTTCTAGGGAATTCTCAGACCTGATGGTAGCTTTGGGGATCTCCCAAATTTACCATTGGTGTCAAATGTAAGGACAGTCCTAGGGACCGTGCCTCATACTTTGAGGAATGGCTAGCTCTGCGTACTTAGAATTTAAAAAAAAAAAACCCCAAACTCAGAGCTAAAAGTGACCTTAACGATCATTTTGCCTGGCATCTGCTGTCTTCCAAGACTGATGCCCTTGGCCTTCCCAGCTGAAGGTCACTGGGTCCATCCACTGCCCCAGTTGACTGGGAAGCAGGTGATATGCTATTAACTCTGGTTCCCCTTGGACTCTCCAGCCCGCCTCACTGATTCCTGACCCATCACCCAGCACCCCCGACCTCTCAGGGGTCACCAGCCTAACTCATACCTTAGCTGGTGAACAGCTTCACATGCCTGCACACCAAGGCCATGTGCAACTTTATGGAACCTCTCAAAGATTCAAGAGATTTTAAGAAACATCCATGTGAACTGCTAAGCCTGAAGAGACCTGCATTTGCACAAGCTGGTGGAGGAAGAATTTTCCTCTTTGGTGGGGACTTGTGAAGTCTCGTCAGAATCCCTCAAATTACACAAAATTGGCAGCCACTCATTGTGATGCTGGAGGTCTCACTAAGCCACACGGCCTTCCCACTGGTCAGGGCTACTCTATGTAGATTGGAAGAGGGTCCCAGATGGCAATGGAGAACCCCAGGTCCCAGGCAGGGTGTGGAGGACACAGTCACCCAGGGCCCTCTACGCCCAGCATGAGAGGATCAAGTCAGGGAGGGAAGAAATGTCCCCTCTCCCACTCACAGGGCCTCTGCTAGGGTCACAGCCCCTTCAGTTTTGTGTCCTAGGGACCCACTCGTCTCACTCTAGTCCTGGCTCTGCTGCCCAAGCCTTCCTACTAGTCCTCCAACCTGGACCCCTCTGCTCCATCCTGACCTCTGGGTCTGACCCTGGTCCAGGCCTCCCTGGGCCTTTGGATGAGATGATTGCACTTGGTTCCCCGCCTCTGACCCTGCAGTTCACTCTAAGTCCATGACCACAATCCATCAGATTGAATTGCTATTCCCACTGGACATATGACAGATCTGAGACCCCAACTCTTAAGCTCAGAGCCCCAGAGCTGGGCAGGGATAGAGCCAGGATCCAACCCAACTCCATCCGATTCCACTCCAGCCTCTCTGCCTTATGGGCCAGCAGGATACTGCAGTGTTGGTACAATTCCTAAGGTGGGGAATAAAAGGGCTCCAGCCAGAATCCCCAGGAAGGCAAACTAATGGTGTCAGGATTTTCTGACTTGTCCTAAATAGAGTCCTGCTTGGGCCTCATCTCTAGGAAAAAAAGCTCTTTGGCCCCATCTTTTCCCAACAAGCTTTTTAAAAGTTAATATTAATTGAGCACCTACTATGTGTCAGCCGTCATGCAAAGCACTTTGCATACATTATCTCAGTTTCCTCACAATAAAATTGAACAGATAAAGAAACTAAGGCAGAGAGTAGTTCAGTAACTTGTCCAAGGTCATAACATGCCCCTTCCTTGCAGGTTTCATCTCTTCTCAACCTGAGGCTGTTCACTGCCAGCAAATGACAAGGAGGAAACATTCCCCATGGAAGCTTGAGAAGGAACATCCTCGACCCCAACCATAGGATCCTGCCTGGAGGAGGTGTATCTGCCAGGAGGAAACTAGCCTGGGGCAGGGGGATGTGGGTGACATTTCTGCTGCATCCCTGCAGGTTACCTGGGCAAATCAGCCTCAGCCAGAAATCTCTTCCTGCCTTCATCTTCAGTGAGCAGGTGTTGCAGTTTTTCCCTGCTCACTCTCTCCTGGAAATACTTAATGACATCTTTTTCTTTTTCCTGCTTCACTGAGGGAGAAGGGAACCCAGGGCTTACATAGAGGGAACCCACAGCACTAACTTTGCAGGCAGTTGGATAGAGCCGGGGTCTTGTTGCTGAGATGAGGACCTCCGGGAGGCCTCACTCCAATTAATATTCCCTGGGGTCTGAGGTTCTCTGTTAGTCCAGCAGTTTGGACTCGGGACTCCCACCACAGGAGCTGAGACCCGACCTCCGGCCTGGGAACCAAGATCTCACAAGCTTTGCGGTGTGGTAAAAAAAAAAAAAAGAAAGAAAGAAAAAAGGAGTAGTACAATATCAAAGAATAAAAAACAAAATAAAAATAGAAAGATAAAAAATACTTTAGGAAAAATAAAACTATAATAGAAACAACTGCAACAAGGTAAAATAAAATCACAACAGAAAAAAGAAAAAAAAGGGGGGGGGGAACAAGCCAAAAGGAGAGAGCAATAACAAGGTATAAAGAATAAAATTAGAAAAATAAAAGATTTATTAGGAAAAATAAAAATATAAAAGAATCATCAACAATGAATCAACAAGGTAAAACAGAACCCTAATCTAAAAGAGTTTTAAAAAAAAAGCCTTGGCTATGGGGGCGGAGTTTAGGCGGGGGTGGAACTTAGGCAGAGGTGGGGTTTAGGGTGGGTCGGGAAGTGGGGGGGGGTGACGTTTGAGTGTGGGGCGGGGCCTAGGCGGGGTGACGTTTGAGCGTGGGGCAGGGCCTAGTGGGAGGGGATATTGGGATATACTGTGCATATAGCTGATTCACTTTATTATACAGCAGAAATTAACACAACATTGTAAAGCAATTATACTCCAAAAACGATGTTAAAGGAAAAAAGAAAACAGCATTTAAAACATCACAAAAATGTAAACCCTGTTTGATTTTTTAAAAAAATCTAAAGTAAATTTATTTATGTGCAAGTCCTGGCTTTCCAATTTTGATTATTTTCGAGACTTTTTAAAATTGAAGTACAGCTGATATACAATATTATACAATTTGTAGGTGTAAAATATAGTGATTCAAACATTTTTAAGTTTGTATTTCATTTATAGTCATTATAAAATAATTTTTATCTTTTAAAATAAAACACTTTAAATATGAGAAGTAAATGTACTTGTTAATCAATATAAACATTAAATTACACTGCTAGAAGTTGGGAGGTGAAACACTGAAGGGAGGAGGAGGATTAATATCTCATTTTTCAAAGTGGGGAGTCAAGAAGTACTGGCTCCAGTTGAGGGCCTAAGAAATGAAGGCGTAAATAAAGTGCTTACAACTACAAAGTTTTCTAATAGAAGATATAAAACTAGTGATATAATGATATTAGGAGAAGGTAGGGAGGGGTATAAGCAAAAGTAGAAAAATAAATGAAATCATTATCTTTCCTGGTAAAGTAAATAAATAATATCAAAATTTTTAAGTCAAGAAAAAGAAGAACACAATACCTAATATTTATTAGCTATTGTGGTTGATGACTCCCCACTTTGTACCAGGCACCATTCTAAGTGCCTGGTATGCATTCACTTACTTTTAATTCTCACAACGACCCTGTAAGGAAGGAAACTGAAGCTCAGAGAGGTTAAGTAATTTACTCAAAGCACCCAGCTTGTGCTAGGGCAGGAATTCAAGTCCAGGTTCCTGTCTCCAGAGCACACGCTCACACTATTCTCTCTCCCAATGTAATAATATCATTTAGAGATATCGATTAACTGTCTAAAGAAAAAGCTTTTCCTTGGGAAGTAACGAGCAGAACCCTCTGCATGAATTGATTTGTTTTAACCATATGCACTTATTACTTTGTATTCTTTTAACTTTAAGAAAGCAGAAGTCACTTTAGTAAGTAAGTGACAAGAATGGGTTGGTTTCAGGCACCACCACCTTAAGGATGATGGAAGCAGTTGGATCAAGTGCCAACAAGAAATGAGCCTGATGTGTCCTGATGTGACAACTGTCAGTGTAGGAGACACGTTCGTGTTGATGAAACCAAGTTCTCTAAGAAAAGTAGGGATAAGAACAGAGGTTAAACCAGAATAATCGGAGTGAACTGTCACCTTAAACAGATACATTTTCCAGCTGCATCTTGCCCACCCACATAGGCACCCATGGGCTTCTGTCCACCCAAGGGAAGCAAGACTCCTTGCAGGGGAAGTGAATTCTACAGGCCGGCATATCTGCTACTCCAAAGGCAAGGATGCTCTCGAAGACATTCAGAGCAGTGTTTAGAAGGGGCACCACAGGTAAGTCCTAACGACTTACATATAGTAATAATAATAATAATAATAAAAATAACAATAATAATGATTACTATGATCATGTTTTTAGGCCAGGTTGAGTCTGTGAAAGGCCATGAGTTCATAATAATATTCAAATGAGAAGAGTTTAGATAAAGTATGTCCAAAGAGGTAGATATAAAGGTCCAAAAAGGTAGCTATGCTCCAAAGAAGAGTGAGTATAATGGGAAATATTTCATTGTTAATTGAAGTTAATAAAAAGAGGAGTTTTAAAGTCTATGGGGATATTCCCTTCTGTTTATTTACATGACTATTTATAAAGGATTGAGGAAGAAAACAAACAAACAAACAGCCTCTGACATCCCAGCCTGGCCTGGCACTCACAATAGGGCGATGCTATTCTCCTGTTGGACGTAAAGACTCTCACAGGACCCCAGACTCAGACAGGATTACCCTGAGAGCATGAGGAAATGAGACAGCAAACACTTATCACTGTGCTGCCACCAGCACAACACTCCCTCCCTTGGCTGAAAAGCATGACTGTCCTTCTTTACCAATTGTACCTTTATCCTCACTCTGGTCTCCCCTCTCCATAGATGGATTTCCTGAGACACCTTCAGTGTGAACTGCCCCCCATTCTCTGCAGCACCCAATCGACAGAGGCCCCATTTCCTTAGAGCCTCCCCCAAATGACCTGACCTAAGCTCAAATCTTAGAATCTTTCTTTCGAACACCTTCTTTCTGCGATGCCCAGGGTTCCCCCTCAGGAAGAGTAACAAACAGCTTGTCCACTATGGGAGTGTGCCTGAGGCTGCAGGCACTGACAGTGTGGATGGAGAGAATACACACAGGTGGCCCCGGCGAGGGTAAGGATGCCGAAAGTAGGTTCCTTTCTCTTTCCAAGCCACCCTTGCTCTGCTCGTTCCCCGGCTGGTCCATTTCCAGCTCCTGTTCTTTGTTCTCAGACTTGATCTTAACAACACAGTTTTCCTGTGTCTTGGATGCTTTCCTGCCCACCTGCTCTCATGCAGTTCCACCTCCTCCAAAGCCACTCGCCTCTCCCCTCGACCCTCTGCCTCTCGTCTCAGGGCCTGGACATCAGGTATGTGTTGCCGGGCCCCTCTGCGGCGAGGGGTGACTGTATGACCCAGTCCTGGCTAACACGGCACAGAACTCAGCAGAGGGGGTCCTGGAGGCTCCCTGCTGTAAGGGACAGGTGGGAGAGGAGAGTTGGCTCATCCCCTGCCTCCTTCTCTGCCTCGAAGCTGCATGAGGCCGGGAGCCAGGGCAGCCAATTGAAATCATGAAACACAGGCACCAGGAGGTAAGGAGGGGGCGGAGGAGGGCTCGGGCAGAAAGGCTGGATCCCGGATGACTCCAAACACTTGTAAATGGGGCTGCGCCCTCGACCTCCTCCTTCTGTCCTTCTCTGCCATTCTCGGCCTGGCCCTGACCCTCGTCTGCAGCCTCAGCTGGGTGTGGATGCTGGACGCTGCTCCCTCCTGCTGGATTACTCTACGGGGCGTCCTCCTCTGTTAGCCTCTGGTCCATAACTTCCCGGAATAGTTGTTGGTGGGAGAAGGGAGGACCCTGGAGAAGCCTGTCCCCACCCAACTGCATAGCCAGAATGGCCCTCCCCTCGCTGTGAGCGGGCAGAGAGTCTCACCAAGCACCTCCCTCCACGTAGCTGCAGGGCCTCCTCCTTGGTCAGGGAAAGGAGGGGTTAAGACAGGATCAAGTTCAGAGTCCTTAGCCCAGCCCCCAGGCCCTCCTACTGCTCCAGCTCCTGTTTTCCTCACCACTCCCTGCCTCCCTGGGCCTGGTCCCGGTGCCTGGAGGACTCCCAGCTGCCTGGCCTCTGATTACACCCCGCTTTGCACAGGCTGCTCACTCCCCATGGAATGTGATTCTGGCTTATACAAGAGTTTACTTGAATTTACGCTATAACTAAAACACTTGTTTTGGGCCTATCAAACATACACCATACATCGATTTTAGTTATTAAAGAAGACGGCGCATTGACCAGAAGTAAAGAATGTCCCTGTTAAAAATAAAGATGAAATGCCTCCCTTCCTGGGAAGCCAATGCGGTATTCCTTCCATGTTAGGATTTCCTTCCTAGGTGCCAAGGCCATACTGACTCGCTGTGTACATGCTGTTCTGTATTTTGTGAAACCTTGAAGAAAATTATCCCTGACTCGTCTGATGGTCTTTGTTCTGACAAGACATAAACCTGTGCTGAAAACCCTGCTTCTCCAGAGCAGTTCCTCACAGTTATCTGAGAGGCTGTCTTCTGGGCTAGAGGCCTCAGTTAGTTCAAAGAAAACCCTTTTCTACTCCGATTATACATTTTTTATTATTTTCTTTGACACAGGTGTACAGTTTGGCTTTTCATCTCAAGATTGCCCAACAGCAAACACGGTGCAGGTCTCTGCAGCCAGGTTACCCCACTTCCTCAGCGGGACCATCTTCCCCGCACAGGACCACCCATCACCCGCGTCCTGAGCAGTGGGCCCGGTGAGCACCGGAAGACAAAGCCCTGCATCTCCCTGCTTGGTCTCCTGGCCCTCCCCTCTCAGGCCTCAGTATCCCCCCAGGGCCTGGCACTGAGCAGGCACTCAGAGACAGGGTGGGTGAACAAACCTTGATTCCTTGTATCTCCGAAGAAATCCTTGAGCCCCTTCAGCGTCACCGCAGCACCCTGGGGGCTGCTTCAAGGTGGCCAGGCCACAGGAGGAGAGGTTCTGACATCCATACCCAACTCCACCCCCTCTGCTTCCTCCAAATTTCCCAAAGGACGGAGCACCCCCCAACACCCACCTTCCTCCTGGGGTCACCACTCAGGCCTCAGGAGTCTGCATCTCGAGCTGAGCTCACCTGAGCAGGTGTCGCCCTCCCTCTGCACTGTTTAGGGGCGGGAGGAAGCAGTCAGACAAACCTGCCTCCAAATCCAGACTCTGCCCCTGCTTAACCTGCCACCTCGGGCCCATGACCTCATCTCTCTGAGCTTCGATCTCCCTTCTTCTGTAAATCAGTGACAGTCATACTTTTCTCAGACAGTTGTCCTGAGGATGGGTGGGGATCCTACACCCCCCTGCTTACCCAGGAATCATCCTCCGGCCGAGTGTGAACAAGATCCAGTTGTTCTCAGCTGTGAAGATGCAGCCACTAGCTGTGCTTCTCTGCAATAACCACACACACCCTCTGGGCCCAGATATACCCGGAGAAGCAAAAAGGAAAGTGAAAGCCTTCAACCTCTGAGTCACTCAGGTCAAACAAACACTCTGCCTACTAGGCCTCACCCTGGGCTATTCTCACCCTGATGCTGATCCCCTTAGAGAAACAAGTCCAGCCCTGACATTCCAGGTCCTACTGGGCTCAGCACATCTTTCCTCGGGCTCCTTGAAGGAAGACCTTCCACCAACAGACTGTGAGGCCCTTGGAGGAGTGATGGGTGTTATCCCATGATGACCACACACACTGTAAGTCTGTTCTTACAATCACCTGTAACATATGCCAGGTATATAATGTGATTTTGCAGGTAAGGAATCTGAGGGGAGGGGAGAGGCCGGAGCTTTCTTCCACCAAATCAGGGGAGGGCCAAAGATTCAAACCAAGGTTGACATTTGACACTTGCAAATACTGCTCCTTGCTTAAAGTTATTTTTTGTCATTGTTTTCTGTAAACTTCCTTCCTCCTGATTCTTTTCCCTTTCACTAGCATGACTTTAGCCAGACAAAACCACTGTGAGATGCAGAACTGGATTAAACATCCATATGAGCTGCAGCCAGGTTGACATAAATGTCCTCTGATGAGAATGCAGAATGGTCACCGAACATTAGAGGCCTCCATAAAGACAGGCTCATGGTACAGCAACTAGACGGGGGCTGTAGACTCAAATCGAGGTGAGGATTAAGCATCTCTTCACTCCACAGTCATAAGCTGAGACCACCCCTTTGGAGACCCTAAAGATCTAGTGACTATAAAATCGGCCTCAATGTGACCCCCAACATCACAAGAGAAGTCCCCCAGGATGGCTACAGCTCCAGAGTCGAGGCCTTGGCTGAAAGCTTTGGTCCACAGCAATTTCAGCCCACGGTGATGGCGATACCAACTCAGGGAGGAAGTAACCAGAAAACTCCTTAGGAAGGTGCCTGGCAGAGGTCACCAGCGTCACCTGGTGGAGTCTGGAAAGGTCAGCAACCAGAGGCACGGGGCCACGGCCCCCACGAGCCCTGCTCACCTGATCTCTCCATACCCGGGGGGAGGTGCGGATGGTTCCCACATGCTGGACATCAGGAGGTGTGTGTCTAAAACCGCGACCCCCCCCTGCCCATTGTCCTTTCTTATAGGGACAGTGAGAGTGGATAGGGAGCTTTAGACTGAGCGTGTGACCATGGGGGCTTTTGGGTCCTCCGAGTGGCTGGCAGAGACGGGCACCAGGCGCGGAGCACAGGGGATCACACTCCTTGCAGACAGCACCTGGTGACCTCAGGGGAACTGGTCTCGGCCACTGGCTGCCAGGCCGCCAGCATCATCCACTGGACAATCCTACTGGTCTTTCCTCAGGCGGGAAAATAGGGCCCTGAGGGATTTATCAGTTGTCAGCCTCTGGAAGGTTAAGAACTAAGTATAAAGATGACCAATAAAATCAAGCCCACTCTTTTAATATTTTTATGTTGAAATCAAGACAAGTGTGTTTCATTTTAACGTACGTATTGTCAACTACAAATTGGCACCTGCCATTGGCAATTGCCATCTGCCTCTACAAGGTTTAAATCATGAGCTGCTGCAGCTGCTGACCTTCCACACCCCCTGAAAGGAGTCCAGGGTGGAGGTCAGGAATGAGGCCCTCTGTGCTCTGGGAAAAACTGGCAGAACAGAGAGTTAGATATTTTCAGGAGAAGATTTTATGAGCCCAATCCTTGCATCTCCTCGTACCTAGAACAGCACTAAAATCCTTCATGGTGACATGGGGGGCTCGTGACTAGCAGTAACCTTCATGAGACTAGCAGAAACCTTCTGCAAAAAATATGAGCTTGATTGCATGCACTCTCCCTTCACTAAAATCACATATATACTGACCTTCCCCCCGCCTCTTTGGAGCAGTTTCTCAGAGCTATCTGAAATGCTATCTCCTGGGCTGCAGTCCTCATTTCACCCCAGATGAAACTTAACTCACAGGTCTCACGTTGTGCCTTTTTTTCAGTCGACAGTATAATGTTTAAGAGAATTGGACACATTCTCAGAGTTAACAACAGATTTTGGATCCTAATTTAAAACAGGTAATTGAGCAATTGATTTGGATTAGACATTTGAAGTTGAAAGGCACTCTGCTAAGTGTCAACACTAAGTACTTTGCTGACAACCTTTACCTGGAGAGAGGAAATAGACTCAAGTTCAGCAGATCCCAGAACAGGAGGGGCAAGGAGTGGCGTGTGAGAGTGGAGAGGGGGCTGTGAGAGCCACGCCACCAGACGTCCTGGGGCATGTGCCAGGGGGCACCACCAACCTCTATCCTCCTGGCAGCCAGGCAACCAAGGAGATCCTGGTCTGGTCTCACTGTTGTGCTAAAATATGGCCTTAAAAATAACAGCATCTAGCCGCTGTGGAAAACAGTATGACGGTGCCTCAAAAACTTAAATGTAGAATCACCACGTGATTGGCCAATCCACTTCCGGCTATAGAGCAAAACTAACTGAAAGCAGAGTCTAGAAGACATATTGGTACACTCCTGTTCATAGCAACATTATGCACAATAGCCCAAAGGTGAAGCCACCCAAGCTTCCATCAGTGGATGATAGGATAAGAAAAATGTGGTGTATACCTACAACGGAATAGTATTGACATTAAAAAAGGACATTCGGACATGTGCTATAGCATGATGAAATTTGAGGACATTATGCTAAGTGAAATAAACTAGTCACAAAAAGATAAGCACCATATGATTCTGCTTATATGAGGCACCTAGAGAAGTCAAATGCATAGAGACAGAAAATAAAACGCTGGTTGCCAGGGACTGTGGGAGGGGGGAAGGGGAGTTAATGTTTAATGAGTATAGAGTTTCAGTTTTGCAAGATGTAAAACGTTCTGTGATTGGATGGTTATGCTGTTTGCACAACAATGTGAATGCACTTAATGCCCTTGAACTGTACACTTAAAAATGTTTAAATGGTAAATTTTATGTTTTGTATACTTTATTCCAATTAAACATTAAATTTAAAACATCCTTGGGACTTCCCTGGTGGTGCAGTGGTGAAGAACCTGCCTGCCAATGCAGGGGACATGGGTTCGAGCCCTGGTCTGGGAAGATCCCACATGCCGCGGAGCAACTAAGACCGTGCGCTCTAGAGCCCGCGAGCCACAACTACTGAGCCCACGCGCCACAACTACTGAGCCCGCGTGCCGCAACTACTGAAGCCTGCGCACCCTGGAGCCCGTGCTCCGCAACAAGAGAAGCCACCGCAATGAGAAGCCGGTGCACCACAAGGAAGGGTAGCCCCCGCTCACCGCAACTAGAGAGAGCCCGTGTGCAGCCAAAAATAAATAAATAAATTTATTTAAAAAAAAAAAAATATATATATATACCATGGCTGGAGTAAGGAGACATGAGGAAATACAGGTGTTTCCTGCTACCTGAATGTAGAGTGTTCCTACGAAACCTTTAGCAAACCAAGATACTGGCCGAGGATGATCTTCTGGAAAGCAAGGGATTCCCGGAAACAGAAACATTCAGAAATCTGATAGCCCTACCTATCAGAAAGAGCTTTACATCGAGATAGACTAGGAAAACAAATGGAATTACTCGACTGCAGGTGAAACAAGGTTGTGCTGTGTCATCGAGAAGCTGGTTGTTTCATGTCTCCCTAATGGGTCCCACACCTCGTATTTCAGCCAAGCTGTGCCCGGGAGGGCGGAGGGTGCCCCGGAGGCCCTAGAGCAGGAGGGGCAGCAGAGAATAGGCAAGGCCCCTGACAGTGTCTCAGAGCTGGAGAAACTCCACACAAATAGAACCACGACCAGGAAAGTGCAACATTCCAGGGGAGCCGGTTGAGGAATTGGGGGAAGGAAGCAGGGCCAGGAGGCTTTGGAGCTGGGCCTCCAAGAACAGGTAACCTTTCACCTGGTGAAGCAGGTGGGGAAAGGCCTTGCAGGGGGAGGGACAGACAGTCTGAGCAAATGCCCGGAGGCTGGCGGGGAATCAGAGGCCAGGCAGCTGGGAGGCCTCCAGGCACCTGGACCAGGCCCAGGGAGGCAGGGAGTGGTGAGGAAAACAGGAGCTGGAGCAGTAGGAGGGCCTGGGGGCTGGGTTAAGGACTCTGAACTTGATCCTGTCTTAACCCCTCCTTTCCCTGACCAAGGAGGAGGCCCTGCAGCTACGTGGAGGGAGGTGCTTGGTGAGACTCTCTGCCCACTCACAGCGAGGGGAGGGCCATTCTGGCTATGCAGTTGGGTGGGGACAGGCTTCTCCAGGGTCCTCCCTTCTCCCACCAACAACTATTCCGGGAAGTTATGGACCAGAGGCTAACAGAGGAGGACGCCCCGTAGAGTAATCCAGCAGGAGGGAGCAGCGTCCAGCATCCACACCCAGCTGAGGCTGCAGACGAGGGTCAGGGCCAGGCCGAGAATGGCAGAGAAGGACAGAAGGAGGAGGTCGAGGGCGCAGCCCCATTTACAAGTGTTTGGAGTCATCCGGGATCCAGCCTTTCTGCCCGAGCCCTCCTCCGCCCCCCTCCTTGCCTCCTGGTGCCTGTGTTTCATGATTTCAATTGGCTGCCCTGGCTCCCGGCCTCATGCAGCTTCGAGGCAGAGAAGGAGGCAGGGGACGAGCCAGCTCTCCTCTCCCACCTGTCCCTTACAGCAGGGAGCCTCCAGGACCCCCTCTGCTGAGTTCTTCTGTGCCGTGTTAGCCAGGACTGGGTCATACAGTCACCCCTCGCCGCAGAGGGGCCCGGCAACACATACCTGATGTCCAGGCCCTGAGACGAGAGGCAGAGGGTCGAGGGGAGAGGCGAGTGGCTTTGGAGGAGGTGGAACTGCATGAGAGCAGGTGGGCAGGAAAGCATCCAAGACACAGGAACACTGTGTTGTTAAGATCAAGTCTGAGAACAAAGAACAGGAGCTGGAAATGGACCAGCCGGGGAATGAGCAGAGCAAGGGTGGCTTGGAAAGAGAAAGGAACCTACTTTCGGCATCCTTACCCTCGCCGGGGCCGCCTGTGTGTATTCTCTCCATCCACACTGTCAGTGCCTGCAGCCTCAGGCACACTCCCATAGTGGACAAGCTGTTTGTTACTCTTCCTGAGGGGGAACCCTGGGCATCGCAGAAAGAAGGTGTTCGAAAGAAAGATTCTAGGATTTGGGCTTGGGTCAGGTCATTTGGGGGAGGCTCTAAGGAAATGGGGCCTCTGTCGATTGGGTGCTGCAGAGAATGGGGGGCAGTTCACACTGAAGGTGTCTCAGGAAATCCATCTATGGAGAGGGGAGACCAGAGTGAGGATAAAGGTACAATTGGTAAAGAAGGACAGTCATGCTTTTCAGCCAAGGGAGGGAGTGTTGTGCTGGTGGCAGCACAGTGATAAGTGTTTGCTGTCTCATTTCCTCATGCTCTCAGGGTAACCCTGTCTGAGGCTGGAGTCCTGTGAGAGTCTTTACGTCCAACAGGAGAATAGCATCGCCCTATTGTGAGTGCCAGGCCAGCCTGGGATGTCAGAGGCTGTTTGTGTTCTTCCTCAATCCTTTTTAAATAGTCATGTAAATAAACAGAAGAGAATATCTGCATAGACTTTGACTCCTCTTCTTATTAAATTCATTTAACAATGAAATATTTCCCATTATACTCACTCTTCTTTGGAGCATAGCTACCTTTTTGGACCTTTATATCTACCTCTTTGGACACACTTTATCTAAACTCTTCTCATTTGAATATTATTATGGACTCATGGCCTTTCACAGACTCAACCTGGCCTAAAAACATGATCATAGTAATCATTATTATTGTTATTTTTATTATTATTATTATTATTACTATATGTAAGTCGTTAGGACTTACCTGTGGTGCCCCTTCTAAACACTGCTCTGAACGTCTTCGAGAGCATCCTTGCCTTTGGAGTAGCAGATATGCCGGCCTGCGGAATTCACTTCCCCTGCAAGGAGTCTTGCTTCCCTTGGGTGGGCAGAAGCCCATGGGTGCCGATGTGGGTGGGCAAGATGCAGCTGGAAAATGTATCTGTTTAAGGTGACAGTTCACTCCGATTATTCTGGTTTATACCTGTCATCATCCCTACCTTTCTTAGAGAGCCTTGGTTTTATAAATACGAATGTTTCTGCTACACTGTTTCTGACAATGTTTCTGCTACAATGTTTCTGACAGTTGTAACATCAGGACACATCAGGCTTACTTCTCGTTGGCACTTGATCCAGCTGCTTCCATCATCTTTAAGGTGGTGGGTTACTAACTACTATAAAGGGACTTTTGCTGTCCTAGAGTTAAAACAATCCAAAATAATAAGTGCATATCTTTAAAACAAATCGATTCACACAGTAGGTTCTGCTCAGCCCTTCCCAGGGAAAACCACTTTAATTTTTTGCTTTTTCTTTAGGCAGTTAATCAATGTGTTAAAATGATTTCTTACATTGGGAGAGAGAAGAGTGTGAGAGTGTGCACTGGAGACAGGAATCTGGACTTGAATTCTGGCTCTGCCACTAGCTGGGTGCTTTCAGTAAGTTACTTAACCTCTCTGAGCTCCAGTTTCCTTGCTTCCAGGGTCATTGTGAGAACTAAAAGTGAGTGAACGCATACCAGGCACTTAGAATAGTGCCTGATGCAAAGTGGGGAGTCATCAAGCACAGTAGCTAATAAACATTAGGTACTCCATTTTTCTTTGTCTTGATTGAAAAATTTTGATATTATTTATTTACTTCCTTCCAGGAAAGATAATAATTTCACTTACTTTTATACTTCTTCTTATACCGCTCCCCACCTTCTCCTAATACCATTATATCACTAGGGCCGAACAAAGTTTCAGGAGCCCTGCACGTCATAGACACTGGATCGTTATTAATTATTACCCATTAGTAAACGCTAGTGTTCCCAATATCACGTAATTTCCAGAGTATTCCTTTCTTATCTTTTTTTCTGTATTTGGTTTTATTGCTTCACTTCTACAACTTTGCAGATGGCTGTCTCCTGTCTGATTATCTTCTCCTTGTGCCGCAACAGGAGAGCAGGATTCTGGCTGGGCTTGGAGGCCGCTGACGGGAGATGAGTAACTTTCCTGAGCTAGCGGCCAGCAGAGCCCAGGACACAGAGAACCTCTCTGGGTTAAGTCCACTGTGGCACTGGTGGCCGTCCCAGGGGAACCCACCAGAGAACTCGCCACTCGCTGTTCCCTGCAGCCACTGCTCACTCATGATCAAGCCCACAGTCTGTTTTCTCTTTCCCAAGGGTGAAGCGACACCTCCTTCCAGCCTGACACAGGCGGACGAGCTGAAGGGAAGACTCTGAGACCCCAGCTGCTGCCACCATGAGCACAGTAACCTTCTGCTACTTAGGTAGTCAGCTGCCTCTTCTCTGGCTGGTTCCTACTTGTGACCTAGAATTGAGGGTGGTGCCTCCAGGCTGAGTTAACCAACAGAGGAATCAAGAACCAAGAACGGGATGGAGGGGCTTCCCTGGTGGCGCAGTGGTTGAGAATCTGCCTGCCAATGCAGGGGACACGGGTTCGAGCCCTGCTCCGGGAAGATCCCACATGCCGCGGAGCAACTGGGCCCGTGAGCCACAACTACTGAGCCTGCACGTCTGGAGCCTGTGCTCCGCAACAAGAGAGGCCACGACAGTGAGAGGCCCGCGCACCGCGATGAAGAGTGGCCCCCGCTCGTCGCAACTAGAGAAAGCCCTCGCACAGAAACGAAGACCCAACACAGCCAAAAAAAAAATTAATTAATTAAAAAAAAAAAAAAGAGTGAAAGCTTAAAAGCTAGCTGGCTTTTGGAAGTATAGCTAGGATAATAAAAGGATAAATTTGAGAGCTTTAAAAAAAAAAAAAAAAAAGGATGGGATGGATAAGCATCCTCGAGCCCCCAAGAGGGGCCAAGAGGAGGTCCCCAAACCCAGGGGTCTGTCCCCACAGCCTCCTTCCCAGCCCCCCACTCAGGGAGCCAGGACCAAGATGCTCACTTCCTCACCCCCTACCCCTGCACCGCCATCCAGCAAGTGACTCAGAAGTGAGGACAGGACAGCCGATGGGGAGGGGGGGACAGCAGATGGGAATCCCCGAGGCCGGGTGGGGCGGGGAGAGGAGGTCCACCAGCATCCCTGGAGGCTTCTCCTGGCCTCTCCCTTTGTCCAAGCCTCCTCCTGCTCCCAGACGCTGGGGCGTTACCACAGAGGCTGTTTCCTTCAGCTCTCGCCCTGCTGCCAGCCCAGCGGCTCTGCGAGGCTCAGTGGACCCTGAACTGAGCCCCGGTCTGGCCTTTGCCACCTCCCACCTGTGTGACCTGGAGCACCTTACCTGACCTCACCTGTAAAATGAGAATAATATTTCCCTATGTTGTTTTGAGGATCTAATATAACATGTGTTCGTGGCGTGGGCCAGTGCCCGCCACACAGCAGGGCCTGCCTAAGTGTCGGTGCTGTCCCCTGGAGTTTGTTAGTTTCAGGTTGAAACCTCCCCTCCCCCAGACTTCTCACCCCTCCCCCCCCTACTCCCCGCAGCTCTGTCGGGGCACCTGCTTACCAGGTGTCACTGCCTCAGGCAGGTACTGGTTCTATTGATCTCAACACCCCTGCAGAGACGCAGGTGCTCAGTTATTTCCCCCACCCACCCCCATCCCATCAATGCACAGATTTAGTACTGTGGGTTCCCTCCATGTAAACCCTGGGTTCCTTTCTCCCTTAATGAAGGGGGAAAAAGAAAAACCTGAACAATCACCACGCACCCACATGAGCACCGTGTTTTCTTGAGTCTTGTTTCCTCAGGATTGCTTCTCCCCCATCACTGCATTGCTCAGCAACCAAATCACGTCCTGCCTGGAGCCGCCCACGAGAGCAAATTAGTCAAGCTGAAGGATAAGGGAGGGGAGAACAGATTAGACGCCAGGAGCCACCCCAGCAGACTCTGGGATCCTTGAGGGAGGGCTGGGCTGGTGAATTCCTGAGGATAAACTCTCCTCTGGAACAGGGTGACCTGCTGTTTATCAACAGTTCAGCTTGGGTCCAATGGGGCCAGTGGGGAGCTGGGTCCCCTGGGACCAGCCTGGAGGAGAGAGAGGTGATGGGGACTGATCATAGGATCAGAGCTGGGGGTCCCACCCCTCCCCCACCTGAGGAATCGCCCTCCACTGCCCAGCCTGGAGTGTCTGTGATTAGCAGGTGGAATCCTCTCCCATGGTAGTTTTACACAATGGCGTGTGGTCTGAAACTTTTTTTTTAATTGAGGTAACATCGGGTTATAACATGATATAAGTTTTGTGTATACAACATTATATTTCTACTTCTGTATACACTACAGAAATTAGTTGCAAAGAAGCCCCATAGTATACTACAGAGTAGAATGAAGAAATCACAGTTTTTTAAATACAAGGAGGCTTCAAAGAATTGTCTGACGGTTGGCCTTGGATTCAACCTTTGACCTTTCTGCTTGCGGGCCTTGGGTGGTCCCTTATCCTGTCTGAGTCTCACTTTCTTCTTCTGTGATATAAGAATAACGCCTCTTTGTGTGGATGTAGAGGGAAATCCATTTTCCGTCAAGTCCCAGCCACACATATATACACCCTAGTCGCCAGTCTCTTACCAGCAATTCTATCACCTCCAAATTTCTGAAACACACACATGTTTTTGGTAACTCATTTGGGCGGTAATCTTGCCGTGTACTGACCTGAGACTATTTATAGTCATTACAGTCTTTTTCCCATTTAATGTGAATATTTGTTTGTTTCACTGACAAAACATGAAAATATTCACTTATCGGGTGCTTTCCAGACTCTGCTGGAAATGGTAACTAATAAACCATATGTGCCCTGTCTTCATTCTCTTTCTAAAGGTTTAAAATTTTAGATTCCTAAAGACATCTAAATCCCAGGAGTAGATAATTAGTTCTGGAGGCTGGAAGTCCAAGATCAAGGTACTGGCTGGGTTGGTTTCTGGTGAGACCTCTCCTCCTGGCTTGCAAATCACAGCTGCCTTCTTGCTCTGTCCTCACATGGCCTGTCCTCTGTAGCGGGGGCGGGGCGGGGGGGAGGAGATTGGGGAGGGGGAGAGAAAGAGAGAGAGAGAATCTGGTATCTCTTCTCTTCTAGTAAAGACAGGAAGTTTATTGGATTAGGGTCCCACACCTATGACCTCATTTCACAGTAATTACCTCCTTAAAGGTCCTATCTTCAAATACAGTCACCTACCTGGGGGGTCAGGGCTTCAACATATGGATTCCAGGTTGGGAGAGAAATGGTTCCATCCATAACAGCAAGTAACTCCACCAACAGTACCCCAGGTGACTGCTGCTCAGGAAGATGAATTTTAACCCCTTTACACTCAATACCATTTATGCTCCACCACAAATTCTTCTAATCTTATTCCCTTTTCTTTTCATCTAGATGTTGAGAGCTTTTTTGAGGACGTCATTGGCTGTCTCTGGGACATAATGAGCAGAGAGGAACTGCTACTCCTCCTGACTGAAGTCCTGAAGAGAATTGAGACTAAGGCCGCTTTGTCCAGGTAACCTGCATGGATGCACCAGGAATGTCACCCACATCCCCCTGCCCCAGGCTCGTTTCCTCCTGGCAGACACACCTCCTCCAGGCAGGATCCTATGGTTGGGGTCGAGGATGTTCCTTCTCACGTTTCCATTGGGAATGTTTCCTCCTTGTCATTTGCTGGCAGTGAACAGCCTCAGGTTGAGAAGAGATGAAACCTGCAAGAAAGGGGCATGTTATGACCTTGGACAAGTTACTGAACTACTCTCTGCCTTAGTTTCTTCATCTGTTCAGTTTTATTGTGAGGAAACTGAGATCATGCATGCAAAGTGCTTCACATGGTGGCTGAACATAGTATGTGCTCAATTAATGTTAACTTTCTTTTATTTTATTTTCAGTTTTTATGAGGTTATTTTTTAATGCTTATAGAGTACTTAAAGATAGTGTTAATGTCCCATAAGTCAATTGTTCAGGGAATCGTCTCAGTAGAATTTCAGCTTTGGGAGCTGAAGGTGGAGCTGGAGCCTCTTCCTTAAGTCTTAGGGGAGATATGCTGTTCTTTTCTGATTTACAAAACCAGGGTAATAAATAGACTGCAAAGGCTCTTCTTTTTAGGAGGTTATTTTCAGTCTCGCTTGATTAAGCGAGATAAAAGCACAAGAATTAAAAGAAAGTACAGAAGAGATGATGCTAGTTCAGGTTTCTGCAACCAAAAAAACCCGAAACCGAAGCTGAGATCCATGCAGCCCAAGTTTTCTTCAGTGGCCAAAGAATGGAGAAGTGGGAACTTAATTCACAGATCAACTTCTCACCCACATGGTGAGAGGGATTTGCTTTTAAAGAGTAAAGACAGAGGGAAGAGGAGTGAGGCTAATGACAGGGAGGCAGAGCATTCATCTGCAGGGAAAGGGTCAGGCTTTCCTGGAAATGGGGTGCCACGCCCTTTTTATCCTTTTTTGGTCTGCATCTTCCGGTCACGGTCATCCGTAGGTGTGTCATCTAGTAGCTAATGTAGTAAAATCAGCCTAGAATGAGGCTGAGGGTGTGGTGAGGTCAGATACCTTGCCACCTTGGTTCCAGCTGGTTCTATACGGTTTTGGTTTGTCTCTTCCTATAACTTCCTCCGTTTTTCTCCAGACCCTGTGACTCCAACAGGTTCACCTCCAAATGGAAAAGTCCTTTCTCTAGGTGAATAAAGGTGGCCATCGAGGTCCAGAGTATTCTATTTCAGGGAACCTGAGGATCCAACACTGCGCCACCACTATTTAGACAACTGCTTTGAAAAACAGTGTCTAAAGGGAATTTCCTGGTGGTTTAGTGGTTGGGATTCGGAGCTTTCACTGCTGTGGCCCAGGTTCCTAATGTTAACTCTCAAAAGCTGTTGGGAAGAGACAGGAGCCAAGGGTCTGCTTCCTGTAGATGAGAACCAAGTAGGACTTCCTTTGGGACAAGTCAGAAAATCCTGACACCATCAGTTTGTGTTCCTGGGGATTCTGGCTGGAGCCCTTTTAATCTCCATCTTAGGAACTGTACCAACACTGCAGGATCCTGCTGGCCCATAAGGCAGAGAGGCTGGAGTGGAATTGGATGGAGCTGGGTTGGATCCTGACTCTATCCTGCCCAGCTCTGGGGCTCTGAGCTTAAGAGCTGGAGTCTCAGATTTGTCAGGTGTCCAGTGGGAATAGCAATTCAATCTGATGGATTGTGGTCATAGATTTAGAGTGAACTGCAGGGTCAGAGGCGGGGAACCAAGTGCAATCATCTCATCCAAAGGCCCAGGGAGGCCTGGACCAGGGTCAGACCCAGGGGTCAGGATGGAGCAGAGGGGTCCAGGTTGGAGGACTAGTAGGAAGGCTTGGGCAGCAGAGCCAGGACTAGAGTGAGGCGAGTGGGTCCCTAGGACACAAAACGGAAGGGGCTGTGACCCTAGCAGAGGCCCTGTGAGTGGGAGAGGGGACATTTCTTCCCTCCCTGACTTGATCCCCTCATGCTGGGCGTAGAGGGCCCTGGGTGACTGTGTCCTCCACACCCTGCCTGGGACCTGGGGTTCTCCATTGCCATCTGGGACCCTCTTCCAATCTACATAGAGTAGCCCTGACCAGTGGGAAGGCCGTGTGGCTTAGTGAGACCTCCAGCATCACAATGAGTGGCTGCCAATTTTGTGTAATTTGAGGGATCCTGACGAGACTTCACAAGTTCCCACGAAAGAGGAAAATTCTTCCTCCACCAGCTTGTGCAAATGCAGGTCTCTTCAGGCTTAGCAGTTCACATGGATGTTTCTTAAAGTCTCTTGAATCTTTGAGAGGTTCCATAAAGTTGCACATGGCCTTGGTGTGCAGGCATGTGAAGCTGTTCACCAGCTAAGGTATGAGTTAGGCTGGTGACCCCTGAGAGGTCGGGGGTGCTGGGTGATGGGTCAGGAATCAGTGAGGCGGGCTGGAGAGTCCAAGGGGAACCAGAGTTAATAGCATATCACCTGCTTCCCAGTCAACTGGGGCAGTGGATGGACCCAGTGACCTTCAGCTGGGAAGGCCAAGGGCATCAGGCTTGAAGGAAAGCAGATGCCAGGCAAAATGATGGTTAAGGTTCCTTCTAGCTCTGATTTTGGGTTTAAAAAACCTTTAAGTACGCAGAATTAGCCAATCTGCAAAGGCTGAGGGCATGGCCCCCAGGACTGTCCTTACATTTGACACCAATGGTAAATTTGGGAGATCCCCAAAGCTACCATCAGGTCTGAGAATTCCCTAGAAGGAGGCACAGAACTCGCTGAAAACTGTCACGATCCCAGTTACGGTTTATTACAGGGAAGGATGCCGGTTCCCATCAGCCACAGGGCAGAGTCTGGGCGGGTTTCACACTGGAAGCTTCCATTGTTCTCAGGACGTGTCACTGTCCTGGATTCAGTGTGTGGCAGGGCACATGGAGCACTGCCCGCCAGGGACGTTCACCCTGTTTAAAGAAATATATTCTGACACTTGTTAAAACAATAAGGAAGACTCTCTTCAGGACTATCATGATAGGTGTGAAGACCATTGCAGCAGAGGAGACAGATGGGCTCAAGTCCGAATACAGCAAAGATGAGTGGGGATTTGTAGCCGATGATCAGAGTGAGGGGGGTGGGATGGAAAATCACTGAGAGGAGACATCGAAGGCAGGGGGATTCTTGTTGAAATTTGCTAACAGGATTCTTGCTAAAAGCAAGTAAAGGACTTATGCGTCAAAGGTGGGAGATGAGGAGTTTGATCAGATATCAAACATGATAAGATCTAAACAGTGGGAAGGCTTCTCACTAAACTGACTTGGACGAATTTTTGCTGAGACTGGGCAATACAGGCCATCAAGGACAGGACACCAAAGGCAGAGGTTGAGGCCTATTGGAGAAGAGGGCTCAGAAGAGCCTGACTAAAACTTGACCAAGGAGAGAACCTTTTTCAACAGGACCCTCAGTGTATGGAGTTTTATTTGGGCTCAGTCACGTGCTGCCCGCACAGCTGACGTGTTGTCTCCTGCCCTCCCGGAGGTCAGACTAATGCCCTAGTGTCCAGCTCCTCCAGAGGTCAGATGTGCTACCACGTGACCCAGAGGCCCCATCACATGTCACCCTGTTAGACTGTCCAGTGGCCAAAGGCCCAGGCAGACGAGGACACTCCTATCAGCCAGAATATTCTAGGGGCTTAGGGACCCCTTCCTAGTAGCCAAGGGCAAAGGGCAGGTTGATTCCTCACTACACACTCAGGTTCTCTGAATGAAGGTTTTTCTGCTCCAATCCCACTTCTCTGTGTTTATCTGTGGAGTTCCCACTCTACCTACTCTTTGGAAGGGATTGTGTTGACCTGCCTCTGAGGCGTCTTTATCAAATAGCATTTTTTTTTTTTTTGGCCATGCCACGTAGCTTGTGGGATCCTACTTCCCCAACCAGGGATCGAACCTGTGCCCCCTGCAGTGGGAGCACAGAGTCCTAACCACTGGACCACCAGGGAATTCCCTCAAATACCTATCTTAAGTTAAATGTATCCTAAGATGACTTTTGCTTATTTATTCCATGATTGAATAAGTATATGGAGCATCTACAGGATACAAAAACATGTGTTTAATGTTGAAAGAGAAAAATTTACATTTGTGAAATTCTTTTCTATTTGATTTATAACAAAATCTCTGTGATTTACAGAATAGATCTTGTTGAGCCTATTTTATGGACAAGCAAACTGTCTTTCTAATCCCTTGACCTTCATTGTTACAGGGAAGACTCAGATGCACTGCATCAATATCTGAGTGAGCTGAAAACAGACTTGGCCGTGGAGCACCAAGTCACGCTCCAAAAAGACCAGCTGGACAGGAAGGGGTTTTTGAACAGGTTTCCTCGGGTAAAATGGGAGCTAGAGGAGCTCATAGGAAAGCTCCACGCACTCACAAACAAGGTTGACAAGGTCCACAGGGACCGCACCATCTCCAAAATTGTGGCCAACTCCACTGGCGCTGTGTCTGGTGTCCTGACCATACTTGGCCTGGCTTTGGCACCCATGACAGCGGGGGCGAGTCTGGCACTCTCGGCCACTGGATTAGGGCTGGGAGCAGCAGCTGCTGTGACCAGTGTGTCCACCAGCATCGT
This sequence comes from Balaenoptera acutorostrata, assembly GCF_949987535.1. NCBI lineage: Eukaryota > Metazoa > Chordata > Mammalia > Artiodactyla > Balaenopteridae > Balaenoptera > Balaenoptera acutorostrata. Next base: position 12,147,760 of record NC_080074.1, read on the forward strand.
GGAACTCGTCAGCACATTGTCAGCAAAACCCGAAGTCAGTCGCCTGATGTCAACTGGCGCTCCTGGAGGTACTTAAGATCAGTCCCCAAACTGTTAGCACAACAAAGAAATTCACAGAAGCCGTGCAACGCATTGAAATGAATATCCGTGCCATGGAGACGGTCAAAAGCAACCCTGGCTTAGCAGCGGATGCAAACGTCTTCATCAGCAGTGGAATAATCTCAGTCCAAAGCAGCCAGCAGGAAGAGGTTACTTTCAAAAGCACGGCTCTGGCAATGACCAAAGGAGCCCGGATTGTGGGTGTGGCCACTGCAGGTGTCTGCCTTCTGATGGATGTGGCCTTCCTGGTGAAAGAGGCAAAGCACTTGCATGAGGGGGCAAAGACGGAGTCGGCTGAAAGGCTGAGGCAGCAGGCCTGGGAGCTGGAGAAGAAGTTGGAGGTGCTCACCCGGATCTATGAGAGTCTGCAGTAGGGCCTGACTCAGCCACCCCCCAAGCTGTGCAGGGACCAGGGACACTTGCGGGTGCCAAGGCACGGAGGCACCTTGTTAGAGGGAAAAGGAGGGCGAGATAACATAGATGTAGCTACGTGTTAGGAATTTGGCATTTCTGTAGCTGAGCACAGCAGGGGAGGGATGAATGCAGGTGGCAGATGGGGGAGAGAGAAGGAAGGAGCGTGGAGCCTGGATGAAGGGAGGGGCCTAGAGAGTGAGGGGAGGAGAGAAGCCACTTACTTTGGACTAAAGAAGACACTGTGGGGGCAGTGTCTGGGGGCAGAATAAAGGGAGAGGCAGGGGGAACTAGCAACAAGAGGCCAGGAATATGAAAGGGTTGAACACGGGAAAAAGCCAAAGAGTTAGGATTGTTCGATCCAGGAGAGGTAGCAGGGGCTCCTCTCTCACCCCTCCCCAGGGTTTGATGTCTCTGGTGGTGGTCTCTAGCCCTACTTTTCCAGTCTCAACTCACCTTTGATTCCAGCAAGTTTATCTTAATTAGGCAGTGATTTCTTCTTGTTTGTTTTTTTAATGAATCATAGTTGATTTATACTATTGAGTGGGTTTCCAGTGTACAGCAAAGTGTTTCGGTTATACCTGTAGCTCCCTGTGCTCTACAGTAAATCCTTGTTGTTTATCTATTTTTTGTATGCTAGTGTGCATCTGCTAATCCCATACTCTTAATTTGTCCCTCCCCCACCTTTCCCCTTTTATAATCATAAGTTTGTTTTCTGTGTCTGTGAGTCTGTTTCTGTTTCGTAAGTAAGTTCATTTGTACTATTTTTTAGATTCTACATATAAGTGGTATCATATATTTGTCTTTGTCTTTCTCTTTCTGACTTACTTCACTTAGTATGATAATTTCTAGGTCCATCCAAGCTGCCCCAAATGGCATTATTTTATTCTTTTTATGGCTGGGTAATATTCCATTGTGTGTGTGTGTGTGTGTGTGTGTGTGTGTAGGCGAAGGTTTTGAAGAAACCCGCACAAAACTAATCACAAAGATAATACTTAAAATGAATACAATATATGTCATCATTATTCTCACACGGACTCCAGCCATGACCAATGACATGAAAAATCATCGTTGTCATTCAACTACAAGAACACCAATGACCAACACCCGAAAAACCCACCCACTAATAAAAATCCTCAACAATACATTCATTGACCTCCCTACCCCATCAAATATTTCACCATGATGAAATTTGGGCTCCTTACGAGGCATCTGCCTAATCCTACAAATCCTAACAGGCCGATTTCTAGCAATACACTACACACCAGACACAACAGCTGCCTTCTCATTAGTAACACACATCTGCCGAGACGTCGACTATGGCTGAGTCATTCGATATATACACGCAAACGGAGCTTCCATATTTTTTATCTGCCTTTATGCCCACGTAGGACGTGGCCTATACTATGGGTCCTATACCTTTCAGGAAACATGAAATATTGGAATTATCCTATTACTTATAGTCATAGCCACCGCATTCATAGGCTACGTCCTACCTTGAGGACAAATATCATTCTGAGGCGCAACTGTCATCGCAAACCTACTCTCAGCAATCCCATATATCGGCACTACCCTCGTCGAATGAATTCGAGGTGGCTTTTCTGTAGATAAAGCAACACTAACACGATTCTTCGCCTTCCACTTCATTCTCCCTTTCATCATCACAGCACTAGCTGCCGTCCACCTATTTTATTCCTTCACGAAACAGGGTCCAGAAACCCCATAGGAATTCCATCTGATACAGACAGAATCCCATTCCACCCTTACTATACAATCAAGGATATCCTAGGCGCCTTACTATTAACCTTAGCCTCACTAATATTAGCTCTATTCTCACCCGACCTGCTCGGAGACCCTGACAACTACACCCCAGCAAACCCACTCAGCACACCACCACATATCAAGCCAGAATGGTATTTTCTATTCGCGTATGCAATTTTACGATCAATCCCCAACAAGCTAGGAGGAGTCTTGGCCCTGCTGCTCTCAATCCTAATCCTGGCATTTATTCCAATTCTCCATATATCCAAACAATGAAGCATGATATTCCAACCCTTCAGTCAATTCTTATTTTGAGTACTAGTAGCAAACTTACTAACGCTAACATGGCTCGGAGGACAACCTGTGGAACACCCATATATGATTATCGGACAATTTGCATTCATTTTATACTTTCTTTTAATCCTAGTGTTAATACCAGTAACTAGTCTCATTGAAAACAAGTTCCTAAAATGAAGAGTCTTTGTAGTATAACACAATACCCCGGTCTTGTAAACTGGAAAAGGAGAACAACATATCTCCCCGAGACACAAGGAAGAAGCACTAAACTTCACCGCCAGCCCCCAGAGCTGAAATTCTATATAAACTATTCCCTGAAAATAATATATTATAAGACATTCATAAAACTACAGTGCTATGTCAGTACTAAAAATAATTCATTCTACTACATACATGCTATGCGTATTGTGCATGTCTGTTACCGCCACATAACCGCTATAATGTCTCTTTCCCGTGTATATATGCACGTACATTGTATGTATAATCGTGCATTGCATTATTTACCACATGCCTAATAAGCATGTACATTATATCATTAATATTACATAGTACATATACATTATTGGTCGTACATAGCACATTAAGTTAAATTGGTCCAAGCTAACATGTTTGGAATCCTGTCCATTAGATCACGAGCTTAATCACCAGGCCATGTGAAACCATCAACCCGCTCGGCAGGTGTCTCTCTTCTCGCTCCAGGCCCATGGCTTGTGAGGGTTTCTATTGATGAACTTTATCAGACATCTGGTTCTTACTTCAGGGCCATCTCTCCTAAAATCACCCACTCTTTCCCATTAAATAAAACATCTCAATGGGTTAATGACTAATCAGCCCATGCTCACACATAACTGTGATTTCATACATTTGGTATTTTTTATTTTTGGGGGGGAAAGTGCTTAGACTCAGCTATGACTTTAAAAGGTCTTAACACAGTCAAGCAAATTGTCGCTGGACTTGGATGTATCTGTTATTTGGCAAGAGCAACCTGAGTTGTACAATCAGTTAATGGTTACAGGACATAGCACTTTACTATTCCCCCCACGGCTTAGAACAGTTCTATATCCCAATGAATCAACCTCAACCCCCTTCCTATCATACAGATGAGCTACTTAGATATTCACCACCCATATAGACAGACATCCCCCTAGATTCGCCAACCATTTTATCAAAAATCTAATACTAAGTCTGACATAAGCCATGTAATACAACCATACAAACATCACCTATGCGCAGCAAGTTAATGTTGCTCGAACATCTCATAAAGCAAGACACTGAAAATGTCTAGATGGGCCCACTAGCCCCATGAACATAAAGGTTTGGTCCCAGCCTTTCCATTGGTTTTTAATAGAATTACACATGCAGGTATCCGCACCCCGGTGAGAATGCCCCCTAAATCACTAAGATTAAAAGGAGCAGGTGTCAAGCACGCCGTACCAGCAGCTCACCACGCCTTGCTCAGCCACACCCCCACGGGAGACAGCAGTGATAAAAACTGAGCCATAGGGGGCTTCCCTGGTGGCACAGTGGTTGAGAATCTGCCTGCTAATGCAGGGGACACGGGTTCGAGCCCTGGTCTGGGAGGATCCCACAGGCCGTGGAGCAACTGGGCCCGTGAACCACAACTGCTGAGCCTGCGCGTCTGGAGCCTGTGCTCTGCAACAAGAGAGGCCGCGATAGTGAGAGGCCCGTGCACCGCGATGAAGAGTGGCCCCCACTTGCCGCAGCTAGAGAAAGCCCTAGCACAGAAACGAAGACCCAACATAGCAATCAATCAATTAATAAATAAATCTTAAAAAAAAAAAAAAAAAGAAAGCAGGTGGATTCTTCTTAAGCCGCTGCCCTTTAAAAAAAAAAAAAAAAAAAAACTGAGCCATAAACGAAAGTGTGACTAAGCCATGTTAATTAGGGTTGGTAAATTTCGTGCCAGCCACCGCGGTCATATGATTGACCCGAATTAATAGAACTATGGCGTAAAGCGTGTTAAAGAACCATACAAGATAAAGTTAAACCTTAATTAAGCTGTAAAAAGTCATAATTAAAACAAAAGTAAACTACGAAAGTGACTTTAATATGTTCTGATCACACGATAGCTAAGACCGAAACCGGGATTAGATAACCCGCTATGCTTAGCCCTAAACCCAAATAATCATAAGAACTAGACTATTTGCCAGAGTACTACTAGCAACAGCTTAAAACTCAAAGTCCTTGGCGGTGTTTCACACCCCTCTAGGGGAGCCTGCTCTATGATCCATAAACCCTGATCAACCTCGCCAGCCCTGGCTACTCCAGTCTATATGCCGCCATCTTCAGCCAACCCTAAAAAGGAGCAGAAGCAAGCATAATTATAACACATAAAAAGGTTAGGTCAGGGCTTCCCTGGTGGCGCAGTGGTTGAGAATCTGCCTGCCAATGCAGGGGACACGGGTTTGAGCCCTGGTCCGGGAAGATCCCACATGCTGCGGAGCAACTGGGCCCCTGAGCCACAACTACTGAGCCTGTGCGTCTGGAGCTTGTGCTCCGCAACAAGAGAGGCCGCGACAGTGAGAGGCCCACGCACCGCGATGAAGAGTGGCCCCCGCTCGCTGCAACTAGAGAAAGCCCTCGCACAGAAACAAAGACCCAACACAGCCAAAAATAAAATAAAATAAATAAAAATAAAAATAATAAATAATAAATATATATTAATCAAAAATAAAAAGGTTAGGTCAAGGTGTAACCTATGGGGTGGGAAGAAATGGACTACATTTTCTACACCAAGAACACCCTTTATCCACATGAAAGTTTTTATGAAACCTAAAAACTAAAGGAGGATTTAGTAGTAAATTAAGAGTAGAGCGTTTAATTGAATAAGGCCATGAAGCACGCACACACTGCCCATCACCCTCCTCAAGTGCCATGACAAAGCCACAGTCCATCAACACATGCTAAACAATCATATGAGAGGAGAGAAGTCGTAACAAGGTAAGCATACTAGAAAGTGTGCTTGGATAAAACAAGACATAGATTAAATAAAGCACCTAGTTTACACCTAGAAGATTTCATGATCTATGTATGTCTTGAACTAAACCTAGCCCACACCTTTCCCACCATACTGACACAAGCTAGTCAAATAACACATTCACCAGACATCTAAAGTATAGGAGATAGAAATTTAAACACTGATGGCGCTATAGAGAAAGTACCATAAGGGAATGATAAAAGAAATATTAAAAGTAATAAAAAGCAAAGCTTACCCCTTGTACCTTTTGCATAATGACTTAACTAGTAACAACTTAACAAAGAGAACTTAAGCTAAACTACCCTAAACCAGATGAGCTACTTATGAATAGTTACTAGAACAAACTCATCTATGTGGCAAAATAGCGAGAAGATTTATAAGTAGAGGTGACAGGCCTAACGAGCCTGGTGATAGCTGGTTGTCCAGGAAAAGAATTTCAGTTCAACGTTAAATAATACTAAAAACCATAATAAGCTTCAACGTATATTTAAACGTTAGTCTAAAAAGGTACAGTTTTTTAGAAATGGATACAACCTTAACTAGAGAGTAAAAACAAACAATACCATAGTTGGCCTAAAAGCAGCCATCAATTAAGAAAGCGTTCAAGATCAACAACAAAACACATTTCAATTCCAATATTAAGTAAATCAACTCCTAGCCTCATTACTGGACTAATCTATAAGACTATAGAAGCAATACTGTTAACATGAGTAACAAGAAATATTTCTCCTTGCACAAGCTTACATCAGCAACTAATAACATACTGATAATTAACAGTAAATAAATACAATCTAACACTAAATCATTTATTAAAAACGCTGTTAACCCAACACAGGTGTGCACTCAAGGAAAGATTTAAAAAACTGAAAGGAACTCGGCAAACACAAACCCCGTCTGTTTACCAAAACATCACCTCTGGCAACACCAGCATTAGAGGCACCGCCTGCCCAGTGACAATCGTTAAACGGCTGTGGTATCCTGACCGTGCAAAGGTAGCATAATCATTTGTTCTCTAAATAAGGACTTGTATGAATGGCCACACGAGGGTTTTACTGTCTCTTACTTTTAATCGGTGAAATTGACCTCCCCATGAAAAGGCGGGGATAACAAAATAAGACGAGAAGACACTATGGAGCTTCAATTAATCAACCCGAAAACCATAATCTTAAACTGCCAAGGAATAACAAAATTTCACATGGGTTGACAATTTCGTTGGGGTGACCTTGGAGCACAAAATACCCTCTGAGTGATTAAAGCCTAGACCTACTAGCCAAAGCATAATATCACTTATCGATCCAAAAAATTGATCAACGGAACAAGTTACCCTAGGGATAACAGTGCAATCCTATTCTAAAGTTCATATCAACAACAGGGTTTACGACCTCGATGTTGGATCAGGACAACCTAATGGTGCAACCGCTGTTAAGGGTTCGTTTGTTCAAAGATTAAAGTCCTACGTGATCTGAGTTCAGACCGGAGCAATCCAGGTCAGTTTCTATCTATTATGCATTTCTCCCAGTACGAAAAGACAAGAGAAATAAGGCCCACTTTAAATAAGCACCTTCAAAACAATTAATGATCTAATCTCAACCTAATAAGCAAGCACAAACTAACCACCCAAGACCAGGGTTTTGTTGCGGCAGAGCCCGGTAATTGCATAAAACTTAAACCTTTATATCCAGAGGTTCAAACCCTCTCCCTAACAAAATGTTTATAATTAACATTTTAATGCTCATCATTCCTATCCTCCTAGCTGTAGCATTCCTAACACTAGTAGAATGTAAAGTCCTAGGCGATATACAACTCCAAAAAGGACCAAACATTGTAGGCCTTCATGGTCTACTCCAACCCTTTGCCGATGCAATCAAACTATTCACTAAGGAACCCCTACGACCAGCTACATCTTCCACCTCCACATTTATCATCGCACCCATCTTAGCCCTAACCCTAGCCCTCACAATATGAATCCCTCTACCCATACCATAACCCTTCATCAACATAAACCTGGGAGTGTTATTCATACTAGCAATAGCAAGTCTAGCCGTATACTCCATTCTGTGATCTGGCTGGGCCTCCAACTCAAAATATGCATTAATTGGAGCCCTACGAGCGGTAGCACAAACAATCTCATACGAAGTAACACTAGCAATCATCCTCTTATCAGTACTCTTAATAAATGGATCCTTTACCCTATCAACCCTCACCACAACACAAGAACAACTATGACTAGTCTTCCCTTCATGACCACTAGCCAAAATATGATTTATTTCTACCCTAGCAGAAACCAACCGAGCCCCTTTTGATTTAACAGAAGGAGAATCCGAACTCATATCCAGCTTCAATGTAGAGTACGCAGCAGGCCCCTTCACCATATTCTTCCTAGCAGAATAGGCCAACATCATTATAATAAATATATTCACAACAATTCTATTCCTAAGAGCATTCCACAACCCCTACACACCAGAACTATACACAATTAACTTCATTATTAAAACACTACTACTAACAACATCCTTCCCATGGATTCGAGCATCCTATCCTTGATTTCGATATGACCAACTAGTACATTTACTCTGAAAAAATTTCCTTCTTCTTCAAAGAAATGTCTATTTAGATCTTCAGGCAGTGACTTCTAGATAACGATGCTGCTGATGGTGGGGGTGATGACAGCACAGTGGGTGGATCGTTTGACAAGTTGCCAGTTGCTCCTTGGGACGCGGGTGCACTAAGAGACCAGTGAAGTTCCCATAAAATTCCTAATGTTGTGTTGGAACAGAGGTTGATTTGAAAAAAAAACAAAAAACAACAGAAAAGAAAGAAAGAAAAATGAAACCAGATGGCAGCAACAAGTCAAGGAACTTTGCAGTGTGTCAAGGAGATGAACCAGCTTGGGGCCAATAGACACGGCCTCTCTGACCCTCAGTTTCTTCCTCATTTGGGGCAGGGTCTGGGCAAGATATTTCAGGTCCATCTGGCTCTCCCCAGGCTGTGTTCTACAGACTTTGGTTCAATAAATATGCACTGACTCACTGAGGCTTCTTTGTGTTGATTGACAGCTCAGCTGGGATCCGGATGCCTGACTTCCCTTCCCCAGGAGCCTGACTTCCAGGAGCTCAGGGAGCAAGTCTTCCATTGCTTCTCCTCCTGCCCGCTGGGCTCCCATCCAGTCATCTCCCTCAGACCCTGGTGCCCTGCAGGCCCCACTGGGACCCTGGGGGAGCCCGTGCACATCTGGCTTGGACTGAGCACAGGTACGTTCCTCCTGCAGCACCTTGGACCCAGGATTGACACATGGCACCCAAGGCTGATTAAGATCAGAGGGCTTGTTTGCAGGTGTCAGCCATAAACAGAGGGGCAGAGAGAGAGATAGCCAGACAGCAAACAACCTCACCCAAGCTTCCTTCACATTTCAGCGAGAGTCCTGCATGAGCTTCCAGAATGGTCTTCCTGTGTTTACCCTTGTGGCACTGCCCCTGCCCCCCACCCCATCTATTCCCCACACGGGACTAGAATGACCCTTAAGAATATCGATCTCAGCAGCACCTGCTTCCAACTCTTCCACGGTTGCCCATGACTCTTAGCACAGAAGCCCAAAGCCTCCCTGCAGCCCAAAGTAGCCTGCTGGAGCCTGGGGTCCCCCGAAGGCACGGCTGGAGGCCAGGCTCACTTGATCCCCGGGAGCAGGACTGAGAGGCTGGGGGAAGTCAAACAGGGAAGGAGGGAAGTCCATACGAGGCCATGTTCTGACTTGGTCACCCATATGGGGGATTGGACCTGCCAGGACCTTCTCAGGAGCCTTCAAGGAATGGCCTCGGGTTCAGCCTCTCCAGGGAGGAAAGAAGGGAGCATCTGATTTTTGCTTTCACCCCCACAGGCCTGCTCTCCGGGGCATTGACTCGCTGTGTTTCCATGTGTGGAGCATGTCAGCCCCAGACAGGCTCCCATGTTGGGCGCCCAGGGCAGGAAGCAAGTGACCTGGGACACGGAAATGATCCCAGGACATCTCCTAAGTCACTCCGCACGTGCTGCAGTGCCTTCTCTGACCTTTTGTACAAACCACCCTTGGAAGACTTCTCTCAGTGCCTCTAACTCCCTCTCAGCCTGTGTTTCCCTGAGGCCTTCAATGGGCCCTTCCATTCCTTCCTGAAGACGTCAGCAGTTGTGGCCATCCACCTGCCTGATCCCAGAATCATGAGTTCATTTCTTTGTCAATTCTTCCTCAGTTCTTGGAGAATTCCCATTCCTGCACAGACTTGGTCTGGGCAGTGATTCAGGTACTGAGTGATGGAGCCATTCAGCATCCACCACCCTGTCCCCCCACACCCTTAGAGCTGGACCCCATTGTGCTCAATGTGCCTTTATGCAGTTCCACTGTGACCCCTATGTCAGGTGTTGGTTCCAAGCAACAGAAACTGAGACTGGCTAAATGAGCACAAAAGAGGGCCCTTTGGGAGGGAACCAGGGCAGGTCAGAGAATGAAAAGAAGCACCAAATCTGCACAGTTTAGGAAGGACAGGAGGGAGGGCAGGTCCCCTTCCAGGAGCTTATGGTCGGTCCCCTGAGGCCCCTGCCAGCAGGTGGCTTAGGTCCAAACTCCTGGAATCCCAGTGTCAAATTTCCAGGAGACAGGGGGTTATTGGGTCGGGGGACTGTATTCTTGGACCAGTAAGTCAGGCTGAAGGATGAGGAAGAAGAATGTGTAATAGGGACACGACCCCTGGGGGGAAAGTGTCAGGTCAAGAGGAACCAGATTGAGTGCGTCCTGGATACACACTTGCGCTCTTCTCAGACAAACAGAAATGACTCTCCTTACCCTGTTCTGGATCCAGTCAACCCATATACAGCAGTAAATGAACTCCCCACTTCCCCTGTTGTAGACAAATACAAATAATCTCCACCTACTGCATCTTGCAGGCATGTCATGGGGTGGAGGGCCCCAGCACGATGCCAGTGCTTCTCTTGCTCTGTTGGTCTCCTTTCTCAATATTTTGCATATATATTATAAATATGCAGGCAGCAAGGAGGTGCAGTAGAGACCACGGCCACCATGAGCCATTGCTCCACTGATACAAGTCTTTAACTGGGGATCCCACCCAGTGTTCCTCTTATCTATGGGAAATTTCATTCCTGTGAAGCCTGAACCCTTTGATAGTCCTGGTTCAGTAAGGCTGTGAAATTCTCTCTTACCCTTTGTGATTTGTTATGGTCATCCAAGAAGGATTCCTACAAGAGGTCCATGAGCAGAAGAGATCCCTTGAGTTCTACTCACGTTCCTCCTGCCCTCCTGTGTAGCAACAGTATGAATTTCTCTTGATAATCAAGGTCCATTACCACATCCAACCCAGCACCTCATTGTTATGCACAAATCAAGGAGCATAAGGAATAATACATGGCCACTCAATGAAACCGATTTTTTGTCTGCCTTCAGGGAGGTATTCCCCTCTTAAATACTAAAACCTCCAGTCCGGAAGGTCCCAGAGACATGGGTATTGAAAAGAAAAAATTTGAAATTGGCCTATTATGTGTAATCATGAGATCTATCACCATCATCTTAACTTCGTAATTCCTAGATCCATAAAATATGGTTTGGGAGCAAGTGCACTAAATACTGGCTGTGGATTCAGAGCATAACACATTTCACGAGACAACAACTCAACCTCTCAAGGTATTTTCTCCCAGCTGAATGGTGCTGAGTCCCCCTCAGGACAGTTCAGTGATATCTCAGGCCATCACTTCTGGGGGTGAAATTCATTAGGCGTCAAGTCAACCTTGATGAGGGACAGTCCACATTGTGTGGTTAGACGTAGCCTGCCTACCAGCAGCCGCTTTGTTACAGAGCCCATTTTGAAAGCATTAGGCTGCCTGGGGAAGGATTGTCTTATATTCTCTGGGGTTCACAGAACTTCTTCTTTTTTTGGCCTCTCTGCACGGCTTGCAGGATCTTAGTTCCCCGTCCAGGGGTCGAACCTGTGCCCTCGGCAGTGAAAGCACAGAGTCTAACCACTGGACCGCCAGGGAATTCCCGCACAGAACTTCTTGAACATGTAAATTTAGCTCTTTCACCAAACTTGAAAAGTTTTCAGCCATTATTTCTTCAAATATTTTTGTCCCACTCCATTTGCTCTTCTCTTCTCCTGAGATCCCAATTCTTCAATTACCCATTACTTTTAGACCTTTTGATATTTTCCTACAGGACCATGAGGCTTTATTTTTTTAAACGTTTTTCTCTTGTTTCCTTAGATTGGATATTTTCTTTAAAAAAATCTGTGTTTAAGGTCACTCTTCCTCTGCCATCCCCATTCTGCTATTAAGTGCAAACATTTCATTTTAAGATTTCAGATACTGTATATTTCAGTTCTAAAATTTTCTTTGCTTTTTTTTTTTTTTTGGTATTTTCTGTTCCTCTGCTGAGATTTCTATCTTTTCATATACATGTATTTTTTCCTTATCTCATCAAGCATAGTTATACTAAATGCCTTTAAATTTTTGTTTACTACTTCCCACATCTGGATCATTTAGGGTTGACCTCTGTTGATTGTCTTTCATTTTGAGAATGGGATACATTTTCCTTGTTCTATGTCAAGTAATTTTTTTTTAAATTTATTTATTTATTTATGGCTGTGTTGGGTCTTCGTTTCTGTGCGAGGACTTTCTCTAGTTGTGGCGAGTGGGGGCCACTCTTCATCGTGGTGCACGGGCCTCTCACTATCGCGGCCTCTCTTGTTGCGGAGCACAGACTCCAGACGCACAGGCTTAGTAGTTGTGGCTCACGGGCCCAGTTGCTCCGCGGCATGTGGGATCTTCCCAGACCAGGGCTCGAACCCGTGTCCCCTGCATTGGCAGGCAGATTCTCAACCACTGCGCCACCAGGGAAGCCCTATGTCAAGTAATTTTTTAAAATATCCTGAACATTATGAATGTTATGTTGAAGAGACTGTGGATTCTTTTACAATATATTCCTCCAAAAATGATTTTTTTTCCCCTTTGGCAGGCAATTCACTGGGTTAGACTTAAATTGCAAATCTGTCTTACCTGTGATGAGAGGCAACTACCATCTCATTTCAGACTTCTTTTAGTCTGCTTAATGCATATATGGTTCAGGATCAGTCAGACACTGGGGTAGAGATTATGCACAGAATTTGGAGTTTCCCTTCTTTGGCTCTCTCCTTTAACAATTTCTCCTGTCTCTCCAAGAGTCATGGTTGCCCTGGGCTCTGTCCTCTGGTTTTTTTCAGGCCAGAAAGATGGCAGGCTTTCTATCAGAGTTTCAGTCATTTCTATGTGTGCCAGACTGCAGCTGCCTTCAAGAGAAAGCTGCAAAATAATGGCAAACTCATTCTCTGCCCATCATTTAATCCATGTTTTGAGCCCCCTCAGAATCTTCCTGCTTCTGTTCCTTTTCCTGAGCCCTGAAGTAGTTGTTTTGTACTTTGTCTAGAGTGTATGCTTGTTATCTGCAGGAGAGTCTGTTTGTTAGGAACTTAACTGAAATTATTTCTGAGCCTTAGTTCTTTTGCTGACTTGCTGTGTGATCTTGAACAAGCCACGTCCCTGCCTCTGCCTCCGTTTCCCTACCTACATAATAAAATAATAATTCTGAAGTACATGATAAAAAAGTAAATGAATTGCAAATTGCAGAGTACTCTTCTGATAGAATCATACCCATCCCTCCTTCTGTCCCTCTACAGGCTATCAAGGGTCCAGGATGCCCCACGACATTTATCCTAGGGAAGAGGCCCTTATGGGGAGGGTGAACCTGGATCTCTGTATTCCAGCCCTACTCCCATCCCCTTCCCCTGGGAGGTAAATCAGAATGGTTAAGATCACCGATTTTGGAATCAGGCCTGGGTTTCTGTTTTTATTTATATCTCTGAGATCTCCGGTAAGTTGTTTCCCTCTCTGAGCCTTGATTTCTTGATTTATAAAATATGTAGTTCCCTCCTGGAGTGGATGTGAAAATTAAATTTGTAACTGCTTGTAAAGACCTCAGCAGGACTTCCCTGGCGGTCCAGAGGTTAAGACGCCATGCTTCCAATTCAGGGGCGCGGGTTCAGTCATTGGTCAGGGAACTAAGGTCCTAGGTGCTGCACGGAGTGGCAAAAAAAAAAAAAAGACCTCAGCATCACAAGCCTTCAACAGTGATTTGCTGCTCTCCACAACCACCAGGCAGGAAACAGGATTTGCTTTCCTCCCTCAGTCCCTTCTGAGTTGAATACTTGCCACTCCCTCAGCTTCTTCTGTTTCCTGAGAAAGGATGTGTAGTCAAGCAGAGATAAGCTGCTGCAGAAAAATCCAGGTTTCCTGTAAACAGGCTCCCACAGCTTCTGTGTCCATCCAAACATCACTCTCCGCCGATCCCTGCTTTTTACTTTCTACTTTAATTTAAAACGCAATTCACCTCTGCCCACTTGAGCCTAGGTTTTGCACAGGACACTGGGGACATAGATGCACTTGGGAAAGCCACAATCTAGTCATCAGAGTCCAGTAGAAGGAGACAGACCAGGAAAGAGGACATGTGGCTAGGTTTAAGCACCCTCGGGCACCATTGAAGCACCAAGCTGGTGACAGTCAACCCTGTCGGGGAGGACTCTGGAAGGTTTCTTTAAGGAGATTTTGCCTGCTTTGGGCCTTGGAGGAGGACCTAGATCTTTCCAGATAATGGCAGTGTTCCTCGTAGAGAGAATAGCAAGAGCAAACACCTGGATGCACTCAGGTAGGTAAATGGCATTCAACACAACTATCAGTACAGCTGTTTCTGATCTGACACCCCCATATGTGTTCCTGCACCACAACTAATAGGGCTTATGAGAAAGATGAGCCGGGAAAGACCCCTCCAAACCTATGAAATTTCGTAACTAGCACATTAACCAGAACGGTAACCATCCTGATAAAAACCCCTCCCCGGTTAAACCTCCACCAACTCGTGTATCTGGTGTCACAGCCCGTCAATGCTTTGCAGACTTAAGTCCTCGGGTTCCTGATCTTTCCTTCCGGATGTAAGTACTGGTGAGTTTTGCTTTTCGTAGAGACTATTTTTGCCAAAATAAAAATCAGATCCTGGGTGTAGCCTTCTGGATTAACCCATCCAGCGGGAAATGACTTCGCAGCTTCCCAATCTGCACTCACAGCTTCACCGAAGAGTTCAAGTTGAGGAAACCTCAGAGGTTCTGGGGCTGCTCAACCAGCCACGACTTGCACAGAACAGGGCAGCCGGGAGCGATTCAGGTCTGCGGAGGTGACAGGAGGAGAAGGTGGTCCTGTGTGTCCTGCGGATCGTCAGCTTTTGCCAAGTGTTTCTGTTTGATTGTGAGAAAACTGGCCCCAGATTGGTTTCAAAACTTAAATGTGCTGGGAAACCTGCTTTATACCGACATCATTCTACTAGAGGTATTTGAGAGGAAAAAAAAAAAAAACAAATCCAAACAGCAGAAGTCACATACTGTATAACTGAGCACCTCCCGGGCTGTGTGCTGGGGATGCAGTGGGTTTGGGGTTGGAGAAGGAGGGGCAGGTGACAAGCCCAGAGTGGAGAAGTAACTAAGGCCACACAGCCACGAAGTGCCAGGGCCTGTGCAACTGCAGCGGGTCTGAACCTGCTGAATCCAGTCTGAAACTAGTCTGAACAGTGGGTCTGGACCCAAACTGTCCTCTGAGTTGGCCAGCTGAGGGGTGGGGCTGACGCTGAGGGTGGTGTCCGGGGACTTACTTCTGTGTGATCTCAGTTTTCCTTTCGGGTGTATCTTGGATGCTGGAGAGAGGGTGTGGTTATAACTCAGTAATCTGCAGCCTCAGACTGGGGACCGGGATTTACAGAGGTGATAACAGCTAGACCTCATTGGTCAGTGACCCTGGGGGCGTGGGGACAGGGGGAGGAGGAACATGGCCTTCCTCTCACCTCATCCTCAAAATAACCTTTTGAAAAGAGGATTATTGTCCCCATTTGACAAATGGAGAAACTGAGGCACAGGAAGTTTGGCTAACTGGTCCAAGGTAGCGGAGCCTGGATTCAAACCTCGTCTGACTGCTCTTTCTGCGTCCCTGTGCCTCTGAAGGGTAAAGGGGGCGGGGGTGATGACTGAGAGATATCCGGGCTCTGCATGGGTTCCCGGACCACTTGGGGCATGGCCAGCTGACCCCAGAGGGCAGTAGCCATGGGACATGTGCTTTCCCCCAAGCACCAGTATTCCCTAGTAAGGATGGATCCTAATTTACCTACCTATGCCTGAATATGTGTGTTGTAACTGAGTTTCCTCAATTTTTAAAAATGTAGGGACAACGCTGGATTGACAATTAGCTTTTGGGGGATCGGGGCCTCTTGGGAAACTGCCCTGCCCAGAGCATCGGGTTTGCCTTCCCTGGCCTCCAGGGAGGGCCAGATCCCCACTGACAAGAAAACATCTGCTCTCCTTGATACAAGGAAGGTGTGAGTCATCCGTGGCAAACAGAGAGCAAAAAAGGTTCCTTTCCTAGCCACTCAGGTCAACACATCCATTTATCTACATTAGTGCATTGGGGCGAACTAGAAACCCACAGTAGCTTCTCACCAAGGCCAATGCACCTGACAGGTCTGTATCTCTCCCCTGAAGATTGCAAAGGATGTGTGAGCAACTTGCTTCTAGCAAGGTATCAATTCTCATGAGGAATATGGAGAATTTGTTTGCTGTTTGGAAATGCATTTGACCAGTGGGTGTCTCTTCTTTTGCACCCTCTGTTATTACCGGCCAATCCAACATTAAGGGGAAAGATCTTATATTGGGGGACTTCACTTAGTTTGGGAAATCAAGGAAGGCTTCCAGGAAGAAGTGGCGTTTGAGCTCACATTTTAGGATGAGCAAGGGTTGAGGAGGATGGAAAGGAAAGTGGTGGTAAGAGATTTCAAGGCATAAGCCCCGGACCTGCTAAGGTCAAAAGAAAACCTGAGGTCCAGAATCCGGAAGGTGGCCAGCGTGGGTCAGAAAGGAAACTGATGGGGCTACCGTGCTGGCCACTCCAGCTTCCCTGTGCCAGGACTCATGCTGAGTCCTCTGCAAGGGCTGCAGTGGGAGATCGGGGACACTGTGAGCACTGGACATTGCCAGCAGCCTCTGAAGGGACGGGAGGTGGCACTGTTGGCACAGACATCGCTGCAGTTGGAGCCACACGTCTGCAGCCCCAGGGGACCTCGGAGGACAAAGCCAGCAGAGCAGCTGCTTTTGACGTCAAGCAGTTACAAAAGAGGCAGAGCAGGAAGGAGCCCAGGGCTGGCACCGGGAAGGAGCCACGGGGGGCAGGATGGTGACACACCAGAGACACTGCCTGGGGGCTCCCCAGACCCTTAGAAGAATCCGATAGGTCCTGGGATCCAGCAAAGCAGGAGGGGTGGAGCTAGAGAAATACTGCTTCGTGACTCTGTTTTGCCCTCAAGCTGGAGTACCAGGGAAACAGATTACATACAGCTTTAGCATCCATGCGAGTGTGTGGGGCTCTCACCTCCTAGCAGGGCTGGCTTGTTTGCTGCCAGATCAGAATGGGCCAGGTTCGGTTTGGGTTGAGTCCGGATGAAAAAGGCACCCAGAGCTCTCTGGCTTCAATCCTGCCCTTTGACCTGGGGTCGCCCCCCAGGTGGGGCCCCTCTCTATATTCCTCCTTCCCCCCGGCTCCTGCCTCCCTCCCACTGTCCAGCCGTCCCTCTGGGCAGGGCAGTGCTTCTCAAAAGCATCGTGGTTGTCAGTAGGGCTGTTGGCTGCATTTTTGTGATTTCCCCCCTGCCTTCCAGACACAAGATAGGATTAGACTTCCTGTCCTCCTTATGGTGGGGCAGGAATGTGTAACCAGTTCTGACCAATGAGTTTTGAAGGCAAATGATATGTGTCATTTCTAAGCCATAGCATTTAATGCTGATTAAAAGACCCTTTTCCTCTACCATGACAACCAGTAATGTTCCAGCAAATGGCTGCTCCCTTATCCTGGGTCCAGGAGGGAAGACTATAGGAGTGGAATTGCACCTGACCCTCAGTGGACATGTAGTATGAGCAAGAAGGGATGAAGTGAGAGAGTGGCATGGACATATATACACTATCAAATGTAACTTAGATGGCTAGTGGGAAGCAGCCGCATAGCACAGGGAGATCAGCTTGGTGCTTTGTGACCACCTAGAGGGGTGGGATAGGGAGGATGGGAGGGAGGTGCAAGAGGGAGGGGATATGGGGATATATGTATACATACAGCTGATTCACTTTGTTATACAGCAGAAACTAACACAACATTGTAAAGCAGTTATACTCCAATGAAGATGTTAAAAAAAAAAAAAGAAGAAATAAATGTTGCTGTAAACCACTGAGATTTGCGGGTTGTTTGTTACTGCAGCATAACCTAACTATCCTGGCTGATACAAGCAAAACCCCTAGAAATCATAGCACTATTTGTAAAACACTGTAAAAGGTGCCTATCTTTTATTTTTTACATAGAGTAGAATTATTAGCAGTAATAATGAGTATCATTTACTGAGTACTTACTATGTGTCAGGCGTTATACTAGGTTCTTTGGCAAATGTTTCCTCTTTAATCCCCACCATGGATTCTGTATTGCCGGCTCATTTAGTATAATTAGTCTTATCATAGAGATCAAGGGATGAAGGCTCAGGGAGAATAAAGGTCAAGACCATAGCTAGTAAGTAAGAATTGAGATTCAAATACAGGGTCCTCTGACCCCAAAACCCTCACTCTTTCCACCGCTCAGATGCTATTACATGTAAAGTAGAACTAGGCCTATCAAGAAAAAAAAACCCATGCATTTAAAAAAGAAATTATCTCAACAGGAAAAACATTAACATCTGTCTTTTTACTAAATTGAACGTGAAAGATGATCTTGACAGGCCGAACAAAGACGCTTGCTCTCTGGTGTGATGTTTGACAAGGGAATCTCCGTTCGTTTTCTCCCATGATTAGGTTCTACGGGATAAGCAACAGCGGGCACCAAACGTTGAAGAAAAAATTTAAGGCAATAATTTTGTCCGTTACTTAACACTCGTATGTACAAGGTGCGAAATAGCCTGCATTAAGCATGTTTGCAATGGGATGGTCTGAGATCTTGCGGGCCACCAGGGGGACTTTGGGGAAAGAAGACCCAGGCGCCCTGCTTGTTCTTGCTCTCCTGCGTGCCTCGGACACTCTTCCTCTCACCTCTGAGCTGCTGATGCTTGAGAACTCAGCTCCACTGTTGCTGCATTGGAAGTCCTCGCTGGCCTGCCACGTCACCCCACCGTGATGTACGGAAGTGTCCTGGGCACATGAGGTGGGGTCTCATTCCCTACGCAGGAGCTCCTTGCAGGCAGGAGTGCACTCATTCTTTTTTTAAAATTAAACTCTTTATTTTGCATCTGTACCCTTTATCCAGTTTCCCTCAATGGTAACATCTTGCAAAATTTTTAAATGTTGGCAAATAAACATTTAAATGCTATATTTGCAAACATACACACACACACACACACACACACAGATTTAGTACACACCCAGCCAGTTCTCTACTTTGGGGCTAAAGGCTGCTAACTGTATTTTGTTGTACAAAATGCTACTTATTTTGCCTCCTCTTTGATATCACAGCCAGGATAATGACATTGATGGAGTCAAAGTATAGAGTCTTTCCATCACCCCGAGGATCCCTCATGTTGGCCTTTTATAGCCTTGCCTACTTCTGTCTCACCTCCATCTCTCCCTAGTCCTTGGCGTTACCAGTCTATTCTTCATGTCTATAATTTTGTCCTTTCGAGGATGTTATATAAATGGAATCATGCAGTATGAGACTTTACGGGATTGCCTTTGTACACAGCATAATTCTCTGGTCACCCAGGTTGCTACATCTACCAACCATCCCTTCCCTTTCATTGCTGAGTAGTATTCCATGGTGTGGATGTACAATTGTTTGTTTAACCTCTCACTTGTTGAAGCTCTTGTTCATTGTTAAATCACAGCGTCTCATAGACAGATACTTGCACGCAAGGAAAGTCCCAAAGAGCAGCATTAGCTGTGATTAAGAGCGTGGTCCCTGGAGTTTGACTCCTGGTTCCAGAACTCACCATCCTTGTGAGTTTGACCAAATTACTTGACCTCTGCCTGCCTCAGTTTTCTCATCTGTAAAATGGGAATAATGGTAATGTGCCCATCTTACACAGTTATTAAAATTAAATAAATCAATACTTGTTTTGTGCTTAGCCCACAGCCTGGCTGATGGGATGAACTCAATTAAAAATTAATAATATAATACAATAATTAATAATAAACAGTCACTGAACTGAGTTGAAAAACCTGGAATAAGAAAATTCAAACTCGCAGAATGTTCAAATTAGGAAGTGGTGGCATACTGTAAAAGGAATTATTATTCTTTTTTCTTAGAACCATCATAGAGTTTTTCTCTAAATATCAAGCTTCCACAGACTCTTTGAGGTAGAAATATTTTAAAACAATCAAGTAGAACCCATTGGCAATGTCGTGTACTTTTGAATACCATCCACAGCCTCTCCCTGGACAAAGGTGAGTTGATACACTCGAGCAATAGTTATTGTGCTCCTACTGTATGCGTGCCAGGCACTGATCTAGGTGCCAAGAATGAAGCATTGAATAAAACAGACAACCCCTGTCCTTATTAGGACAGGTAATAATGTAAAAGAGGAAGCCCTTCTCGACCTCACCATGGATTAGGAGGCATGGATGTGACTTGCACAGAAAGAGGGAGAAAAGCCACACAGTGGGTAGACCCAGGAGAATGTGGATGTGCCCTCTTGCTTTAGCTTTAAAGAAATAAAATCGGTTCTCATCTTCCTGGCTTGCTCAGGTGTGGTCTGCTTGCAGGCAGGGGGATGCACTTTTTTAAAACATCTGGTCCTCTCCCCACCCCTACCCCACATACTCCCTGCTTTGTCATGTGGCTGGGGGACACTGTGCTGCTGTCACAAAAGGTAACTGGACCTGCGCTCCGGAGCAGCTTTGCTCTTATCAATTCCTCCTGTGCCCAAGCCCAGCAATCGGTTGGAGAGCTGCAGTCCGGCCACGGGTTCCTCCCAAGAGCCATCAACTGGCCCATGACCTTGGCCTCATTAGCTCGGCGCTCTCCACCTGAGCTGCCTGGATCCGGGCCAGCCAGGGAAATTAGCTCAGACCCACAGGCCCCTGGGAGAGGTGTCAGGCAAAAATAGACCAGAGAAAGCCAGAGAATCCTTGAGCAGGAGGACCCGTGGAGGTCATCGGCTCCGGCATCGTCCTAACTCTACAGATGGAGGCTGAGGGCAGGGAGGGGAAGGGGCCTGGCCAAGGTCATCCTGAAGTTCATGCAGAGCTGGGGAGAGAATGGGGGTCACCTGACTCCCAAAGTCACGTTCTTCCCTCACCTGTGCCTCCCATCAGGCTGCGGGCGGCCAGAGAGGGATGGAAGGAACCAACGGACAATAAGAATTACAGATAATGAAACAATTAATCAGAGGCCATTTGTTGTTTCTGGTAGGGGTGTCAATCGCACAGAAAGAGTAAGAAGAACAGCGAACGCCTACTTGCTCCACTGGGCCCTCTCCCCAAAAGGAATCTCTGTTTACAATTCCTCATGGATCCTTACAGGAGATAACCCATGCATACACAAGCACGCACACGTGTGTGTGTGTGTGTATGTGTGTGTACCCATGTGTGTTGAGCAATAGCCTTGCAAGTATGGCATTAGAGCATCCTACTTCACACAGGTTCTGTACCTTGTCTCACCCAATTCATAACATATCTGAACATCTTTTTTATCATCTGGTTCAGGTGTACCCCCTTCTTTTTAATGACAGCATGGTATTCCATTCTATGGATGGGCCGTAATGTGTCTAACCAGACCCCAAGTGTAGATGGTTGCAGCACGTGGACGTGGTTCAGCATAGCTGAAATGGAGAAAGTTATAGGAAATCAGGTCACAAAAACAGGTTGTGGGAAAATTGCCATGGGCTTGATTATCAGCTATGCAGCTTCATGCAAGTGATAGATTTCACTCATGTATTGAGTATCAACTGTTTGCCTTATTATCTGTAGGCCTTACAATGACTTGCTTGGGTAGATTGCCATTAGAATCCCATTTATAGGGAAGCCCAGAGATGAAGTTAGTTCCCCCAGGTCACCAGTAGGGCCAAGGAGTGTGGCCCAGAGCCCATGTTCTGTGCCCACATGCTGTGGGAGGTCTGGGCTTCCTTCTGTTGGGAGTGATGAGTCCCCTCCCACTACTGCCTTCTCTAAAGGCCCCTTCTCGGTGATCAGATCCTTCTCTCCCAGCAGCATTGCTCCAGGGCCGGGAGCTCCAAGCAGCATGGATGAGCTCAGACCCAGAGCAAGGTGGGGGAGTCTTGTTAAGACCAAGGCCTGTTAGTCCAGGCAGTGCCAAGCTGGGGCAGGGGCAGGAGCAGGGGCAGGCAGTAGAGGGCTGGGGTCTCTGCTCAGACCCCAGTCATTATCCAGCCTGACTCCTGGCCACCTTTGGAAAGCAGCTCAATTCACCAACTATCTTGAGTATCTAAGAGGCCAGTGTGGAGTCACCATGGTTACTGAAACTATATTCCCTCCTGTATGGATCTTCCATTCTTCACTAAGGTCCTCCTCCCTCCCTGCAGCCTCACCTAGGGACCATCTCTGGCTTAGTCAAACCTACTGTCTTTGTGTGGGGTGGGAAGATTCCTCCATTAGCTTTTTTTTTTTTTTTTTTTTTTTTTTAAAGTGAAATCTTTTTTTTTATTATTAATTAATTAATTAATTTATTTATTTATTTATTTTTTTGGCTGTGTTGGGTCTTCGGTTCGTGCGAGGGCTTTCTCCAGTTGCCGCAAGCGGGGGCCACTCTTCATCGCGGTGCGGGGGCCGCTCTTCATCGCGGTGCGCGGGCCTTTCTCTATCGCGGCCCCTCCCGTTGCGGGGCACAGGCTCCAGACGCGCAGGCTCAGCAATTGTGGCTCACGGGCCCAGCTGCTCCGTGGCATGTGGGATCTTCCCAGACCAGGGCTCGAACCCGTGTCCCCTGCATTAGCAGGCAGATTCTCAACCACTGCGCCACCAGGGAAGCCCCCTCCATTAGCTTTTGCATCAGGACCACTTCTGATGATTTATACCTCTCCTCCCACAGCTCGTTGCTGGAGCCCTGTGTCCCAGCCTGCCCTGGCTTGGTTTCTCCAGCATGAGACTATTTCCCAGCACGTCTGCAAACAAGGGGTGAGTACGCAAAGAAAAAAAATGAAAATAGATCCCTACCTCACACCGTATCAAAATCAGTTCCAGATGTACGTGAAAGGCAAAACTTTAACACTTTTAGAAGAAAAATACATAATATTTCTATGACCTTGGGGCAGGGAAGGATTTCTGAAGACATAAAAAACACAACTCATTCAAGAAAAAAGATCAATAAATTTGACTACATAAAACTTCATCAAAAGATGAATTTCCCACCATAAAGGGAGGGGGAAAAACAAACTAATAGCAAACTAGATGAAGATATTTTCAACACCTAAGTGACATAGGATTAATATCTAGAATATATAAGGCATTACTCAGATCATTAAGAAAAAGACAAACTAATGGAAAGACAGACAAAAGGCATGAACAGGCATTCAGAGACAATGGCCAATAAACATCATTGGAAAGTGGGAAACATCATAACCATGATACGACCCCATACTGCCTGGGCCTTGTCTCTCACTGCTGCCCCCTGGTGGCTGTCAGGGACCTAGAGATGGATTTACTGAAAAAAGTTTCAGCCCTGGGAGGGCATGACTCTGAGGTGGTCCACACCCCATACCCTTCCTGGAATGTTGAGATGAGCAGAGGCCCAACCCCTCAGGCTTTTATTCCACTCCTGTTGTTTGTTGCCTGGACTCAGCTTTCCTGGCTTCCTAAGTCAGCTCTTGCTTTTTCCCCCAAATTTTCATCTGGAAAAAAGAACACTTGGGTTACAATCATCATTAGCTAACATTTGTTATTAATTATCATTAACTTTATTATTGTCATTAATATTTTTGCTGAATCATTTGAGAGTACATCATAGGCATTTTGACCCTTTGCCCCTTAACGTTTCCATGTGCGTCTCCTAGGAAGATAGATGTTCTCTTGGGTAACTCAAATGCTATTATCCAATTCAGGAGATTTTACATTATGTGATAATATTACATAATGTCAAGGGTTGCTTGATTTAGTAAATTAAATTTACAGTACACCAAGTTAAATGTGGATTTCACATAAACAACAAATAATTTTAAGTATGTCCCAAAATATTACATGGGATATACTTATACTAAAAAATTATTTATTTATCTGAGATCTGCATTTAACTGGGCATCCTGTATTTCATCTGGCAATCTTATATTATTATCTAATATGCAGTCCCTATTTGGGTTTTGCTGTTTGTCTTACTGTCATTTAGAGCAACCTTTTCTCCAATCCAAGATCACACATTGTGTTTAGGTGTTGTGTTTCTACTAAGCCAGCTTTTGATACCTGTACTGACCCTTTTGCTTTTGCTTTCCCACCCAGACCCCCTATGTCTAGGATTATGAAGACTCAGCTACAGTTGTCTGAGATAATCCTGCCTGGGTGGGATAACCAGGAACCATTGAATAATGAGGTCTAAGGTAGGGGTAGAGTAAGGGGGTGGTGCTGGAGCCCTGTGTCCCAGCCTTTCACATACATCTGGAACTGATTTTGATACGGTGTGAGGTAGGGATCTATTTTCATTTTTTTCTTTGCGTACTCACCCCTTGTTTGCAGATGTGCTGGGAAATAGTCTCATGCTGGAGAAACCAAGCCAGGGCAGGCTGGGACACAGGGCTCCAGCACCATCACAGGGCTCCAGTCCCATCAGCCCTTTGGGAGGGGTGGTGCTGGCGAGGGTTTGTCTCCAAGGGACCACTACCCACAATGAATGTGAGGTCCACCTTCCACACCTGGGAGGCCTTCAAGCTGAACCAAGCTGACATCAGCTACAAAAAGCAGTAAGCAAACTGCTTCCCAGCCCAAGCACTGAAGGGGAAACTGACCATTAGCAGAGAGAGAAATGCCCTCAAAGAGCAGTAGGCAGTCATGCTAGGCGGGGTGGCCATGGTACTGTGGATCTCGAGCAGCCTGCATTCCCCCCCCCCGCCCCCCACCCCCGCCAAGCCACCCTCGAATGGAGAAGGAAGAAGTGCCCTCTCGCGCAGGTCAAGGACTCCCTCCGACGTTGGGCTGTGGTTCTTACCAGCAGTGACCATGGCTGCAGGGGAGTGAGTAGGGCCATCTTCCAAGGCCCTATTCGAGGGACAGCAGAGAGGGCCCCAAGGGCGGCTCCAGAGCTGGGAAGGGGTGTCTGGCACAGCCATCTCCTCTGCCCGTCCTCTGTCTCCTCCTCCCCTCCCACCGGAGACTGTACAGTTCGTATCCGTCTCCTCTGGACCTGTCTCATAAATGTTGGTAACTGGAGATTCTGAACCTGTCTCCAAAAACATTCCCCCATCCCCCCAGCAGAAAAATTCCAAGCTGAAGCAATTTCCCAACCTGGCAGGAAACTGCCTGCCTGGGCAGAGGTGGGAGGACAGTTTGGACTCAGAGAAGGGTCCAGAGGCTCTCCAACACACATGGGGCCCTGACCCTCATCTCCCGCCCCCTGGGCCTGTCCTACCTACCTCCCCTCCCTTCCAAACTTTCCTTGGCTCCCAGCCGCTGGGGGGAGGGGTGCTTCTGTTGGCTTAACCCTTTCCTCCCCAGGCTCCCAGTCCCCCTATCTGCTCTGGGTAGTGAACAGCTCCCTTGTCCCTGAGGTTCCTCTTCTCCTCTCAACAACCCTGCAGGGTGACTATTACGTTCTTCAGTCTGGGCTCCCCCATTTCAGAACCGGGGAAGCCCAGACTAAAGAAGTCAGAGGCTTTACCAGGTCACATCACTAGGAAGCTGGCTAACCGGGGTTCCACGCTGGGGACAGCAGGAGCCTGTCCTGTAGGGCAGCACAGCCCCATCTCCTCGTGGCCCACAGGCCCCTGCGAGCCGCTGCTTCACGCATTGGCGAAATTAGAGTCATGAGATGCAAATGTGCCTCCCTGGCCAATGGCAAGGTCATCAAGAACAAGGACCAGGTGTTATTCATCTTCACCTCCCCAGGGCCAGGCAAGGAGGGACACTCAGAAAACGCCAGCTGAAGGGACCTTCCCGTGTGGTCAGAAGGGACATGGGGCCGCGAGGCTGCTTGGTCCCCAGGGGCCTGGCTCAAGCAGCACTGGGGCCTAGCCTCCCTGCCACCATCCTTTTACAGCATCCTGTCCCACGGCCACGCGGAAACAGAGGGCCAAGGTGAGCTCTGGGTGCTGGCTTTCTGGCTCCAGGGAGGCTGCAGGTCACGATTTATTTTTCCAGCAACATTTCTGTGAAGACACAAGCCTCCTGTGGTGTGTTTAAAATGTCAAGGTGGGCCCTTGCCTTGCTCTGCACCACGCCGGCTCCCTCTTCGCCCCCCACCTACCCAAACGCCAGGTAATTGGAAAAAGATGTAGAGCATGTTAAGACACTATCTGATGAGATGGAATGGAAGTTACTCCTGCATCGTGGAAATAAAGTTCTCCAAAGACTGTCTCCTGGTTTCCGGCTCCCTTTCCTTCGCCTTCTTCTGCCTGGTCTCTGCCCAACTAGGGTTGTTTGGAGAGGGGTAGGCAGCCGCCTGGGCAGGAGTGATTTGTCTTGAAGGGGTAGAGGAGGAAATGCTTCCCCTGTGTAACCCTAACCGAAAATACTACTGGTTCTTTTCCAGAAGACAAACAGTAGGTATATTAATAGAAACAGCATGTTTTGTAACTGCAGAGAATCAGTTAAATATTGCATAAGCACTGACTGGCATTTTGTATCTCCACTGAGCAGCGTATGCTCCAGTTATTCGTGCCCGAAGTCAGGAAGCTCTAGTGTTCAAGTGCCTGCTCCTCCATTTATTGGCTCTGTGACCTTGAACGAGTCACTTAACCTCTCAGACTTTTATCTGTAAAATGTCAAGAGTGATGATTCCCTTGAATCCTCACTCCAAGTACTGTTATCAGGATCAAGTGAAATGTGAAATGAGCATGTGCACATGCTTTGTAAACTCTACAACTATATACATGTCATATGTCACATGTTACTGTTCTGCTGTATACCCCACCTTCCAAACTATTTTTCACTTGTCTCCCATTAGCACCAATCCTAATTCTCCAGTTCTGCTCTCTTGTTCTCCCCCTGTCCCCTGAATATATCCCATTTGTTTTTAAATCTCTGGGCTTTTACTGGTTGACAAGGGGTGAGACGTAGCAATGCCTCTGAAAGTCATTATAGTTAAAAGCAAGAGCAAGATTGCCCAAGTTAGAATCCCAGCTCCATGTATCAACTGCTGTGAGTCCTCAAGCAAGTTACTTCCCCTCTCTGTGCCTTGATTTCCCCATCTGAAAAGTGGGACAAATAACAGTCCTTATCCCATAGGACAGCTGCGAGATGGGAATACATTCACCCACACAAAGGGCTTAGAACACTGCTGGGCACATTGGCGGGCTCCTGATAAACCTTTCACCTCCTTGGCTCTTGGCTTCGATTATCCTGATCAGGAGAATGAATACAGAACACCTGGGAAAGTCCAGAGACCAATGTGAAGTGGTATGAAGAAAGAGCTGAGGAGTGGGAGAAAGAAAAATGGAGCTGGAGAGGGAGGAAGGGAAAGAGAGGGAAAAAGCCAGGAGGCTGAGTTTTGGGAAGGTGTTTAGAGCAGTTTAGATGGGGAAAGAGTGGCTGGGAGCAGAGGCATGCAATACTCTGTGAAATGAGAGAGAGATTGATTTTGTTAAAGCTCGTTGACTATTTATTGATTATGTACAAGATATGGTCCTTATTATTAAAAGTTTATAATCCAGGCAGGAAGGCCAAACAAACGCATGAATAGTGAAGCTGCAGTGCAAGAGAGGGAAGGTTTGCTGTGGCCGTATATGCGATGTCTCTAGGTAGCGCATGATTAAATGTCAGGTTGGCGATACGGGAAATTAAAAAGGAGAATTCAGAGGAAGGCAAGACCTCTGGGGTCCGGCGGGGGCCACTGGCACATGGAGACAGGAATTGAGCAGTGTCCTCGGGAGTGGTGAGGTCTCAGCTGCTTGCTTTCTGCACCACAAACTTTGCTCTCCGATTCACTTTTCCTTTTGATTGAAAGTGACTCTGGATCTAGGCTCTGGCATGTTTCTAAATATTTTTATTTTTCCCCCTCTTAGAAATGATTTTTGGCCAGGCAGAGGATTCTAAGTTCCAAATACTTTCAGCAGAACTTTGAAGGGACTGTTCCATGGTCTTTTAGCATTCAGTGGCGCTGATGCAATTTCTGGCCCTATCAAAACATGGTTCTTGGTAGGTAACCTGCTTTTTTATCTTTAAAAGCTTTTAGGACTCTCTTTTACCCTTGGGGTTTGCAAATTTCATCAGAATGAGTTGTTCTTTGTTTATAACCCATTCAATGTGAAGATTTGTGGGTTTTTTCAGCCTGGGGAGATTTTCTTCTATTATTTCCTGGATTATTTCTTCTTTTGAATTATTTCTGTTCTTTTAGACAGGTATAGGAATCTCTGGATCTATCATCCATGTCACTTAACTTTTCTTTCCTGTTTTCCATATTCTGCTAATTCTTTATCCATCTATGCTCATTATGTTATTCAGTCCATCTATCACTTTTTTTTTAACATCTTTATTGGAGTATAATTGCTTTACAATGGTGTGCTAGTTTCTGCTGTATAACAAAGTGAATCAGCTATAGATATACATATATCCCCATATCTCCTCACTCTTGCATCTCTCTCCCACCCTCCCTATCCCACCCCTCTAGGTGGACACAAAGCACCGAGCTGATCTCCCTGTGCTATGCGGCTGCTTCCCATTAGCTAGCTATTTTACATTTGGTAGTGTATATATGTCCATGCCACTCTCTCACTTATTCCCAGCTTACCCTTCCCCCTCCCCATGTCCTCAAGTCCATTCTCTATGTCTGCATCTTTATTCCTGTCCTGCCCCTAGGTTCTTCAGAACTTTTTTTTTTTAGATCCCATACATATGTGTTAGCATACGGTATTTGTTTTTCTCTTTCTGACTTACTTCAATCTGTATGACAGTCTCTAGGTCCATCCACCTCACTACAAATAACTCAATTTCATTTCTTTTTATGGCTGAGTAATATTCCATGTATATATGTGCCACATCTTCTTTATCCATTCATCTGTCGATGGACACTTAGGTTGCTTCCATGTCCTGGCTATTATAAATAGAGCTGCAATGAACATTGTGAGTCTACCCACTTTTTTTTTTTTTCATAATTGCCTGTTTCTTAGGCTTAGTTCGGGTTCTCCAATAAGCAAATCTTTAAAAAATTATTTCAGTTCAAGTGGCTTACTTGGGAGATGATATCAGGAACTACAAGTAGGGAAGTGGGGAATAAGTTGAAGGGAAGGTAGCCAATGGAGGGTGTGTTATCAAGCCAGTTGCCAAAGTTAATCATGCTGGGCACCCTGGAAGCCAGTGTGGCACACATGAGTCAGGGTTATTCCACCCAAGGGGTGAGGGAGCTGGGGTATTTATACCACTCCCACTGGCCATTGACTGAGGGCTCCTTCCAGCATAGGGGTGTTAATTCCTCAGCACCTCAAGCCACATAGTTGGCAAAGAGGACTCTGGAGGCAAGTAGGGGGAAACAAAAACAAAAAAATGACAAAGAAATGCAGTGCTGGCAGTTGGGATCAGTTCACTGTGAACCTAAGTGGGAAGGGTGAGGGGACATCTTGGCAGGGCATCTATTATATCTTGTTTCATGGGTGCATTATTCATCTCATATTCCTCTGAGGACATTGAACAACTTCTATTAAACTTCCTTCTATTTCCTTAAATGCTGGTCCATCTTCTGTAGAGCTTGATGCTTCTCTTTAATGATTTTGCCTTGATTTATTTGGAAATTTGTTGCATGACTGGGGCCAATGGTGAGGAAGAGAAAAAGTGTGGGAGTAGGTTCTAAAAGCTGTCTTTTGGGAGTAGGGAGTCTCAGATTATTCCTGGGTTCTCTTGCTTTTCCTACCCAAATCCTGGACACATTGCTCTGGTCTGGGGTCAAGTGCCTTTATTACCTGGTGTTTGGCAAATTTGGGAAAAGAAAAGGTCAACCTCCCTGCTGATCTAGATGTCAGTTCTCAGACAACCACCCTAATGATGACCCCAAGACCTCATCCTGCAACTCAGATCCATTTCCTCTAATTTGGAAAACTCCCAGAAAAACTCCCACTATTCACAGCCTTCCTCTTCTGCACATATTTTGAGCTGTGGTTCCTCCAACAAACAGATTTTATATGCTTTCTGTCCTGAGATTCCTCAACTTTAGTGGACTACTGATGCCACTCAGTCTTCCAGCCCTATTATGAGTCTATTGTTTTAAAATATTTCTTTTCTGTCATTGCTAGGGATTGAGAATGAAAGTAGTAGTGAAAGCGTGTGCTGAATCTACCATTTTGATACAATCCCCAAGAAAGATAATTTAAAGAAGTGTTGCTGAGTGTTATACAATTAAGCCCCCAACCCCGCCCTTGCCCACCACTGACATGTTATGAAGAGCCCACAGTAAAGATTTAGATGTCAGACTAGTGTTTCCTTTCAATGTGACAAGTTGATGAGATGTGTTGAGGCAGGTTGCATTTTCCAACAATGACTGGAACAATATCTGCCATCCTGCACCATTTATGTAACCTTAACACTCCTCCCATTGAGTGGTAGGGTCTATGTCTTCTCCTCTTGGACCAGGGCAGACATTGTGACTACGCCATAGCAGAACTCACTATGTAACTTCTGAGGCTGGATTATAAAAGCGCCATGCACTTCTACCCTGCTCTCTTGCGACACTCACTCTTGAAACCCAGCCACCATGTTCTGAGGAAGCCCAAGTTACCCCACTTGAAGGGACACATGGAGAGGCCACGTGCAGCCCATCTGACATCACAGCTGACGGGCAGTATCAGCTGCCATATGTGTGAGTGAAGTCAGATCTGGATGATTCCAGACCTTACCTGCCACTCACTCCCAGCTTTTGAGTCTTCGCAGCTGAGACCCCAAACACTGTGGGACAGGGAAAACTGTCCCTGTTGTGCCCTGCCCATTCCTGACCCACAGAATCCACGAACATAATAAAATTGTTGTTTCACACTTCTATATTTCAAGGTAAAACAATCCAAAATAGTAACTGGAACATGAGCCACACAGGGTTCAGCTTCATAAAGACCATTCTCATATTGTTCTCCCTCCCTGGTATGCCCTTTATTTTCTTCTTTACCTGGATAACTTTTTTCTCATTCTTCAAGAATTAGCTCAAGTTCCATCTCCATAAAGGCTTCCTTGAGATCCAGCCCCTGGGAATCTCATCCTCCCTTGGACTCTAGCAAACATCTTTCTAGTTCTTTAGAGAGAGGTAGCATGGTATACTGGAAGTAGATGTGAAAATCTAGTTTTGACATCAGAAATATTTGGGGTCTACTCCCAGCTCTACCACTTACCAGCTGTATGATCTTGGGCAAGTTGCCTCATCAACAACATTATTGAAAAGATTAAATGAGATAATGTATGTTACCACTCTTAACAATTAACGACAGATTGTCGACAATCATAGGCAGTCAACAAATATTTATTGAACATTGTTGTGAGTATCTAGTGCTGTGTAACACTCCACCCCAAAATTCAGTAGCTTGAAATAACAATACTTATTTTACTCTTGAAATTTCAGTTTGGGTAGGGCTCAGTGGGACAGCCCATCTCTACTCATGCAAGAACAGCTGGGGTGACTCAGCTGGGGCTGGAAGACTCAGTTCCAGGATGGCTTACTCACATGGCTGACAGGTTGATGTAGACCGTTGTGTTGGCTGGGGCTATCTACCAGGGGCCTGAGCTCCTCTACACATAGGCCTCTCCTCAGGACTACATGTGCTTCCTTCTGGCATGGAAGCTGGGTTTCAAGAGTCAGTGTTCCAAGAAACCAGAATTGGAAACTGATGGACTCTTATAAGACTTGGGCCCAGAAACAAGTACAGTGTCACGTTGGTTGTATTCTATTGGTCAAAGAAGTTACAGGACCCATTTAATCCAAAGAGAAGGAACACAGACCCTCCCCTTCAATAGGAGTATAAAAGAAATCGTAGCCATGTTTAATATGTCACAAACATCTTCAAGATATCAGGTACTCTTCTATGCTCTGAAAATACAATGTAGTACAAGACAGATATGGTACCCACTCTCATGTAACTTATACTCCATATCATTATTTGTTTTGTTATATGCACTCACATCTTGTGTCTTCAACTAGCCTGAAAATACCTTACAGGGCAAGACTTTGTCTTATTTATCTTTCTATCCTTGATACTTGACACACTGACTGGTATGTAGTTAATGAACAGGAAATATTGGTGAATTAAATTACACTATATAAGATAAGATCATGAGAAAGCACTTTGTAGATTACAAATCACAATTCAAATAAAAGATTTGTAGTTGTTCATTTAAACTCTTAATGATTCCTTACTCTGCAACAGCCATAATTTCAGGCCTTATTAATACAAGGATAATAAGATAGAGGTCCTGCCTTCAAGACACTATAGAGTAGATATTAGTGTTACTTATTTCCTTGAGTATTACTCTTAGGAAATTAGCTTAATGACAGCTAATTGGTTAATGTAGTAAAAATGTATAGCCTGAGAAGCACTTCCAGAATAGCAGAGTAAGGACCTCTGAAAATAAATGCAGTGACAACATTGGCAGAACATCAACTTTTTTAGAACTCTGGAAATTAATCAAAGGCTTGTAACAATCTGATGAGGGTTTATTCAAGAAAAGCAGATGAATCTCAGTAATAAAAATGAACTTTGGGGCTTCCCTGGTGGCGCAGTGGTTGAGAATCTGCCTGCCAATGCAGGGGACACGGGTTCGAGCCCTGGTCTGGGAAGATCCCACATGCCGCGGAGCAACTAGGCCTGTGAGCCACAATTACTGAGCCTGTGTGTCTGGAGCCTATACTCCGCAACGAGAGAGGCCGCGATAATGAGAGGCCCGCGCACCGTGATGAAGAGTGGCCCCCACTTGCCGCAACTAGAGAAAGCCCTCGTGCAGAAACGAAGACCCAACAGAGCCATAAATAAATAAATAAACCCCCCCCAAAAAACTGATGAATTCAGCTTAAAAAAAAAAGAAATAGAAATTATATTTTTAAAAGAACCAAATAGAAATTATGAAGTTGAAAAGTGTAATCACTGAAATGAAAATTTCATGAGAGGGGCTCAACAGCAGATTGGAGCAGGCAGGAGAAATGAAGAGCACCAGTAAAAGTAACTGCTTTGGTAAATATAAAAGACAATATACATATTTTTTATTTGCAACACTTTTCTTCTGACTTAAAAGACAACTGCATAAAGCAATAATTATAAAACTATGTTGATAGATTGACTTATAATGCATAAAGATGTCATTTGTATGACAATACCACAAAGGAGAGAGAGAACAAATCTACGCTGAAGTAAAGTTTTTGTGTACAATTAAAATTAAGTTAGTACTAATCTGAACTAGATTGTTTTAAGATGTTAAATATAATCCTCAAAAGAACTACTAAAAAACTTTGAAAATATAGCAAACAAAAAACCAACAAGGGGGACTTCCCTGGTGGTGCAGTGGTTAAGAATCCACCTGCCAATGCGGGGAACACAGGTTCGAGTGCTGGTCTGGGAAGATCCCACATGCCGCGGAGCAATTAAGCCCGTGCACCCCAACTACTGAGCCCGCGTGTCTAGAGCCCATGCTCCACAACAAGAGAAGCCACCGCAATGAGAAGCCCACGCACTGCAACGAAGAGTAGCCCCAGCTCAACACAACTAGAGAAAGCCTGCACACAGCAATGAAGACCCAACACAGCCAAAAAAAAAAAAAAGAAAAAAACCAACAAGGGAATTAAAATGATATTCTAGAAATTGTCCAATAAGCACATGAAATGATGCTCAACATCATTAGTCATTAGGGAAATTCAGGTCAAAACCACAATGAGATAATACTTCACACCCATTAGGAAAACAAAAAAGAACAATAACAAATGTTGGTGAGGATGTGGAGGAACTGGAATTCTCTTATATTGCTGATGGGAAAGTAAAATGATCCAGCTGCCATAGAAAGCAGTTTGGCAGTTGTTCCAAAAGTTAAACATATATTACCATATGACTTACAAGTTCCACTCCTAGGTATAAACCCAAGAGAAATGAAAACATATGTCTGCACAAAAACTTGTACATGAATGTACATGGCACCATTATTCATATAGTCAAAAAGTGGAAACAACCCAAATGCCCATCAACTGATGAACGAATACATAAAATGTAATATATACATACAATGAAGTATTATTTAGCCTTAAAAAGGAATAAAATCTTTTTTTTTCTATTTTCAAGGAATCTGGGAATGAGTCTTTTTTTTAATTTTTGAATTTAATTTTATTTATTTTTTTATACAGCAGGTTCTTATTTGTTGTCTATTTTATACATATTAGTGTATATATGTCAATCCCAATCTCCCAATTCATCTCACCACCACCACCAAAAAAGGAATAAAATCTTGATACAGGTACAACATGGATGAACCTCAAGGGCATTATGCTAAATGAAATAAGCCAGACACAAGAGGATATATATATTTATTTTATTTTTCCACTTATATGGAACATATACAATATTTATTGTGTGATTCCATTTATATGAGGTATATGGAAGAGTCAAATACACAGATCAGAAAGTAGAGTGGACGTTACCAAAGACTGGGGGAGGGATGAATAGGGAATTACTGTTTAACGGGTACAGAGTTTCAGTTTGGGATGATGAAAAAGTTCTGGAGATGGATAGTGGTGATGGTTGCACAGCAATGTGAATGTGCTTAATGCTACTGAACTGTACACTTAAAAATGGTTAAAATGGTAAATCTTATGCACATTTTACCACAATAAAAAAGGTTTTGTTTAATTACACAGAAAAAAAAAAAAAAAAGAATGAAGTATTGGTACCTGCTATAGCAGGTACAAATGAACCTTAAACACATTATGTTAAGTGAAAGAAGCCAATTACAAAAGATTATATATTATATAATTCCATTTATATGAAAGGCCCAAAATAGGCAAATCCACAGATACAGAAAACGGATCAGTGGTTGCCAAGAGCTGGAGAAAGGGAAATGGAGAGTGACTGCTAAGGGATACTGGGTTTCTTTGGGGTGTGATGAAAATGTTCTGGAGTTAGTGGAGGCAGTTGCACAGCTCTGTGACTACACTAAAAACTACTGAATTGTACACTTTAAAAGGACGAATTTTATGGTATGTAAATGACATCTCAATAAAGCTGTTATAAAAAATGTATGGCCCACCTTGATTTGCTTTACACAGCTTATAACTGAAGAGACCCATTTAAGGAAACCAGGAAGATGGGAAATGAAAGGATTGGTATAAACTGAAAAAGACATCCCCAGTCCAATGCCTTAACAATGTACTTTTAAATGATAAAAGTAGTACACAGTAATTTAAAATTATAAATAATATAGAAGCATAACTTAAAAGTCTCATAACTCTCACTCTTCAGAAGTAACCACTGTTAAAATATTGTGAGCCTCTGTATCTATTAGGGCGTTTTAGTTTCGAGCAAAGATACCAGCCCTTGGAAGCAGCAATGGTGCTCACTTATAGGGTGCAAGTTTGTCAATTCTGATATCCCAGATTTCCAAGGTCGGAAGCTAATCTGCAGCCTCACTAGTGCAGCGCCCCTGGAAGAGGCAGCTCTAAGGATTTCTTCTCAATCAGTGAGGCACTGCTCTCCGGAATCAAAGCTCCAAAAAAGACTCTTCCTTGGAGTGCCCACTCGAGGCCTGACATGTGATTGGACAAGCTTGGTTGGCCGGAACCAATTGCTGTGGCTGAGAAAAGTCGGTGCTCTGATTGGCCAGGGCTGAGTCTCACGCTCCACCCCCAGGGGCGGTGGGAGGAAGAGTCCCACTCAAAGTACCCAGTGGGAATGTGGGGAAGAAATAGTTCCCCAAAGGAGATCCGGATACTCTTTCCAGAAGAAACCAGAATGAATGTCTCTGGACAAGCAGAAGCAACAAATATCTGCTAGAGCGTCCTCCCACACAGATAGATGAGTGATTGACGGGTAGGTAGATAGATATTTAGATAGATAGATAGATAGACAGCTAGATAGATAGGGCTGGAACTGGATACAGTTGCAGAGATAGAATAAATACATCTGTATATATACACAGAAGTATCTTTATTTTACAACAATGTAACATTCTGTAACCTACTTTGTTTCCCTCAACAACATATTGAGGACATATTGATATAAGTCTGATAGCTCTACTGCACCTTCTTTATCACCACACACAGATCTACCTCATTTGAAACAAAAATACATCTGCACTGTTGCATTGTTTAACTGTATCTTGATTTAGTTAATCCTTCTACTAATAGACATTTAGGTTGCCTCCAACTGTTCGTGATCACAAACACCATGGCTGTGAATGTTCTTGCTTGTGCATGCTGGCAAGTACTTGCAGGAGTATTTCAGTAGGATGGATTCCTAGAAACAAAATTTCTGGGTTAAAGGGCATATTCCTTTTTAACTTTTGTAATCTTCCTTGGCTCTTTATACTAATCCCCTCCACCTCCTCCTCTTCTACTCCTCTCCAGAGCTTCTAGAGGAGACCAGACTCCAGGGTACAGGAGGCAGATTGAGCTGTCAGGGGATTCCTTCTTCCACTGGGGATTCCCGTTTTCTATTGCTGTGCAGCCAGCTACCTCAGAACTTATCAGCTTAAAGGAAAAACCATCTTGCTAGAGCTCATAGTTTGGGTCAGGAATTTGGGCAGGGCTCAGCCAGGTGATTCTTCCACTTCACATGGCATCAACAGTGGTCCCTTGGTGGTATTCAGCTGGTGGCTGGGCTGGGCTGGAGTCTGACATGCCTTCATTCACATGTCTGGTGCCTTGACAGGGATATCTGCGTGGCTGGGCTCAGCTGAGGCCCTTTTCCTCTCTATGTGGTCTCAGGGCCTCTCCATGTGGTCCCTCCAGCAGGATAATCAGACTTCCACATGGTAACTCAGGCTCCAAGAGACCAAGGCAGAGCTGCAAGTCCTCATAAAGGCATTGTCACTTCTGCCATATTCTAATGGCCAAAACAGTCATAGGCCAGCCCAGATTCAAGGGGAGGGGGAAAAAAATCCTACTTCTGAATGGGAGAGGCAGGAAGTACACACAGGGGAGGGAGGAATTTATCCCACTGAGTGTGAAGTCATTTGTTTTGATAGCCATGTGTTGTAATTACTTACTATGGAATACATGGTGTATCTACACTATGTTACCCTCCTAAAAACTGAAACATCCTGAATTTGGAAGCGCAGTTGGCCCCTAATGTGCCAAGGGCTTTAGATAAAAGGTTATAGGTCCATATTATTATCCCCAGTTTACAGATTAGGAAATGGAGGCTCAGATTAGGAAAAAAAGAGGTAAAGTGAGTTGCTCAACATTACTTAACTTTTGGGACTTTAAGAGGAGTGTCTCATTAGCATTATTCATATCACAGTACCTAGCAGGGAATCTAGTAGCCAAGTAGTAGATTAGTGAATGACTTCAGATTAAGTGTCACCCAGCTGGAAGGTAGCAGAGCCAGAACTCAGATCCAGGTCTCAGACTCCAGGTCCAGTGCTCTTTCCACCCCAGTGCCTCTGCAGAGTGTCCAGAATCAGCTGACGGCCCACCTGGCTAGCTTTGTGTGCACCCTCTGGGGAGCCTCTGATTGGCTCCATTTGTACCTGAAAGGGCAGGGCAGTGAGCATCCTCCTGGGATGCAACCTTCAAGACCGGAAAGGAACATCATGTATCAGCCTCCATCGAAGACCAACATGATCAACTGGAAGTTAAACCTGTCTAAGGGTAGTGAAAGAAAGAGCACTCTCCCCCACCTCTCCTCCTGCCCTCACCCCTACCGTGATTCTGCTTTAAGACCAAAGCTTTTTCCGTAAATCACACCAAATGTTTCTGGCGTGAGAGTCTAAATTCTAAGGAGGGGTCCACTAAAAAGGCCAGAAAACATATAATCACCTGAAAAGAGGGATTTCTGTTTTAAAAACAGTAGCCCATTAAACTTCAAAATACCTTTGATTCTCAATAGGATCAGGCTTGTGCTTCATGGGCCCTTCACGGAGATGCAGTCCCACGCCATGTTGTACTTCCCCTGTGCAAACAAGGCCTTTTGCCAGATTTATCAAAAAACAAACCAAACCAAAAACAACCAAAACCCAGGATGCCCAGCTAAGGTTGAATTTCAGATAGACAACAAATAACTTTTTAGTATTAATGTGTCCTATACAATATTTAGGACCTATTATTTTATTTATTATTTATTATTTAATATGTCATACATTGTACCTATAAAGAAGTGAAAAGAGGGACAGAGTCCTGATTTTCAAGGACTGATGATTCCCTTGGCAGAGGTCCTTTTCAGGATTCTGGTTTGTTTTATTCAAAGAAAGATCACCTACCGGTCCCTAGCACCTAACGCCTGGCACAGAGAGGGAGAACAGTAAATATTTACAGAATGACC
Organism: Balaenoptera acutorostrata; assembly: GCF_949987535.1. Lineage (NCBI taxonomy): Eukaryota > Metazoa > Chordata > Mammalia > Artiodactyla > Balaenopteridae > Balaenoptera > Balaenoptera acutorostrata. Next base: position 12,185,967 of record NC_080074.1, read on the forward strand.
ATCACTCTCCAAGTCCTACTGGGCGCCTCCCACCAGAGACTGGAATCTACAGCGGGTGGAATCAAGGGCTGTGATAGGACAGAGAAGGGATGACAGAGGCTATGTTACCTGGGGTCTAGGTGGAGGGGTCAGGAAAGGCTTGCAGAATGATGTGAGATCTGACAAGAGTAGAATGGAAACAGAGGAAAAGCTTAAGCAAAGGCAGGCGGTGAGGCCGGCAGGAGCCAGTCCTGCCAGGAGAAGTAATAGCTCAATCCAAATTTAGGAATTGTGGGGTTATTTTTTCATATGCTCCCCCTTTCCATTACGACCTGCAGGGATAGCTGTACACACATCTTTGTCTTGCACCAAACCAGAGCAGCAAATACCCAGTGTGGTAGCAGCTGCCACCTTGTGGTGAAGTTTATAAAGACATCCTCAAGGAAAATCGTACCTTTGATAATTAGTTTTGTTATTGCCACAGTGATGAGGATGAGGATGATCACGATGATTAGATATCATTTATTGCACTCCTACAGTGTTGCAACTTGTGGGATACATTCCTTCATTTAATCCTTGCAATTGTCTTTTTTCTGCTGGGAAATGACCCATCTCTCATCTTGGAAAGATGAGCAAGTGTCCCCCCTGCATGGGGGCGTCTGAGTGCAGACCTCATGCAAAGTAGCTCCAGCTTCCAGAGAGGAGGAGAAAGCAAGCAGCCAGGCTTCAGCTGGCAGCTAAGTGTGATCTAATCTAGGGAGGTTTGAAGAAAATGCTTTGCGGTTGCCTTCCTCGACCCCATGCAAGCTGTGCCCCAGCCCTGGGTGTGCCAGGCAGGGGTAGGGGTAGGATGTACCAGCTTTAGTCCGATGCTTAAATCCCACTAGACCCCTTACCATTGCCTTGGGCAAGTCATTTCCCTTTCTGAGCTTCCATTTTCCATCTTTAATTCTGTAGCCTTTAGTTTTCTCATCTGTAAATGTAAATAACACTGTCTATTTGAGAGGGTTATTTTGAGGATTAATATCTGAATAGAAATGGTTAAATATGTTAAGTGAAAGAAGTCGTTTATGAAATAACATGGTCTCAGGGAATTCCCTGGCAGTCCAGTGGTTAAGACTCTGTGCTTTGGGGACGTCCCTGGTGGCGCAGGAGTTAAGAGTCCACTTGCCAATTCAGGGGACACGGTTCGAGCCCTGGCCTGGGAAGATCCCACATGCCTTGGAGCAACTAAGCTCGTGCACCACAACTACTGAGCCTGTGTTCTAGAACCCATGAGCCACAACTACTGAGCCCGCATGCCACAACTACTGAAGCCTGCGCACCTAGAGCCCGTGCTCCACAACAAGAGAAGCCACCGCAATGAGAAGCCCACGCACCGCAACGAAGAGTAGCCCCCGCTCACCGCAACTAGAGAAACCCTGCGCGCAGCAACGAAGACCCAACGCAGCCAAAAATTTAAAAAAAAAAAAGACTTTGTGCTTTCACTGCCATGGGCATGGGTTCGATCCCTGGTCAGGGAACTAAGATCCCGCAAGCCACGCGGTGCAGCCAAAAAAAAAATCTTTTTTAATAAAAATAAAATAAAAAACAAGATAACTTGATCTTGATTTTATTAAAAATAAATATACATGTGCATTTCAAATGTTACTGCCCAGAAAAAAACCTAAACCACGTATAACAGGTTCAGGGAAAAAGTGGAGGCTGCTGGTGAAAAGCAAACTCTAGAACAGACGGGGTGTAAATCCCAGTTCCTCCCCTTCCTAGCTGTGCGGATGTAAGTCAATCACCTAACTTCTCTGCCTTTCAGTTTTCACAACTGGGAATTGGCAATAATAATAAATACATACCTACTGAATATGGTTGCTGAGGAAATATGTGTAACACACACAATGCCCAACACGCAGTAGGCCCTCAATGAGGGACATGCTAGTACTGCTGTCTGCGGGCAGTGCTCATGGATGGTTTTCAGACTTTTATTAGGCTTTTGTGGAGTTTCCCAAAGTTTCTACGTCGATTACTTATTACTTCCACATCTCTGGGGGAGAAATATTATACAAACAACAGCATATGGCAAGTGCCAGGCACAAAGTGACCTCTTGAGAAATGGGTGCCCTGCCCCACATCCCACCCGGCAAGCTCCTTCCCTCCCTGATGTCCTGTGAGAAGGGCACCGAGGTCTCATCTGGGGTCATTACAGCAAGTCATGGACATTCGTAGGGCCAGATGGCTACCAGCAGAGAAAGGAGTTAGGGGCAAGGGGGGATGCATGAGGGATATGAACTGTGGGGAAAACTGACTGAATCTCATGCTGTGTCCTCAGGGAGCTGTGTCTGGGGGGCTTTCTGCCTCCGTGGTCACCAGGGAAACGAGCTGAAGAGAACTGGGTGGAATCTGGCAGGTGGGTCTATGATTGCTCAGTGTAAAATGGATTCAATTCTGGTGCTCTTTGAAAATTTTCTTAATAAGATGTTGGAAAAATTATTAGCAATGTGTTGAGGGAGGGGAGAGGGAGAGAGAACAAGAGTGAACAGGGTCTGAGGGTGACCACAGAGATGATCCATGAACTCAGGCCTTTCACACCGTTTAGAGCAGCAAAGTCACTTGGATGTCACATAAGCCATCCTTCTTGCTTTCCAGATGAGGAAACCTCCGTTGGCTGAAGATCACCCAGCCAGAACCAGTGGCCACGCTCCTGTCAAGTACCAAGCTGCCTGGTGTTTTGGATAAAAACACCCCAGGATTTTTCCCAAGGCTGCCTCCTCATGCAGGAAGTTCTGTAGGCCTCTGACTCAGCCAGATCGGAAAAGGCTGGGGCAGGCGGGGCTGAGGATGCCATGGTGGGGAGTCGGGTGCTCAAAAAGCCTAAAATGGGCAGCTGGCCACAAGGGATGGGCCAGCCCTGTTCTGAACAAGCCTGATGTGTGGAAACCATCCTTGCAGAGGGGTTTATTAGAAAGCCTCTCCAGAAACACTTGAGCCAGTTTTTGCCAGAATTGTCATATTTTAGCCCATCACATTCTCAGAATCCCCCTCCCTGACCAAACCACAACGCATTATGAAAATAACCCAGTGTGAAGTAACAGTCAGAGAGCCAGGCACCAGAGCCCTGGGCACACCCAGCTTCCACCTCCGCTCTGCTTCTGATGAGCCAGTGACGTCAGACGTGACACTTGGATTCTCAGCTCTTCGCTGCCCTCATCTGTCAAATGGCGAATTACCCCACCAGCCTTTTGGGACACGAACTAAGAAAATACACAACAGGCTTACTGCAGTGTCTTACATGTGGAAAGCACACAGTAAATGGTACATAATGTTGCTGTTTTTGTTGGGGTAGCGTGTTGTTTATTTTATTTTTGAATTCTTAATGACTCACCCACTTAACAGCTTTCCCATGGGGTAAGTAACATCCTTTCTAAAACTCCGTTTCCTCCTCTGGAAAATAAGTAACTCCCAGCTCAGAGGTTGTTGTGAGAACTTGGGGTTAATGATGTAAAGAGCCTGGCTCATAGCCAGAAAGGGCAGATTGCTGGCTACAGGTCCTCTCCTGTACCCAGGGCAGACATTACTAATTGAGCCTGGAGGCTGCCTTGGCATTCTTGTTGATGCACGAGTGAAGATGAGGGTGGAGATGAATTCTATTTGCCATTCTTAGCATGTGCTCAACGAATTTCAATTCCCATGATCCTTCTCTATCACCTTTCCTTCCCAAATAACTAACCTCCAGGGGCTGACCTGGTTTGGTGAGTGTAGGGTCCCATGAATTATATCAGGCTCCAAAGACATGTTGACTCTGTGTCCCCTACTGTCTAGAAATTCTTGGGTTTCCCAGAAAAAAATGTTCTAGCTAGGAAAAGGCCTGGGGAAAAGGCCAGAGTTTCCCATAAATGTAGGTATGGGGATTCAGGTTCCAGGCGATCTGAGTCCCTCCTGCCCACAATCAGTGACTGAAATTTCCCCTTCAAAGCTTTATACCTTGACCTTTACACATTTTGAACATGAAAACATCCCAGGAAGAATAACTCCATAAGCTCTTTCAGTTCTTTATTATGTTATCAGGAGCTGAGACCTGACTTTGAAAGGCCCGAGTATACCAAGGATTAGAGTAAACTGTGAGGAATGGCATTAGTTCTGAAAATAAAATTTGACTATAAACATTCTAGGACAAGTGCTGAACACTAAGGCAGGAAGAACTGAGTTCAAATCCAAGTCAGACCACAATTAGATGTGTGACCTTGGCCAAGTCCCTTAACCTCTCTGAGTTCAAATTTTCTTCTATGTATTGAGATGATAATAATATTCACTATTTTTTTTTATTATTAAAGCTCTCTCCTCCTTACTTTAAAACCCACTATCAAATAAGATAATGGACAGAAAAGTGCTTCATAGTAAATTTCCCACTAGGGATTGAGTGGTTTATTACAAAGACTCAGTTATGATAGAAATCCAACTCCCAGTAGCTGCAGCTGTATAAAGGAACTTATTGGCTCATGTAATAAAAAACCAGAGATGGAATGATCCAGAAGATGAAACCGTATTTTCCTGGCTGTCTCACCATCTCTCATCTCTGCTTCACTCTAGGCTGACCTAATTTTCTCCCACTGCATATAATGTTTTCATGCGGCCAGGGAAGATAGCCACCAGCTGAAATAAATAAATTTCCTTCCAGATTAACAACTCCAGGGCAAAAGAGAGCTTCTCCACCGACACATACATCATCATATCAATCCCAGGGATTTGGGTCATGGGCCCCCTTGGATCAACCACTCTTGTTGGGAAATGGGATACAATGGTTGATCCAGTCTGAGTTATTTATCTACCCCATAACTAGGGGTTGGTAGGGTGGGTGGTTTTTATGACTGACAGCCCCATGAGACCTACATGTCTGGGAGAGGGGAAGGGGGTTGTAAAGTTTTTGCACAGTCAAAAACCAGAGATGGCCAGGCTGTGTCTCTGCTTGCAGAAGTCCCAAGCTGCCTCATGAGAAAGATAATGTCAGGGACTTCCCTGGCAGTCCAGTGGTTAAGACTTCGCCTTCCAATGTAGGGGGTGCAGGTTTGATCCCTGGTCGGGGAGTTAAGATCCCATATGCCTCGCGGCCAAAAACCCAAAACATAAAACAGAAGCAATATTGTAACAAATTCAGTAAAGACTTTTAAAAAATAGAAGAAAAGAAAGATAATGTCAAATGAGCTAGGGCTGCCGCATGGTCCTTCAAACAGTTCAGGAATAATAAACGCTGTGTCTGCTGTTTGTCATGTTTTCTGTATGCCTGCCACATTTTCAACACCTTGCTATACTTGAGAAATTTCCAGCCTTATGAGCCCCATCTCTCCATGGTGGGACCCAGAATTGTTGGCTTCCCAGCCTTCCTTGCAGCTAAGGCACCGGCATGTGACCCAGTTTCACCAATCAGACCCCCCCAGGGAGATGAGGAGAAGGAAGTGAGAACTTGAGGATGGCTGCCCTGTGTGGTGAGTGGCCCCAGACGCTCAGCTTTAGGGAGAAATCCTGGTGCAGAAATGTCCTCGAGGAGCTGCAGTGGTGGCGTTTTGCTCATCCAGCTGTTTCTATGGCCATTTAAGGGCATGGATCCTGGAAGCTTAGCCTCGAGCCAGGTCCATCAGCCCCTCAACCAATTTTTTTTTTTTTGCTCTTTCAGCCATTTCTTTTTATTTACAGTTTGTGTTTAATGCAAATCAATTCCATAACATGAGAAGTTACCATGAATCAAGGCATAAATACACAAACACAATATACAATCCAAAATAGATGTATAGCATTCAGGTATAAAACAAAAGGGAATGTTCACACACAGTAGCTTGAGATCTGTTGGATATGGTTGTTCCAGTGTAGGTTTCTAAAGATGGGGAAAAAATGACTTTGGTTATCAAGACTACTGTGGCCATATTAGATTTTGGAACACCTAAGCATCAGTGTGTGACCATGCGAACAAAAGACTTTAGGGAGTGTCTATTTTTAAAAAGGTTTCTGTGCATCAGGCAGTTGTGAAAAGATTTACTTTCCAAAATCAAGCCCACTTTAGGCTTAGGACCAGGTTCTGACTATCTAAAAAGACTGAATGATAACAGAAAGTGTTCCAAATGTGGCTATTCTGATTCAGTTTAAAAAGAAGTATTTACAGAAAAAAGTATAAAAGTTTTTCTGATTTTAAGGTAAGCAAGCTTCCAGTCTTCACTTCCCAAATATTTGATTTACAGTTTGGCTCCTTCACATATTTGCCTTTTTAATTTCAAGACTTGTCAATTTTACCTTCCAAACAGATCATTTTTTAAACTGTAAAAATATTTGACATATGCAGAAGTAAAAAGCATTTTGAAATTAGTTGAGATCAATGTAATTTTACTCTTTGTTATCTGTTTAGCTAAAAGAATCTAGGGCTTCCCTGGTGGCGCAGTGGTTGAGAATCTGCCTGCCAATGCAGGGAACACGGGTTCGAGCCCTGGTCTGGGAAGATCCCACATGCCGCGGAGCAACTGGGCCCGTGAGCCACAATTACTGAGCCTGCGCGTCTGGAGCCTGTGCTCCGCAACAAGAGAGGCCGCGGTAGTGAGAGGCCTGCGCACCGCAATGAAGAGTGGCTCCCCCTTGCCACAACTAGAGAAAGCCCTCGCACAGAAACGAAGACCCAACACAGCCAAAAATAAATAAATTAAAAAAAAAAAGAATCTAGTGCTCTTTTTGAATAAGAATTGTTGATAAGTATATAAGCAAAATGTACTCATTATGCTTGGATTTGGGGTAGATTCCAATCCATTATTGCCCTGGTACATATCAATGACTATATAAAAATTCAAATGCAATGTCAAACCCAAACCCCAGAGGAAAGAGTTCAGTTTCCAAGAGAACAGTGGTAGCTTAACATAAAATTTTATCCAGAGTACATCAGCATTAAGTTAGTACCGCTGAAACAACACATTGAGGATTTACAGTAATACCTGCAAGTTCCTTCTAATGTACATATAAATAGAATCATGGAAGCTTTCTGTCTTACCTCATTGTTTTATGGCCTTATAAATTTAAGGAACCAAATAAAAACTGAATCCCTGCTCCACATCCCCTTCTTTATCTCTAAGTAAGATAAAATCTATTCTCACTTTCAAGGTAGAGTTTTATGTGTCCATACTTCTTAAGCCACATTTAAGGAAATCATCTCTTAACTAATTTTGGATGTTGTCTCTCTTCATCTTGTACAGGAAGTGCCAGCAGATTTAATATTGGCGTTCATCATATAGTCACACCCTTCACATGCTCTTCAAACCAATCAAATTTGGGATCCTGAACAGCTTCTGTCAATAAGATGTGTGGAATTAGCAGATTCATTCAATGAAGACCTGTTTTTTTTTTCTTTGTCACGCTGGATGTCTGGATGCCATTTGAATTGGGTTGAGAGGATGGGGTAGTATAGATGTTTCTTGGCCTGAGTCTCTTAACAGTAGAGATGTAGAAGGGAGACGGAGATCACGAAGAGACTGGCGGTTGACTGCAGAGCACCGTCACTTGCCTTGGTGGTGGCATTCGCTGGACTGGGGGCAGCTGAGGTATGCTGGGAGAAGTATTTGAAGGTGTTACAACCGTTGTTTGATTCGAATAAATCTGCATAGGTAAGAGCAGTGCCAGAAGCAGCAGCCCCAGTCCAAGCCTGGCTACCATCGCTCTGCCCATGCCACTCGATCGGTGCGCAGCATGTCTCACTGGATGTGGGGTTCGTGGAGGATCGCTGGCTTGCGGTGGGCGCAGGCAAAGTCTCAACCAATTCTTTTAATAAGCTCCTTTTCTGCTTAATCAGCCAGTGTGCGTTTCTTTTTTTTTTTTTAATTTTTTATTTTATTTATTTATTCTGGCTGCGTTGGGTCTTCGTTGCTGCGTGCGGGCTTTCTCTAGTTGTGGCGAGCGGGGGCTACTCTTCGTTGCAGTGCGCGGGCTTCTCATTGCAGTGGCTTCTCTTGTTGCGGAACACGGGCTCTAGGTGCGCAGGCTTCAGTAGTTGTGGCTCACGGGCTTAGTTGCTCCGCGGCATGTGGGATCTTCCCAGACCAGGGCTCGAACCCGTGTCCCCTGAATTGGCAGGCGGATTCTTAACCACTGCGCCACCAGGGAAGCCCGCAGCCAGTGTGTGTTTCTGTCACTTGCAGTGAAGAGCCCAGACTAATAGGTACTCTAATCCGCATGGCAGGCACCAGATGGGAGAGGTCCCCTGAAGGGGCAGTTTTCCCCACTTGCCAGGGAAGACACAGTGGGGACCAGAGGGCAGGGAAACTTAAGGCCGACCAGGGCTATGCTGCTAGGCCAGCCCCAGCCCAGGATCTTGTACCAAGGATGGCTGACATGAAGACAAAAGTAAGTCAGATGAAAGAGTGATATAACTGGATATACACAGGTGACCTGGCATTACTTATTTATTTCTGTGTGTATGTATTTTTATTGAGGCAAAATTCACACAATATAAAATTAGCCATTTTTAAAATGCACAATTCAGTGGCATTTAGTACAATCACAATGTTGTGCAACGCTCATCTCTATCTAGTTCCAAAACATTTTCATCGCCTCCAAAGGACACCTTGTAACCATTAAGCAATCACTCCCTGTGTTCCCCTCTTGCTAGTATCTAGCAATCGTTAGTCTGCATTCTTTCTCTATAGATGTATGTATTCTGGGTATTTCATATAAGTGGAATCGTACAGTATGTGACAGTTTGCGTCTGGCTTCTTTCACTAGGCATCATGTTTTTGAGGTTCATCCATGTTGTAGCATGTATCAGCCCTTCATGCCTTTTTATGGTTGAATAATATGGATAGATCACATTTTTATTCATCTGCTCATCAGGTGATGGACATCTGGGTTTTCTTCATATTTTGGCTATTGTGAATAGTGCTGCTAGCCAAGAAGATGATGGGAGGGTAAGACTGTTGGAACAGCAGCATGAACCCAGTCCTTAGGCAATGACACAAACAGTATCTTCAGCCTGGAGCAGAGAAACTGACAGAGTCTGGGAGCATCCTAGTGGGGATGATCAAAGGACAAGGACAGATGCCAGGAGGGAGAAAAAGAGATCTCTTGTGGTAGCTGAGGAGTACCTGTAAGTCTCTGGGAGCTCTGAAGGAGAAATGGTAGGTCTGAAGGGGGAATTCCAGTCATTTGTGTCAGAGACCAGTATAGCATAGGAGTTAAAGTACAACTTTGGAGGCAAACAGGTGGGGTCTTGAATCCTGACTCACTCACCAGCCGTGGAACATTGGGGCAATCACTTCATCTTTCTGGGTCTCAGTCCCTCTTTTGTAAATGGGGCTCATAACCATCCCTGGTTCACAAGATAGTCAGCATTAAGTTAGATAATATAAGTAAAGCACAATACCGGACACCCGATAATCTTACTATAAGGTAGTTATTACTCTTAGTATTAAGGTTGGTTACTGTTATTGTGTCTCTGTTTTTCTGTCCCACCCTGAAGCAGGTCCAGGATGTTAAAATGGTGTAATAGGTGTGGATCTACTTAGCCCGTACACTTGGGAGTGCAAAAATGTCTCTTTCTTCATTTTGCAATATCTGAGCTAGATTTCTTATCTCATTCGATTTGGGATTTTCCAGCTCTCCCCAGGATGGCAGCTAGCCATTGGAGGGGACTCACACTGGACCAAGTCCCAGGAAGGGGTGTCATCACTCACCCTTGCAGGCATCTGTCTGGTCTTCATTCATTGTATCAGTCAGGGTTCAACTGGAGAAACATGACCAGCAGGATATATTATGAGATTTATTTCAAGGAATTGGTTTATGCAATTGTGGGAGCTGGTAGGCAAATCCAGAATCTGTAGGGCAGGTTGCCAGAAAGGCTGAAACTCTCAAGCATGAGCTGAAACTGCTGTCCACAGGTGGAATTTCTTCAAGGGAGTTTCAGGTCTGCTCTTAAAGCTTTTCGATTGGGGCTTCCCTGGTGGCACAGTGGTTAAAAGTCCGCCTGCCAATGCAGGGGACACAGGTTCGAACCCTGGTCCGGGAAGATCCCACATGTCCAGAGCAACTAAGCCCGCGAGCCACAACTACTGAGCCCACGAGCCACAACTACTGAGCCTGCGTGCCACAACTACTGAAGCCCATGCACCTAGAGCCCATGCTCTGCAACAAGAGATGCCACCGCAATGAGAAGCCCGTGCACCATGACGAAGAGTCACCCCTGCTCACCGCAACTAGAGAAAGCCCACGCAGCAACGAAGACCCAACACAGCCAAAAATAAATAAATTAAAAATAAATAAATAGGGGCTTCCCTGGTGGCACAGTGGTTAAGAATCCGCCTGCCAATGCAGGGGACACGGGTTTGAGCCCTGGTTCGGGAAGATCCCACATGCCGCGGAGCAACTAAGCCTGTGTGCCACAACTGCTGAGCCTGCGCTCTAGAGCTCGTGAGCCACAACTACTGAGCCCATGTGCCACAACTACTGAAGCCCGTGCACCTAGAGCCCATGCTCCGCAACAAGAGAAGCCACCGCAGTGAGAAGCCCGTGCGCTGCAGCGAAGAGTAGACCCCGCTAGCTGCAACTAGAGAAAGCCCGCACGCAGCAATGAAGACCCAATGCAGCCAAAAATAAATAAATAAATTTATTAAAAAAAAATAACAAATAAATAAATAAATAAATAAAACTTCACCTGAAAATATTTTTTAAAAAAAAGCTTTTAGATTGATTGACTCAGACCCACTCAGATTATCTAGAATAATCTCCTTTACTTAAACTGATTATAGACTAATCACATCTACAAAATAGCTTCACAGCAGCACCTAGTGTTTGATTAACTGCGGACCATAGCCTCCCCTAACTGACACATAAATCTGACCAACAGCATCATCGTTTCTAATCTTGCTGTCCTCCCCACCAGCCTCCTGGGGGGTCTCAGGCCAGTGGGCCTCCTCACAACCCAGCACAGTGTGGCCTACAGCGCCAGCTAGTCTGGATTTGAATCCACCTCTGCCATCAGTAGCTGTGGGACACTGGGCAAGTAACTTAACCTTCCCAAGCCTGACTGTGAAATGGGGATAATAATAGTATCTGCCTCATATGGTTGTTGTGAAGATCAAAGGGGCAAGAACAGGTAAAAAGTGCTTAGAACAGTGGTGGACACTGAAGGTTCAGTAAATATTCTCTCCTCCTGCCCCCTCCTGCTGGATGCAGGAACTCGGGTCTTTTGGCGTGATTGAGATGGCTGCTCTCAGATCTCCAACCTTAAGAGGGGGCTGCAGATTCCCCTGCCCTGAGCATACCTCAAGGTCAGCCCGGAGGCCTGTAGAAGGACAGTTAAGCATGTGAGCAGCTCACCCTCAATTAGGTCCTGGCAGCGCGCGCCCCCCAGAGGAAATAGGGGGAACTGATGGGAAAAAATCGTTTGGGACCCTGGCCGCTTTGCTGTGGGACAGAGGGTAACACAAAGGGAAGACGTTTTCTTCTCCCTTTCACTTCAAAAGATACCTTTTGGAAGGTGCTTCCCGGGCTATCACGCGCTCCAAACAGAGGTGGAGCCCCAGCACATCTGTACACCGCGGGAGGGAGCTGGCAGCCGACCGCCTCTAGGGGGCGCTCCGCTCGCAGGCAGCGCGCGGCGCAGGACTCGGGCACGTATCCGTACCCCTGGAAAACCACGTTCTAGGAAAACGCTGCATTTCCTGTAGTGAAATGAGTGGGGACGTCGAGAGCTTGTGATTCAGGGTATTACTGTGGCCGTGATTTCATTTGCACTGCCAGCCGGGGGTGGGGGTGGGGGTGGGGGTGGGCGGGGAGACACCAGTCACGTGACCCTGTCTCGTTTCCCAACCGGGCTGTGAGTTTCTTGGAGCCAGGCTCGTTGGACCTCGGCCGCCCCCCCTCCCCCCGTTCCCTCACTTTAGTCCTTCAATAACCACGTCTTCAGATTTGATTGTGCCTGTCTCCCTTTTCCCTGATGTAGGCGGGAGCTTCATTTAGCCTCTGGAGACCACTCTGAGATGCCTGATTGGAAAGCAACCCTTCTGAGTCCGCAGGGTCTGATGGTTTAAAGGACTCTGCTGTTAAATTACCTGGGGATCACCGAGCCTGGCCTCTCTTAATTTACGTGGCAGTGACTGACACCGGCCAGAGCAAGCTGGAGGGATAGGAAAGGATCAGGATGAAAAGAGACACCTCTTGGGACTTTGTTAAAAAATTTTCTCCCTTTACCAACTCCCCAGCCAGGGTTTCCGGACAGACCTGGTGTCCTCAGACTCCAGCCCTGCAGGGAGGTCAACAGGCAGCCCCTGTCCCCTGACCCTACAGGTCTTTCAATGAGTTCATGAGAATCATGCATGCAAATCAGGCCCCAGAGGCCACCTCTATGCTTGAAGAGAGGCAGGCCGGGGTCAGGGAAGGAGCCTGAGTTTTAGAAACAAGCCGACCTGAAACCAGGGCTTCAATCTTGTTTCTGTCTATATCCATGACCCTGGTTAGTTTTTTGTTTGTTTGTTTGTGTTGGCCATGCCGCGCAGCACGTGGGATTTTATTTGCCACGCGGCTTGCAGGATCTTTGTTCCCCAACCAGGGATTGAACCCATGCCCTCCGCAGTGAGAGCGTGGAGTCCTAACCCCTGGACCACCAGGGAATTCCCCCTAATAAGTTCTTAAGTTCTATGGGTCTCAGTTTCCTCATCTGTAAGATAAGCTGGTCTGGGTTGGGGGAAATCAAGAGTCTATTTTGGAGCAAATTAAGCTTGATGCCGGTTAGACCGGTCAGCCAAGACTAAAAGGAATGTAGATGAAAGTGATGCTTGCTGAGGTAGGAGCAATGGTGGGGCAAGAGTGGGCAGATAATCAACACGTCCTGACATGTCTACTTCTGGAATGTTCCTTGCAAAAATCCTTTCGTCTCCTATCCGCATTGCCACACCGATTCTCTCCTCATCACTTCTCACTCCCTGACTGGAGCACCTGCCTGCAACCTGGTTCCACTCTAGCCTGGCTTCCACACTGCTTTTAGAAGGCTCTTTCTAGAACAAAATCTCTCCTCTTGTTCCAATCTGCCAGTGACTTATCTTCACTTGCAGCAATGTCCTCAAACTTTTTGGTCTCAGGTCCTCTTTGCAGTCTTAAAAGTTGAGACCTCCAAAAAGCTTTCGTTTATGTGGGTTATATGGCTCAACAGTTACATACTAGAAATTAAAAGTGAGAAATTTTTATTTAATTTAATTAATTAATTTATTTATTTTCTGGCTGCATTGGCTCTTCAGTGCTGCACGCGGGCTTTCTCTAGTTGCAGTGAGCAGGGGCTACTCTTCGTTGTGGTGCGCTGGCTTCTCATTGCAGTGGCTTCTCTTGTTGCAGAGCACGGGCTCTAGGCACACAGGCTTCAGTAGTTGTGGCTCGCGGGCTCTAGAACGCAGGCTCAGTAGTTGTGGCACACAGGCTTAGTTGCTCCACGGCATGTGGGATCTTCCCGGACCAGGGCTCGAACCCGTGTCCCCTGCATTGCCAGGCAGATTCTTAACCACTGCACCACCAGGGAAGCCCTTGTGTCATATTTTAGATTCCACATAATAGTGATATCATATGGTAGTTGTCTTTCTCTTTCTGACTTACTTCGTTTAGTATGATAATCTCTAGGTCCATCCATGTTGCTGCAAATGGCATTATTTCATTCTTTTTTATGACTGGGTAATATTCCATTGTATATATGTACCACATCTTCTTTATCCATTCATCTGTCTATGGGCATTTAGGTTGTTTCCATGTCTTGGCTATTGTAAATAGTGCTGCTATGAATATAGGGGTGCATGTATCTTTTCAAATTATAGTTTTGTCTGGGTTTATGCCCAGGAGTGGGTTTGCTGGATCATATGGTAACTCTATTTTTAGTTTTTTGAGGAACTTCCATACTGTTTTCCATAATGGCTGCACCAACTTACATTCCCACCAACAGTGTAAGAGTCCCTTTCCTTTCTGGGGAGCTCCTATTCATTCTTCAAGGTCCAACTCAAATATCACCTCCTCTGTGAAGCCTTCCCCCCTCCCTGCAGCCTGTATCCACAGTACTTTGTACACACTTCATTTATAGAACTTAATACATTGTGGAGGGTCACAGGGCCTTACCAACAACACAGAAATCCCCAAACTGAAAACTGGACTTGGTTTGTTAAATCATTTGCTTTTAAAACCTGTCCTGTATGGAAGTGAGGCTATTTATAGTCCTTTCCCCCGCCTATTTAATTTGAATATCAGCACGTTTCACTGCAGCAATATACAGCAATACAAAGCAACACCTTTGATTCCCAGGTGTTGCTGCAGGCCCCACCGGGGTTCTAGGAGAATAATGATATATGCCCCATATCGTCTTTCTAAACTCTGATAAATTCTGAAATCCAAGATCCATTGGACCCCTAAGGGTTTAGGGTGAGGGGTTGTGGACTAGTATTACGTTCCTGTGAGTATGTCTCCTCTGCTTAACTGATATCCATGAGGATGGTACCATGTCTTAAATACATCTGTATTCCCAGATTCCAGCAGAGTGTCTGGTGTGTGGTACATGGCAAAGTCTGCAGAATAAGTTGAATTTATGAATTTTCCATAACTATGGGGAACTCCCACACTGAATTTTAAGGGGCAGATTGGATCTCACATTTCTAGGGTAGTGTTCAGGTTACAATGACAAATTGAATACATGCCTCAAATTTTGCTCCTTCCTGAAACCGCACTAGAATTTCCGGAAGAGGAATTTTTGAAAAAAATTAAAAAGAAACCCACAATGTTGAGAAAACAGAAACTACAACCACAAGAAGAGAAGGACAGTGGTAACTCATTGGGCAGGCCTGGGAGAGCCGAATCCAAAGCAGCCAAGGGGAGGGTGGAGCACAAAATTCATTGACACAGCAGAGTCAGCCCAAGACAAAGAAACTGGCTGTACCAGGTTTCTCTGTGAGTGAAGGGGCGGGGGAAAGGGGTGGGGCTAAAAACAGGAAGGACTGGGGGGGTATCTTGGGGGGTATCTGGGAAGCAATTAGATCCCAGGTACCCCCTCACCCCCCCCCCAATTCCTGGCAGCTGATTTTCCCCCACTCTGGAAGAAGCCTGGAAGATTATTCTCAGGAGAGGGTAAAGCACAGCTTTTCTGGATTGTGGAATGCCAGGCACAGCCGAGGATATGGGCGTTTTACAGAAAATAGGGATAAAGGAACCATATGCATTTTTAAAAATTAATTAATTAATTAATTTATTTATTTATTTATGGCTGTGTTGGGTCTTCGTTTCTGTGCGAGGGCTTTCTCTAGTTGTGGCAAGCGGGGGCCACTCTTCATCGCGGTGTGCGGGCGTCTCACTATCGCAGCCTCTCTTGTTGCGGAGCACAGGCTCCAGACATGCAGGCTCAGTAGTTGTGGCACACGGGCTTAGTTGCTCCGTGGCATGTGGGATCTTCCCAGACCAGGGCTCGAACCCATGTCCCCTGTATTGGCAGGCAGATTCTCAACCACTGCGCCACCAGGGAAGCCCCAACCATATGCGTTTTAATGCTGAATGTGGAAACAGCACACCCCCATGGCTCCAACCTTCACCCCTAAGCTTGGTTTCTAGAATTCTGAAACCAAACCCTTCCCTTCCGGGGAGGAGGTTGGAAAATGTCTAGCATAAAGGAAAGGCTTAAAAAACACTTACATACTGGATTTCCCAACACCTAGGCCCCACATCACCCTGATGTGAAGGTCCAAGTGGACAGTCCCTCATGCACTCAAAGCTTACAATTTTTTTTTTTTTTTTTTTTAGTATTTCATTGTCAACAGACCTAAGAAATACCTCAAATCTGAGGAAAACCTTTAATATGGAAGAAAGAGACCAAAACAAACAGGATAAAAGCAACCTGGAAGAAACAGACACCGTGCAGGGAGTTTTTAAAAACATATTTTGTTTTCATAGAGATAAGAAAACATTTGTGCATCCCTGAACTGAAACAAAAACAGGATACCATCAGAAAACATTCCAAGATTTAGAAAGAGCTTTAGATATTAAAGATATGATCGTTGAAATTTTTTAAAAAAATCAATAAAAGCGTTTGAAAATCAAGTTAAGGAAACAACTTAGAAATTAGAGCAAAAAGACAGATTGAAAACAGGAAAGAAACAAAAATGGAAGTCTAGACGAAGAGACCCAACATCAGAATAATAGGGGTTCCACGGGTTGCAAGGCAGAAATAGAGACACAGATGTAGAGAACAAATGTATGGACACCAAGGGGGGATAGAGGTGGAGGAGGGGGATGAATTGGGAGATTGGGATTGACATCTATACACTAATATGTGTAAAATAGATAACTAATAAGAACCTGCTGTATAAAAAATAAATTTTTAAAAATTTTTAAAAAGAATAATAGGGGTTCCAGAAGAAAGAGAACAGAGAAAATGGAGGGGAGGAAACCATTCATGAAATACTCAAGAAATTCTGCAGAAAGCAAATTTCCAAACTGAAAGGGACAAGTGTTCATTATCATGGATGAAAAGACACTCAACTCAAGGCACGGTGCTGGAATTTCAGATCACCGGGATTAAAAAAAAGAAGATTCTATTATCTTCCAGAGAGAAAAAGAAAACAGAACTACAGCAGCTTCAGACTTCTCATAGCAACACTGAGGGCTAGAAGGTGACCCAATACCTTCAGCAGTCTGAAGGAAAATAATCTTCAATCTAGAATTCTATTCTCAGTGAGGGAATCAGCCACATATGATGGTTTGACAAAAACATTTTCAAATAGCCAAGATCCCAAAATACTTTCCCATGCAGCCTTTCTCAGCAAGCTACTGGAGGCTAAGTTCCACCAAAAGAGTGTAAATCACTAAACAAAAAGATGTGGGTTCAGTAAACTACTGGAGGCTACTGGAGGCTAAGTTCCACCAAAAGAGTGTAAATCACTAAACAAAAAGATGTGGGTTCAGTAAACCAGAGATCTACTGAGTGACGGTCATGCCCCAGACTCAGAGGGCGATCAGTTCAACCAGTCCAGAGGGAGTCCTGGGACTTAGCATATAGACAGATATATTCGGGGCATTATCCCCAAGATCCTAGCTGGAGGAAGAGAACGCCCAGATCAGCGGAGCTCTGATTCTTTTCTAGATCTTGCCTTGACTGGGTGTTGGTGGAGTCCCTGCCCTCCAATGGTGCCCTGCAGTTGTTTCAACTCCACATGTGTTCAGGTTTGACCCACTCCCGAGACCTAGAGTTAGGTCATGGAGCTGAAAAGCAAAAACAAAACAAAACAAAAAACGGAATAGCCCTCTCCCTGTGAATGTATTTCTACCAGACTGCAGTGCATGGCTCACCCTACAGGCGCTTGCAGATGCCCTGATCTTACCCACTGACTTCCCTGGGAGCAGCTCTTGTAAACAACAGGAGACACACTGTGATGCCTCACTTGGTCCAGTTCATTTTCTCTGGGAAGACTTCATCTATTAGCAGCAATATTGTTCTTTCCTTACACTGGTTTGGGCTTGCTTCTTGGTTTTCCAAAATTAACCAATATATCATTTATTGTATATATCCTATATCCTTATGCAGATGGTAACACTGGCAAAAAGTATGAAAGAATACTTAACTCAGAAATCAGAAGAATATATATATGTATAACTGAATCACTTTGCTGTACACCAGAAACTAACACAACCTTGTAAATCAACCATACTTCAATTTAAAAAGAAAATCAGGATAGGGCTTACCTTGGCGAGGAGAGTGATACTATTTTTGAGGGGCTCACAGTGGAATTTTAAAGGTACCCAAAGTACTCATTTCTTAATCAATTTCTTTAAATGATATGCACATAATTATAATCTTATATATTTATGATTCAATCCTCATTAAAATTTCTAAATTTAGGATAAATGAAGGGATTTTAAATGGCAACTCAGAGATATCAAATGTTTGATTTGTTGGTTTGTTTCTCAGGCCAGTTTGTATCACCCTATTTAACACCAGAAGCTGCCCCTTCCCACCCATCACCCCTTCCCTGCCTCCATCACCTGCCCCTCCCTCCCATCCTCAGGCTCTTCCAGTTCCCCTTACCCTGCTCTACTTTTTCTTTCTTCCTTTTTTTTTTGTTTTCTTGGTACTTATTAGCTTCTTACATCCTCTAGAATAGTGGATCTCAAAATTTTGGGTTCCAAGATCCATTTTATGCTCTTAAATATTATTGAAAACTTCAAAAAACTCTTATGTGGGTTGTATCTGTTGATATTTACCATGTTTGAAATTAAAACTGAGAAATTTTCAAAACCCAGGAATCACAAGTACACATTCTATAAGCTGTCAGACATCAGGTAGCCTCTGGAAGACTCCACTATACAGTCATGAGAAAATGAGCATGCAGAGGTAAATAACATTTGGTATTGTTATGAAAATATTTTTGACCTTGAGGACCCCCCTGAAAGAGCCTCAGGGGCCCCCAGGAGTGCCAGGGACTCTACTTTGAGAACCACTGTTTAGCACAAAGCCCAGCACAGAGTAGGACTACTCAAATGTGTACTTAGTGTCTGTTACACAGAACACCCTCTGTTAAGTGCTACTGGGGATACAAAGCTAGGAAGGACCCAATCCCTCTCCTTGAATCACATCCGCCAGATGCCTTCTGGGCTTCTGATAGTAGAATATTTGCATTCAACCTAATTCTGTTTCTTGAGAAACCCTTTCAGGGCAGCAGTCCTGGGGTTAGTCCAAGAAGAGTCTACAGCCAGTGCACACAGTTAACCAGTCCGGAGGGCTTTATGACACATGTATTTCTCACAGAGACTGGTCACTGCGTTAGAAATGGGGAGAGGTGAATACATGTGGCTTCTTCTGAGCCAAGCCAAAGGAAGCAGGGAGAAGAGGGATGACTCAAGCCTAAGAAGCACATGACCTTGGGTGGGTAACTTTCCAAATCAGTTTCTTCCTCTGCTCATTGGAGCTCTGTGACTAGAGGCTAGTCCCTAGGCGATGCTTCCAGCGTTAACATTTTACCGTCATACTAATGTCAAAGTAACATTTCTGGATCCTAAGCACTTAGTTATCAGTTGTCTCTCTGATTAGTGTGTGAACCCAGCTGAGCCAGTTGTGGAAATTAGCCTGCTTTGGAGATATTTGATCTCCTCTGCCCAGAAAGCCCCAGGGCCACTGGAGTCATTTGGGATAGTGGAGCAATAAAGTAAACAAACTGGATCCCATCACATGATGTAACAAAGAAAACTAAGCCCACCCTACCTACATTTCATCTGGAATCCAGTTTTGGCTAAGCCAGGTGATGACAATTTAAGTCTCAGATGGACTCCAATGAGAAGAGCTGATCTGATTAATTCCCATAAAGTTTATTCTTTTTCAT
The DNA here is from genome assembly GCF_949987535.1 of Balaenoptera acutorostrata. Taxonomy (NCBI): domain Eukaryota; kingdom Metazoa; phylum Chordata; class Mammalia; order Artiodactyla; family Balaenopteridae; genus Balaenoptera; species Balaenoptera acutorostrata. The sequence goes on from NC_080074.1 coordinate 12,205,286, forward strand.
TTATTCATTCATTCAACAAATATTATTAAGCAGATATTATTTGTCATCTGTGAGATACTGAGAATACCCTTATGAATAAAATGCATCTATAATGCACTTAAAATGCACTCAAGAGCTCATTTAACTTTTCCAAATAATTAATTGCCAACATGTAAATATCTGGAGATTTCACAGAAAGAATCCAAACTTCCAGAATTCCATGAAAGTGAGTTTGCCGTTGCCTTCCCTGCTGGGTCCCTGTGGGCGTTTGAGTCTGCTGCCCTTGATGTAGAGCTAGAGGGGAAGTTAGACGGTTAATAAGTAACCATGTGTTAGACTCACTGCAACTGTTGCAAAGTGCTAAGGGGACCGGCTTAGTGCATTTTCTGTGTGTACTGCACGTCCCAAAAGGCTAGAGAGGGGTAGAGAGAGGGAGGGAGGGATTCCAGTCCCCTCAGTGCTCCTAGTCTAGGAAGGCGGCAAAGAGCTAGAGTAGAAGTCCAGTGCCCTGCCTGTACCATGTGCTCCAGTGCCCTGGTGGAGTCTTTTTCTTTTTTTTGACGTGGACCATTTTTAAAGTCCTTATTGAAGGAGCAATTCATTTCACCTAAGTTGGGAGTGGGACCAGATTCCGGATTCCAAGCAGTGTTGAGAGAGGATAAACTGAAACAGGTGGGGAAACGAGGAGGGGTTGGGAGGGAGATTAAGCTGGGAGTCCGCCCTCTCTGTGTTGATTCTTCAAAGCACAGGACTCCGGTGTGGCTTGCCTCTGATAATCATATACCCACTGAAGGCGAGTGTTATTATTTATTAACCCCCTCCCAGTTACGTCTCCTCAAGCCAGTACTCCCTTTAGGGCCTTCTCTTATGCTGCTCTCTCTGCGTGGAATGCTCTTCCCCCATAGCTTTCCATGGCTGGCACCTTCTTGTGATTCAGCTCTTGGCTTAAAAGTGACCCTCTTGGAAAAGCAGCCTTCTCTGGTCTCCCAGCAAAAACTAGCCACCCACTCTCCCTCAATCCCATCAGTCTGGTCTGATTCTCTTGAGTAGCATTTACCACTATCTAACATTTCTACTGCTTATTTTCCCTCTCTCCTCACCAGAAAATAAGCCCTATGAGAGCAGAGACCTGGTCTGTCACCTTCACAGTCATATTCCCCGCGCCTATAACACAACAATCCCGCCACTGAACTGTGTCTAAGGCATGGTGACAGCTGCACAGGGACAGTTGAGAAATCCTAAATTACAGGCTGGAAAGAAAGAGAGGCACCAAGATGTCTAAGGCAGAGACCAGCTGACACCAGCCGAGATAGCTACAAAGTCAAAGTGGTTTGACGAGAAGCCAGAAGCCTCCCCACGGGTGCTGGGGGAGCTGGCCCTCCTCCCTGAGCCTCAGTTTCCTCATCCACAAAGTGGGGATGATCATGATACCGACCTCACATGGTTATTTTGAGACTTATATAGTGAGGCTCAATATGGAAAGTGCTTAGTATATAAAAGTTATTTTTATTTTTTAATAAATTTTCTCTTTGACTTCCTTCTTTTTGGGATCATTTTTCTCCACATGTTTCAGGGAGCTATCCTAGCTTTTAGAGTGCTTAATATGCTCAATACGTACACTAATTCTCTTGGCAAGAATCTTGCCCTTGATTTGTTTGTTGACTATGGTGCCAACAGCGTGCTGGGGAACATGGTGGACACTTCCTGTTTTGCCATGGGAAGATTTGGGGGAATTTTTGAACAGTGCCCATCCCTTGATCGTCACCTTTCTTGTGGATTCACATGTACGTGACCAAGGAACAGCTCCATACTTTCTAAAAGGCCTAGAGGACACAGAGGTGCCCCGTCTCTTTCTCTTTGTGTTGGTCATTTTGGTGAATTATTAGAAGATGGCAGTTCCAGCCAAAAGGAAGGTGTTAGTTACTGTGTAAGATTCATTTTGCCCTCACACTATTTTGTGCTGTGAATCTGAGTAGGCAGAAGAATAGCTGGGGAATGATGAGAGATTAGGACACAGGTCTTTGACAGGAGAAACTTCCATCCCTGTTGTAGTTGGGTTTCTTCAAAACAGACCCCAACCCAGGGATTTGGGTGCAGTGGTTAATTTGGGTTGTGATCCCAGGAAGCACAGTGGGGGAGGAAGACAGGGAAGGAAGAAAAGAGAGGAAAAGCTCCATTTATGACCCAGTTACCATTGTGGGCAACTGGAGCTCACGCCCATTATGGATCCTCTGAGGATTGTGTAGAAATACCTTCCAACTGTACTACCAAGAGGTGAGGAAGATGGGGAATTTATACACCAACTTCTGTCCCTCCTTGGTTAATTGGTGCTTCTGGGAATTCTCCTGGGGTTCCTTCTGGAACACTTGGTTCCCTGGACCGCATGGCTCCTGCAGCCAGAGAGAGCCCTTAAGGCAGGTGTCCAAGTTAGCAAGCAGGTGACATGCATGGCATGTGTGGGGACTGTCTGCAGAACCCAAGGTGACTTCCACGGGAGGCCAAGGGGATATGCGTGTGGCAACAACAGCATCTACTACTTTCTCCTCTGGCCTTGGGTGCAGATTGGGAAAAGTGAATCCCCTGGGGGAAAGAGGGTAGTAGATTGGTATTATTTAAACATATTCATTGCCTCTCCCTTCAGGAGGATTAGACATCCCCACTCCACTGAGGGCAGGCGTGGCCATGTAACTTGCTTTGGCCAATGGAATAAGAGGAGAACATAGGTGGGTCCCTTCCATCATGTGGTCCACCACTGTCCCCCTCTTTCCCTCTGCCACAGACCAGTAATGACCAAGATATGGACCAGTCCATCAGCCTGAGTCCCAGAGTGAAGATGATATACGTAAAGCCAACCCATAATGGATATATGAACAAGAGATCCTAGTAATTCTAAGCTACTTGGAATTTGGAGGAGTTTGTTTCTGCCACATGTCTTAGCTAAAGCCGACTGGACAGGGGAGTGATTTATCTGATTAGTGATTTGGGAAGAACTGGACACAGCTTGGCTTAGCAACTTCCTTACTCTTCAAATTTGCTTGAGTCTGAGAGGGTCAAGCCATGCAGTAAGGAGCCTGTCCCTGTTGGGGGCAGCTTGTGGCTTTCCAGCTATGCCAGTGGCTTGGTGGTTGAGTCTGTCTAATTCAAGGGTGGAGGTTCGCAGCACATCCTAGGTTTGGCTGCACACTCAAACCTAGTGTTTATCAGTAATAAAGGTTTTGATTTTTCTCTATGTTTCTCTGAATCAGTTCCTGACTTGATAGGGAAGAGGTGCTATTTATTGAGCCCTTTCAAACCTCAAGAGCCTTTCTGCATGATTCCAAGTCTCAGGGATAGAATGTTTTTTTTTCCCCAACGTGTTGGCTTCTGCCTGCCTCTCACTGTGGCACTTGCCGTTTTGTATGTTAACATCAATAATAAACAGGAATTGTAACCTTACTTTTGTGTGTTTGTGAGCATGAAGAGTGCAAAATTACAGGGAGTAAGCACTGTCTTAAGTCACAAAAGTGGGGATGAGGAAGGATGCTTGCTTGCCTTGTGGAAAATTATTTCCACCTCACCTTCTCACTATTCCCAACTTTTTTTTCCCTCTTCATGTTTTTTTAATCTCTACTTCCTTTGCTCTTCCCTATAAAACTTAAAATAGTAAATGTCTCAGATTTAAAGAGAGTTGATAGGTTAATGGATTTTTCATTCACTCAATCATTACTTATTAAGCATCTCAGTATGCCAGGTTTTATGCCAGGGTGGTTGAAAGAAGGGATTTGAGATATCATTCGTTTACTGTGGTATTAAAAAAATTTTTTTTTAATTGAAGTATAGTTGATTTACAATGTTTCATGTGTACAGCATAGTGGTTCAGTTATGTATATATTATACATATATAATATATTCACTATATATAATATAGTGTATATAAAATATACACTATGTAATATAATATATAGTATATAACATTCAGTATAGAATATAATTATATTATATATTATATATACTATATATACCATATATGCTATATACTATATATTATATATGCAACATATATAACATATAATTTATATATAATATATGCATATACAATATGTATATAATATATATTATATTGTGCATTATATATAATATAATATATGATAATATACTATATATAATATATATATTCTTTTTCAGATTCTTTTCCATTATAAGTTATTAAAAGATATTGAACATAGTTCCCTGTGATATACAGTAGGCCCTTGTTATTAATCTATTTTATCAAGATATCATTCTTGTTTTCTTTCCCATCACTTCTCCTTCAATGTCAAGCTTTGTATATTGTCCAAAAATAATACTTAATATTTTATTAGAATTGGTGTCATTTTAAGTACCTTCGATATCATAGATTTTAATCAAAATGGTCAAGATTCTGCTTCTCCACCACTGCCCTTTTTACACATTGATTATGAAGTAGAAAAATATTTAGTTATTTTGTTAGGGTAAGTAATGTAAGCTGCTGTAAAACACACACATACACAGACACACACACGTAACCGAAAGTGGCGTCTGGCTGCTTGCTGCTCAAAAGCCAATAAAGAGGCCAGGTTGGTGGAAAAGAAAGTTTGCTTTATTTTGGATGCCGGCAACCGGGGATGGGTGGGGTGGGTGGGTGTGAACGTCTGTTCAAAGGCCGACTCCCCGCTCTCCCCCCCGCCCCACCCCCCGCCCCTGACAATCAGGGGGCAAGAGCTTTTATAGACAGAGGGAGGGGCCTACATGCAGAAACAATACAGTCAGCTCTGCCAGTCATCTTGAAATTGGTCATTGGTGGTCTGATCAGCGTCATCTTGATTGTTTTAGGTACAGTTAATCTTCAGTTCGAGGTTCGGTTTGTTTCCATTTCTTTGAGGCCAATTCTCAGAATTGCGGCAGCTTGTGTCATGGCTACAGCCTGGTCATCATGCAGTTAACCTCTTCCACCTGGCAGGGGTTTCAGTATCTGTAAGACAGCTCACAGGATATGGCTCAGAATATTGTCTACAGCCCTTAAGGAGGAACTAAAAGTCCTTGACTTTGCTTAGTGACTAAACTATTATTATTTGGTTTCCTTTGACTGTTTACCTTTGTTTCTGCATTTTCCCACTTCTCTGATTAAACTTATTCTTTGGCTAGAGTTTTTCCACAGACAAAAGGCAGGCTGAGGACCAGAGTGGGGGGGTGGAGCAAGGACCATAGAGTCCTGCTCTGTTTCACACACACACACAAACCTGAATAAACCTCAGTGTCTTAATATAATTAAGTTTCATTTCTGCTCACATCACAGTCTTCTGCAGCTCTCCTCCAATTGATGACTCAGGCATCCAGGCTCCTTTTCCTCTTATGATGTTATCTCTTTAGCTCATGGCCTCCACTACTGCTGTGGAGGGGAAAGAGGACTACAGGATAGACAGGGATGTTTTCAGGGGCCAGGCTTGAAACTTCTACCCACATTCCATTGGCCAGAACATTGTCATATGTCACCATCCTAACTGCAAAGGAGGCTGAGAACTGTATCTGTGTTCAGTGGACGATGAAACGGTGCAGACATTGTCTTTGCCACAGAAATATTAACTCATATTCTCTCTCCCTCCTCTCCCTGGTATCTTCCACTATTCCCACCCGCCCTTCCTTTCAAGAATAAAGCTGTTACAGTGGAAAGGAAAAGAGAAAGGAGAGTCAGGGCCAAGCTTTTGAACTTCAAAAGACTTTTGAAACATATAGCTTGCGAGAAAAGTCTCTGTGTTTTAAAAGCCTGGTCTTTTTAACTCCCAAAGTCTAAATCCTGCATGGCTCTGGTCATGAAATCTACACCCTGCAAAATCTAGGGGTTTTCTCCAGGATTGGAATCAGCCAGGACCAGTCTTTTGCCTTCACCCAGGAGAGGCAAATGTGGCGAGGGTTGAGGAGAGAAAGAGGTGAGTCCAGAGGAGATCAGAGCTGAAGCCGCATGTGGGTCTCTGAGGATCCCTGACTCTTCCTAGATGGAGCCTCGGGAGGAGACAGGGAGAAACAGAGCGGTATCTGTGGTATCCTGCAGTATCTGGAAGGAGAGGAGGTCTGTGCCTCACCTCCTTTTCAGGGTTCCCCTCCAGCAAGGGTATGAGAAGTAGGGATGCTTCCTCTGTGTCTACACAGCAGGGGCCCAAGACAGCCTCTTGGAGATTCCCAAGGCCTCGGAGAGGTATGGGAACAGCGGGGGTTTTCCAATGCCCTTGACAGAGGTGTGAAGTTGATAGGACAGAGCCTTTCCTGGAGAAGCCCTGGGTTAGCTGCTCTCTGGGTGGATCAATAACTGAGGAGCAGGCAGGACAGCTCAGCAGAGGCCAGTCAGATGGATATTGACATCCAGACAGCGACCCGGAGGAAGATACTTGAGCAGGTGCCGGATACGACGAAGACCTAATGTCTTGATGCAACAAAGGTCCAGGAGCTTACGCCCCAGGTGGAATGCAGGATCAAGATGGTTATGTTCTGTTTCAGAAAACAAAAAGTTATACTTTTTTTCCCCTCTTCCCTATGAGATTTGTATCTTCCCAATTTAAAACGCCCTAAAAAGTCTGCAAAGACAAGCTGAGGCATGGAAGGGACAGTGGGCTTGGAGTAGGGGGACGGGAGTTCCTTTGTCAGTAACCATTCTGTATGACCTTGAGCTTGTCGTTTCACCTCTCTGGATCTCAGTTTTCTCATCTGTAAAATGAGATGTAGTACCACCTGTTTGGCGGACATGTTGTGAGGATTAAATGCGAAAAAGTCTCCTGCTTCAGGGTCTGGCATGTGTTAGGGTCTCAGTGAACATCTGACCTTTCCTGCTTTTCTCATCTGAGGTCATTTCCAATTTTAAAACACCATAATTCTTTGCGGGAAAGATGCATACATCTGGCTATGTATACCACGGCCTGGAAAATAAAATAAAATAAAATAAAATGAAATGTTTTCCCCACTCTGTAAGGAAGCAATAACAACCGAGAATGAAGCACAAAACAGACAATGAAAACCCAACTTGAGAGGAGGGCGGGGTGGGGGGGGGGTAGGGGGCAGGGTGAGGGCGGTGACAGCACTAAATGAAAAACAACCACTCAATACCCTGCTATCATCCTTCATCAAACTACAGAAATAGAAACCAGACAAACACATTATGTGAAGGGCAAAAGGGTTGGCAAGGTTCTGGCCTATAGGAAAAACCCAGGTTCAATAATGCCATGAGCAGAGGGAGGTAGGGAAGTGAGGTCAAAGTCAATGGCCGGGTTTGTGTCTGGACGGCTGGTTTTACAGTCCTAATGAGGCTTAGACATCAGACATTCCTCCTTTGCTGAACTCAGTTTCTCATTAGGCTCTATATCTGCTCCTGGATCAGCCAGCCACATGGCAGGAGTGGTTTCCCCTTCATCCGGCTGATGAATTATCAAGGGTATTCTCCGTCTTTCTTTTTTGGGAAAAGAAAGCTTTGGAGTAGAAAATGCTCTCTTCTATTTATATCTACTCTTCTCTCTCTGATTAAAGAGATAATACATTTTTGGGGAAGGATTTCAGGCCTCGAGCACTCTGCCTCTATTTAGAAGAGTCCACGATTAAGATAGCATTTCCAAGAGGCTCTGCTCTGCTCTGGGTCTTTAGCTGGTCTTCCAGGGGATGTGAGATGAAGGTCTGTGTTTTTGAATATCTTCAGGGTTGTTGGAAGAGCCACATATTTTGTGTCACGCTCTGCACTCAGCGCTAGGTACACAGACATCAAGGAAGGGATTAAGAAAACACTCATGTTCTCAAAGAGCTTATAAATACAGAGATTTACACCACCAGCTCATCTGACGTCTGTCAGTAACCAGAGTGTAGGGTTAACAATAACTGGTGTTTGAGTAGATCTTTCATACCATCTCTTGTCTGCTATGGGCCCACAATGGCCCCGTGGCTAGGTGCTCCGGCACCCACTTACCTCTCCCAGTCTCAGTTTGAAGACAACTGACTCCATTTCTGGTCCTCTGACCTGATCCCGGCACTATTATCACCTTATCAGAGTTTTCTCCTGGTGAGCAGTGCTGAATGCCTCCTAAGTCCTTGCAGGCACCGAAGAATGTGCTCACTTTTTATCAGAAACCATATGGTGGGAAACTCCTCCCCATTTTTAAAGACCCAGATCAAACATAACATTCATAGTGAAGCTTGTCCTGTCTCCCCCAGGCAGGGGGAGTTACATCTTCCTATACACTCCTATAGCTGTTGGGGCACATATACTAATCATATTAATAAGGATAACAGCAGTAATAATAGTAGTAAAAAGGTCTAAGTTACCATTTATTGAGTGTGTCTATGAGCCAGGTGTCATGCTAAGTGCTTTACATGCATTATTTAATACTCAAAAGAACCCGGGGTGGGGGGAGATACTATTATCATCCTCAGTTTACAGATTATATCACTGAGGAGTCAAGTTTGGCTGCATGTAGAAACTCGTCCACAGTGGCTTAAGCAAATGGGAACTTATTTTGCTCAAATAACGATAAATTAGAGGTGGATGGGCTGGGGCTGCTATGGTGGCTCCACAGTACCATTCTTAGCCCGTAGTTTTTGTTACCGTGGACACAAGAGGGCTGTCGTTTTTCCCATCTGTGTTTTGGGCGGGAGGAAGGATAAATGACAAAAAGCAAAAGATGAAGGCAAAGAGCCTTTTCTTCTTATGGTTTTGTCTAATTAGTTGGGAAGGGATGCTATCCCCTACCTACCTCTCTCTGGCCAGAACTGTGTAACGTGGCCACCCTTACCTGCCAGGGAGACTGAGAATTCTTTCTTTTTAAAGCTGGGAAGATTTCTGCCCTGAACAAAATTGAGGTTCTGCTAGTAAAGAATAAGAGGAGAATGAATATTGGGTTGTTATCAGTGCTTGTCACACAAATGAAAAAACTGGGCCTTAGAGACGCAAAGGATCTTTCTTGTCCAAGACCAGAGAGATGGCCATGCCAGATTCAAACCCATGTCTGTTTGACACAAGTCTGTGTTCTTGACCACTATGAGAGGTGACCTCCTTATCATGATGCATGACAATTGTCTTTTTATTTGCTCATCCCTTCTTCCCTCGACTGTGAGCTCCTTATTCATTTTGGTATCCTAGACTCCTGCCCATAGTTTGTTGAGTGGATAAATGAATAAATGTTAGGACTTCCATAGTTTCTGCAGCTCAAAATTCTTTCTAGGAAAATATTTTAAAATTGTCCTCTTTCTTGGGCTTCCCTGGTGGCGCAGTGGTTGAGAATCTGCCTGCTAATGCAGGGGACACGGGTTCGAGCCCTGGTCTGGGAAGATCCCACATGCCACGGAGCAGCTGGGCCCGTGAGCCACAATTGCTGAGCCTGCGCGTCTGGAGCCTGTGCCCCGCGACGGGAGGGGCCGCGATAGAGAAAGGCCCGCGCACCGCGATGAAGAGCGGTCCCCGCACCGCGATGAAGAGTGGCCCCCGCTTGCCGCAACTGGAGAAAGCCCTCGCACGAACCGAAGACCCAACACAGCCAAAAATAAAAATAAATAAATAAATAAATAAATAAGAAAATCCTTTAAAAAAAAAAAAAAAAAAAAAAAAAAAAATTGTCCTCTTCCTCTGTAATGTTTTATAACCACCTGTTCCCAAACAGGTAGCTGCAGGTGTATATGAAAGAAATGATCCTGGTCTTTGTGCCGTCATGGGTGCATTTGGCCTCTTCCACTATTTATAGGCTTCTATTCTCTCCCTCCCTAGTTGCTTAATGTGTGTTTACAAGGCAGGGTCCAATTTCTCTTTGTTCTGCCTGGTCATTCAAACATTCCCATACCACATCGCTCTATTTCTTAGGGGACATGTATGCTACTTGGATAACAATAATTTGAGTCACAAGCAGCCCTGATCCCAGATCTTATTTCTTGCTGGGTCATGGAGCAGCCCAGGAAGGACCTAGCATCATTTAGATTCCAGTATTTTGGCAAGATAGGTTGGGAAGGGAAAAGAATTCTTAAGATACCAGTCTAGAAAGTAAACTTTTTGGAAAATCAAACACTGATGTCCCTAGGTTAAAAAAAAATAGCCATTGTTGTTCCACAGTCCATCAGGAAACATCCCAATTTTTCTTTAAATACATAATGCTTGGTTGGACAGGATCAAGCTCCATCTGCTGTGGAGTACTGGCTGACTTAGGTTGGAGCTCAAGAACAAGCTTGCAGGTACTTGGACTCCCAACCCAAAGGCCCAAATAGCGGTATTAAGAGATGTCTAAGCTTCTCTTTCCAGCCCCATGGGTCCTTAGCCAGTAGCTTACTGGCACTAAACAAATTACATGATAAATATTTACCATTTATTAAGCAGTTACTATATGTTAGGTGCTGTGCTAAGTATTTTGTCTCGTTTAATCCTTAGAACAACATTGTGACAATTATTGTCATCTTACAAGCAAGGAATTGAAGGCTTGGTGAAAATACTTGATTTGCCCAACAGTGGTTGTACTAAAGGTTGACTTGGGGAGCTTTGTCTGCCCAGCTTAATCTCTAGCAGCCTCACAAAGCCACCTTATGTAATTAAAAAAACACAGTGGTAGTGATAATGATACATTCTTATCATTTATTGAGTGCTTCCCATAGGCCAATCTGTTCAAAGTTCTTAATGTGTGATAAGTCATTTAAACCCTCACAATAATCCTTTCAGGAAGGTACTATTATTATCCTAGTTTTCAGATGAAGAAACTGAGGCATAGAAAGGCTAAGTAGCTTTCACAGGGCACCATGACTTGTAAGTGACAGAGCTAAAACTTGACTATTTTTATTGGTCTATAACATAGCCTAGTTAAAACAATGTGCCTGCTATGAAAACTCAGCTTTAAGACAAGTCCCCCAGTCTTCCCTTGCAACCAGTCTGCAGGCCCTAATCCCCCTCAATATAGAAATTCTTAAGTCATCAGTGGTTCAACATCACATGGGCAGTAGGTGGTAAAGCCTGGATTCAAACCTGGGTTGGTCTGACTCCAAGCAAGAATCTTTATCACTGGACTGTTCCAGCACTAGTCAGGTTAAACTCAAGTTCAAAGGATAAATCATAGGCCTATCTGGAAATGACCTGAGAAATCATCTAACCCGGGGTTTCTCAACCTCAGCAGTATTGACATTTTGGGCTGGATAACTGTTGTGGGAACTGTCCTGTTCACTGTAGGATGTTGAACAACTTTGCCAGTCGTTCTTTGTCTCTATCCACCAGCAGCACCCCCTTCCCCAACTCACCCCAGTTGTAACAACCAAAAATATCTCCAGATGTTGACAGACATCCTGGGGGAGAGGGGTAGGTGCAAAATCGTCCCTGCTTTCAAACCACTGATCTAAATCATCTCCTTATTTTGCAAATGATGGAACAGGGGTGGGCACGACATGGAACCCAGAGAAAGTAGATGCCGTCTTAGTCCTTACAGTCCGGTAAGAGAGAGAAGCTATTGCACAAATATCTCTAATTGCACGAAGTTGATAAGCAATAAAGTGTTAGGCAGCAAGGTGCAAAGAAAGAGAATATGATCTGGTTTCCTGAGATCTGGATCTGCCAGTTTTTATCTGCAGGACTTAACCAAGGTTCAGTTTCACCATCAATGAAACAGAGATCGTGGTATCTACTCTGCTTATACCACCGTCTCCAGAACGGGTCTGCGAATCCATTGTGCAAACTGTGAAGCTCTTACAGACATCAGGTATTATTAAGATGACCACAAATGTGATAATAATTATGATTAGAGTAAAGGCTTTCAGGACTGGGGAGAGAGGCCTGTAGTGGTGGCTTCATTCCTGGACCTTCCAACTCGAGATCCCCATTCTCCCGCGGGAGAGGGAGCAAGCAAAGACCTCTCTCCTCCAGAGCGCCTCTTCCCTCGCTTGGAACCGACGCGGCCAGATGGGCGAATTCGCTGCACAACGCTGCACAGCGAGTCCCGCCAGAGGGAGTTGCTACGCGGCCTCGGGCCTCTCAAGCTCCGCCCGGTCTAGGCTGTGGCCCCGCCCATAGGGAAACAGACTCCGCCCCCTCCGCCCTGTAACTCCAGCCGCGCGGTACCTCCAGGACAATCCCTCGACCGCGCCGGGAATTCCCGAGCTCCCCCGATCTCTTCCTGGCCTCCCTCGGGCGCCCGGAGCGGAGGCGGCGGAGATTGCCGAGGGGCGCTGGCCCCGCCCCCTCCGCGGGCTCGGCCACCGCCCCCCTCCCGCGCCTCCCCCCTCCCCCGCCGCCCCGGCCTCCCGCGCGGGCTGGAGTCCCAGATCCCGGGCCCTCCCTCCTTCTTTCTCTCTCCCCGCCTTCCCGGGGCTGCCACAGTGGCGGGTCGGAGGATCCCAGCCAGTCAGCTCGTTCCGGCCTCGAGCCCCACCTCACGCCAAATAAACACCCCTCCCCACGCCTAGGGAGCCCGGACCGCCCCCTTCCTCCCTCGGCCCGGCGTGTGGCGAGGGCCAGTGTGAGGTAACGAGCGCGGGCCGGCGGGCTAACTCCGTGAGTCCGCGAGGCGGGGCGCGCGGCGGGCCGGGCCGGGCCGGAGGTCGTGTGTGCGCGTAGGGGCGCGAACGAGTGCCCGTCGCGACCCCCCGGCTGCCCCGAGCCGGGAAGTCGGCCTGCCACCGACCAGCGGCGACCGCCCGCCACCGGCGAGGGGGCGCCAGGCCCGCGCGCGCACGCACGCACGCACGCGTGGGCGGGGGCAGGCGCGCGCCCGCCTGTCGCGACAGTCGGGGCCGAGGCCCAGGGGGAGGTGGCCTGTGGCGGGTCGCCGGGCTCCCGGAGGTGAGGGGGGCGCGGGCGGATGGCGGAAGGCGCCCAGCCGCAGCAGCCGCCTCAGCTCGGGCCCGGCGCCGCTGCTCGGGGGATGAAGCGGGAGTCGGAGCTGGAGCTGCCGGTGCCCGGAGGGGGAGGAGACGGAGCCGAACCCGGCCTGAGCAAGCGGCCGCGCACCGAGGAGGCGGCGGCCGACGGCGGCGGGATGCAGGTGACCGTGCGGGGCGGGTGCCCCGTTACCGCGGGGGTGCGGCGCGGGGGCCGCGGGGCGGCTCGGGGCTCCCGGGCTTGGAGCGGGGAGGGCTGCCCGGGGTCCCGGCTTGGAGGTGGGAGGGGGCCGGTCGGGGCCTGCTTGGAAGGTGGGGCGAGCCCCGGCTTGGAGGCGAAGGGTGCAGGTGGAGCCTGGTGTGCCCTGGAGGGTCCTGATCCCTGAGGGGACGAGGGGCCACGTCGCATGAATAGGTGTTGGGAGGAAACTGAACGTGCTTGAGATGGATTCCATTTCTTCAAACCCTTCCTTAGTTCCTTGGGGTGGGGTGGAAGCCGAGAGATCCTGGGTCTGTTGTCCAGAGAGCCGGGGACCCAGTCGAGGACGGGGAGAGAGTGGTGGGAAACCTTCCCAAAAGAGGGAGTACCTTTTTGTCAGCCCTCGACACACAACTGGGATGGAGAAGGGGAGCGACATAGAGAGGAGAGGAGTGAAAAGCGAGAAACCTCCTCGAGAGCCCAGAGGGGATGTGGCTTAGATTGTGGGTTAAATCAGTTGCACAAGGAGTGTGAGAAGTACGAGGAGTTGGGTAGTGTTAGGGGACGCCGTGGTGCTCGAGCTCATTAACTTTGTGGAACTAGTGAGTCTGGCGGCACAGGACCTGCCCCTCCTGTACTTTGCCAGTTGCATCTTACATAGCTGGGGCACCGACTAGTTCTTTAATGTCCTGGGGTATAAAAGAACATTTATAGGGCTGTTAGAAGACTGGATTCTGAGTTGTGGACTCAAGGAGAAGCCGGTTGATTTGGATAGGGACTGGCAAATGTAATGACGATGTCAGTTGACTTCGTAATTGGAGGAAGATCGTGAAACCTTCCCAGGTTTTAGGATTTGGTCTCTGTTCAGAACATACTTACTATGAAACGGTGAGGCTTACCTACCAGCAATGGTTTAGACTTCTGCCCAATTCTCTTAGAATCATAGAATGTTAGAGATAGAAGGGACCAGAGACATCGTCTTTGACTGGAGTTCTTAACCTGGATAGACTTGGAAGATTCTTATGCAAAATAGTACTCTTTGGTGGGAGAAGGTCAACAGTTTTCATCTTTTTTTATTCAAGTCCCAAAATGTTTTAACTACCTCATTGTACAGATGGGGAATCAAAAATCCAGAGCAGACTAGTGACTTGCCTAGGGCCACTCACTTAGCTGGTAGTAAAACTAGAGCTAGAAGCCTAGTCTTCTAATTCCTATTCCTGTGCTCTCTCCATTACAGCACTCTTGGAAATCTCTGCAGTGCTAAAAGACTTCCTGTGCTCTTCTCTCTCTGCTTTTCAAGGCTCTGTCTGACTTCCTGTGTTAGAGACGGAGCTGTATTTAAGCCTGGCGTGTTTGCTGTGTGCTTCTTGGTCTCCCTTGCAGAGGCCACTCTATTACTTGTGTTGACTTGGGTAAAGTGACCCTCTTGGTGTTTATTTTTGAATTCTTTTGTTTCGTTTGCCTCCTTTTGTTCTCCATTTGAACTCCTTCAGGCAGAGGGCTTGTGAGAAGTAAAAGCTCGGGCCGTGGAGAAAATATAGAGGAATATGGGGAGACTTCAGGTGAGGTGGGTTAACGCTGGATGATGAGGAGAGAAGATTGGATGTGGGTGCTGGTGAGCATCTTCTGCTTGGTGTGTGCATATATCTGTGTCTGTCTGTATTCATTTATCGTTTCTGTCAATCATGGTTAATAGTGAGACTCCACTGCCTTCCCCACCTTTCCTCCTGGGGCCCATTATTTGCTGGTTGCCTTCAAATTGGCCAAGGAGAGTAGTATTTGGAAATGGAGCAGTGTATAGGGACTTTGGAGTATGCAGAGGAAGCAGTGGATTAGGTCCTTTGGGTACAGATGGGCAACTTAGAACTATCCCACGGAGAATCCTTTTTTCACTCTGTGTACTTGTGGATCTTCATTTATTTTTCACTTATGCATTCTCATTGTTGTTTTCCAATACACCATGTGACACAGGTATTCAAATCATCATTGATTTAGCCCCCTACCTTCAACGACCTGTATGGTTCTGGGAAAATCCCTTCTTTGGGGGCCTCTGTTTCCTTAGTTGTAAAATACAGTGTTGGTACTGGATGATTTCTAAGTTATCTCTAAAAATTATGTCAAGTTCCCTGACCTTAAGGTACTTGGTGTCTGCAATCTAGGTGGGGAGCCAAAATGGGTGAAAAGTTAAAAAAAAAAAGAAAAAAGTGCACGTGTGCGGGTACGTATATGTATGTGTATCATACATAGGTATGTATGCATATCATATATATATATATATGAATTTTTTTGGTAAGTTCCAGAGGAACTGGAGTAGAGATACCACAGGATAGATGTGTGTCGCAAGGCATTGCAAAATTTAGAGCCAAAGTATGCAGAGGATTTGTGCCACTGGGGCCAGAAGAAAGAGATGGTCATTCTTGCCAAGATGGTCAAGGAAGGTTTTATGGGGAGGTTGAAATTTGAGGTATAATTGGGAGTAAAGGAAAAATAATGTTCATGAAAAGATAAAATTTAAGCCTAAGTCACCTACATCTCTGGGACCTTCCTATCATTCTTATCAGAATGATAGGATATTTAATATTCATTTAACTGATGTTTATTGAACAGCTGCTAAGTACCAGACCCTGTTTTAGAGCCTAGGAAATATGGTAGTAAACAAAACAAAGACTCCGCTCTCATGGAACTAATATTCTAATTGAAAGAGACAGACAGTAAAGAAATCAACTATTATTTGGTGGTCCTAAGTGCTAAGAAGAAAAAACAGGGGAAGGGGTAGAGAGTGGTGAGGAGGATGGTTAGGGAAGGCCTCTCTGATAGGTGACCTTTGGATGACCTGAGGGAATGGGCCATTCAGATATTTGAGGGAAGAGGGTTCAGGCAGAGGAACTGTGGGTACAGAGGCATTGACGGAGAAGTGCGCTTGATATGTTTGAGAACAAGAAACCAGTGTAGCTGGAGGAGAACGAGCAGGGGCGAGGCAGTTTTAGGAAATGATATCAGCGGTGTAGACATGCCTATAGGCCCATGTAAACATACATGTAAAAAATCTAGAGTAACTTGCTTTTTGGTATACGGGTTTGTCTTAAAGCACATGTTTTTTTCTTATATCTTAACACAAATGGAGTTTCTCGGAGGTCATAGCTCTTCTGGGAAGCCTTCCCTTACAGCTTAGTTCACACCAGTCAGACCCTCCTCTTGCCTCCTGTTGTGTTGATGCTTAATTATGCACCATCTTGTGTTGTCCCTTCATTGTTTTATTCTTGTTTCCCTAGTAATGCTGTAAGCTTCTAGAAGACAGGAACTATATTTTCTTCGTATTTATCCTTTGTAATACTTAACAGTTTTGGGTACATAGTAAGTGCTCAATGCCTGTTAGGTTGAAGTTGAAATTTTACCTTTTTTAAATAATTAAGGGATAGAAAAAAATCATGAAATTTAAGGGTGAGAGTACTTTCAAGAAATTCCCCAATCTTTTGAGTGTCAAAGGATTAACCCAAAAAAAAAAAAAAAAAAGGATTAACCCTTTTTTTTTTTTTTTTTTTTTTTTTACAGAAGTTAATTTCCCAAGACTACAGACTAAATGGAGCTACGGCTCTAAGCTGCAGATTCCAACCCTGTTGAGTTACAACCACTAAACTTTTGGGATAAATCATTACTGCCCAAAGTGGAGCACCAGGGACACGAGAGAGTCTGTGGTGCTTCTGTTATAATCCTTACGCTAAGAAGGAGCCCTAGAGAGGAGAGGAAGGGTCACTCCTTTTCAAGGCCAGTATCCAGAAGCTTTATGTGGATGGCAGAGGAGTTCACACAGCCCTAGAAACAGTTTAGCATTAGAGAACCCTGAACTGTGGAGTAGGAGGGAAGAGACAAATTCAACCTGAAAACTGAAACACAGCTTGAGAGATGTAGTTAGTTGTTAAAGAAGGTAGTTGGAAATATTGTACTCTAACCTGGTAGAAAGTTAAGTGAGTTATATATATAGATATTAGAGGTTTGTTTCACTTTAAGCAAGTCTGATATATGTGAAAAATTTGGGCTTTATTAAACATACTGGGGAATAAATTCTTTTGTTCAGCTCTTCTAGTGAATATAAACAATTTGATGAGCAAAAATTCAATTTTTGTGCAACTTTCTAGGAACTTAGCTGCTTCATAAGGCAAGGTGCACCTTAATTATTATTTATAGCTTTCAGCAAAATTCTTTATGGTAGTGAAATGTTGGAATGTGATTATTACATGGCTAACTAACTGCTTCTGACCATAGAGTCATAAATCCATTGTAGCTAAGTGAGTTCAGAAGTTGTTCATGTTAGTGGTGAATCAACCACGAGTAGCAGGAAGACTTTCTGGTCTCAGGGAAGGGCTTCCAAGTAGCCTGTAATTGCTCTGTAGATACTGTTTTTCTTGAAGTACTTTATCTTCCCATTTGCTTGGTTCTGGGTTTCTTTCCTCCTAGGTGGATGTCTCTTTGCACTTTAAGTGTTTGGTGCTGAAACTGAACGTGGTGCTACCATTTGAGTAGAGTTATAAAAATGATGTGCTTTCCTTCCAAGTGATTTTGTGAACTATATCTCACTAAAATTATTCAATTTTTCATTTCTACATGTTTTAATCTGCTTAGGCACCCTAACAAAATACCATAGACTGGGTGGCTTAAACAACAGAAATTTGTTTCTCACAGTTCCGGAGGCTGGAAGTCCAAGATCAAGGTGCTGGCAGATTTGGTGTCTGGTGAGGGCTCTCTTCCTGGCTTGCAGCCAGCTGCCTTCTTGCTCTGTGCTCACATGGCCTTTTCCCCATGTATGCTAGCGGACACACACAGAGAGAGATCTCTTCCTTTTCTTATAAGGGTCCTAATCCCAACATGGGGGTCCTACCCTCATGACCTAATCACCTCCCAATGGCCCCACCTCCAAATGCCATCATGTTGTGGGCTAGGGCTTCAAGATATTAGTTTAGGAGGGGACACAGACATTCAGCCCATAATACTACCAGAGTGGTAAATATTGTAGTTGGAGAAATTGAGGCACAGTCATGTAAAAATTACTAATTTTTTTCAAACCTCACAAGGAAGCTTGTGATTGTGAAACTGGGAATGTCTTTGAGAAGGAGAAAGATCTGAATTCAAAGTAGAATTATTCTTCATGGCAACTCAAGGGATTAGCCTGAGTTGAATTTGTCTCCTAACTTCCTCTCCCATTTTTCTAGCCACGTTGTCATTTTTTTTTCTCTATCATACTGACACGTGAACACAACAAAAGCTAACTAGAGATTTAACTTTCATTTTGATATAAAGCAGACTGATGCAGACAGGCCTCAAGATTACAGGGCTGGGAAAGAAATTCAATGCACTACTTGGTGTAAACAAGAATATTGCTAGTGAATCTCTGGTTTGACATCTCTCAGGCCATCAGTTTGATATCAGGCTTTAGTAATTTGTGGAAAAAATAAAGATGGTCATTTTAGTGAATGAACTTGTTTGAATTGTTTTTTGATATGCATTTGTAAAGCATAGTAAACATCTTTTTCTGGGGCAAATGTGCACTTCCTTCAGAGACAGAAGGGAAGAGCATGCGAGATGGTGGAAAGGAAATGGCAGTAATTGGAGCGTGAGCCAACAGATGGAGGAGGGATGGCAAGTGCATGTGGTGTTTAGGTGGCCCCTAGGAGTATTGAGTTTCCTATTCTTCTCCCCCACAGCCCCGGTACAAGCAGGCAGCTTACATGGCTAAGGTTTCATTATCTAATCCATCACAGATCAGCCTGAATAAACCCATTGGCTGGCGCTGATCTAGTTAGGAGGGTAGTGCAAAGCTGCTTGAGCCAGGATTGGGGCAAATCGGATCAGAACTGCCATGTGAATCCTGGACATATTTCTGTAATTTGGGTGGTAAAGTAGTTTGAGAAATCATTTAAGAGAGAGCGCGCGAGAGCAAGCAGTCAACCATGAGTGTTTTCAGATGTTGTCTTAGAGGCCCTGAGGGGAAGTGTATGAAGGATTTGATATATTTCTCTGGAGTATAGTCAGTTTTTGGCCACTAATGCTCAGGAGTGACCTTTTTGGAGCATTTGAAGATTCCAGTTGTGATTACTCAATTGTGTCTTCTCTGAGTGATCCCTTCATCCGAGACTGTATAATGTGCGTCCCCTCTCAATTTTTAAAGGGGAGATATTGTTGTTATTATTATTACCAACCTTAATATGTCATTATGTTTGTTATCCATACATACTTGAAGTATGGTGTAGTGAAAGAAACACTATTTAGAATTTCTCATATTGGGGTTTGAATCCTGGTTCCTCCACCTACCAACCAACTGAATGACCTTTGGTAAGATATTTAACATCTGAGCTCCTGTTTACACATCTCTGAACTGGGGGAATTACTGCATATGCTGATGAGCTGCTATAATGAGAAACTGAGATTATTTAAAGTTCCCATCATGGAGCCCGGCAGTAAATGTTTATTTCTTGCCTCCGTTATAACCTGCTACACAGCACTCAACGAGTTCCTGCTTACTGCTCAATCAGCATGGAGTGGTTAATGTGCTTCTGATTGATTAAGTGCCAGGGTTGGGAGTTACCTGAGATGAGCATTGTGTGAAACCGAGAAATCTAATTGGTTTGACATCCGTGTGAAGGAGGCGAATGGACCTGGTCGTAGTGGTCTCTCCAGTGAGAGGAAGAGGAGACGTTCACTTCTTTGCTAAGGACTAAAAGGACTCCTGAAGTGTCACAGTCCCTGCATCGGGCATGTGGACATTTCAGGAACCTGTGGGATCTCTCCTGGGAGTGTGGGTGACAGAGGCACTGGCTGTTTTGGTGGTACTTGGGATGCAGGAGTGGTGAAAATGGCATTTTGTTGCAAATTTTATAAGGTTTGTTGGTTAAATGTATTGTGTCAAATAGATGTGTCAAACGTTTTGTTCTCATTTTTGTTTGTGGAAATTGAGCTGGGATGCATTTGTCTCTTCTGGTCTCTTTCTGGACTCTTCACACCCACCTTCCTGACTACTAACAGTCATGCATCTAAAAGAGCTTAAAATGATTTGATAGCTTATCTTTGACTTGTGGATAAAGTCCATTCTCTCGTTTGGCCTACCAGGTCCTTCTGGCCTGACTTGTGCCTGCCTTTCTAGCTTCTTTCTACACTCCACCTCCAAGTCCATGGCAAGGGACTTGTAGCTTCCTGAGCACGCTGTGCTGCCCAGGCTCATTCATACCTCTGTGCTTTTGTTTCTGTTCCACCCGAAATTCACGCCTCACATCTCTCTCTCGTTTGTAAGGCTCAATCTTCAAGAATAAGTTGGGATACTGATTCCTCCTGGATGCCTTTTGTCTCTGCTCCCATCCCTCCCACGTTCTTGCTGCTTTCCAGAACATCATGTCCAGACCTCTGTTTTAGGACTTTTTAGATCAACATTTGTTCAACTGTCTGCCCCTCTACCCCCACCTAGACTGTGAGATCAGGGGAGCCTTTGGGATCCATAGGATCTTGCACTGTGCCTGGGCTGGAGTAAGAAACTGTCATTCTTGTTGAATTGAACTTTGTCTTCCTGCTCCTCAGTTGGGGCCAGCAGATGGCTTTAATTGTTTTTCCAGATTTTCCCTGGGGGGTCTAGGCCCTTGGTCTGCTTTCCAGCTCCTCTGAAGACTAGGTGTTGTGGGATTTGTGAATGGTACCTGATCTTTCCATTGATATCAGGGTTAAAGGTGAGAGAGGGGTCTTTGAAAACCAAAGCTGGGGTGGAACTTAACTGCCGAATGTGTCGGGTGGGCATGGCAACCTGATGTTTAGTTTCCTGTGCTCAGATATTAATTGAGAGCACGTGCATATGTATAAAAAGTGCCTTTGTGATGGGGTGGCTGAGGAAACTAGAGGAACCACACGATTAAGGGGCAATTAGAGCTAACCTGTTCCAGTTCATTGGAGCAGTCTGTTGACCTACCTTTTACAGTGCTGCTGAGAGATTGTGGAGTGTTTCAGTTCAGATGTATTACCACCATTTGGGACTAAACCCATTTGATCGACTGTGGACCTTAGCCTTTCCCTTCTCAACCAGTGAATTTCATAAGCTATTATAGCTTGTTTTTATGGATGCAGGAAAAATACCCAACTGAGACACCTCACAGAATATATGCTATTTTTCAGATCATTCTTTGGCTATGTTTGAAAATGAGGAAAACTGATACAGTTCTTTTATTTATTTATTTTTGGGCTGCGTAAGGTCTTTGTTGCTGTGCGCAGGCTTTCTCTAGTTGTGGCGAGCCAGGGCTACTCTTCGTTGCAGTGCACAGGCTTCTCATTGGGGTGGCTTCTCTTGTTGCGATGCATGGGCTCTAGGCATGCAGGCTTCTGTAGTTGCAGCACGCGGGCTCAGTAGTTGTGGCTTGCGGGCTCTAGAGTGCAGGCTTAGTAGTTGTGGCGCACAGGCTTAGTTGCTCCGCGGCATGTAGGATCTTCCCAGACCAGGGCTCGAACCCGTGTCCCCTGCATTGGCAGGCAGATTCTTAACCGCTGTGCCACCAGGGAAGTCCCTGATATAGATCTTTTTTTTTTTTTTTTTAAGAAATTCACGTTCTTTTATTTATTTATTTATGACTGTGTTGAGTCTTCGTTTCTGTGCGAGGGCTTTCTCCAGTTGTGGCGAGTGGGGACCACTCTTCATCGCGGTGCGCGGGCCTCTCACTGTCGCGGCCTCTCTTGTTGCGGAGCACAGGCTCCAGACGCGCAGGCTCAGTAATTGTGGCTCATGGGCCCAGTCGCTCCGCGGCATGTGGGATCCTCCCAGACCGGGGCTCGAACCCGTGTCCCCTGCATTGGCAGGCAGACCCCCAACCACTGCGCCACCAGGGAAGCCCTGATATAGATCTTTTAAATCTCAGCTTTGGAGACAGATTCATAGAAGTATTTTACAGGAATCTTCTCTCCCTGGCCCTTGTTATCCCCACCTCCTTCCCTTTCAGCTTCTGATTTGCGCTCTTGTGTAATCCTCGCCTGTTTTCCAGGCTTGAGACTTCCCTTGCTACTTTAGTTGGGGCCTCTTTAAAGGCAAATGGGCATACTTTATAGTGCCTCTGGCTTTTTGGATTCTGAGTGAATAAAGCAGGTTCTAAAAAGGGAATGAGAGAGACCAGTTATATCACTTCCTTCTGACGTGTTCTGCACATACGTGGCATCTAGAAATTTCAGCTGAGGATTCAAGGCACAGCACACATGATAAGTACCACTTATGAAGTAGATGACAATTTTGAATAACCAAATGATAATGGTTGAGTAACTGCTTAAAAACCTATTTTCCCAAGGGTGGAAACCGAGCCTTTGAAATTTAGACTTCCACATGGGTGTGTTCAACCATAATACTCGGATTTTTTTAGGGACCTAAGTCCCCAGATAATACCCTGGTATGTGGGATTTTTCCCATATAGGGGCTGGTTCCCTGGTTTCTCCTTTGCCGAGGAAAAGAGGTTTTGCACTGAGTATTGGATATTTTATTCCAGGCATATGGTTTTTGAGGAGGCATACTGTTTATTTTTCTTCGGGGCTGCATCGATTTAGTTGGATCCTAAATTGTTAATACCACAAGCAAAGCATGATTTCTTGTGAGGGATGGGCGGGGGAAGCTGTGGGAGTCTCTCAGCTTTGGGGTTTGGGTTGGGGAGCAGGAGCCACGCTGGTAGAACGAGAGGAGCTGCACACGTGGTCTCGGGGCGCCGTGGGGTTT
Source organism: Balaenoptera acutorostrata (assembly GCF_949987535.1). Taxonomy (NCBI): domain Eukaryota; kingdom Metazoa; phylum Chordata; class Mammalia; order Artiodactyla; family Balaenopteridae; genus Balaenoptera; species Balaenoptera acutorostrata. The sequence goes on from NC_080074.1 coordinate 12,227,992, forward strand.
GCACGTGGGCTCCAGCGAATGCTTGAGTTGGAACACTTTTGGAACTGAGGCTCATGGGAAGTTCTTCCAATTGCTTTATTTTGAGCAGCTTTTTCCTCTGCAAATTGGCAGCTGTTTGGAGGAGGGGGCATTCGTTGCTGTCAGCCAGGATGATTTCCAGAGCAGACCTGTATGGATTTCATTTAGGGATTTATTTCAGGGGTATGTGGCTTGTTGTGAGTCAAGAGGACTTTGGTTCCATTTTCCTGGAAGTTGGTGGGCTTCTATGAGCCTGCTCTATTTATCTTGGACTGTTAGGCAAGTAAAAAAGCAGCTGCATAGTTAGCCCTTGTTGCAGGGAGCTTAGTTTCATAGGTCATCCTCTCGGGGATTTTTGTACAGTCACATTTACAGCCTTGAGTTTTCTTGCCTTTTTTTCCCCTCTCTTTTTCCTTCTGCAGTTCAGTGCTCCATAAAAATTCTGAGGAAGGTGGGTAATAATTTGGGGTAGAAGACAGGAATTGTTTAGTTCCCTCCCCACCCCCATTTCTTGCCCAGCTCTCCCCCACCCCCATCCTTTGCAAAAGAATCTGCAAATGAGGTCGCTTATCCCCTAGTCATACTGGCTTGTCCCCTGATCTGTCTGAATATGTGGCTTTGACAGCTTTTACCTATTTCTTGGTTTCTAGGGGAGGGGATAGTAGGATCGTGTGATTTCAAAGCAAGAACTGGCAAAATTGGAAGATGTCTTGTGGTGGCTCCCAGCACCCACAAAGCTGAGCTCATTGGCTTGCACCTCATACAGACTTCCAGGAACACTGTCACTGTCGGTGGCTGGCACGATGGCCTTGAGGATTTTGTTGGCACTTCAGGAAGTCTCCACAATGGCTGCCTCTCACAGTGGGAGCGCTGACAAAGCTTATGGGGAGTCGGTAGCACTTGTTTTGAAAGTATGACTCTGGTCTTAGGCTGCACATCTCTGTGAGGGGTCAGAGGCGGCCTTGTTTGAAGAATGGAGAGTAGTGCTCTACAGCTGTCACTTAGGTGGCCCATTTCCTACTTGTCTGTGTTTGCTATCCTCACATACAAATTTTATGGTGTGTTTTTTATGTTGTGTTCACACGTGAAGCCATAGCCTGATTTGTGACTTTTAGTAAGGTGATTTGGCTAATCTTGGTATCATCCTGGACTTTGAAGTGATGCTGGTCATATTTAAAAGGTCTGTGTCAGGGCTTAGAAGTTGATATTTCTGTTGATGGCCTCCTCCTCTCCCCAGCTGCCGCTCATTATGCATTAGATACACATCTTTTGTCCTGTACTTTGTGTTATAGGTCTTTAGCTGCTGTTGTGATACTAAGTAGATCTTTTTGCTGCAACATTTTGGCTCTGAGCTGGCTGTGTTTTACAGTGTTGGAGATCAGTTGGTTAACTTTGGCATGTGGCATCCACACAGCAGAAGCCTTTCAGAGGGGTGTTTGTCACGGACCATTAGTGATTTTTGTCAGCTGTATAAAAATGCTGTGATTAACCGATACCCAGGTATCCATGTAGATGAGCAGTTTTCCTTTATGCTTACTTGGCACTTCTCTCTCTAGGAGTAGTTGGGAGTAAGTGTTCCCTGGTAGGCTTTGTGTTTTAATCCTGGGAAGCCTGTTTTAAGAAACCTTTATATTTGATTTTCTTGAGGTTGGTGTAGGGATCATTTACCCTTACTGAATTTTAGCTTCACTATGAATTGTTTTCTGCAGTGTTAATTTTAGGCAAATAGTAAATTCTTCTTTGGTTTAACAGTATCCCAGAGTTTGAAGAAACCTACAAAAATTGATTGGTCCAGCATCTTGTTTTAAGCAAGGAAATTCTCTAATTCATGTTATCCCAAGCCGGTTTTTGTTGATTGCTCCTTGTGAAGTGATAATAGGTGTCATTCTGACACACACACACACACAGAGTCAAATAACTTTGGAATAGGGTTAAACAGAATTTAAATTATCTCATTTTACTTTTCATAAGCAGATGTTGTGACTCTATATTTATAAAAACATATTTAGTGAAGCATCTTCCTCTCTTCCCTGTTCTCCACCTGCCCTGTTAGTTTCTTGTTATTCCTCCCCCTTTTTTTTTACACAAACACTAGCATACTCCACACATTGTTTTTTTTTTTTTTTTAAGTATTTGTTTATTTATTTATGGCTGTGTTGGGTCTTCGTTTCTGTGCGAGGGCTTTCTCTAGTTGTGGCATGCGGGGGCCACTCTTCATCGCGGTGCGCTGGCCTCTCACTATCGCGGCCTCTCTTGTTGCGGAGCACAGGCTCCAGACGCGCAGGCTCAGTAATTGTGGCTCACGGGCCCAGCTGCTCTGCAGCATGTGGGATCTTCCCAGACCAGGGCTCGAACCCGTGTCCCCTGCATTGGCAGGCAGATTCTCAACCACTGCGCTACCAGGGAAGCCCGCACACATTGTTTTTGCACCTTGCTTTTTTCATTTACTGTATCAGAGGTTAATTTTTTTAATGTAACAGGGTCTGTTAATATTTTCATTAATGATTTCTGTTTTTGTGTGTGTGTGTGTGTGTGATGCTTAGAAAAGTTTTTCCCACTCTAAGATTATAAAAAACAGAATGGGCTTTCAGACAGACAGACCTGACTTGGAGCCCTAGCTTTTCCACATCACAGCTGTGTGATCTTGGTTAAGTTACGTAACTTTTCTAAGGCTCAGCTTCTTCCCTTATAAAATATGTTATAGGATTGGTATAAGAATTAAAAGAGATAATGTATGTAATGTGCTTAGTTCAGAGCCTGACACGTAGTAGGTGTTCAGTATACAACAGCTGTTTTTATTATAATTACCAAGGCCTGTTTTCTTATATCATAATGCTTTTTGACTTCCTTAAAGGCAGGAACAGTCTCTTAATCTTTGTATCCTTGGTTCCTCCATCAGTGCCAGGGATATATAATAATAATAAGTCGGTAAATGTTTGTTGAAAAAATAAATCAACCTTTATACAATCTTTTTTTTTTTAATTTTATTTTTTAATTTATTTTTGTCTGCGTCGGGTCTTAGTTGTAGCACGTGGGCTCTTTGTTGCGGCGTGCGGGCTTCTCTCAAGTTGAGGTGCTCGGGCTCAGCAGTTGCAGCGCGCGGGCTTAGTTGCCCCGCAGCATGTGGGATCTTGGTTCCCTGACCAGGGATCGAACCTGCGTCCCCTGCATTGGAAGGCGGATTCTTAACCATGGGACCACCAGGGAAGTCCCCAATCTATTTTTTTTTTTTTTTTGAAGAAATTCACGTTCTTTTATTTATTTATTTATTTATTTATTTATTTATTTATGACTGTGTTGAGTCTTCGTTTCTGTGCGAGGGCTTTCTCTAGTTGCGGCAAGTGGGGACCACTCTTCATCGCGGTGCGCGGGCCTCTCACCATTGCGGCCTCTCTTGTTGCGGAGCACAGGCTCCAGACGAGCAGGCTCAGTAATCGTGGCTCACGGGCCCAGTTGCTCCGTGGCATGCGGGATCTTCCCAGACCAGGGCTCGAACCCGTGTCCCCTGCATTGGCAGGCAGACTCTCAACCACTGCGCCACCAGGGAAGCCCCCCCAATCTATTTTTTAAAATGTCCTTAATAATTGTTGTTGCTTTTTGTGTAATCAACATGTCTGGATGTACCTAATCCTCAATAATTATATTTATATGATGTTTTATAGTTTATAAAGTGCTTTGACACAAGTCTTAACTTATTCCCTGTAACAAGCCTAGAAGACAGGTGATTCTTCTTCCCATTTTTCAGATGGTGAAAATATACATCTCTAAGCCTCAAGACAAGGAAGTGGCAAAACTGATGCTTGTACCCAGATATTATGGCTTTTTATCCAGTAACTTTTTCTCTGAGCCTCATGTCCCTTGGACCAAAGGGTATAATTGATAAGGAATGGAGTGAATATGTGCTTCGTTGTATGCCACGTTTAATATTGAAAACATTTTACTCATTACCCGACAGTGGATTCATGTAGCACTTGAAGTCAACACTGAACCCCAGTTTTCTTCTTCAATAATTTGGATCTAGTCAGTGTTTTGAATTAGGATTTTGCTAAAATTTATCATGTACTTGTATGTGCCAAGCATTGTGGTAGAGACTTTATGTGTTTATCTCACTTTCCTGTAGTTCATATTGGGAGGAGTTAGATGGGATAGTTGGTTGCTGTATGGTAGTTTGTTATTGTTGTTTGTTTTTTGCCTTAAAGTTATCAGTCTCTAATTTTATTATCAATCAAATAATGGGTCAACAATAGCTAAGTCAATGGATTGGTAATGGTGAGTAGTATAAAATCATGAGAGCTGAGGGCATCTCAAAGTTACCTGGACCAGCTCTCTGTTTCAGTCAGGTGAAGTAGATGCTGTGTCCATTTTTATGGAGAAGTTATATCAGGCTCAGAGAGGGTATGAGAGAGCAAGCAATAAGCTCAGACTTTCAGCTTTAGGACTAAATAGAATCTTTCATTTCTTATTCTTTTTTTTTTAAATTTATTTATTTATTCATTTATTTAATTTTTGGCTGCATTGGGTCTTCACTGCTGCACGCGGGGTATCTCTAGTTGCTGAGAGCGGGGGCTACTTTTTGTTGTGGTGTGCGGGCTTCTCATTGCAGTGGCTTCTCTTGTTGCGGAGCACGGGCTCTAAGCGCACAGGCTTCAGTAGTTGTGGCACGCGGGCTCAGTAGTTGTGGCATGCGGGCTCTAGAGTGCAGGCTCAGTAGTTGTGGTGCACGGGCTTAGTTGCTCCACGGCATGTGGGATCTTCCCGGACCAGGGCTCTAACCCATGTCCCCTGCATTAGCGGGCGGATTCTTAACCGGTGTGCCACCAGGGAAGCCCCTCATTTCTTATTCTTTTCTACTTTTTGGGTGTGATTTCTCTGGGAGTTTCTTATATGGAGGTTTTTTTTCACCTTTTACATTTATTTTTTAAACATGTAATGTATATTCACGTGGTTAATGACTCAAAAACTATGCAAAAGATTGAAGAGTAAAAAGTCTCTGCCTTTTCCCAGCTACCTAGTTTCTCTCCTTGGAACTAACCAGTGTGGTTTGTTATCAGGGTATCTGTCCAGAGATAGTACCTATGTCATATTTTCTCCACCCCCTTTTAAAAACTCAAATGGTAGTATTAATATTCATATGCTAGTATTTGGAGATCATTTTATATCAGCTTGTAAACTTTTTTTCTCTATTTGTTAGGTTTCTGGAATTAGGATTATTCTGTTCTGCTCTACTGAGATAACTACATCTAAATGTCTCTGGTAAGGATGACTCTGATTAGTACAGGATCTCATAAAGTAAGAGTCTACGTTTTTATGGAATCATGGAATCACAGGGTCAGAGACCTAATCTGCATCTCTCTTCTCTCATGTGAATACCCATAAATCCCTGACTGATGATACCTTTTAAAGATGCTTGAGTACAATGTAGGCATCTTCCACTCTCCACCTGCTCCAGTCAGCTGCTCCTGGTCCTGTCTTTTTGTGGTAGTAGGGCCCATTTGGGGTCAGATATTCCATTTGTCATTGAGTTAGTAATGATACTCCGGATCTGCCTTGAGTCATTGCGTATAGAATCTAACTGCAGTGTGATTTTACTCCGTATGACATCTTCTATACCAGACATATCCAGAATGCCTAGGTTTATCCTGATTGAATGTCATTGCTGTCAGGAGGCTGTTCAGTGAACCAAGTTTGGTGCTGAATTGTGAGAAAGAAAGGTTTGGTTCCTAGTAGGTGTTTGCATCTCAGCAGCCATAATTGCTGTTAGTTTCACTTCACTCTTTTGTTTGTAGAAAGCCCAGGATTGAGTGAATGCTCTTCATCCCTGGAATATGACCAGTCTGTGACTGAGACTTGATGGGAAGTAAATAGATATGGTTCAACAAACAGGGAATATTTTTCTTTTGTTTAGTGGACAGTAGTGGATTCTGATTCAGACATAGAATTAAGGATTTCAAGCTTAGGCTTTGATTCTAGCTCAGTTAACCTTTACACACTTCTGCATTTAAAGATGTGAACTAAAACAGTGCTTTTCAGAGTTGGCTTCTGCAATGGACCTTTGTCTTCACAAAAATATTATAGAGGAGGTAGCATTCCAGCTGTTCGGAGAATGAGGCCAGTGGGGATGTGTCTTGCATTCTGGATGAATGTTGACCTCCATTGTGTGGTGATGCTAATCTCACCATACAGTCTTTCTGGTCACAAGGCTTTGCAGGGAGTGAGTTAGGCCCACTCCGTCTCCATGACCCCACGCAGCGAATGGAAGCAGGCAGGGCACCAGATGCTGTGTTGCTTCCCCTGTTGCATCTTCCTTCACACTCGGTGTAAGGTTTCCAGGCATTTGTGCAACCTGAGAGCAGAAAGCGCCTGTCTTAGCAGTCGAGAGATGGGTTGGCAGGTGGCTCAAGTTACTCCGTGTTCCTGATAAGAGCCACTGATGCAGGCTGGTGGCTCCTGGGGGGTGGGAGATGTATTGCCAGTGCCCTGCCCAGCAGGAATGGTGGTGTGGGTCTCTGTGGTGTTCTAGGACTCCAAGAATGTACCCAAAGGCAGCTGGAGAGGTCTGGCCAGCATCTCTAGGGAAGTAGCACAATTTAGGAAGCACATCTTGCTTTAAAGGATATGGGTCTTAGGAAATGGTGGCACACAGAGGAAGAAGCATCAACATTGAAAATATGAAGTGCAAACCCGAGGAATAGAAGTGGAATTTTATTATTCCACCTCTTAACCTAAAACCCAGTTGAAGAATTTATTGAGTCAGGTAGTGCTGGGCACAGTGATGACTAAGACTTGGACTTGCAGTGGGAAAGTGGATGTATACACAGATAATTTTAATACAATGTGATCATTTCTCTGATAGAGGCTTACACTGAGCATATGTCAAAGCCTGGTGCTCTGGTAACATATATTCTGTGTGCCACTCTATCAGAGCAGTTATCACACTGTATTAAAATATTGGGGCAAGAGGTGCCATTCTGGTGTGACTGCCTAGGTTCAAATTCTGTCTCTACACCTACTTAGCTGTGTGTCCTTTGGGCAAGTCACTTATCTCCTCTGTGCTTCAGTTTTTCATCTGTAAAATGGGGATAATAATAGTTTCTCACAAGGTTGTTGTGAGTATTAGATGAGTTAATAGAGTAAATAGAATATGCTTAGAAGAGTACCAGGTCCACGGTAAGCATATATAAGTGCTATCTGTTGTTACTGTGGTTGTTATAGTACCAAACAGGGGCACTGGAGACCATGGCAAACCCACGACCAGTTGTGGTACAGAGGTCAGTGTTACTGTATTCACCGAAAGATTTTTTGCGGTGACTATGCCAGGTACTGCACAGAAGCAAATGAATGAAATGTTAACTGGCTATGTGACTGTGTACAATGCATGATGAGAGTCAATTATTTGGCAAGTGTGTAAGAGGAATATTGATGTGAGAGGCTTCAGTATCCCATGGCAGTTTCAGAGAAGGGATCTTGCTGCTGCTTTGGAGGCCCTTTAGCTTTCTTGACATTCTGAGTATAGGTTATGTATCTTACTTTAAGGTAGGACAGTACTTGACTATTTCAGATAGGTAGGTATCTTTCCTGTTTTTTAAAAACCTCTAGGAGAAGGCATGTTAGATCAGAATCCATCCATCAATCCATTTTTCAGTCCTTTCTTACTTTCCTCTCTCCCTCCTTCTCTACAAGGGAAAAATTGCTAATATTTAAATCACTTTCCTTGTTCTTTATATTAAAAGTAAACTTCTCATGTTGTACAAAAGGCCTTACCCTTTTGCGCAGTCATTCATTCATTTAATAACATTTGAATGCTTACGACATGCTAGATGCCAGGATTATGGAGTTAAAGGAGGTTCTTACGGAACCCGTGAGGCTTATTGGGGGAGGTTTCTGGAACAACTATACATTAGAAGAAAAATTTGGTAGCACAGTGTATTATAAGGGTGTAGGTAGAGAAATAAGTACGTATACTGCTGGTGGGGTGAAAAGTCACATAACTTCCACAAAGAGCTATTTAGCAATGTCTGTTAAAATGTAAAATACATATATTCTTTGACCCGGCAGTTCCATCTCTAGGAATTAATTCTACAGATACTCTTGTGTCTGTGTGTAAGAATATACAGTACAGAATTATTTGAAATAGCAAAAGGTTGAAAAAAATCAAAATGCTCTTTGACAGGAAATCTGTGAATTAAAATAAGGTATATTCTTAAAATGGAATATCATGCAGCCATTAAAAAGAATTAGCTCTATATAAATGCATTTAGAAGACACTAAAATACATTAAGTGTGAAAGGTCAAGGTGCTGAAAAGTGTATAGTTTGTTACTATTTGTGTAATGAAAAAAAAGTATATATCCATATACTTAGTATCCATATACTTAGTACACATAGACTCTCTTTGCCAGGAAATGCAAGATTCTGGTAACATTGGTTGCCTCTTGGGAGGGGTATTGAGTGATGAAGGAATGGGTTATAGGTGAAGATTTAATTTTCACTGTATACCTTTTGTGCCTTTTGAATTTTGTATTACATGCATGTACTGTTTTAAAAATAAAATAGTTTATTAAAATTACATAGGAGGGACTTCCCTGGTGGCGCAGTGGTTAAAAATCTGCCTGCCAGTGCAGGGGACACGGGTTTGAGCCCTGGTCCGGGAAGATCCCACATGCCACAGAGCAACTAAGCCTGTGCGCCACAACTACTGAGCCCACGCTCCACACCTACTGAAGCCTGCACGCCTAGAGCCCGTGCTTCGCAACAAGAGAAGCCACCGCAAGGAGAAGCCGGTGCACTGCAAAGAAGAGTAGCCCCACTCGCCACAACTAGAGAAAGCCTGTGTGCAGCAGTGAAGACCCAATGCAGCCAAAAAAATAAAATTAAGAAAGAAAAAAATTACACAGGAATAAGTACAGGAGCTACTTTACTTATGATCCTTGAACTTGCTAATTTTCATAGAAAAATGAATAAAGTTATGTGTTAGAGAAAAAGTGCTAATTCTGCTTACCACAAGCAAAGAAAAAATAGTAGTGGTGGTGGTACATGGTCATTTGAATTTTGTCTGTCACACTGTTCATTGGTATATAGGATGTTTCCAGTGCTTTTAACTATGTCTTATTATATTTATTATTAACTGTCTTATTCAGTAAGGATAAAACCTGATTATAACGAAAATGCTGATATGAAAAGGTGGATAAATGTAGAGATGAATAAAAATGGAGGTGATGTTAGGAAATGGTAAATGTTGTATGTGTGTACGGGATGATTCATTCAACAACAGATGATATAAAGGGCCAAGTGCAAATCATAAAATGAGTTGACAAGAAACAAAACAAGTCAGAACCACTACCATAAGCCTCTCTAGTTTTCTTAAGAAATGTTCCCTCACTAGAGGTGCACCCATGGGTTCCTTGGATTTTTTCACGTTGGAATTTTATGAACTAATGGACTTAGGAGCAGCCTTTCATTCCAGACCTAACCTGATGGTAAATAAAGGAGCTTCTGTACCCTGATAAGAGTGAGTACAGGGTTTCTGTGGCAGCATAATAGAGGAATTCTTAGCCAGCCAGTCTGGGATGGGCACAGAGAGAGCATTCTGCAGAAGCCATTGGTGAGTACTAAGTGAGTGAGCAGGGCTTAGGCAGGCAAAGGAGAGGGAGGCGCAGGCCATCCGGGCAGGAGAGGCAGAATGTCCAGGGATCAGGTATGAGAGGAACTTCATTGGGTCTGTGGGGAGGGCAGAGGATTTTCCCAAACTGTCTTTGGTAGTTGGTCCCTCCGCAGACAGCCATCCCCTTGCAGTCATATACCATTGTTCACAAAGCTGACTCGATGACGGTGATTGGATTATCCTGCCACTCTCGGAGCATAACCTCATAGTGGTAGGGGAGTAGAGACACTGTCTTAGTTCATCCAAAAGAAAAAATAAAGAAAAAAAAAAAGAGAGAACAAAGAAAACCTGTATTTGATTATGTTGTATATATGTAGATGTGCCTTCTAGCAGAATTACTTTTTTTTTTTCAGTTCTCATCCTGGAAGAAGCTTTACTCTATTTGGAATCACAGTTTGAGTGCTGCATGGAAACAACTTGAACCTTATGTTCCATTTCATTTATTTAAATTTATGTGAAGCACTTTCTACCACGCAGGCATGCATTTTGCTCTTCATAGCATGGAATGCTGTAACAAAATGTTTTGTCCATCAGAGGCTTTCTAAACATTTTACGAGCGTTTAAGTGCTTAATCTCCACAGTGTGCAGGGTAGGTGGCAGGTAGTCAAGTGATATTTTTTTCACATATCTTGCATATTCGCATGTTTTGGTTGTTCATGCCTCTTAAGGAGAAAGTTTCCCCTTTGAAGCTGAAATATCCTATGCTTTGAATCTAGTCAGAGACAAATTATTCTGGAAAGCTTGAACCAAACCTGGTCAGATGCTTCTGAGTTATGAGAGAGGGATTGAAATAAACTTTTTCAGCTAAAAATAATTTTGCTCACAAGTTACCAAAAATGGCCGACTAGAAACGCTTTTAAGATACTTGTCTAAGCTACCATAAGCTGAAGGTCAAGAAAAAAGTTTAGAACACGTTTTGAGAAATGATTGGCTCTATTTTGCCAAAGCTTTTGCCAAGCTTCTTATTCCATAATTGCCCTGGGAGACAAAAACTGGTGGAAAGTGTTATGCCTGAGATTCACTGGGGACCTAGACGTTCTTCAAGTGGAACATGTAGGCTGCCCGTTTCTTCTGACAGTAAACTTGTACTTCTGGGAGGCATTAGGGTTAGATGAAAATGGGACACTTAATTCTAAAGATATTGTACAATTACCTATGCTAAATAATTATTTAAAACCTATCTCCTGTTGCAGAACAGTTCTTACTCTCAGGGAATATTTATTAGTCTTCACAGAGAGCCAAGTGCTGGGTCTTTAGCACGTGGTGCTGCCATTGATGCTCTGTCGTCCTGTTAAGGTACTTCTCTGCATCTCACTGAATAGTGGAATTAAGAATCACAGTTAGGGGCAGCACTTTCTATGTGCAGTATGATCAGTTGTCACTGGAGTTTATATTTATGCTTCATTCTAAAACCTCAGTGTACCTTACTGATTACGCAGAGGGTCCCTTTGCAGCAGCAGTTTGCACCACTGATTGCTGGTGGTAGCCTTGAGAAGGCATGTTGACTTCCCTTAAGGTTGCTTAGTATTGTAGAATAAAGTCTTGATTTAGAATAAAATTTAGAGCTTTTTTCCTCATTAAAAATTGCTCTTTTAAATAGAGCCAATGTAAAGCCATGATGTTTTTCCTTCCTAAATTTAACACATATTTATTGAGCCTCTAATGTGTATGAGGTAATGAGAAGGGAAATTGACCGAGCTCATGTCAGAGGACCTCTGTCTTCCTTCAGTTAGAGAAGAACAGTAGCCTGTAGGCAGGGATGGTATTGACACTTTGAGATGGTGGAGAAATTTTAGAGGTAGGTGCTGTTCCAGTGTAATAAGCATTCATTAAAAAGTAGAATAGGGCTTCCCTGGTGGCGCAGTGGTTAAGAATCCGCCTGCCAATGCAGGGGACACAGGTTCGAGCCCTGGTCCGGGAAGATCCCACATGCCGCGGAGCAACCAACCCCGTGAGCCACAACTACTGAAGCCCATGCGCCTAGAGCCCGTGCTCCGCAACGAGAAGCCACTGCAATGAGAAGCCCGCGCACTGCAATGAAGAGTCGCCCCTGCTTGCTGCAACTAGAGAAAGCCTGGGTGCAGCAACAAAGACCCAGTGCAGCCAAAGATAAATAAAAAAAGTTATTTAAAAGTTCAATAAAAGGATTGCTAAGTCTCAGTTAAGTGCCAGCTTGGATTGAGGTGGTCTTGGTGATTTCTTAACTTTATCAGACAGTACTCAGAAGCCCACAAGTGTAGCTAAATGCACATCACCCTGGGCTGAGCATCAGTAAACTGGGACAGACAGGTTCAGGTGGAGGAAAGGGGTGGGAGAAGACAAAGGATAGGGAGCTTGTGACACGAGTTTGAGATCTTGATGTTAGAAGAGTTTAGGTAGTGATGATTCCTAAGGAATGGTAATCAAATGAATGATTGTAATAGAGGTCAAGTCCCCTGGAAATAAGTAGGTTGAAGAACTTGGAGGCTTTGGAAGGGTTGTCAACTTGAGGTTGAGGAAGTAGAATGATGTGTAAGCATTAACTCAGTAGTTCTCGACTGGGAGAGGTTTTGCCCCCCAGGGGATGTTTGGCAATGTCTGGAGACATTTTTGATTCTCCTAACTGGAGTTGCTGCTGGCTTCTAGTGGGTAGAAGCCAGGGATGCTGCTTTAACACTTGAAGATGCATGGGGCAGCTCCCTACCATGAAGGATGATGTGGCCCAGAATGTCAGTAGCGCTGAGGTTGAGAAACCCCGCATTAACTTTAAGAGTTGTTGAGTAAGGGCAACAGAATAGATTATTTCTCTCCCCTTCCTCTCTGTTTCTTAAAACAGGGACCAGCTGTTAGGTAGAACTTTTTGACTTATTATAGGTGGCATACAGTTGTTACCCAATAAATGTTTGCTGAGTGATAAATGATATGAATTGATAGAAAAGCAGCAATGGGGAGCAGAAAGAATGCCAACTCCTAGCAATGGGCTTTAGGCTTTGGAAGACTGTGAGGTATACATATGGAAAAAATGAATTAATGTTAGGATGCAGGAGAAGTATTGAGAGAGTGAAGAAAAAATCAAAGCTGTAGAGGTGTGGAAAGGGGAGCTACCAAGGGGCCCAGTTGAACTGGTCGAAAGGCAAAGAAGGGGGTGAGAAGGAGCAAAGATTTTCGTAGTATATAGGGTTCGAGAGTTCCAGGAGAGGTAGTTGGAGATGGGTCTTTTTTTTTTAAAATACATTTGTTTATTTATTTACTTTTGGCTGCGCTGGGTCTTCGTTGCTGCGTGCGGGCTTTCTCTAGTTGCGGCGAGTGGGGGCTACTCTTCGTTGCGGTGCACTGGTTTCTCACTGCGGTGGCTTGTTGCGGAGCACGGGCTCTAGGCGCATGGGCTTCAGTAGTTGTGGCACGTGGGCTCAGTAGTTGTGGTGCACAGGCTTAGTTGCTCTGTGGCATGTGGGATCTTCCCGGACCAGGGTTCAAACCCGTGTCCCCTGCATTGGCAGGTGGATTTTTAACCACTGCACCACCAGGGAAGTCCCGGGATGAGTTTTCCGAGGAAAGTTATTGCAGGTTAGCAATCAGGAAGAACTTACTAATGTAGGAGCTTCTTAGAACTAGAAGAGCCCTAAAGTTCCTTTTGGAATGTTGGTGTGATAGAAATCTTAATAGTTTCTGTTATGTTCTGGGAAAATTCTATACATGTATGTACATATAGATGTACACACATCTTTGTATACCTAAAGTCTCTTCATTGTTTTTCACTGAACAGAACATCTTGGAGGATATTTTGTTTCAGTTTGTACAGATCAACCTCATTCTTCTGAAATGACCACATAATATTCCATAGTAAGTTTTTTTTTTTGTCGTTGTTGTTGATGTTTTTAAATCATGATTTGTTTAAAAATTTCCTATTGCTGGACATTTAGGTTGTTTCCAGTCTTTTGTTACTATAAGCAGTGCCCTGGCCAGTGACCAAACCCATGTCCCCTGCATTGTCAGGCGGATTCTTAACCACGGTGCCACCAGGGAATTCCCCCTTCCTTTCTTTTTCTTTGAATAAGAAGTGTAATACAGAGGTTATAAATTAGCACAAACCATAAAGTACAAAAGTTAAGGCTTCAAAGTCTTACTCATGCTGCACGTATATAGCATTTAAAGCCAAGTGCTTTGAACTTCTTGGACATAAGTGTCTATTGGAATTCTTATTATACTGATTTATTGTCTAGTAATCCCTTCCAGCTCTAAAATTCTGTGTTTAAATATAGTGTATGTATTTTAACATTGTTATAAGAACTATAACATTTGCATTTCCTGTTTTTAGATCTTAAATGTGTAAAATTAATAATGTATTCCCACATGTTTTGTATTTCATGTCTGAGAAGTTCTTCCCATAATTTATGCCTTTAAGAAATAGAGTTTCTGTCTTTGGACACCTGTCTTCTCTGAAATCTTGAGCTGAGATGTTTAACTTCTTCCGTGTCTGCCAAGTATGGGTAATTGTACCCATCCAACAATAAATAGTTAACCAAAATTCTTAAATGACAAATTCCTCTAAAGTATAGTGTTCAATTATTTCCATCACTTATTTTTAAAAAAATCAGTTCATACTTTGCCCTTAGACCCTAAGTGTGATTCTTTTTTCCTTGTTGCTTTGGTTGGGGGAAAAAAAAAAATCCTGTGGTTACTACCATGCACCATTTGAGTAGAATACACTCTTACCTTTTAGATGATGGTGATCTTCTCACAAACTCCTTTTTACCTTTTCAACCTCATGAACCCCCCAGAGCTGGCCTGGGACATGCTTATCTGTTGGCTTTTTCAGGTTACCCTGGAAAACAGATGACTAGACTTATTAAAATCATGGCTGACTATCATGGCAGTGGCTGTCACCGTGGGCTACTTGGAAAGGAAGTTATGGTGGTGATCAGAAATACATACCGAAGGAGAAGGGGATGAAAATGTAAGTGGCTTTGGCTGCTTAGCTGTGCTACTGGTAGCTTGGCTTTCGGGGGATACAGAGGTATCGATATCATCTTTCGGATTTGATCAAAAGCTTTCTTCTTTTCCACTTCTGGAGGATGGCTTCTTTGGGAAAGAATCACCTTCATTGATTCCTCATTTTGTGCATTTTAGATCCAGTCTCTCCATTTCATCCCCACACTCATTTTATGTAAAGTGAAACCTAATCAGGAGGTGTCGTTTGAGGTTCTGCTCTTTGTGAGGTAGTGTGGGCAGGAAGAGGAAGATCCAGGGGGTGTTCTGTAAAGGGTTTCAATTTAGTTGTGTAGGTGATGTATAAACTCAGCCAAAATTAAATAACAGTTGAAGTTGGTGGTGTCAAATATGGTAAAGGGTCATATACCTTGCTAATTTGTTGGTGAGAAAGACTATATTTATTATAAAATTGTACCACAGTTGTTTTTCTGGATTTACTGTACACTTGGAAAGATAAAAACATAAAGGAGAATAAAAGGGGATCCAGAATGTAAGCTATGGCAACTGAAAAAGTTTTTATGACTTTTACATTTTTAAAATGAGGTTGTCATATTAATTATTTTAATTTAAACCTGGGAGGCCAAGGAAAAAGTTTCCTTTGGTCCTGGAAGCTGACTCAGACTTTACACTCCCTCCCCATCTCAGTTCCTTCCAATATTTACAGGATCTCCAATAGCTGGCTTCAGAAATTAGTTGCAAGAGGTCCTATGCATGATGTAATGTAGTAAATACTTAAAAAAATATTTGTGGAAGAAATAACTAAAGTCCTGTAGCGAAAGACAACACTCAGGAGTCCGGAGAATGTATAGAGACATTTTGAGTCTTTGTAGCTTACTTTAGAAACAGTGTTACTGCTGGCAGTTGGGTAGCTGGGAGAGTTGAACGGGCTTTGCATCGGCTTTTAAAAATCTCTTGATGTACTTCCCTGATGATGCAGTGGTTATGAATCCACCTGCCAATGCAGGGGACACGGGTTCAAGCCCTGGTCTGGGGAGATCCCCCATGCCGCGGAGCAACTAAGCCTGTGCGCCACAACTGCTGAGCCCGTGTGCCACAACTACTGAAGCCCGCACGCCTAGAGCTCATGCTCTGCAACAAGAGAAGCCACCGCAATGAGAAGCCTGCGCACCGCATTGAAGAGTAGACCCCACTCGCCGCAACTAGAGAGAAGGCCCGCGTGCAGCAGCAAAGACCCAATGCAGCCAAAAATAAATAAAATAAATAAATTTAAAAATATATATCTTGGGCTTCCCTGGTGGCACAGTGGTTGAGAATCTGCCTGCCAATGCAGGAGACACGGGTTTGAGCCCTGGTCTGGGAAGATACCACATGCCACGGAGCAAATGGGCCCGTGAGCCACAATTACTGAGCCTGCGCGTCTGGAGCCTGTGCTCCACAACAAGAGAGGCCACGATAGTGAGAGGCCTGCGCACCGTGATGAAGAGTGGCCCCCGCTTGCCGCAACTAGAGAAAGCCCGCGCACAGAAACGAAGATCCAACACAGCCATAAATAAATAAATAAAGCACACCTAGTATAGTGTAATTAAAAAAAAAAAATATATATATATATATATATATCTTGAGACCTCTTCTGAAAGCAGCAGCTCTTCTGTTCTCATGGATGGTCTGCCTGGTGAATTTGGAGGACATGCAGTATTTCTACCATGTGAATGTCTAAAATGACTGAAGAATCCAAGACTGACCACCCTGGAGTGTGTATTGATCAAAACCATTTGAGCTGTAGGCACAGGGGTTTGAAGGATGGCTGGATGTACAGAGACCAGGTAGAAGAGGATGCTCATGAGTTCCCTGTGTCTCATGACCAGAGCCAACTAATGATAGTTTAAATGTGACAGATGCCAGTGAATCCCTCTTGTTCCCTTACCTATCGATGTCTGAGAAGTTCTCGTTTAGGAAAGGTACCTGTTGTTACACTGCTCATTTTAGGGCAGTATCCTGACCAGGGGTCAGCTGCCTTTTCTTCAGGACCTCAAGGACTAATGTGTGAAGATCTGCATCCTTTTGGCTAGCAGGAAAGTGGATTAGAAGTCTAGAGGCTGGTTGCTTTCTAGTTTTGGAGGTTGAAGATGATTTGTCAAGATGCCAGGAAAGCCAGAGTGATGGCCCAGAGTCAGTAGTCCTGTTGGTATCATTTCAGCCTTCTGAGATGAGTCCTTAATGGACACTGAGAACCTTATACCCGGTGTAAGTGCCCTTCTTTGGGCACTTTTTCATTTTTCCTTAATCAACAGTGTTTATAACATCATGATCATGTGAGGAGAGTGCAACTCCTCTTTCCCTGGGGCTATTTTTCTGCCAGATTTCAGCAGGCTCATATTTCCTGGTGACATTTTTTTTTTTATAAGTTTTGTTCAAGCTGGCAGTGTTTTGCCTTTTCAGCTACTCGCCTGATGGATTCTTGTTTACCCCATATTGTGGGAGACACGTGGTGGGGGTGGTATCCCACCCTGGATAATTGTCTCGGGTCCAGGAACCCGTTGTTGTGTCCTTCATTAGGAGGAGAAGCGTAAGGAAGCAGGGAGAAGAAACTTTTGTTTGGGAGAAAATAAAACCCAGCTTTTCTGAGGCCAGAATGGGATAGTGTGTAATAAACTATGAATTTATCCTCTTTTTCCTCCTTCCCTCCCAGTTGCAGTTGATCTCACAACAGCTGTTTCCAGCTGTCCTTTGGATTTTGCCCAGGCCCCTTGGGATGGCTGCAATGACTCACACAACTGGGCTTTTTTTTTTTTTTTTTTAATTAATTAATTAATTAATTAATTAATTAATTTATTTATTTATTCTATTTTTTTTTGGCTGTGCTGGGTCCTTGGTTCGTGCGAGGGCTTTCTCCAGTTGCGGCAAGTGGGGGCCACTCTTCATCGCGGTGCGGGGACCGCTCTTCATCGCGGTGCGTGGGCCTTTCACTATCGCGGCCCCTCCCGTCGCGGGGCACAGGCTCCAGAAGCGCAGGCTCAGCAGCCGTGGCTCACGGGCCCAGCCGCTCCGCGGCATGTGGGATCCTCCCAGACCAGGGCTCGAACCCGTGTCTCCTACATTAGCAGGCAGATTCTCAACCACTGCGCCACCAGGGAAGCCCCCAACTGGGCTTTTTTCCATAATGGTCTGAATCTGCTTCTCAAGAAGTAGGAGCAGGAGCAGGAGGAGGAAGAGGGTGACTCTGGTTGCACTGGAGTAGATTTTCTTGTTGAGATTACTGTCTGCTGAGGGCTCTGGGTTTGATTTGTCCTCCTTTAAAATTAAAGCAGTGATCCTAGAAGCCAACACTGGTGGTGGAGGGGAGGCAAATGCATTAGCTGGAGAATGCTTTTGGAGAAAACCAAATGTTCTTCTACTTTGCCTCCCTCCCCCGCTTCAAGACCTTCCATTTCAGAACAAACTGCATCTTTCCTTTTCAAATGGATGTAGGGTAGTGTGTGTAATGGGTGGATGAATGAATGATGAGGGGAACAACAGTTAAAAATGGGGATGATGTACTCTGCACTCAGCCTGATTCTTGGTGTTGATATTTTGTCGGTGGAATTAGTTTCTTTTCAGTTTTTCAGAGGGTCCTTCCTTTTCTTAACAGTAAACACTGCCTTTCCCCTCCCTCTTTCCTTCCATGAAAGCCACTCCTTCCTAGCTTGGGAACCTATACAAATGAGATATCTCAGTAGAGAAAAAAAAAAAGAATCCTTTAGGTGTCTAAAAAAATTCTTACTTTTACCTCTTTGGGCTCCACACTCATGTTTCTAAAAGGGCAACAAGCTGCAGAAGAAATCTTCTAGACCTGCTCTGTCTTATACAGTAGCCACATGTAACTGTCGAGGGCTTGAAATACGGCTAGTCCAAATTGAGATGCTCTGGAAGTATAAAATATACCTTAGATTTTAAAGACTCAGTCTAAAAAAAAAATTTCATTGAGATTTAAAAAACATCGACTATGTTTTTATATTGACATGTTGAAATGCTAGTATTTTGTATATGTTAGGTTCAATAAAGTATATTATTAAAATTATTCTCACCTATTTCTTTTTACCCTTTTAAATGTGGGTACTAGAAAGTTTTAAATTACATAAATGGCCCATATTTCTGGCTCTCAGGATATTTCTGTTAGATGTCGTGCTCGAAGAGAAGAGGAAGTTACTGAAGTACAGGTGTGCTCCTCTCTGGTAGTGTCTGTTTCCAGAACCTTGGAGGGACTTTAATGATCGTTTGGGATTCACAACCTAGTGTGCTACAACATACCCACTATGTTAGTTATTTTTTGCTGTGTAGCAAACTGCCCCATACTTACTGACTTAAAACAACAAATGTTTACTATCTCACAGTTCCTATGGGTGAGAAATTTGGGAGCAACTTAGCTGTGTGGTTCTGACTCAGACTTTCTCATGAGGTTTTAGTCCAGCTGTTGGCTGGACTGCTGCCGTCATCTGAAGGCTGGACTGGGGCTGGAGGAGCCACTTCCGAGAGGGCTCATCTCATGGCTGTTGGCGTGTGGTCAGCTCCTCACTGGCTGTTGGCAGGAGGCATGGGTTCCCTGTGACATGATTGTCTCCTTTGGCTCTTTGAGTGTCTTCCTTACATGGCAGAACTTCCTCGGAGTGAGTGATCAAGTGAGAGATCAGATAAGAGAGAGAGCAGGTGAAGAAGTGCATTGCCTTTTATGATCTAGTCCCTGAGGTATACACTGTCATTTCTGCTTTACTTTATCTGTTAGAAGCAAATGTCTAAGTCTAGTTCCTCCCAGGGGATGGAGAATTAGGCTCCACCTCTTGAAGGGAGTAGTATCAAAGAATTTGTGGACACACTTTGGAACTACTCTACCTACCTGTTTTTCCGCTATTTTCCCCTGTTAGTGTACCTGTATTTCACTGACTGCCTCTGATGATGGACAGTGTCCAGTGGCTGAAGTCCATTTTACCCTCAACTGCTACTTCAACAATATTATTTGGAACAATTCTGTTCATTTTGAGGATGCAAATTCTGACTTATAATCAAATTGGTCCTTTCAGGGGTGGGGGGCAAAGATGAGTTTAGCTTTGCTTGAGCTTTAAACACTGGTATGTACCTATGTTCATGTGTTATGTCTGTGCCTTAGTTGATTTTGAGTAGTGAAATAAGGCTGTTTGGATATTACATGGTAAATGTGTTGTTATGTACTTGTATATCACACTTCTTACGTAAGATTCAGAACACTTAAGAACCATTCCATAGCTCATTCTACCTCTGAGAGGTCTGAACATAAAGCAAGGTACCATTCTGTTCTGCAAGTAGGGGAATGGAGGTGAGTTCATTTACACTTGAGACTGAGTAAAGGCGTTGTGAGGGATGTAGAGGTGTACTAGGCAGAGACATTGACAGTGCTCTCAGGTAGCTTCAAATGTAGTATTGGAGTTAAGATACTATACAAATAAGTGTGCTTAGAGCACGCTGCTGTGTTTCCAGAGGTGGGTTCATCCATGCCTCTCCTCCTGATAGCAGTTTTGTTTTTGGCTCAGCCTCAAACTTCTCAAATTTAGATTGAGGCAATGCAATATGCAAGACTTACAGGATATAAATGACCCATTAGACGTAATCAGTGAAGGTCGAGTTTTGCCTGCTCTGGGTCAAAACAGAGCTTTAGTACATGGAAATTAAGTATACTAGCAGAAAATTGTTGGATTAGGATAGGTTTCAAGATTCAGGAGAGCAGGTATTTCAATCCACTTAACTTCATTTTTTTCTAGTGTCTTGGTATGATTTACTCAGATATTTCCTAAGGAATTAAACATTATACCTAACGTTTGAGAAGTCTGAAAGCTTAGATGAATGGGCTGTTAGAAAGTTTATTGCCTTGGACAGATAATTAAAAATCTATTGAATCTCGCTATCTTTTAAATCCTTGTTATCATTATCATAATCTCGGTACTTACGTAGTTTTGAATTGTTGCTTTCCTTTTTTTTTTCTAGTTATCTCTTGTCTCTCTAACCAGACATAATGTTCTTGAGGATCATGCCTTTTATTTCTTTGTATTCTCACTACTAATAACTATATTTTCAGTTGTGTATTCAAGAGGCTCCGTACTTAGATACACTGTCAGCATCCACTGGTGTGAGAGTCAGGCGTAGAGCTCATGGGTAAGAGTCTTACTGGCTCTGCTGCTTAATAAATTTATAACCTTGGGCAAGATTCTTAATTTCTCTGAGGCTCGCTTCCTTCCTCTGTAAAATGTTAATAATAGTTTCTACCTCATAGACTTGTGAAAACTAATGAGCTATTGCAAATAAAGCACTTAGCACAGGAGAAGCTACATATGTGAGATTTGTAAAAAATTATTTGATTAGCTTATTAATTTTTTTTTATTAGAAGCATCAAAATTCTTGACTCTCGAGCCTCTCATTATTTATTTCACATTATTTATTGGAGGTAACAGAAGCCTGAATCAGGTGCATGTCCTTGTCAGCCTACATGGGTCCAGGTCATAACTGACTCCACTTCGAGAGTTTTCTTGTCTGCTGTGGCAAAATAGATATTCCGCCCTCCTGGCAGGGCCTGAGGGCGCCCCCTCTCTCCCACCATCAGAGGCTGCCAGTTGTTTTTAATACACGGTATGTCACGTGGGATTCAAAGAGCCCTCTTTTGGTCAGCAGCTTAGACTCTGGGTCACTGAAACCTGGCTAATGCTGACTCCTATCAAAAGGCCCAAGTCCTTCTGCGCCCTCCAGTTTTCTATTAAGGAATTGTTGGGACTCTTTTTGTTTTTTGGTTTTTTTTTAGAAATCTTGCAGCAGCCAAACAGATCATTCCTTTCAACTCTGCACTCCTTGGTCAGCGTCCAGGATGTAAGCAACGATGGCCATCTGTGTATTCCTGTGATCTCGGGCCTGATTTGATGCGTTTTCTCTCCTGACCTGACCTTCCAGTGACTTCTTCTCTCATCGACTATCCCATTTTCCCTGTTGCATAGTAAACAAATTTCTTCACCCTCAGCCTTTTAACTGCACTTTATTTCTACCCCGTTCTCTTGACTAAATGTGGTTTCTTTCAGAGGCCATCACGTCCCCCTCCTCAAGGGTGGTTTTTGTTCCCCTTCGTGGGGGAGGTCAGTATCCTGTCCCCCCTCTCCTCTCTCCAGTGCTCCTATCTAATCTTCTACCTTTGGGCGAAATTCCCTGCCCCGTTTAAGCTCTAGTAATCTGGCTAATAATCTACCCTCTTCCCTTGCTCAGTGCTGTTGTTTATTGATTACCTTGCCCCTTTCCCTCATTTAAAAAACAAAAAACAAAAACAAAAAACAAAAAACAAAAACAAAAAACAAAAAACAAAAAACAAAAAGTTGGCACTTGGATCTTGAGCTTTCTTCCTACCTTAAGTAATGTTATTATTGTAGGAAATTCCAGTGTCTGTGCTGATGACAGACCCAGCACCTTAGCTAGTCCCCTGTCTCTTGGTTCTTTAATTAATCAGCTTCCCTCCTTGAGTTGCACTTTCACCAACTATTCTAAGGACACACTCTGGGTCTTGTCAGTCTGGAACTGCGACATTTCTGAAAATTTAGACAGGCATCTCATTTTCTCATTAAGACTCTTACAGTTCTCCCATTCATTTACTCCCACTGCGTCTTTTCTCCAGTGTCTCTGAGAAATCTGCTTCCTTGACCCTCTCTCTCTGCTCTTGCCCTGTCTGTTGACTCCCCTGCCTTTGCTTCCGTCCCTGTCTTGTTTGGATTTCATGGTCCTTTGCTTAAACAGCTCTTTTGGCCAGTATCCTCTCTTTATTTTCATTTTGTTTTACCTACCAAGCAAAACCCCAGGCCTAGATCAATACAAATGTCTGCTGTCATGATTTCCAACCTTTCCTGGACCCTTGACTCCAGTCTGGCAGTCTTTCTGTTTTTGAGTGACCTCTCTTGGGGACTTGCCACGATGGCCGTTTCAAACGTTCCTCATTGTCCTACCTTCACTTTCTCTTCACTTACAGCAAGATATCTTGCCTCTTAATTTATAGATGGAATAGACGCTATCAAATTGGAATTCTTTTAACTTCCTGCCACCAAACCTACAAACTTCATCTGTTATAGTGAAAGATGTATCTTTCTTTCTTTCTGTGGTAAATTCTACTTGGATCTCTTGCTTAGATTTAAAAATCTTTTCTTATCAACTTTATGCATGCTTATCTCATTAAAAATAAATAAAATCTAACAAATTAGTCCTTCAGTCTCCTTCATCCTCCAGCTCCTTTTCATTCTTCTCCCTTCTATAAACTAACTTCTTAAAACAATTGACTATATCCTTTGAGCCCATTGTAGTCTGGTTTCTTACTCAACCACAATATTGAAACTCCTTCCCCTAGTGTCACCAATAACTCCTTTGTGGCTAAATCCAATGAATATCCTTTTCCACCTTCTGTGTCCTTGAAATGCCTCTTTTCCCTTGGCTTCTCTGGCACCATCCTTAAACAATGTTTCCCTCTCTCTGCCAGTCCCCTTTCTTGTCTCTTCCTCAGCCCACCACTTAAAAGTTTCTGTTATGCAGGATTCTCTAGGCCTCTTTCTCTCTGTATTATACATGCTTTCTCTGGGCCAGCGTATCCATTGCTGAGGCTTTATTGATCATCTATACGCTGACAGCTTCCACATTGCTATCTCTAGCCATCTCCTTCCTGCACTTCAGATGTCTGTCTCCAGCTGCTTAGTGTGCATCTGCGCTTGGATGCCCCACAGTTACTGCACAGCCAGCCTGTCTAAAACTGACTTCTCCTCATCTGCTCTTTCTGCAAAACTCTGCCCTTGTGAAAGTCAGAGACCAGTGCCACCATTTACGCAGTAGTCTTTCTGCCTTTATTTTTGTCCCTTCCATCCCACATCACTGCATTGCAGGGATCTTTCTTAGAGTGATCCTTCTGAGACAGCTCTCATCATATCATTGCCTTTAGTCCCATTAAATGACACTGGGGTGATACAGCTCCTACCTCATCTCCCAAACCCTCGACCCACTCATGCATAGACCATGCACTCCTCCTTGAAGGTACCTCTATAAATTTCTCTTTCCACCTGTACTCGCCTACCCTCATCTCTGAAATCTTGGTTTAGAGGTCAGTTTTCTTTGGGAACCTTTTGTTGAATGTCTAAGATGGGGCTAGGAACTCTCCTGACTGCTGTTGTAGAACCTTATACTTTTCCCTTTCTAGCATTTATCTCACTGTATTGTAAATGCCTATTTACTTTGATCTGGTACCAAACTGTAAGTTCCTTGAGGGTAAGGACTGTGCTTTCATCTTCTTTTCTTTTTAAATGCCCATCTTCTAGCATAGTACCCAATATATAGTAGGCCTAATATTTATTGGATGGTTAATGGTTGCATAGGTTATAGGATTTTAGAACTCAAAGAACCCTATCTGTATAGAATACATCCTGGATTTTCAGGGTGAATGATCACTGTGTGGCGTTTAGTTCTTTTGCTAGAGATAATGATTTCAAACAAAGTTGTATTCAAAGGCCAAAACCTCCTTCTAATGTGTTACCCTTGATTTCACTACTTAAGTAGCCCTGGGTAGTTCGTTTCCAAATTTAGGTAGACCCGTGTTTCTCAGTCCTGGCTGCGCGTTAGCATCATCTGGGGAGCTTTAAAAAAAAAAAAGTTCCATTGCCCCAATCTCATCAAATAAGAGAATAAATTTTATTCTTATTCTGGTAAGATTGTCATCCATTTCCAGCTTATTAAAATTGATCAACAGCAGCCTTACTACTCTTTGACAAAAGAAATGGCAGGTAAGACTTTGTATTATCTAATTTCTAGATGCACCAGTCGTTGAGCATTTGGAAATTAGGGGCTCTTTTCTGTCTGTGACCCTTGGCTCGTGATCTGTAATATAGAATGTGAGGAAAAGGTTTCCATCTGGTGTAGTTGCCGTCTCCTCTGATAGGGTCTCTGGTTTGGGTCACTGCTGTTGTGTCACATGCCTCTTTGTGATGGGCTCACAGACTAATTCCCAGGGGCTGACCTGATGTAAGTAGGAAAATTTGGTTATTATCACCAGAAGGAGCAGGTTATTATTTAATTATTTTTTTTTCCCTTTATTTTTGGCTGCGCTGGGTCTTCATTGCTTGCTGTGCACGGGCTTTCTCTAGTTGCGGCGAGCAGGGGCTACTCTTCGTTGTGGTGCGCGGGCTTCTCATTGTGGTGGCTTCTCTTGTTGCGCAGAACGGGCTGTAGGTGCGTGGGCTTCAGTAGTTGTGGCTCGCGGGCTCTAGAGCGCAGGCTCAGTAGTTGTGGCCCACGGGCTTAGTTGCTCCACGGCATGTGGGATCTTCCTTGACCAGGGCTTGAACCCATGTCCCCTGCATTGGCAGGCAGATTCTTAACCACTGTGCCACCAGGGAAGCCCTTAATTACTGTTTTTTTTTTTTTTTAATGCTATTTCATCTTTGCTTTTAGGGCTGAAACATCTCCTGTTCAAATATTTGAATTTTGGAAAAGTTGTTGCTTGTGGTAACTCTGAGGAATCAGGCGAATTTTTAAAATGGTTTTTAGGCTTCCCTGGTGGCGCAGTGGTTAAGAATCCGCCTGCCAATGCAGGGGACACGGGTTCGAGCCCTGGTCCGGGAAGATCCCACATGCCGCGGAGCAACTAAGCCCATGCGCCACAACTACCGAAGCCTGCAAGCCACAACTACTGAAGCCCGTGTGCCACAACTACTGAAGCCCGTGCACCTAGAGCCCGTGCTCCGCAACAAGAGAAGCCACTGCAATGAGAAGCCCGTGCACCGCAACAAAGAGTAGTCCCTGATCTCAGCAACTAGAGAAAAACCTGCGTGCAGCAGCAAAGACCCAGTGCAGCCAAAAATTAAATAAAATGAATGAAATAATTTTTAAAAAAAAAAGGTTTTTAAAAGCGTGAGCTCACTCTTGAGTGCACTTATTTGTGGTAGTAATTGCTTGATAAAATCTGTTTTCTGCTACTCAACTAGTATAATATTTAAGATCCATTTATTGCAAAGAGTCTCTGTATCTTAACAGCCTTAGAAGGATTTGAGGAGCCTCAAATTTGTTTTCTTCCCTTGATTTTTATACCAATACAATGTTAGTACTGTGGTGTTCAGAAGTTAATACATTCTTGGTGTGTTGTTCACAATAACATTTCACCAATGCAAGACTCAAAGAATTACTTGCATCAGTGAGTATCATAGATCTGAGATATTTAAATGTTGAATGATTGCAAATATTTTATCCTTGTCATTAAAAACCTGTCATAGAGACACATGAAAACAAGTTGGGCTGTTTACCGTTCTTTTTTCTTCCCTAGGTCATTTCTGTAGCAAACCTTGTTTGTTTGTTTGTTTTTAAAATTTATTTATTTATTTATTTTTCAATTTTTGGCTGCATCGGGTCTTCGTTGCTGCCCGCGAGCTTTCTCTAGTTGCGGCGAGTGGGGGCTACTCTTCGTTGCAGTGCGCGGGCTCTCATTGCGGTGGCTTCTCTCGTTGTGGAGCATGGGCTCTAGGCGGGCAGGTTTCAGTAGTTGTGGCATGCGGGCTCAGTAGTTGTGGCTCGCGGGCTCTAGAGCACAGGCTCAGTAGTTGTGGTGCACGGGCTTAGTTGCTCCGCGGCATGTGGGATCTTCCCGGACCAGGGCTCGAACCCGTGTCCCCTGCATTGGCAGGCAGATTCTTAACCACTGCGCCACCAGGGAAGCCCTGTTTGTTTGTTTTTTAATCTGCAATACAAAGCCCTGGTTTCCAACAAACTGAGATTTTTGTGAAGACTGATTAATACTCAGGATAGATCTGCATCTGTTTTCAGAATTGCTTGTGTCTAAAAATAATGTGGAACTTAGGTAAAGCAATTGATGAATAGTTCATAAATCGGTCATCATTGGTAGTTTAAAGGTAGTTACCGTTGGGAACTTTCTTCACCCTTGGAAGTGGGACAGTGGGGGTAGGGAAGGTGTCTGCATACTTTCAGCTATTCTGGCCGATAATTTTTTTCCTTTGCCTTCCCCATTATCTTGTTTCCATTGGCTTTCTGGTCTAATGAGGCCTCCTTAAAGAGGGTAGGCATACGGACTTCCCTGGTGGCGCGGTGGTTAAGAATCCGCCTGCCAGGGCTTCCCTGGTGGCGCAGTGGTTGAGAATCTGCCTGCCAATGCAGGGGACATGGGTTCGAGCCCTAGTCTGGGAAGATCCCACATGCCGCGGAGCAACTAGGCCCGTGAGCCACAACTACTGAGCCTGCGCGTCTGGAGCCTGTGCTCTGCAACAAGAGAGGCCGCGATAGTGAGAGGCCCGCGCACCGCGATGAAGAGTGGCCTCCGCTCGCCACAACTAGAGAAAGCCCTCACACAGAAACGAAGACCCAACACAGCCATAAATAAATAAATAAATAAATAAAAATTAAAAAAAAAAAAAAAAGAATCCGCCTGCCAGTGCAGGGGACATGGGTTCGAGCCCTTGTCCCGGAAGATCCCACGTGCTGTGGAGCAACTAAGCCCGTGTGCCACAACTACTGAGCTGTGCTCTAGAGCCCGCTAGCCACAACTATTGGGCCCATGTGCCACAGTTACTGAAGCCGACGTGCCTAGAGCCCATGCTCCGCAACAAAGAAAAGCCATCGCAATGAGAAGCCCGCGCACTACACCGAAGAGTAGCCCCTGCTCGCCGAAACTAGAGAAAGCCCGCACGCAGCAATGAAGACCCAAGTCAGCCAAAACTAAAAAAATAATTAAAAAAAAAGAGGGTGGGCGTAAATAAAATATGCATGCTGTTTTTCCTTTGCTAATGACAGTGTGAAAACATTGTCCGCTTTCAAGTTTGGTCTTCTATGATGAGTTGTCGTTCAGAAAAATAACGTGACTTATTCTAGTTGCAAGTCGGTCGTATCTTCCCTCCTTCACCAGTGAGCAGGCACGGTTGGCTTTCCATTCAGATGCTGAGCTCGTGTTGCTTTCAGATGAGGGAGCTCAGCCTGTAAGCCCTGGGACTCAGCTTGGGCCTGCAGCACTTGGTTAAGTGAATCAGGGAGTCTGAATTATTCATTCTCCTTCCTGATCCCGCTGTTCGTATCAAATTCCTGCTGTGTCTTTGGGGCATCTTGCCAGTCTTCAGCATAATTGATTTTCTTGCTTTGTGGGGTGTGTGTGTCTGTGTGCGTGCACATGAGTTGTGCCTCTTTAAGCATTCCTGACTGCTTAGGATAGGAATATTTATTAAGCACATGTGGGTAGCTTTTATAACCTAAAGGAGAGGTTGGAATTGGTCTTTTTATTGTCCAGGATACAAAATTTTCTTTCCAAGTAACAGGATTTATTGACTGATGAATTATGAAGAAGGTTCTTCTATGATCTGAGTACAACACAAGTAGAAACACTTGTTCTTTTCTCTTTTTGTCCTCTAATTCTGTTGTCCCTTCTTTCGTGTTTTTCTATAAGAAGATGTTTCATTCCAGAGCCATGGACTGTTAGAACTAGGAAGGACCCAGAGGTGATCTAGTCTGTAGGCCTGTGCAAACTTTAGGCCTATGGTCTGGCCCTTACACAAGGGGTTTTGTTTGGCTAACGCAGTATTTTAAAGACATTTGGATGAAACATTTAAACACCGGGAGAGCTTACATGAAATCCAGGTTTCTGGCTTCTCTCGGCAGCCCTGGGCCTGCATTCCTGTGTGCGCCCCTCTGCTGGAGCTTTAGGAACCGCCTGCTAGCCCCGCCACTACAAGGCTCTACCCACATACTTCTCTCTTCTCTTACCTCTGGTGAGTGTTACAGCGCCAGTCTAATGCAATCTACTTATTTTATGGAAGAGAGGAAGGGACTTGCCCCAAATCTTGTAGGTAGTGGGAGAAACTTAGGTGAGGGTTCGTGTCTCTTAACTCTTAGTTGATTTATGATACTTCATTTTTTTTTTAACTTCTACCTTTTTTCTCACCCTTATGTTTTTTATTCATTCAAAATATTTATTGTGTACGTACAAAGAGTGAATGCTGGGAGTGTAAAAAGAATATGGTGGAGCCCCTTGTTCTTGATGTGGTCTTGAGAGACCCAGTGAGTCTGCCTTTGGGGAAAGTTACCACCCACCATTACTCTGTCATGTTATTTTGTTTTATTTTCTTCATATCACTTAACCACCATCTGGAATTATTTTAATTTGTCTCCTTGTTTACTATCTGGCTTCCCAAGTGGAATATAAGCACTGGAGACCAGTGACTATGTCTTGTTCAACGTTGTATCTCTAGTGCCTAGACAAATGCCTGGCACTTAGTAGATTCTCTATTTTTTGACCGAATGACTAAAGGAGGCATTTGAACTGGGCTTTGAAGGACGAATAGGAGTTTTCCAAGCAGACAGATATTGATATGTGCCTAAACATGGAGGCATGAAAATACATGACATATCTTGTGCTTTTTTGGGGTTGGCCACAGAAGGCTATTTTTGATACCGAAAGACCATCTGGATTTGAAGGACCTTGGATCCTTGGTAAAAAACCAGAAACTAGGGCTTCCCTGGTGGCGCAGTGGTTGAGAATCTGCCTGCTAATGCAGGGGACACGGGTTCGAGCCCTGGTCTGGGAAGATCCCGCATGCCGCGGAGTAACTAGGCCCGTGAGCCACAACAGCTGAGCCTGCGCGTCTGGAGCCTGTGCTCCGCAACAAGAGAGGCCGCAATAGTGAGAGGCCCGCGCACCGCGATGAGGAGTGGCCCCCGCTCGCAGCAACTGGAGGAAGCCCTCGCACAGAAACGAAGACCCAATACAGCCATAAATAAATAAATAAATAAATAAATATTTTTTAAAAAAAACAAACAAAAAACCCAGAAACTAAATGTGTTTGAGTCAGAAAACTCCAGTACAGCTTTTTCCCCCCCTCTGTAGTCTTTTAGCAGGATCTGGGCATTTATCATCATTGATGATTTATAGAGCTTTACCAACATATTTACCAAAGCATTATCATATGACAGATGTGAATCAAGTGCATGGTTCTAATGTGCCTTCAGTCTAGCAACACGTGTGCCTGGCACGGGGCAGTCTAATATTTTGCAAGTCCAGAACAACTGGCAGTAGTTATTTTTAGAGTATACAGTGGACCAGGCAGCTAATTTCTGAGGGTATAGGGGAGAGGTTCTCAGTGTTAGCTAGCTGTGCATTAGAATCACCTAGGGAGCTTTTAAAAATATCATTCCTTGGCCATACCCAACCCAGGCCAATGAAATCAGGAACTCTGAGGGTTGGGCCCAGGAATCAGTAGTTTTGTAAAAAAATTCCCCAGGTGATTGCAGTATGCAGTCAAAGTTGAGAACCACTGGCTTAAGGGGACAGACACGGGAGGTGAGACAGGTTGTGGTAAGTTGAGATAGGAGGAGGGATCCCAAAGCGGACAGTCATTAAGAAGATTAAGAGGGCAGTTGAAGAGAATTATTAAGACGAGTATCGAGTGGAAGATATTTTAGGAAATCAGTTTAGAGATGTATGATTTTTAGAGCAGTTGGAACATAAAGAGGTTGGAAATCTTATAAATGGTGTCAGAGATAAAGGGAGTGTACCTAGTGGTTGAGGAGGGAGAGAGCCTGAATTCCACGGGGTCTGCTGTGCACATAAATCCTCACCCATAGATTCTAGCTTTCTAGTCACATATGATGAAAAAACAGTGTACTTGAAGTAAAACATCATGGGACATAGTCCTATGACTAATTAGTTGTGTTCATTTGGTTCAGTTTGCCAACCATTTTTCAAGTGCTGAGCACTGCGTTGGACCCTGGAGATGAATTAGATACAACTCTTGGCCATTTAGGATCTGACATTCTAGGGAATTCCTCTGTGTAACTGCAGTTCAGCAGTTCTTAACTTCTCTGAGCCTTTCTCCATCTGTGAAATGTGGGGATATGATGGAATTATTTCTGAGGTTGCTTTCAGCTTGGGCATCTTTTTTTTTTTAATTTAATTAATTAATTAATTTATTTATGGCTGTGTTGGGTCTTTGTTTCTGTGTGAGGGCTTTCTCTAGTTGTGGCAAGCAGGGGCCACTCTCCATCGCTGTGCGCGGGCCTCTCGCTGTCGCAGCCTCTCTTGTTGCGGAGCACAGGCTCCAGACGCGCAGGCTTAGTAATTGTGGCTCACGGGCCTAGTTGCTCCGCGGCATGTGGGATCTTCCCAGACCAGGGCTCGAACCCGTGTCCCCTGCATTGGCAGGCAGATTCTCAACCACTGCGCCACCAGGGAAACCCCAGCTTGGACATCTTATTACAGTGATTCTAAGTAAAATCTAATAAGAATCAGCACCTCTCCAAGGTAATTTCTATAGTTTTTATTGGGCAGAAAAAAATCCAAGAAAAAGTGTGGTCATAGGGTTTAAACTGAAACAATCCCAGGACCTTATCAGATCCTTTTCCCATCTTACCTTGTTAGCAGGTTCTGTTTGATTTTGACAAGTATAGTTGGTAAGGAGGATCGGAGAGCAGATGTCCCTAGGGAAGGAAGTGGCTGATGGATTAGAGCAAAAGAAGAGCCCGGAGCTGCAGGCAGATTGGGAAGGTGCTGCCAGAGCATGTTTTTGAGATCTTCCATCGTTTCCAGCACCTTGTTGAGGAGTTGCTGACTACATTCATCACCCAGATGAAGTCTGCTATAATTGGGAACAAATTGCTTATCTTGCCAGCAGCCCTAAAGAAAAGCTTAGGAGGATTGGGGAGATGTATCTTTCTGAAGATTCTTGCGTATTGCAATACAGTCATTGTTTTCTTTGGTAGGTTGTAGAAGGAGGGGAGAGCGGAGACGGTAAGGGGAAGTGGTGGGCAAAAAGTGCCCCCCCCCCCAAAAAAAAGGAGCCCTGAAAAACAGTTTGTGCTGGGAACTGGGGCAGAGTGGTAGGGCTGTGGTAGTTTTTTTGTAGGCTACGCTCTCTTGTTGCTGTTTTGCTTTGGGGGACATACACTAATAATTATGGTTAGTTTTTTTTTTTTAAATGATACTCTTAGTGTCATCTTTCGTTCTAGAGCTCTCTATTAGAGACTGTGAAAGGATGATTTTTTTTTTTTTTTTTTTTTTTTTTTTTTAAAGGAGGGTAGGTAGATTGAGAATTCATTCGGTACAAGGGATCACAGTTTTTATTTATTTATTTATTTGTTTATTTATTTATTTATTTATTTTTGGCTGTGTTGGGTCTTCGTTTCTGTGCGAGGGCTTTCTCCAGTTGCGGCAAGTGGGGGCCACTCTTCATCGCGGTGCGCGGGCCTCTCACTATCGCGGCCTCTCTTGTTGCGGAGCACAGGCTCCAGACGCGCAGGCTCAGTAATTGTGGCTCACGGGCCCAGTTGCTCCGCGGCATGTGGGATCCTCCCAGACCAGGGCTCGAACCCGTGTCCCCTGCATTGGCAGGCAGATTCTCAACCACTGCGCCATCAGGGAAGGCCAGGATGATTTTTTTAAATGTAAATTTTGCACTCAACATATCAGTCCAGTGTAGAGACTGTACCATGATGTCTATTCAGATATCCTGGATTCTCAGACCTCAGATTACTGTTCAACCATTTCCTTTTCCACTGCCCACTTCCCGTTTCATTCTGCAGTCCTTGTATGCACTCCACGAACCTAGGCAGGTTGAGAGACAGTCCCTGTCCTTGGGAGCTCTCAGTATAGTGGGGAGACTGACCCCAGGCAGATCTGTAATGTGCTAAGTGCAGAGAGAGAGGTGAGTAAATGTTGTGTGGGGGGAGGGTATCCAGTCCAGCTGGGGCAGGGTGAGTGTCAGGGAATGAGATCTGGGGGCTGTAACAGGTGCTACAAGTCTATGCTAGACAGTAGAAGAAATAGGGAGATCCTGCTTTAATGTGTAGAACACAGAGTGGGGAGGTAGGACCCTTACTTTCTGGTCTTTTGTGTTCAGAAGTACAGCAGCTTCCTTTGCTTCCCACTCGTGGCAGCAGATTCTCTCTTCCTGTGGAATTATGTGGGGTGGAGAAGAATGGCAAGGAACTGGCCCACCTACATGGGGGGAGAGGGAGGCATTAGGGATGTGGGTGTTTAAAAGCTCTTGGCGTGACTGGCTATAAGCACAGATGGCTATTTGTGTTACAGTTACTGTAGCTGTTATGCCTGCATTCCCTTTGCTGTGCCTCTCTACAGGGATAATTGTGGGGTCCTAACTTATATCTCTTCCTGCTGCCAGATAAAATAGGTGCCGATGTGTGGTGCATTACAGAGTATACAATGAATTCTGCGTGGGCTGTCTTCCTATTGCTGCCTTAAGTTTTTGAGGCCTCTGCAGCATAAGGGGAAAAATGTTTTATTTATTTTTTTGTATTGAAATCCACATTGGTGAAAACATAAAAATGAGTATTCTAGATTTTACTGAGGGATTGACCTCTAAATGGAGCTAAAATCAACTTTGGTAACTGTGTTTCGAAAGTGTTAAATACCAGGGGTTGAATATCCAGGGAAAAGGTGATTTGTCTGGGAATCCAAGGAACTAGTCACGTTCTGGTAAAACTCTCAGGAGAGCAGCACAGAAAGAGGATGGGTTTTACAGCTGATCTGCCATTCATTTGTTGCGTGACCTTGTCCAATTGACCTAACTTTTCTCAAGCCTCAGTTTTCTCATTAGTAAACGGAAGCTAATAATAACTACCGTAGAACTGTTGTGATGATCAGATGTTTATCATTCCACTACTAAAAACCTTTTCCAGGCCTCTTTCTTCATATTTATGTCCCAGCAAGATGACATCACTTGCTATTTCTTTTTCCTTTTTGCTTTTGTACATATTTTTCTTCTATTACTTTTTACCTGCCTGTCCAGAAAATTCTCTACCAAACAAAACACATAAACACACAAACCTGGCAGTTTTAGGTTAATGCTCTTTTGTTCCTTAGATCTCATCTCAGTGTGTTCCCTTTTCAAGGAAGCCTTTCCTGATCCTGGTCCTGCTTCAACCTAGGAAGTGTTCTTTCTAGATGTTCCATAGTACTCTTTTTAAATTTATCTGTGTCCTCTGCTAAATGGTAGGTTTTCTGAGGGCAATGCCTGTCATGTGTACTATTGTATTACCAGTGCAGAGCCTGTGCCTTCCTCCTTCCCTTGACTTAAATGATGTATGGTCTGAGCCCAAAAGCTATGGTAAAACTCAGGACAATATAGAGAGGCACAGCAGCCTCCACACCCCACGCCCGACGCCCCCCCCCCCCCCCCCCCCCGCCCCCTGTGCCCTCCCGCTTGATTTACAACCAGAAAAGAAAACCACTTAATTTGCACATAATTGATGGTAAAACCCACTTCCTCTGGGGGCCTGGTGAACCTGATTCTTGTACTTTCATAGAGATTCAGACTTTTGCTCTCTTTCATACATAAGAGTTGTTTTTTGCTCTGAGTAGAAAACCACTGGAAAGCAAGGGTATGACTTGGCAGTAATCTTGTCTCATCATTGGGCCAAACAGCTCTAGTCCCACCACAGCCACTACTTTTTAGAAAAGGACCCCTTTAAACAGAATACCTCTGGGGATGATAAAAACCTAAGGGGAAGAATAGTCTGAGACTCCTTAAATATACTTGGATATCTGCTCCCCCTCCCCCCTTTTTTCTTTAGGGCAGTTCAGGCCTTGGAGGAGAGAGGGAGGGAAGGAGGAGTGGGGGGGGAGGGGAGAGTGAGAGAGAGTGAGACTTTGTGTGTGTGTGTGTGTGTCTGTGTGTTGTGGTCAGGCAGGGACCTCTCACCTACATGGTCTAAGCGTACCCCATGTGGCCATGGTCTCTTTGTCCTGTACATCTCAAAAGTTACCTTCCACTCTAATGGGTGATACTGCATTTGTGGTAGAGTGAGTGCCAACATTCCCTGCAAAAGTAATGACAAACAGAGCACCTGTAACCCTTTACTACTTCACAAGTCTGTCTATGTCTCTTAAACCGAATACCTTGAGGGCAGGGATGGTCTTATTCATTTCATATCCTCAGTGATCTGTACAGATGTTGGCATGTCCCACAGTAAACAGTGGTTACCTGTTTGTGGAATGAGGCAGCATGGTGTGGTAGAAGATTGAAGGCTTTTAGAGTTTGTGGACCTCAGTTAGGATGGGTCCAGCACTTGTTAGCTGGAGGACCTTGGGCGAGGTTTTAACCTTCTGAGCTTCAGGATCAGCTTTTGTTGTGAAGATAAAAGATATGGCTCCCTGCACAATTCCTGGCAGTAGATGGCTATTACTTTTTCCCGAATAGTTTATTTTGAAATAACTTCACAATTAGAGAAAAGTTGCCAAAACAATTAAAAACCTAAAAATTCCTGTATTTGTTACTCAGATTCCCCAGTTGTTAATATTCTATTGCTTTTGCTTCATTGCCCACTCTCTTCATGTGTGTGTGTGTGTGTGTGTGTGTGTGTGTATATGTATACATACCCTTTATCATTATTCCTTTTCTGAACTTTTTTGAAGCAAATACTCCAGTGTGTATGCCCCCAAATAGGACTTTCCTACATAACCAATATACAACTCTCCAAATCAGGAAATCACCATTGGTATGTTACCATCCGTCCATAGACCCCATTAACATTTTGGCAGTTGCCCCTATAATGTCTCTTTTTCCTTTTTGGTCCAGGATCCTCTCTAGGAATATGTGTGACATTTAGTTATATGTCTCCTCAATCTTTCAGTCCTCTTTCAATCTGGAACAGTTCCTTAGTCTTTGCCTTTCCTTCATGTCCTTGACATTTTCGAAGTGTCTTGGCCTCGGTCTCTCTGGTTCTTCATGACAGTAGTCATGTCACTTTTGGTGGGAATGTCACAGAAATATGCTGTGCTCTTCCCAGTGCATCAGACCTGGAGGCAAATGATACATACCTATCCCGTGACCAGTGATATTAACCTTGATCGCCTGGTTTAGTTGGTGTTTGCCAGGTTTTTCCACATTAAGTTCACCATTTTTCCTTTTACAATTAATGATTATCTTACGGAAAGGTATTCTGAGGTTATACTACTAGCCCGTTCCTCATCAGAGCTCCACCTGACATCCTGAACCAGCCACTTCTGTAATAGTTGCCAAATGGTGATTCTCTGTCAGTCTGTCTATATCAGTTGCCATTCTACTATAAGGAGAAGTTTTCCCTTCTTTGTTTGTTTATTTCTGTCACTGTGGACTCCTGGATTTCTATTTTATTCTATTGTTTGTAATCCATTTCTGTAGTTGTTTTAATCCTCAAGCTGTTCCCAGTTCGGCCAGTAGGTCCCACTTTATGCTGCCTTCTTTGTTCTGTTGACCTGTCTCCATCATTCATGGGATGTCTCTTGACATTCTGGCACAAGAAGATTTTCCAAGCTTATCTTGTTCTTTTCCTGCTCTAGCTCTGGAATCAGCTACTTCCAGGGAGTCCTGGTTCTGTTAAGTGGAGGAGAGTGGTTAGAAACCAAAATCTGGGTGCTAGGTATGTACATTGCTACTGGGGTGTCATTGCCTCTAGGCTCTCTCAGAGCTAGAAAATATAGGTAAGTAAATATGTGCACACACATACATATATACACACACACCATACATATACCTCTGTAACTGTTTCTAGATTTCTTTATGTACATATATGTATATATGTAGTATAGTATGTGCAGATGTATGATGTTTGTATGTGTGTATATGTTATGTGTGTATATATTATGTATTTTATATTATAAAACCTTGAATTTTATATCATAAAAACCAGAGTTCATACCGATAACTCCATCTTAAATCTAGCCAACCTCTTTCCATTTTTGTAAACATATTTCCAAGTAGGGAGAAACTTGGGTTCCTCTTATCCTTGGTATATTTACTTATTTCATTTTATTTATTTGCTCAATGTAATCAGTCTCCCAACCACAGTAGACAGGTCCTCCATCCCTGTATCCCACTCCTCATGGCCTGGACTCCTCAGCCAGTGGGCCCTCTGGTCTGTCTTCCGTTTGGCCTCCCAGTGTCCCTCCAGTTCCCCCAGCCTTCCTCGTGATTCCCCACCTCCCCCAGCCACTCTTGTCATTGGGGTCTGGGCCTGCTGGTCTGTGCCTTCTTATAATTCCTCGACTCCTTACCCCACCTGTATCCTTAGCTGTTGCGCTAACTCCTCTATGATGGAAGTGAGCTATTATTATTTTCTGAGGGAGATTATATATTTTTTGTTTGTTTATTGAGGTATAATTTATATGCAGTAAAATTCATCCTTTTGAGGTATACATTTCTATCAGTTTTGACAAATGTAATATAGCCATGTAGTGATGACCACAATCAAGATATGGAATACTTTCATTACCACAGAAGGTTCCCTTAGTTCCCTTTCTAGTCAGGGCTTCCTTCCACCCCCCGCTGCTGGCAATCACTGATCTGATTTCTGGTCACTATGTAGTGTTTTGAGTCTGGCTTCTTTCACTTTGGGTTCTTTCAAGATTCGCCCATGCTATTTTATGGATTAGTAATTCATTCCTTTTTATTGTTGAGTGCTGATTTATTTATGTCTGTACCACAATTTATTTTTCCATTCACCAGTTGATGGACACTTGGGTTGTTTCCAGCTTTTGATAACTATGAATAAGACTGCAATAAATATTTGTATATAGGTTTTTGTGTGGATATATGTCTTCATTTCTCATGCATAAATACATAGGGATGGGATTGCTGGGTCATATGTTAAGTATATGTTTAACTGTATAAGAAACTGCTAAACTTTTTCCAGTGTGGCTTACCATTTTTGCATTCCCGTCAGCAGTGAATGTATGAGAGAGTTCCAGTTGCTCCACATTCTTTGCAGTATCTGATATTGTCAGTTTAAAAAAAAATCTGAGTCATTCCAGTAGGTATGTAGTGGTATCTCTTGTGGTTTTAATTGGTTCTTCCCTAAATTCTAACGGTGTTGAGCAGCTCTTCATTTGCATAGTAGTCATCTGCATTTCTTTGATGACGGGTCTGTTAAATCTTTTGCTCACTTTAAAAATCGAGTTGGTTGTTTTCTTTGGTGAGTTTTGAGAGTTCTTTATATATTCTTGTTACCAGTCCGTTGTCAGATACGTGTTTGCAAATATTTTCTCCCTTTCTGTTATTTTAAATTATAAACATAGCTTCTTTAGTGTATCAGAATTTTGGATTGGATTCTTTGGGGCTTTCCATAGAGCCTCCGTGTTGTGAATACCCAAGAGAAATATATGTAAGAGGGTGAATCTAGGCTTGAGGGGAGGTGGAGATCTTGGAGGGTCAGGTGGAATTGCCTCTCCCCAGGGACTGAAGGGTACTTGTGAAAAGGAAGCAAGAACTGAGGGAAAAATAAGAAGAGTGGTAGTGGTGGCCAGGACTTTTGGTGGGAGAATTCAGTACAGCCAGTTCAGGGGTGGGAGGATGGCTGTTAGAATTGTCTACAATAGAAGGGTGAGGAGCATGAGAGGAGCCAGGGGGGTTAACGTGGAGTGTGTTGAACCTAAATGAAGTCAAACAGGGAGCTTCATTTGGTAGGTAAGAGAGAGGCTTAGAGAGGGGATGCAGCTTACTGAAGAACTGGGCCTTAAATTCAGATCTTTAAGAACATTTGTGAAGAAGGGCAGCATATTGAGTTGGGGACTGGAGGGGGAAAATGAGAATGCTAAGCTGGGGTGACATGTTTTTGTTATTCTTTATATTCTTTACATAATTTATAAATATTCTTCGTGTATCTACTCAGTATTTAGTAAAACATAACAACAAAGCTGGAATGACCGCAGAATTAGTGATGGAGCTGGTAAGAGTTTTGACTGTAAGTCAAACTGGAATATATTTTGGGTTAAAAGAAAACATTAGAAATCAAATGGGAATGCATTTTTGGCACAACAAGAATGTTTGGTTCTTCCTGACACCAAAAGGGAAAGAGGATACTAAAGACAGTAAGAGATCATAAGTTTGGCTTTTGCTAGTTACAGTTAGCCATGAAAATACTAGCTCCTAAGGTTAGGATTTACTGGAATTGGAATTGCCTTTGGATTAAAAGAGGATGATGAAAGGAAATATCTGGGAAAGCCTGATAATAATAGTATTGGATTCCTAGTCTAATTCAGGCACTGTGGTACGCTCCTTGTCATTACATTTTCCTAATCCTTTCATAACTCTGCAGAGTATTTGGTGTCCCTCCAGTTCCCCCAGCCTTGCTACATTTTTATTTTATGAATGCAGAAATTGAGATTGAGAAAAATTAAATATGTCCAAAGTCATGTAACTAGTGGGTGGGATTCGTCCCTAGGACTGGGTGGCATCAGAGCTTGTTCTCTTTTCACTACACCAGAGCTGATCATGGTGTCATTTGAGCACTGGTGTTAGTCCACTGTTGGTTACCAACTCACTGCAAGATAGATACAGGACTTGATGGTGAGCATGTAGAAACTTTTGTAGCATTTTGATGGAGTAATTTTGTGAGTGTTGAATCTAATAATAAAACGTTTGGGGTTGTATTTTATATGTCTTTGGTTTTTTTAAATTTCATTTTTTCTAGTAGTTCATTTTATTGCATTTTACAAAAGTACCATTCCATAATGGATGGGGAATTAAAAAAAGAAAGGGGTTGCTACAGTTAGTTTGAGAAGCCCTGCACTGTGCGGTGCTGCCTCTCTCCATTTGTGATACTTGCATCAGTAGGCAGTTTGCTCTGGCATTTCAGCTGACTCTGAGTTCTGAATGGCAGCGGGGACAGGGTCAGTAGAAAGGGGAAGAGGCAGGAGGGGAAGGTGAGGGTCTAGTGGAGACTCTGGGAGAAGGCTTCAGACTGCTCTCAAGTAGCAGAAGGGTGAATCCCAGGTCTCTCCTAAGATGAAGGTGGATACCATGCTTCCTTTGGTCAAATGCAGCGTTTGGATTGTGGCCACCTTTCTGTAGAGTCCTTTTACCTGCTTTTTATTACTGTCTGCAGCAATGCTGGTGTTGTTATAGAGGAGAACAAACACAGGAAAAGGAATTTATAGAAATAAAGTTGACCGAAGGTAAGAATTCAGAAAATCTGAAACCTCCTTTTCTCTCTTCACAACTACACATGAGCACTCACCTTGAAGTGTTTTCCCTTTAAGGGAAAGGCTGCAGTTTTTTGGCAGAGCTGAGAGTTTTGATTGGCCCCCTCTACTGCTGTTTGCCACGAAGAATCCTGACCAGTCCAGTTTTGTTCAGAGCTGGTTGGGGAGTCAGCTGAGCTGCCAAGTTCTCTGCGCCCAATTCGAAATGTATTAGTGTTTAGGGAGTGGGCCAAGTCTCTCAGATGCGCCTCCTACAGTTCAACTTTCCATGTTCCAGGAGGAAATGTGACCCTCCTGTTTCTGGAACCCCAGGTCACAGATTCTTACTTCTCTCTGAATGCCTTTGAAGCCTTGCCAGTTT
Organism: Balaenoptera acutorostrata; assembly: GCF_949987535.1. Classification (NCBI taxonomy): domain Eukaryota; kingdom Metazoa; phylum Chordata; class Mammalia; order Artiodactyla; family Balaenopteridae; genus Balaenoptera; species Balaenoptera acutorostrata. Next base: position 12,267,933 of record NC_080074.1, read on the forward strand.
AGGGAAGCGGGGAGATTAACTCACTGAGGGGAGTATGTTTTTAGGGAGGTTACCCAGAATGGGATACCCTAATTAGTGGCCCAGGAAAAGGAGCCCACATCCTTCAGGTTACCTAGGATATGAGGTTAAGGAAACAAGTATCGGTCTTATGGGATTCTTTTTATGAAATGGCAAAACAGGCTCTCTAATTTAGACCCTCGTTTGACCAATTTTAGTTATGAGGAAACATCGATCACACTGATGTAGATAAAGGCAGGCAATATTGCATGGTACGCACCTCTTGCCAAAAACCTTACATGTGGTCTACAGTAAACTCCTGCCATTCTGGTTGTGGCCGAGGGCAGGACTGCGGACCTGTGACAGTTCTAACTGCAAACCTTGTACTTGCTTTCCTGGTTCTTAATCCTTAGAACCAGGCTAGGGTCAAGAATGGGTTCCCGATTGCTATGGGTATGACTGTTGAGATAGTTTTCGGTGCTCCTGTGCTGGTGACAGCTGTAGGTTGGGAGGTGGTTTATGTAGGTCTGCCCTTCTCTCTATGGGGATAAGCTACTTATTTAACATTTATTGAACCTGTGATAAGTTTAGGCAGTTTATAATGCCAGCCTTTAAATTTCAAGGCAAAATAATTTTGATAATTTTCAGATTCATTAGAACCCTCTTAACATTTGAACAGAAGGTGGAAGATAAGAGATAAGAGAATGAGGCATGTGGAGGAAGCTGCATTCGGGGATCTGTCACAATACTTTATCCTTACCTCAGTGCCATCAAGTCTGGGAATAAAACTACGTTCGAACATCTTTGTGTCTCTTCTGTAGGTTATAAATTTCCTGAGGAGAGGGCAGTTTCTGATCCTGTTTTGTATTTCTCAGAGAGTCTGACCTTCTTGGTAGATTCAATAAATATTTGTTGAGATCAATTAAATAAATAAGCAGCTTCTAAAGTAAGCACAAAGGACAGAGTGCTAATTCAGTAGTTTATTTGTGAATTTAGTTCTCCAGGTCTTCATGCTGTACTTCTCTGATCAGGTTCCTGAGCCCAAATGACTCGCCTGGTACTTGGCCTTAAACTTTCTCCCCTCTGCCTTTGGTTATGTTCTCCCTAAGCAACGTGAAGACGGGGAATGAGGTTTATAGACGATTCAGACTCTGAATCGGACAGAATCAGCGGACAGACTCTGCTCCTTCTTCCCCGCCACACACCTAACTCCTTTCTGTATGGTCTCTGGGGACAATTAAAAAAGTTTTTTGCCTTAAAGGTATGATTCCTAGGTGAAGCTGGGAATTCCTAATTGTGTATGTACTCATATTTTTGTTAGGTGTGTGGAATTTGAGGGGGTAGCAGTGCTGGAAATAACCTTAGGGTCTCTTCCGCCCCCCCCACGTTTTACCAGTGACAAAATAGAGACCCAGAAAGGTTAAACAGTTTATTCCTAGCCACGTGGTGAATTAATCGGCCATCAAGACTGTTCTCCAGGTCTGCCAAGTCCTAGTTCTAGGCATTTACCGCACTACCAGAGAAGGCCTGTTTTTTATAGAAAGCATCAGTAAAACCTGACTTCCGGCAAAAACGAATATTGGCAACTTAACTTAGGAATGTGAGTGCAAAACCTTTTTCCCTTTTGAATGCTAGAACTATCCCAAAGTTTCTCTTTTTCTGCTTTTTGCATGATTTAGAAGACAGAACAAAAAGAGAAAAGTTGCATAAAGGCTATGCTTCATTTAAATGCTTAAAGAAAAAAGTAGGGCACTTCAGATTCCTAAAAATAACATTTAAAACAAATCCCAAAACTGTGTAAAAAAGGATTTTAGTTTCATGAATTCTGTAATTTTCTGGGCTTGTCTGGGCGGGGGGAGGATGCTAGCTCTCCGAATGCTTTGTGTTCTTATATGCCTCTTTTGTTTGTGGTGACCCCAGAACGGGAGATGGAGAAACAACGTTCTCTGAAGAGTGATTTGGGGGGAGGGATGAGAAAGTTGCAGGCGGGAAAGCTCAGCCTAGCAGTTTTAGAGAGGGTTGTTTTTTTTCTTTTTTAAAAAGGAAAGGTCTGCTAGGAGCCTGGTCCTAACTGATTCCAGATGGGCCTGCTCCAGTACAAAGGTTTTCAGTGTATTTGGGATGGGACAGACCATGAGGGCCCCCTGAGCACTTCCTGTGCAGCTCCGCAATTGTACTCACCTAATCAGAAACAGCCCTCATTGCTGGGCCTCAAGAGCAGCCATCTCGGGCTGTCTTTGTGCCTCATTCTGTGAACTGCCCTCTTCTGCCTGGTTTATCTCCCCATTCTAGTCTCCTTTCCTCTCTAATCTCTTCTCTGTTTGTTTTCAGGGGACGTATATATATTCCTTATGGGGTGGGAGCAGTGGGGAGGAGGAGGAGGGGAAAGGAGAAATAGGAGGAGGGAGGAGGGTGGAATAGCCAAATTAAAGACAGATGCTGAAAGGCTTTTTTTTCTGGACCTGGGAGATATTTGCTGGAAGTGGGTATTGGGAACATGAGAATGTGAAGCAGACAGGGGAAACCAAGCCAACTCTGTTTTTTAATTTCTTCAATCTGGCATCCTTTCCAAAAGGGCTCAGAATAATACATGGTTTGTTTACATTATAAACTGAGTATCACTGGCCCTTTCTGGCTGTGTGCCACAGGGCGAGTTTGACAGTGACTTTAAGCCCAATAGAGGTAGAAAGATGTTTTGTGCTCACATCCCATGGAGCATTGTTGCCAGGGGAGCATACCTTCTGTGCTCTAATGGAGGCTTGAGTTTGGCCACCTTCTCAACTACTGCAGTGCATCTCAGGCACTCTGCACAGATGAAAAGAGGATTTTGTGCCGATGCTCAGCTGCAGGGACTATGAATCATTCCCGTGGGCCTTCCACACTCCACCAAGGATGTATTTTATGTATAAATTTGATTTTCTCTTTTGGCGCAGATGCCTGTTAGACCATTTGGTTCAGATGTATGCTTGGTGTTTGAATCTCAGTTTTCTGGATCTAGCTGATGATTGCAGAAACTCTGTGGGCCCAGGGGTTCGTCTGGGTCCTTGCAGTTTCATCCTGATCCATTTGGCTGTTGTATTCATGTTGTTGCATAAATGTGAATTTATTAGGATTGAATATGTAAAATTCTGTGTAGTAATAAAGTTCTCCGAGGCCTTGAGTCTTAAAAAGCTGCTTTTTTTTTTAATTGGAATTTTTTGGGGGGAACTTGTAGATTCACATGCAGTTGTACAAAAGCTGCTTTTGAAATGGCGGGAAGGCAGAGGTTCTGATTTAGAGGCGGATAGACACCTTTCCTTGTCTTCTGAAGCAGAGTGGAAGAAGATTGGATGAGGGGCCCTTGAGCCCTCCACTCACCTTGGTGGCTCTCTGCTGTCTTTGGTGTGCGCACTTGTCAAGTACTAGAAATGCTCTAGCATGAGAAGTACCCAGTTGCAGTCCCTAGTTCAGGCAGGCCATACCATGAAACCTTGCTGATGTGCTTGAGCAGAGACAGTGCTCAGAATGTAGGGATAGATTGGGGGTGGAGACATTGTAGACCTTGGAAGAAGTGAGTTGGAATTGATAGGGTTGAATCAACCAGACATATTTGGTTGGGATCACTAGGATGACTCCTTTCATTGTTTTCCTATTAGCTTAGATGTCATCTTCCTAAAGAGGCCTTCTTTAACCTAAAGTACATTTATCCCAATTTTTTTTAACATTTCTTGTGATTTGCAACTAAATATTTGCTTATTTACTTGGTAAAATATTTTTCCCCAATTTGACTATACTTCATGAAGGCAGGGACTGTGTCTGTTTTTCATACTGTATATGTGGTACCTAGGCTAGTAGGTGTACATATCATAAAAGTTCGTTGAATGAATAAATATCATGGGAAATTATGGTTCCTGTTGAAGAGCTTAATTCTTAGTTGGTCAACCCCTTGCCTATTATTTTGGGTCAGAATAGAGACTTGGAAAATTTTCTAGATTAAAGAGTTTTAATCCCTTAGGCTTCTTTCCTTCTTGTAACAAATCAGTAAACTACCTTAGCTTGAGGTCATCACTTAAGCTCTACTAATAGATTCTTGCATCATTTCAGAAAATGTGTTTAAGGCCTAGAATCCCAGGCTCTGAAGCATCTGGTCCACCCTGACCTCTAAAATTAGCAGACTTATTCTTTTCCCTCCTGTTCTGCATGTTTAGAAGAGTAGCACAATTCTATTTTAATGCTTGTTACAAAATAGAATAAGGAAAACTCGATGACTCTGGTTTAAAAACTCTCTGCTCATCTAAATTGGTTTAATGGCTAGTCTTTCCTTTTACCACTTCAGCTTCTCATCTTGGAAATGACCTTCCCTAGATTTATCTTTGTATAGGGGGTCACATATATATTAGATCCCTAACTCACTGGGACTCTTTCTTAAGCTTGGCATTTTGTTTGTTTTTAAGTAACTTTTCTCCCCAAGACCAGGAAGAAAAGGTTAAGTAATTATGGGCAAGAAAATTAGAAAACATATAGGAAAAAAATGTAGGGTTGTGTGGGTGTGTAAGAGTGTTTGTGTATACATATATATATTGGTATCTTCCCCTTCTCTGCCACATTGTTCTGTACCTAGAATGAGATTTTTTTATTCTGGGAAAAATTGCATAATTTCTGCATTCAGCTATTTCTTTTAGGTAGTTGAACTATAAAATACTGAATTCGTAACTGTTACCTGATTAAGGTCTTTGGTCTACTCTTTTGAAAATTGGTAAGTGATGTGGTTTTTAGATATGTGTATTGAAGCAGTACCAGTAATAAAGTAATGCCTTTGTCCTGCTGTTCCTTATTGAAGTAGAAATTTGCTTGGAGAGCTGAGAGTCATAGAGGATTGTTATTTTTGAGCTCTGAGGTCAAAATCCTCACAATTAATATTTAAGTGTTATGCTGTCAGCTAAGGTTAATATTCATTTAGGTCAGGGATCACCTCTTATATATCGCTTTTATCTCTTGTAGCACCTAACACAGTCCTGGGCACATGAGAGGTGCTCAGTGCAGTTAATTTAGTGTATCTTGTGTAACTCACAGGTTGAGTTGGTTGATCTGTTTTGTGGAGGAAAACTTCACTTGTGCATTTTATAGACACATACTTGGTGTGCCTGGGAATTTGTAAATATGTATTTAAAATGCTACTTTATTCAAGTTTCTAGAGGAAAACATATGAGAATATCTTCATGGTATTCTTTACTTGAACCAGGACATAAATAATAACTATAAAGGAAAAAAATGATAGATGGACTACATTAGCATTAGGGCTATCTTTTCATTAAAATGCACCATTAAGAAAATAAAAAGACATACCACAGAGTAGGAGAAGATATTTGCAATACAGGTATCCGGCTGAGATCCAGAATACATAAATAACTCCTTCAAATCAATATATAAAAGAAGTCCTGTAAATTAATCTTTGAACACGCCAGGAAAAAAAAAATGAGCAAAAGATTTGAATAGGTACTTCACAAAAGATGATATCCAAAGGCCCCCGAAGTGGTCGACATCATTTATCATCAGGGTAAAACAAATAACCACAGTGAGATACTACTACACTAACTCCAGAAAGACTGAAATGGAAAGGACAGACGCTACCAGGTGTTAGTGAGGTTGTTCAGCATCAGGAACCCTCATGCACTGCTGGTGGGGACGTAAGTTGGTACAACTTTGGAAAATCTGCAGTTGGCAGTATCTGTCAAAGCTGAACATAAGTGTACCCTATAACCAGCACTTCTACTCCTGCTTATGTGCAACAGAAATGTGTACGTATGTGCACCAAAAGACATGCACAGGAATGTACGTAGCAGCATTTTTAGTAATAGCCCCAAGCTGGAAATAACACAGTTGCCTTTCAACAGTACTGAAATATTTTTCAATAAATTATATTTATAAAATGGGATACTTTACAGTAATAACAGTGAATGAACCATTGCTGTATTCAACAAATGAATCAGTTTCACAAATGTAATGTGGAACGAAAGAAGCCAGCACAAAAGTACAGTATATAATGTGTGATTTCAGTTATATGAAGTTTAAAAACAGGCAGAATGAATCTGTGGTGTTAAAGTCATTGCTGTGAGCTGGTAGGAGTGACTTTGCAAACGCCCTAGATGGGCTTCCAGTGTGCTGATAGTGTTCTCTCTCTCTCTTTTTTTTTTTTTAACTTAGATGCTGGTTTACATGGGGGGGTTCACTTTGTGGAAATTCATTGAGTTGTGTACTAGTGATTTTTTCCCATTTCTGTATATATAGTCACTTCTGTAAAAAGTTTGCTTAAAAATTAGATTTTCCTTTTGTCCTGTGAAAAGCCTATAGATAGCTTTTCCTCTGATGCATGTACTAATCCTTTGCCTGTCAAAGCTGGTAGGATGTGGGTGTGCATATACATTTATGTGTTTATATATTAGAGATGTCGTATGGGCATGAAGATGCTCTCTTATTAATGTAAATTTGCTTGTCAAGTATTCAACACACTAAGAGTTTCAGACAACCATTGGAAAGGAAAAGTGATAAAAAAAACCCTCCACTGATCACTTTTTAAACCAGCTCTCTGAGAAGAATAAGGAAACTTTCACTCTGCCTCACTGAGCAGCAAATTTGGGATTTGCTCTGCAGATAGAAGAACCTCTTAATTAAATGTTCTCCATCACTAAAGGCTTCATTTTCAGAAGAATGCACCTCCTTTTGACCTTTATTCTTTTTATAAAATTAAGATATAATTGAAATACAACATTACATTAGTTTTAGGTGTACAGCATGATTCAATATATGTATATATTGCAGATGATCACCATAATACGTCTCGTTAACATCCATCACCACACACAGTTACAGAGTTTTTTCTTGTGGTAAGAATTTTTAAGATCTACTCTCTTAGCAACTTTCAAATATATGGTACAGTATTATTAACTGTAGTCGCCATGCTGTCCATTACACCCCCATGTCTTATTGGAAGTTTGTACCTTTTGACTACCTTCACCCATTACCCCACCCCAATCCCTACCTCTGGCCACCACCAATCTGTTCTCTGTTAGGGTTTGGGTTTTTTTTTGTTTGTTTGTTTGTTGTTGTTGTTTTTAATATTCCTCATATAAGTGAGATCTTACAGTATTTATCTTTCTCTGTCTGACTTATTTCATTTAGCCTAATGCCCTCAAGGTCCATCTGTGTTGTTGCAGACGGCAGGATTTCCTTCTTTTTATGGCCGAATAATATTCCATTGTATATATATACCACATTTTCTTTATCCGTTCATCCATCAGTGGTTACTTAGGTTGTTTCCATGTCTTGGCTGTTGTAAATAATGCTGCAATGAACGTGGGCATGCAGGTATCTTTTTGAATTAGTATAGTGCTTTTGTTTCCTTCAGATAAATACCCAGAAGTGGAATTGCTGGATCGTATGGCAGTTCTATTTTTACTTTTTGAGGAACCTCCATACAGTTTTCCATAGTGGCTGCACCAATTCACATTCCCACCAACAGTGCACAAGGGGTCCCTTTCCTCCACATCCTCACCAACACTTGTTATTTCTTGTCTTTTTGATAATAGCCATTCTAGCAGGTGTGAGGTGACATCTCATTGTGGATTTGACTTGCATTTCCCTGATGATTAGTGATGTTGAGCACCTTTTCACGTACCTGTTGGCCATCTGCAGGTCTTTGGAAAATGTCTATTCAGATCCCCTGCTCATTTTATAATCAGATTGTTTGTTGTTTTGCTGTTGAGTTGTATGGGTTCTTTATGTATTTTGGATATTAACCCCTTAGCAGATATATGATTTGCAAATATCTTCTCCCATTCAGTAGGTTGACTTTCCATTTTGTTGGTAGTTTCTTTTGTTGTGGAGAGGCTTTTTATTGACCTTTATTCTTATCATGGAAACTATAAAGAGAGGAACTCTTCATATGATACTAAAAAAATTTTCCCCCTTACTCTATGGAAATCAAACTCAAAGCAAGGTAGTTTAGGAAAACCTAACCTGGATGAGGTAGAAAATCATGTGGCCTTGACGTCTCTCAACTGGTCATATCTCTCAATTCTCAGTCTGGCCTTAGTAAAATTCTTGAAAGTCATCTTAAGATTGCCATGTTGTTTTCTGACCATACCTTCGTAAATCTTCGTTCTCTCTCCCTGGAAGGCCCTTACCTGCCTCATTTACCTCAGTAAACTCCTGGAGCTCATTCTCCACGACACCTTTGAGAGGTAGCCATTCCTCTTGTGTCTTCTCACTCTACCTGTATACTCTGCCATATCACATACTACACATAACTGTTTATTTGTCCTCCAATGCTAGCCTTTTGAGACTTACCAGCTGGCATGTGGTAGGTGTTCAATAAATATTGAAAGAAAGTATGAATGATTTGGCATATTTTCTGAAAAACAATAGCTATTTTCTACGGATTAAAAGTCAATGATAATATTTGATATTAGTAGATACATTTTAGCTTTTTTCAGAAGTGATACTTTGTGTTAATTTCTCAGTAAACCCAGGAATGTATTTACAGCAGGGGGCATATTGTGGCAGTAGGCAAGAGGGGTGCTAACTGGTTCATGTGGGTATCAGACATGAGCCCTTGGCCTCTTTAGCATGGTCCTCTAATAGCTGATTTAATATTAGTGGAATCTCTGGAGAAATACTTTGAAATGCTCTCATTCTATATGCAGAATTTGAAATCGTAAATCTAATGTACAGATCTTGACTGCACAGGGTTTATGGATTAAAATCAGCAGATGAGACTGTGTAGGCGTTAGGACCTTATGACTGGGACAGTGTAGGCATTTTGACAGTGATAATTTTGTTCATCTCAAATATTATAAAATTTAATTCTAGAATATGTTATCTGAAGTTTTATCATTTCACTTCAGCATGTAATTTCTCAAGCCAGTTTTAATTTTAAAAGATCTGAGTAGAATCATTGCCATTTGTCCAGAAGTTTAGACTAATAGGATTAGGATAATAAATTAATAAGTATTGAGTGCCTGCTCAGCGTTTAAAACTGTTAGTATACCTAAAAAGTATGACTTTGACCTTGATGTCAAGCAATCTGTATTTTATTTTATTTACTTTTTAATTTTTTTTGGCTGCGCGGGCTCTTCGTTGTGGCATGCAGGCTCCAGAGCACGTGGGCTCAGTAGTTGCTGCACACGAGCTTAGTAGCCCTGGGGCACGTGGGATCTTAGTTCCCCGACCAGGGATCGAACCCACGTCCCCTGCATTGGAAGGCGGATTCTTGACCACTGGACCACCAGGGAAGTCTCGCAACCTGTATTTTATTGATGACATAAGAAATCACAGATACAAAGTGATTTCTGACTGTTTCTTTCCAACCCCAACTGTCTGTAAATGGGGGGCCAAGCAGAAAAAACAGAGGCTTTGGAGTCCAAACACATCTGGGTTAGAATCTTAGCTTTTAAAAAAATTAAATAACAAATTATATAACCGTGGTCACATTGACATCTCTGGAACTGTTGTTTCTCTGTTTGCAAAGAGAGGTAAGAATATATGCAAGTTGCAGTTTTTTGGTTTTATTTTTGAGAATTAATGACAACCCATATAAAACCCCTGGCACATAATAAGTACACTTAATATGTGTTTGAATGAAAGGAGTAGATAAATAGAGCTTTATTTGCAGTAGTCCACTTAGTCCAGACCATAGATGTCATAATGATAACTAATGTAAGTCAAGCTCCATAATTGATTGGATGGGCAGTCTTGGAAACTGTGCTTCAGTCTTCCCATTGTGGAATAAGGTGACTGACCTTCTGTTTGTTTAAGAATATTGAGGAGAACTTTTAGAAGAGTGTTCATCATAGTTAGCCTGTGGATGACAGTTGTGGATGTGGGTCTGGCCGAGGCTCATCCCGCCCTGGCCCAGGGTAACAAGCACTTAGTTCTCTTCAAGCCTGCATTTCCCCCCAACTCCGTACCCCCCGCCTCCCTGGGCTCAGATTGAAGAATCCAGTAGTCCAGGAAGTGTGCATGCAGAACAAAAAGAAGTACACTCACCTAGTTTAAAAACACCCTGATCAGTGGTGTACACAGGAAAGGTTTCACACGAGGAGTGGCTTATTATGAGTGCACATGGAGTGAAATAAGGAAGTACAAATCTCAGAGATGGGCTAATCATGCTGTGTTCTTCCTCCCCCTGACTGCCCCCCCCCCCGCCATGTGAGTTTCAGTTGTTTATTAGCAAATACTGCATCCTTTGCTGTGTTCTGTAGCAGTTCTGAAGCTTAGTCTGGATGCCTGTATGTTAACTAGTGGGGCATTTTGACTCTGCTGAATGTTCCAGATTGTTTAAATTCTGTTTGGGGCAAATGACTGTTTATCGTACGAAATTATTTTCCTTTCATGTCTATTTTTTCACTGGTGAGTTGGTGCCCTGGAGCTGAGTCTCTGCCCTGCAAACCCAAAATACAGTTTTCCTGGGTGTGTCTTATTTTAATCCACCCCCTTTCATACTATAAGGCTCTGACCTGCCTGGAGCCTTTCCTACTTGGTTACAATTGATGCTTTGTCCTTTAGAGTCATATATGACTAGCCACTGGGTTGATTCAGTGTTCATCTATCAAATATGGCTCTGACAAAAAATTATTTCCCTGGACATGGGCAGCCAAGCTGGAAAATGAAACCCTGGTCCATATTGAGTCATTTAGGGAGAATGAGTAGCAGTTTCAAAATTAGTTAGGACTAAACAAAGAAAAGGTAGGGCCAGCTCCAAAATTGAGAACTAGTCAAAAATCAGCTGGATTTTACTAGAAGTAGACACCTTTGGGGGAACTATCTGTGGTTCAAGAAAGTATGCATACATTGTGCCGTATCTAATGAGTATGGAGGGATAATTTTCTAGAAGTTCATGTTCTTCCCCTGTGGATTATTGATTTCTGTTAATATCCACAGGAATTTCACTACTAATGATGTCAACTTACTCTATATTCAGTCCCTTTGGCCCGGGGACTTAAACTACTTTACATTAATTTTGTCAGTAATTCTTATAACATCCCTGTGTGGGAGCTGCTTTTGAGATGAGGGATGTCAGAACTTGCTCCAGTTTACATAGCAGGTCAGTCTCTGGGATGGAAAATTCGACCCAGGATTTGTGGTTCTAGGCTTAGCATGTTTGGTCACTGAAGTGTGCAGTCTTTCAACTTCACTTCTCTCCCCTTTTCCTCCTCCTTTTTTTCCTCTGCTGGAGGAAATAATATCAAGCAAATAGCGAGGGAATCCGGTCTTCTGAGTGGTTGGAGACTTAGGAATTCTGCCTTTAGGCATGGAGTTTCCAGTCCTTGGCTTGGGATGGAAAGAAACAGCAGAAGACTGAGGACAGTCAGATGTTTTTAATGCTCAGCAGATACTGCTTTGGGTTGGGGGCCAGAGAGAAGGAGGTGAAGCAGTCACTTTGGGGTGGGGTAGAGAGGAGGGTGGAATGTAGGAAGGAGGACGTTTCTCTGTTTTCTTAGTCATAGGACTCTGAATCCCAAGTAGCTAAATTTAGCTCAGGTTCCTGTTGAAAGCATCATTTTTTGGGGGCGGGTGGTAAGGGGAGAACGGAAAACCTTTTTGTGTATCCTGCTCCATGAAGCCAATAGGGAAGCAGGAGGAGGTGAGGTTGCCATAGAGATGGTAGCTGTGTGCAAGGGGAGAGCAGCAGGGTTTAGAATTCCAGGAAGGAAGAGAGAGTGATGTCATCAGATTCCATGGACCAGCCCAGGAACCCCTGTGAGGTTGGTGGGGAGTTGGGTGTGCGTGGGGGGTGGTGGATGGGAGTTTGTGCAGGGGAATTGTGGCTTCAGTAAGGTGTGGGGAGTCCAGTTCAAGCACAGAGGTTGGTTGTGTGGAATCGTGCTGATCTGCGTTAATGCCTGCTTTTTAAAAATCTGTAAATCATTCTGAATTTGCAGAATATTTTCTTTGTTGAAAAGGATATATTCATTTAACAAAGGAGCTAATCTAGATGTAGAAATATAATACCTTTTTAGAGTTACATTCCCTGTAGTATTTGTGTGTGCCTTTATCCTCTGTACGTGAGGGTATTTGTGCACCTATTTTGGATATATAGTTGCCTTTGTAGGATGCCTTTTATGGTGCTGCATGCAGTTAAATGCTTTATTAATGCCTGATTATTATATTTATTTTTCTACGGATGGGTGTGTATAAATAAAGCACACTTTTTATTTTTAAAAAATCTGAAAGAAAATCAAAGCCATTGCTTTTGCAGCAGAAAGGAGAACTGCGTGCTTCAGGACAGTTGTTCTGAACGTATGCGTGCGTGTCCCTACTGATAGTGAAGGGCAAATGTGTTTCTTTTGGAATGAGTGAGGGGCTAATATTTTTAAAAACAAATATAACAGAGTCTGTGCATCCAGATGAGTATTATCCTTCAAAATAGTCACTTTGACTCTGGTGATACAGCCACTGCGCAAAACATGAACTCTCCTTTGGAATCAGCTTCAGAGATGAGTGATGAGAAAAACATTTTTAATATCTAACATCACATTTTTTATTTAAAAAGAATACCTAGCTTGATCAGACACTGGATTTCTTTGAATTGGCTTTTCCTGATTTGGGGTTGTCAAAAAAATCAAATCTATGTTCAAATGATGAGCTTTTGTCCCAGTTAAAGATATTTAAAGTCATAGGTTTAGGTTCTGAAGGCATTTTCATTTTCAGATCAAGAGCTCCTAGATTATGTAGTTTAGCAGTGGCTGCATGAATGATGGCAGCATCTGAGGAATAAGAGCATAGCCTTCTCAGGGCACAGTCTTCTGAGGTGACCCATTTGAACTTATTTGTTCAACTGTGTCTGTTAAAATCAGTGACATTACCATTGGGTGATCGAAGCAGCATTTTGTGGTGTGTCTGAGGGCACAGACTGAGGAACCAGATTGATTCAAGTGTGCACCCCTGTTCTGCTGCTCAGTGACTGACCTTGGACAAGTAGCAGTCTCTTGGTGCATTGGTTTCCTTGTGTCTAAAATGGGGATGATAGTGCTATAAGTACCAACCTTACAGTGTGGTGCTGAGGGAAAGTAAACTAATACAGAAAACACTTAGACATTTGGTATGTTCTCAATCAGTGCTTCCTTTGGCTATTGTCATTAATAATTAATTATACATTTCTTTGAATTACAGAATTATGAGGTAGAAGGTTTCAGACACCCTGAATGCCCAGGAGGGAGGGGCCTAGGAATCTAATTTTTAAGTGATTCCCAGATGATTATGATGAACAGCCAGGTTTGGGAACCGCTGTGTGTAATCTGTTTTGAGTATGGCCCAAGCACTAGAAGTGTCATCATTTCCTGAAATCTTATTAGAAATGCAGAATCTCAGGTGCCACCCCAAACCCAATGAATCAGAATCTGCATTTTTAACAAGATACCTTGCAGTGACCTGTATGCATGTTAAAGTTTAAGGAACACTGCTTTTCTTCTACCAGTGGGAGTAATTGGGTGATAACTAGAGGTTAAAGATGGATTATCTCTCAGTTATTCTCATTGGTAGAAGAGAAACAGTCAGGCTAAGCCAGTGTGTAGATGAGCCTGCACTTCCCTTCCCTGTTGCTTAGCCTAGGGATAAGTGCTTTTCTGTACTAAGTCACTGTGTACCATGTAACAGAAAGAAGAGTGTTATAATCGTGCCTCTGCCTCTACCACTTACTAGTTGTTTGGCCTTGATCTAGTCATTCAACCTCTCTGAGTCTCAGTGTCCTCACCTGATAACGGAAATAATACCTAGACCATGCAATAATGTGCATAAAGTATCTAGCACATTGCAGTGTCTGCACACATTAGTGCCTCCCCCCTCCCCCACCCCCTTCCCCCTTTCAGTGGTGATCTGTGTAGTAGTAGTTCTGTTCCCTCAGAAGGGGCCACCAGTCGAGACTCAACACCATCCTCTCTGGGTAGTTTCCTTGCCTCTTGCCCTTCTTTGAGCTACCTCGAACATCTCATTATACTACAGAAAACCGTACGTATAGTTTTCTTTGCCACTTTTTTCTATTAAGTGCCTTTTACTTAATGGAGACTATCTAAGAGGGCTGGAAGAGCTATAGGAGTTGAATAGTGGAGCTGGTATAGGAATTAAGGTGTGATGAGATCTGATAGAGGCAGCCCTTTCATGAATTCTTAGTAAGTTGACCATATGTTTTAGAAAATTAATTTGTATTTTAAAAAAATTGCTGTTTAAAAAAAAAACCCACCATGAATTCATATGATTTCATTTAAAGTCTTCTAGACTAGTTGCAAGCAAGAATTAACATGGCATTTATCAGAAGATCCTTGAATTGTAATGAGCATTATCTTTTTTCTGACCAGGGAATTAATATGATAAGGGGAAGTTCAGGGACTTGCTCTGGGGACACCAGAAGTAGATGGCAGAGAGTTTAGGTCAGAGGACTGGCAATCGTAGCAAGTAGGGCATTGGAAGCAACAGCAGGAGTAGGAGATAGAAAGGCCCATTGTCACTCAGCCATACAAATCTTAGGGGACTGAGGGATAAGGCAGGATTGTGAACTCAAAGCGTATAATGAAAATTGTTATAACAATAGCTTTCCTCTATGGGGGGGTACACTCCTAGGTGCTTTGTATATATTACGCGTAATCTTAACATCTCTGCAAGGTACAGGCATAATAGATCAGAGAGGTTGAGTAACTTGCCCTAAGTCACTCAGCTAATAGCAACAGAGCTCGTTTGAAATCATGTTGAATAGCAATGTGAGTGATGAGACTGTTTTAAAAGCTAAATTGAAATAGCAAATATATGCCAGTTAAAGTAAAATTTATTTTGTCTATATTGACCTTTATGGCTAAAGGGTTAACATGTTAGCCTATCTCAGAGGGATTTTTGGAATGTTGCAGAATTATCCTTTTGGGATATATTTCCTTTATACTCTGAGGCTAATAAAAAGGTATCTTTTTTTTTTTTTAAGTCTGCAGTTCAGTGAAGCAGCAGTTTCAACTGAATATCACTATACAAGAGTTGTTTGACCATGGGATTTTGACTATGACCCATGATAAGAGATCCATTTTACGTGACAACCTAGTGTATAGTTAGATGTTTATCTGTATATATGTGACCAAAACACGTTTCATGGAATAATTTTTACCCTTACTAAACATGAGGTACTTGATTCTTTCTTTCTGTTTAAAAATTCTATTGTAGTCCAGTATAGTGATTCTTAAAATGTGGTCTATGGACCTCACTTCCCCCGCCCACAAAGGTACCCAAGAACCTTTTAGGGGGGTCTTCAAGGTCAAAACTCTTTTCATAACATTAAGATGTTTTTTGCCTTTCCTACTATGTTGACATTTGCACTGGTGTTGTGTAAGCAATGATGGGTCGTCCTAGAGTGAATCAAGGCACCGGCACCAAACTGTACTGGTAGTCATTATTTTTTTCACCACCACACCCTTGCACTTAAAGGAGGGGTGAAAAAAGTCAGTTTCATTGATATTATATAATGAAATGTGTCAATAATGAGAAGATCTTTATAACTTAGTGAACCAGTATTTTAGAAACAAACAATGCAAGATGTTACGTAATCATGATAGGTGAAAATTCATTCAAAATGCAGGACAGGCCAATGGGTTTTATGAAAAAAATTCATTGATATGGTTTCAGATGTCACACTGCAACTAACTTTTAAGGAACTGTTACTTTTCAAGTTTTGGTATAATATTAAGGAAGAATATCCATAGGTATGTGAAAAGACTATTAAAGTACTCCTACTTTTTCCAAATACATATCTGTGGAAGGCCAGATTTTCTTCATATACTTTCACCAAAATAACATATCACAACAGATTGAATGCAGAAGCAGATATCTTAGCCATTTTCTGTTAAGTGGGATGTGAATGATATTTGCAAAAACAAAATGTAAAACAATGGCACTGTTCTCACTAAATTTTTTGTTTTATAAAATATAGTTAATTTTCATAAAATGTTTTATGTTACCATAATGGTTTATTTTTGGTATTTTAAAGTGAATTAACAAATATTTTAAAAATTATGCAGTTTCAGTTTCTAATAGGCAAATACTAATCCTTTTTAACTCCCATAAACAAAAGTTCTTTGGGATCTCTAGTAATTTTTAAGAGGGTAAAGGGATTCTAAGACCCGAAAGTTTGAGAGCTGCTGCTCTCATTATTTTTATTTTTTAATAATGGTTGAGATCTCTTAAATTAAATCAGTCATGAATGGGTCTTGACTCAGTTTGAAAATACACTGAGCCAGAGTTACAGGAATTGCATTGTGAAGGCAGGTAGCACTTTGCTAGATTTTACTAAAGTTGAGTCGATGTGGGAGAACACCCTAAGGTGCGAAGTAAATTGAGTAAAGTTTAGATCTGGAAATTAGCTATTTGCAGTCATCCTTCAAACCCCATCCAGATCTTGCCTCCCATGACTTCCCGTGTTTGTAATTTCTTCATGCCTTTCTCACTCCATTATCAACTTTGTACACTTGTTCCCTCTGGACCTTATATTTACATTTTATTGCATGATTCATGTTGTGCTTGTTTACATGCCTGTCTCTCTTACTAGACTATGAGTTCCTTAAGAAAAGAATCAGTAACTTATTTGTCTTTCTATTTCTGCCATAGTGCCAGACATATGAATGTCCTTCAGTAAATATTTGTTGAAGGAATAAATAAATGGGGAGAAAAAGGGAATGACCAGGTGAGGCCAGATTTAGAGTGTTTGGAACTTGATCATGTAAGCAATGGAGGGCCATTAGCATGGGAGTGATATGAGTGGTGTTTGATGAATTACCCTGGCCTGGTAAGAAAATTGGGAAGAGGTGGATGGAGACTGCTGGACCAGCTAAGAAGCTGTTATTCAGTTATTTAGGCTTCACTCAGATGACCCAGGCCTGGATTAAGGTGAATGCTTTTGCCAGAGGTAATGAAATATATGTGTCCTGAAAAATATTTACAATAACAGAAACATAATAATACCCCTATTACCTAATATTTATTGCATACTTATAATATCCTGAATACAGTTTTAAGGGCTTTATGTGTATTATCTCATTTAATCTTCACAGCATCCTTGAGAAGGTACTGTTATTATTCCTAATTTTTTTTTTTTTTAAATTTTATTTATTTATTTATTTATTTATTTATGGCTGTGTTGGGTCTTCGTTTCTGTGTGAGGGCTTTCTCTAGTTGCGGCAAGCGAGAGCCACTCTTCATCGCGGTGCGCGGGCCTCTCACTATTGTGGCCTCTCCTGTTGCGGAGCACAGGCTCCAGACGCGCAGGCTCAGTAATTGTGGCTCACGGGCTTAGTTGCTCCGCGGCATGTGGGATCTTCCCAGACCAGGGCTCGAACCCGTGTCCCCTGCATTGGCAGGCAGATTCTCAACCACTGCACCACCAGGGAAGCCCTATTCCTAATTTTTGATGGTTAAGTGAAAACAATTACGTATTCGTTGTTGAAAAATTAGAAAGTACAGATAGGCAAAAGAAAAAAAAAAATGTATGTCACTCTATAAACCCAAACTCAACACCAAGACATATAATCACTAAACATTTTGGGATACATCCTTTTAGACTTAAGGAAAAAAAAGTTATGTGTATGTGCTATAAATGCCTGAATATGAGGAAACTCTATATAAGGCTTTAAGTTGTTTTTCCATTGAAACGACAAGCCAACCTAAATATATAAATTTTTAGGGATGTTGATGAAATAGGCAAATGTCTTTAAAATACTGATTTTATTTATGCACACATGCCTATTCAAAGTCTTATATAATAATTTAGAAACATTTTATTTTCTATGGTTTTAGGAAGAAAATTTATACATACTCTATGGCATCAGTATCTGTATCATTGCTTAGAACCACTTTGAGTCTTCAAGTAGTTTTCCAGGGTATATATTGAGATGTGGCACTTTTTTGAATCCATATCTGTTGTAGTCACTGATGATTTTATTTCAAGCTACAAGTACCCATTCAAATAACATCATTATCACCATATTGTATACTGCATTGCTTTTCAAAAAATGTTTTTATTGAGATGAAATTCATATAACATATAATTAGTCTTTTAGAAGTGAACAATTTGGTGGTACTTAGTACATTCACAGTATTGTGTAGACACCACCCCATCTAGTTCCAAAAATTTTTATCACCCCATACCTATTAAGCAGTCACCCGCCATTAAGCAGTCATCCTCCATTTCCCCTTCCTTCTATCTGCTTTGTGCCTCTATGAATTTACCTATTCTTGGTATTTCATATAAATGTAATTATACAATATGAGACCTTTTGTGTCTGGCTTTTTTCATGTACCATCATGTTTTAAAGGTTCATTCATGTTGTAGCATGTATCAGCACTTTGTTCCTTTTTAAAGCTGAATAATATTCCTTTGTATGTGTATACAATTATTTATTTATTCGTTCATTGATGGACATTTGTGTTATTTCCACATCTCAGCTATTTTGCATAGTGTGTACAAGTACTTATATGAGTACTTGTTTTTAATTCCTTGGGGAATATACCTAACAGTGGAATTGCTGGGCCGTGCGGTAGTTCGATATTTAACTTTTTGAGGAACCGCCAGGCTATTTTCTTTAGTAGCTACACCATTTTATATTCCTACCAGCAGTGTACAAGAGTTGGTCAATTTATTTTTAATGAGGAACACAATATGATGGGGAAAGTAAAGAGAAAATATGTGTGGCCTTCGAGTTTATTAGAGCTTTGTATTTCAGATTTTGCTTGATGGACTTATTAAATATTTAGCATCATTTCAGCGCCAAGAATGAAATTTAGCTTAGGGAGATGTATCTAATCTATTTTAAGTGGCAAACAGACTAAGAAGTGAAGATCAGAGAAGTGAAAGAAGGGAAATTTAAATAGACTGTAAAATTCCTTGAGGGCAAAGGCCCTATTCATCTTTGTATCCTCTGCATTTAATAAAATACTTGGCATGTCATAAGCTGTATTGGGGGGGGTGTCCCCAAGACTTCCCCAGCTCCAATGATCTGCTAGGATTTACAGAATTCATTGTATAGACATACTCATGGCTATGATTTATAACAGTGAAAGGATACAAAGCAAAATCACCAAGGGAAAAATTGCATGGGGTGAAGTCCAGAAGAAATCAGGCTCCAGCTTCCTAGAGTTCTCTTGCAGTTGAGTCACGCAGGATGTGCTTACTTCCTTCAGCCAGTGGTGGCAGTGTTGTCTGCCAGGGAAGCTCATTAGACTTAGTGCTGAAATTTTTCTTTTTGGGGCACGGCTGGGAAAGGTTGTTCACATAGGCACTCTCTGCCTAGCACATGCTCAAATTCTAGACTCCCAGGAGGAAAGCAGTGTTCGGCATAAACCGTATTGTTTGCACAGTTTAGGCACAGTGAGCCACTCTTACTAGTTCTGGGAATAGAACCCTCCTGATATCTAAGTTCCCAGGCACCAGTCAAGGCCAACCAACAAACTGCCCTTTCTAAGTATAGCAGCCAGGACTGCTTTGTTCATTCTTTTCCGGTACATAGATGTTTAGTTCTTTAAAAAGTGTTGCTAGGTTCTGTGAAGAAAAATAAATGCTATAGTAGGGAACCAACAGGGACTTGAGTATAAGACCAACCTGGATTTGCATTATTGTAGACAAATTGCATCATTTTCTGAGCCTGTTTTCTTAATATTGAGAGAGATATTACAGAGTTTTAGTGAGAATACAAAGTGATAACGTATAGAAAACATGAAGCATAATGACTGTCCTGTGTGAAATAAGTGGCTATTAGCATTTTGTTTCAGCTCATCTGTACCGATCTGGGTCCAGTCAGGATAAAGAGACTATAAGTAATTTAGACAAGGAATTTAACATAAAGAATTGTTTACTCTAACAGCAGATTGAATTAATAAGGGATTGGCTTGTAAGAAGTAAAGAGAACTCTAAGGAATAGCAGATGTAATACAGTAGATATAAAATAATGTAATAATATGATTGATAGATGATAATATATCATTAGTATAAAGTTAATTTATAACAGCAACTATCCTTAGGGCTGAGATAAAGCACCCCCAAAATGAGCTGTCTCTTTAAAAAAAGATGGGGTATTTGGGGTAGAAGTGGTGAGTGTAACAAAGAGCTACTGTCTGTCAGTTTTCTTGATGGGGAGGTGGGACGAATTACCCTATGTTTTATTTTATTCTATTGTAGTGTGAAAGTTTAGTCTACCAGTTACCCATTGGACCTTCTGTTGGGCCTGTGTTGTTAGATACTACCAGATTCATATCCCTTGTAAGCCCTCTTATCTTTGGGTACCTTGAACCCTGTATGGTTTGGATGCGGAATGATGTCCTGTGGTTGCTAAGCAGTCTCTCTTCCTGACCCTACTTGTTGCTAGGATTTGTTTTTGTACATAATAGCATGGGAACTTAGGTACATCTTCAGTTCCTGTGGTGTTCCCTTCCATGTCCCTGTTCAAAAGTAGGCTTACTACTTGAAAAACAGTAACTTGGGCTGCAAAACAAGGTAATGAAATACCCTGGGAATTTGCTTTTGATTCTTTTTTTTTTGATTTGCTTTTTTTTTTTTTCCCCTAGCCATTATGGTCTAAATCAGTCTTTCCCTCCATTGCTAAATGTAAGGTAATGTGAAATTAATTTTCAGTTGGGAGTAAGTCAGTGAAAAATTTGGGCTTGTACCATTGCCCAAGCTTTGTTTGTTAGAGGATAGCTTCATTCTTACTTTCCTTTGCTTCCTTTTACTTTCCTCTCCCCAAATTGCATGGTGGCAAGAATTTATTTTGTTCCATTCTCAGTATTTTTCTTCCCCTTCCATTTTGTGAAATGGGTTTGATTTTGTTAGACACAAAAGAAAAACAATAGGGTGGGTTAAGTTTTTTTTTCTGATTGCTTGGTATAACTTCCTTGTGCATTTCCAGTTTTCTGCACCTGCTCCTAGACAACCCTCATCATTGATGGAGGCCAGTAAGAAATACTCTTGTAATAAATCTCTGGACGCTGAACACATGACCTGTTAAGTAGGTGAAACGAAGGGAGATGGCAGAGTGGTGTCTTCCCTAGGCTCCTCAGTTAGTATTTTATTGATATTGCTTAGGATTTATAGCTAGTATGTTATTTTTTTAAATTAATTTATTTTATTTTTGGCTGTGTTGGGTCTTCGTTGCTGCACGCAGGCTTTCTCTCGTTGCAGTGAGTGGGAGCTACTCTTCATTGCTATGTGCGGGCTTCTCATTGCAGTGGCTTCTCTTGTTGCGGAGCACGGGCTCTAGGCGCTCGGGCTTCAGTAGTTGTGGCACGCAGGCTCAGTAGTTGTGGCTCGCGGGCTGTAGAGCGCAGGCTCAGTCGTTGTGGCTCATGGGCTTAGTTGCTCTGCAGCATGTGGGATCTTCCCGGACCAGGGATCGAACCTGTGTCCCCTGCAATGGCAGGCGGATTCTTAACCGCTGTGCCGCCAGGGAAGTCCTGCTAGTATGTTATATCACTGCTATATTTCTGTACCGAAAGCAGGGCTTTGTTGATTTTCAGTTTTGTTAAGTCCTCTTAGTACCTCTCTTTTAACTGTATTTTTTAAATACAGTTAACTGCTTAAGGAAGCAGTTCTTTTCTGTTGTACCTCCCAGGTGCAGTATTCTGGGTAATTTTCATTTGGAATGGGCAAATATATTGGCCCATTATGTATATCTAAATAATCATTTAGAAATGATGTTGATTTTCAGAATGCATTTAGAAAAGTAGCTTTAAAATCCATTGTGTCTTTTCAGCATGCATCAGTCCATCACAGTGTGAAGGTCTTGTCCTCCAATAAGAGGTTAGAGGCTATTACCCACTCAACTCTCCACCCCCCCACCCCCAAATCCCATACACACTTTTCCAAAAGATCTTCTGGAGTCCTGTCGTTCTTCTTATAGGTGTTAGTTATGTTATCAATCACATTATTTTATAATTATTTTGACTCACAGCTCCTCAAGGGCAGGGATACCAGCACTGTACTTGTCATAGAGCAGTTGTTGAATCCACTTGTACCGAATGAATGAAGATTCTTCTGCTTAAATGGATTTTTCAAACATAGGTGCAATGGGAGCTTCTAAGCAGCTAGTGAAGAATACAAATGTCAGGTAATATTTTTCTTCACTTCCTTCAGTGTCCGTTGTACGTGCACGATCCATCACAGTTGCTGTATTTGCCAGTTACTTAAGGATCCTTCTGTTACTCTTTCACACACTCACTTACCAGAAGCTTCTAAACAGGTTTCATTGCTATCTCTGTAGTAAAATTCTTATGGTTGGTATTTTATTTCTTATATATTCTTTTTATTTTTGAGCAGCTTCTGTGCCTTGGCAGTCAGTTTCTAAGTCTTTCAGTCTTACTAGGTCAATAACTCTTGCTTATAGCAGTATAGCTGCCTTTCCTCTTTGGAGTTTAACACATCTGATTTCTGTCCCATCTGTTCCATTAGCTTGCCTTGTAATTCCATGTCTGCTATAAATTTCAGTTATTTATGTATAACTGAATCACTTTGCTGTACACCTGAAACTAATACAACATTGTTAATCAACTATACTCCAATATGAAATAAAAATTTTAAAAAATAATAACTTTCAGTTATTATTTTTACACTGATTAAAAACTCAGATCTGCATGTTTTTAGACAATCATAGTAATCTCTACCAGGACCAGTACTGGTTTGTACTAGTTGTCATGAAGTAGCAGAAGTACTGGGAATAGAGTTAAAAGACCTAAGTCTGAAGGCAGCTCAGCCACTATCATTAGCTATTTGGCCTTGAGCAAATCATTTAATCTCTCTGAAATTCAGTTTTGTCATCTGTAAAATGAGGGTTATAAAACCTATTTTCTGCATCGTGAGAACTAAATAAGATTATGTGAAGGTGTTTTGTACATTATAAAACACTGGTAATAGTGACTTCTTTGGTTCTTTTTTATGCTCTAAGTAATACATGAATTTTACATTTTGTAAATTCAAATAATTCAGATAAAGCATGCCCTATCGACCTTCCACAGATCTTATTCTTCTCCCTAGAGGGAACCACTGTTAGAAGTTTGTTGTATATCCTCCTAGATCTTCTCTATGCATTTATTTACTTTTTTATATGCATGTAGAAATACCTCTTTTTGTATTGTGATTTAAAGGAATAGCACACCGACTGTTTTGCTGTCATTTAATATGATTTGAGATAGTTCATTGAGATTTTACCTTTTAAAACACTTGCAGTTTAACAGAGGATGTTGAATAGTCAACAATATCAACAATAGTTGATAACACTACTTCCCTATTATTGAGGTGCTTTTTAGTTTTTCAGTGTTGTAAACAGCACTGCATTGAAAAATCTTTGCACATGCTTCTTTGAGCACAAGTTCAGGTGATTCTCTAGTAGATAAAGAGATGAGAGATATGAAATTACAAGAAGGTATGAGTATTTAATATTTTAATAATTATTGTCAAATTGCTTTCCAAAAGTGTAGTCCCAGTATGCTTATCTTCCTACTATTAGATGTGAAGATATCTATTTACTCTTCTTCCTGCCAATTTGTCATATTTTCATTTTCATATTTGTCAGTCTATGGGTGGAAAGTGATACCTCAACTCTAAATGTTCACAGGCAGCAGTGGTTTGTGAGTATAACTGGAAACAACTTAAATATCTATTAACAGGAAAACAAGAGGGGTAAATAAATTGTGACATAGTCATAAGATAGAATATTAAGCAGTAGTCAAAATTAGTGAAATATAGTGACATGAGTAAGTGGAGATAAAATCTCATAATATGAGAAAAAAGGAAATTGCTATACAATAGGATTCATTTCTATAAAATTCAAAAACATGCAAAGTTCATGCATTTTGAAGGGACAGATATATACGTGGTAAAATTAAAAACGAAAGCAAACCTTTGTCGTTAAGTGTAGTCCACTTTCAGAGAGGCGGTGGTGTCTGAGTGCTGGAGAGTTCCAGGTAGCCTCGGGTGAGGGATGGGGAAGAAAGGAGGACTACTTTGCTAAGCAGGTGAAGGAGGAAGTCCGTTTCCTCTGGCACATCTCTGTGTACCTGTTACATCTGTCTTTGCTGTTAAAGTTTTTGACAATACTTGCTTGTAGGAATGTACTTTTTTTTTTCCTTACAAAAAGTTTTCTGCATTGTTGAACTCAAGAATATAGTTTATACATGGGATATCTCTGGGAGTGACAAATCTTTGTTAGTGATGCTTTTGGGTGTTTTTGATGACTTTCTTCATCCTATAACTCCTTCCTCAGACAATCTTGAAATTTACTGTAGAGGAATAATATGGAATGGTTATTAGAGAATTTGATAAAGCAGGAGGAACAGGGGCTTTGGAGTCCAACAGACCTGGGTTAAAAGTTTGACGTTTCCACCTATTATCTGTGCTTTATTATCTCCTTCTCTTTGCCACTTTCTCTTACTCCTCCCCTCCATCCTGAAACCATGCCTGATTGGTTGCTCAGTATCTAGTGGTTATTATCACATTTATCATCATCATTGTTAAAATCTGTAGAGAATGGTATTGAAGTAAATGTATAGACTCCAGAACAAACAAGGCACTTGGGGATTTCGGAAGGAGCCCTGTTCTTTTTGTTATGGTCTAAGCTGCGTGTGTCTCTCCTGTAAAAATTTGTAGGAAAATAGCCAGCCAACATTGCCTATTATTATTATTTTTAAATAACAGGTTTATTGACCTATAATTCACAGACCATAAATCTCACCCTTTTAAAGTGTTTTTAGTGGTTTTTAGTGTTTTGTGGTTTTAAGCAAAATCATAGACTTGTGAGTCCATCATCACTAATTCCAGAACATTTTCATCACCAAAAGTAAAACCCAGTACCCATTGGCAGTCACTCCCTTTAGTCCCTGGAGCTACTAATCTACTTTCTTTCTCCATAGATTTGCCCCTTCTGAATATCTCATATAAATGGAATCATATAATTTGTGGCCTATTGTCTCTGGCTTTTTTCACTTAGCATGATGTTTTTAAAATTCATCTTTGTTGTATCAGCACTTCATTCCTTTTATTGCCAAATAATATTCAGTTATAGATATACAATACTTTGCCTATCCACTTATCAATTGATGGACATTTGGATTATTTCAACTTTTTGGCTATTATGAAATAATTCTGCTATGAACATTTGTGTACAAGGCTTTGTGTGGATGTATGTTTCCAGTTTTCTTGGTTATACCTAGTGTGGAATTGCTGGGTCACATGGTAACTCTTTTTTAACATTTTGAGGGACTTCCAAACTATTTCCAAAGTGCCTGCACCATTTTATAGTCCCAACAGCAATGTATGAGATTCCGGTCTCTCCACGTTGTTGTTATCACTTGTTATTGTCTGACTTTTTGATTATAACCATCCTAGTGGGTGTGAAGTGTTATCTCATTGTGGTTTTGATTTGCATTTTCCTAATGACCAACAGTGTTGAGTATCTTTTTATGTGCTTATTGGCCATTTGTATATCCTGTTTGGGGAACTTCCTGTTTGCAACTTTTGCCCACTTAAAAATTTGGGTTGTCTTTCTGAGAGTTCTTTTTTTTTTTTTTTTAATATTTATTTATTTATTTGGTTGCACCGGGTCTTATTTATTTATTTATTTATATATTTATGGCTGTGTTGGGTCTTCGTTTCTGTGCGAGGGCTTTCTCCAGTTGCGGCGAGCGGGGGCCACTCTTCATTGCGGTGCGCGGGCCTCTTCACTATCGCGGCCTCTCTTGTTGCGGAGCACAGGCTCCAGACGCGCAGGCTCAGTAGCTGTGGCTCACGGGCTTAGTTGCTCCGCGGCATGTGGGATCTTCCCAGACCAGGGCTCGAACCCGTGTTCCCTGCATTAGCAGGCAGATTCTCAACCACTGCGCCACCAGGGAAGCCCTGAGAGTTCTTTTATATTCTGACTACAAGTCCCTTATTGGACAAAGGATTTGCAAATATTTTCTCCCATTCTGTTAGTTGTCTTCTCACTTACTTGATGGTATCTTTTCTTCCCCAGCTTTATTGAGACATAATTGGCATTAACATTGTGTAAGTTTAACATGTACAACTTGTTGGTTTGATACACTTAATATGTTGCAAAGTGATTACCACCATACCTTTAACTAACACCTGCAACATGTCACATAATTACCATTTATTTTTTGTGGTGAGAACATTTACAATCTACTCTCTTAGCAACTTTCAAGTATATCATTCAGTATTGTTAACTATAATCACTCTGTGTACATTAGATCCCCAGAATTGATGGTGTCCTTTGAAGCACAAAAGTTTTAAATTTTGATGAAGTCCATTTATCTATTTTTCGTCATTTGTGTCTTTGTAGTCATATTGAAGAAACCATTGCCTATCCAAAGGTCATGAAGATTTAATCCTTTGTTTTCTTCTAAGAGTTTTATGATTTTAGGTCTGTGATCTATCTTGAGTTAATTTTGTATATGGTGTAAGATAGAGTTCCAACTTTATTCTTTGACATGGCATATCCAGTTGTCCCAGCACCATTTGTTGAAAAGGCTATTCTTTCTTCCATTGCTTTTCTTGGCACCCTTTTGAAAACTCAGTTGATTGTAACTGCAAGAGTTTATTTCTGGACTCTCAGTTGTAGTTCATTGGTCTGTACGTCTGTTCTTAGGCAGTATTACACTGTCCTGTTTACTGTAGCTTTGTAATGTGAGTCCTTCAACTTTGTTCTTTCTCGGGATCATTTTGGCACCTGTAATTTTTAAAGGCAGTTATCTTTGGTGTACTCTCTTTAGGGAGACTTAATTTATAAATGTCCAAAATAGAGATTTAGGGAAAAAAAGGAGAACTTGGGTTGTCTATGATTGAGTCAGCAACTGAATGCCTAATAATTTCTGGTTATTGAACCTCATTTATTTATTTACACATTCTTCTGTATGTCCACCATGTGTTAGACACTGTGCTAGGTTGTGGGGAAACCATGATGAACAAGACATGGGGTCTGTGCAGGGAGCTTAAGTTGACACCTGGCTTTCATGTTTTTGAAAGGAGTGTGGACTTTCGATGATCAAAGATATGGATATAATCATAGCAGATGTACCATCAGGTGGCAGGTTTACTCTCGTCATAAATGAAGGTCCTATCAATGAAAATTCTTCTTAACTTACTGTTCTGCTAGTAGGAATGGAAGAAGAGGATGCATATCTTTCAGATAGCTGTGTTGAGCACCTTGGAAAAACTATGAAAGCACTGTGTTCTCATTTACACCTTTGTGTGCACATGTATCTCCTCCCATTTAAAAGTTCCCTTGAAGGCAAGGGGCTTGTTTTACTGACTTATTCTGTCAGTCATCTAAACAGAACTTTGAAAATATTAGGTATTCAATATATGTTAACTGAATAATTGAATGAGTCAAGTAAGCCATAAGTGAGTGCTCATATTGTATGACATTGTATTAAATTAGGGTTTGCATAGCTTTTATTCGCTATCATTCTTGCCCTCAAGGATCTTGATCTAATGGTTAATGTGAGGATGAGGCACTCAGTATGAAACACCTTTACAAAAAGAAGATGTATTAAATTATAAATAATATGAAAAGTAAATTGTACAAATAACCCAGTAAATTTTAACTTATTACACATATTAGGAGTCACTTGAGTTCATAGGATGATGTAGGATGGTAGAGGAAGTCCGGAACAGAGGTGGACTTTCATCTAGGTTTAAAAGAACTGAAGGAAAGCAGATTGATAGAGGGGAGGGACTAAAACTTTACCAGGTCAAGAGACAGTTCTCAGTAGGGGTGGTACTGTCTCCTTCCTAACAAGGGGACTTTTGGAAATGTGTGGAAGTTTTTGGTTTTCCTAGTGTTCAGGACACTGAAAGCCTACTGGCTTTTAGAAGTTAAGGGCCGGGCGTACTAGAGTCCCACGGTGTGAAGTTAGGAATTGATCTGCCCCAAATCCCAGTAGTGCTCTGTTTGAGATACACTGAGAAGGAAACATGTAGCTGTACAAGGAGGAACGTGGTGCTTATGAATAGTGCTCCTAAGCAAATACTGTTTTTTATTTGTTTTTGTTTTTTTGATATCATACGTGCTAAACTGAGAGATGTATATAGTTAGGTAGACCACCTTAGGAACTGGTGCAGGAATTTATGTTTGATCATTTTGGATGATTTTGATGATTCTCAACACTTTCTTTTGTCTTACGGTTTTCTTTTCTTTCCTTTGTCTTAGAACGAGCCTCTGACCCCAGGTTATCATGGATTCCCAGCACGGGACAGCCAGGTTGGTATAAGCTGTTTATAACTCAGATAATGTGTGTGTGTGTGTGTGTGTGTGTGTGTGTGTGTGTGTGTGTGTGTGTGTGTGTGTGTTATCTAAGGATGCTATGATAGAGAGCATTTCCTGAAATTATTTATTTTGGAGAGTGATATGGTTAATTTCAGCAATGAATTTACATTTAGAGATATAATAAAATATATTTCTTAACCCTAAAAATATTGTAATCACATTATTGAAATTGTGGATATTATAGGGGGAAGGTCACTCAGGCACAGTTGTAATTGCTTGTTTTTTCTTCTCCAGGCTGTATGATAATTTTTTAACCTGGTTTTCTTGATGTCTCATAATTCTAAATGTTAGACTTGTCTCTTTATTCCCAGCCACTTAGCCCCTGCCTGCACAGACTTTTTGAGTCCCTGCAATAATCTGCAACAAGAAAATTCCATTCTCCTCCCTGGGGGAATTCAACCTTATGGTTTTAATCAGGGAAGGCTTTCTTGAGAGAGGGAAGTTTCTGCTGCCTTTCTTTGTTAGATAGGGAGGATGATTGGAAAAAGCCCAGGCTTTATTGTGGGTTAGAGCAAAACTGTTTCCTGCCAGGATATCCTCGGTATGGTTTAGGTGAGTGTGTCAAATGCTTTCCCTATCCTTTTGCTATTTGGAGCAGGTGAGGCTGACACAGAGTTAGGGTAGAACAGGTTTGGCTGCCTCAGAGAAATGGTGTGGCTTAAGACACCTAGCCTCTTTGCTATTTGGGGATATTGATCTTCTTCAGGAGATTTAAAATGGTAGCTCCTAGAAACATCTCTCAATTTCTAGCCATCATTTATAGCTTTGAATGTCTATCCGCCATTCCTTATAGGGTTGTCCAAAAAAAGCCACCATTATTAGGCTTGTCCAAGGGATATGTCATCAGAGTGCTAAACCAAAGGGTTGACATAGCTCCCCTTTCCAGAACTTAATTAAATCTCATCAAAACCCTGAAGCTGATCTTAAAAAACCAGGATGGCCCCATAATCAATAGTCACCTATTTGAGGGCCTTCCAGATTGAGAGTATTTGCCCAGTTCTGGTACTTTTGGTGTTGTGTTGGCATCAGACTGGTCCCAGGTAGGGTATGGAGAAAAGGGGGGAGAGAAAATGCTGCTCATCTCTGTGTTCATCTCCCAGTGGGATCATCATTGTCGGAATTGAAGATTGTCCTATGGAAGCTCTTGGTGAAAGATACGGTCATTTACCCCAAACCTAAAGAGAATATAGAGGGTCTTTCTTTTATTTCGTTCTGCTTTGGATCTGCCCTAGATAGAGCTTCTGTAAGCTGTGAAATTTATGTCCTTTGATAGTATTTCTATATCCTGGCCATATATCAGAAAAAATACTGTTGCCTGGAGATCTAGCCCCCAACAATTCTGATTGAGTGAGTCTAAGATTGGGCTTAGCCTTTCAAATATTTAGAAATTCCTACAGGTGATTTGTGTAGCCAAGGTCAAAAACTACAATCCTATGGGCTGCTTTAAAACAAGTGATATTTTCTATTTCATCGTGTACTTTCTACCTAGGACCCTTAAAACATAAGGGATCATGGTCAGTCTCTGAATCTAGTTTTGTATACTCATGCAAATATTTACTTATAAAATGTTGCTTATTTTGGATACAGGCTTATTTTAGATACAGGAAGGTAAAACTAATCAAAGTTAAGTATGGGAATAGACTTACTGAGTTTAAAAGAATCTGAAAAAGTACTGTATAATGCTGTGTTCTTCCTCTGGGGATTACAGATCAATAAGGAATTAAGCAAAAAGAGTTAAGAGGAATTTGTTAAAGCACAAAAAGGAGTCTCTGCTTGGAACTACTTTATTTTTCCTTTCTTTTGCAGCCAGACTCACTTCTGTAGCCTGCACATTACTCATACTGTCTCTGCTGTAGGCCTATGCAGACCCTTTCGCTGTGCTTTATAGCTGCTTAATTTACATAGAGGCACATTCTGATGGTGACAGGTTTATTTTAGTTTATTTTCTTGGGCTTTATTTTGTTTTTCTGTCTGGATCTTTGAATTAGAGACCTTAGCATAGTGCAAACAGGCGAATATTGAATAGCTGCTTGTTGCATTTGATGAATACAGAATCCAAATGAGTCCTGCTAATTAATGTGCCTAACCTTGTGAACTCTCACTTCATGCTGTGAGATTTGGGAGGCATTTATCAGTGTGAAACACTGGTCACTGAGCAGCCCGAGTTGGGCAGAAACTGAACTTGTGATCTTTACATCTTCCCAGAGTGGTTTGGCTCAGCAAATCCAGGAACCAGAGAGTGGGGTGAAGGTGAATTTTAATTGTGTGACTCTTTATTTGCTTTTCCTTATTCTTTTATGTTTCTTTTCTAAATAGATAGGAACCATCCCCAGACAGGATTTCTATCAGCATCTAATGGTGATTTTAAAAGAGATAAAAATGATAATCTTTTGACCACTGCAGAGAGCTTTCATCAATATTTTCTCACCTCATCCTCACCACCACCTCTTGAATGGATAAGGCAAGTATTTCCTTTGGAAGGATAAGGAAACAGGCACACAGAGATTAAAGTGACTTATCCAAGGTAACAGTACAGGTTAGCAGCTGAATAAACACTGAAATTTGTCCTCTATTTGTTGAGGGTCCTCTATACTGGGGACTCTTGACTCACAAAGGGAAAATGTGGTCATGTGCAGTATGCCTGCTCACTCACTCTACTTATTTATCATTTGGGGGCTTCACAGATCCCTTGATGTTGAACTTATGAATCTAGGAGTCCATGACCCTAGTTAAGAATTATAACAACAAAGTTCCTTAGCACTAAGTGGGCCAGTATTTCACTGTTACAGTGACCCTTTTCACCCTGTTACATACACCCCTGGTAACGCATTTGAATTAAAAACCTGTGAAGGGGGCTTCCCTGGTGGCGCAGTGGTTAAGAATCCGCCTGCCAATTCAGGGGACATGGGTTCAAGCCCTGGTCCGGGAAGATCCCACATGCCGCGGAGCAACTAAGCCCGTGCGCCACAACTACTGAGCCTGCTCTCTAGAGCCCGCGAGCCACAACTACTGAGCCCACATGCCACAACTACTGAAGCCCGCGCACCTAGAGCCTGTGCTCTGCAACAAGAGAAGCCACCGCAATGAGAAGCCTGCGCACCGCAATGAAGAGTAGCCCCCGCTTGCCGCAACTAGAAGAAAGCCTGTGCGCAGCAACGAAGACCCAACACAGCCAAAAATACATAAATAAAATAACGTAAATAAAAGATTAAAAAAAAAAACCTGCGAAGGAAAGGAGGGGGCAAAGAAACCACCTGTCACCTTGTAGAGGTTTTGCTTTTTTATGCAAGGTCACCTCAGCCTTCTTTCCCAGTTAACAGGCTTTATGGGATGGCAATCCATTGCTTTTCTAAAACTCTCCAAGCACGTCACTGTGCTTGCTAATGTGGTCTCTCCGTGCAAGTGGAGGAGACAAACATTGTTCCAGATTAGCAGAAGTGCAAACCAGCTCAGAAAGGCTGAATGCTTTATCTAAGGCCATGCAGGATTTTAGGTTGATGACACAATGTAGTGGTTTAGATTCCTAGCTGACCATCTCTTTGTGATTTATGTGTACGTGCACATGCTTATGATAGAGTTCCCAAGTGTTGATTAAGGGTGGAATAGTTTGTGGGTTTGTAATGTTCTCTAAATGAGAGAATATTTGTGTGTATTAGCTCCAGAGTTTTTATTCAGGAGGGACCTGGGAGAGCAATCTGATTAGAAGGGGCCTTAGTTCTGCATAGCAAACTTACTGTTTCTGCTCATATTGTTCGTTTATTTGGAATGGCTTTCAGGGGGCTCCTGGAAAGTACAGTGGGAGTCCTAAGGCTAGCCCCTTGTCTGTCACCTCTTGGTGCCACAACTTATGTCTGTTGTAATTAAGGTGACTGTGTAGTTTATCATTCAAGTTGGGGCACTTTTGAGAGAGAAAAGGGATGCTAATGTGGAAACAGTCCCAGGCAAACCTTGATGAATGGGATGTATGGTCATCCTAGCTATGATTAAAGAAATACAGCGAGTGTTCCCTTAACTGGAGTGATCAGGTTTGGGATTATGGCATGGTGGATTGCCCACACTTGACCTGTGGACATGAAGCGTTGCCATTCACGTGGCACAGACTCTTGGTTGGGTTCAGGATGAGAACCTGAAGATGAGAGCACAGACTCTTGGTTGGGTTCAGGTGTTGCATCAGCTATGGAACCAAGAATGTTAGTAAATTATGAAAACTAATGTTGGTGAGGAATTCTGCAGTTTACAGTGTATGCTTCCATGTATCAGTATATTCAGTTTTTTGTTTTTTTAAATTTTATTTATTTATTTATTTATCCATGGCTGCTTTGGGTCCTCGCCTCTGCGCGAGGGCCCCCTCCAGTTGCGGCAAGTGGGGGCCACTCCTCATCGCGGCGTGCGGGCCTCTCACTATCGCGGCCTCTCTTGTTGCGGAGCACAGGCTCCAGACGCGCAGGCTCAGTAATTGTGGCTCACGGGCCCAGTCGCTCCGCGGCATGTGGGATCTTCCCAGACCAGGGCTTGAACCCGTGTCCCCTGCATTGGCAGGCAGACTCTCAACCACTGCGCCACCAGGGAAGCCCTATATTCAGTTTTGATCTTCAGAATAGCTCTGCTAGGAAGGTCAGGCTTTATTATCCCTATTTGGTAGCTAAGAAAACCAAACCAGAAATTTTTAAATGAATTTCCCCATGTCACAGAATTAGTGGCACAGTTAGACTTGAGTCCTGGAATTCTCAGCCTCCATGTCTTGTATTTCCCTCTTGTGTTCTTCTGTCAGTGTTCTCTCCTCTTTGAATGGGGATGTTCTCTTCCTCGTGTGACAAGATAAGATACTATGGAATCTTTGGAGAATGTAACAGCTTGGAAAGTCTTCACATGAACTGGAGGTCCCTTGCATAACTTATTTCTATCAAGTTTACTTCTTATTTTGTTTGTTAAAATAGCTTATGGTCTACAGTTTGTCTTTTTGTATTTTATTAACTTACTTACTTTGCTTGCCAGCAGCACTGTGGACTGTGATTATGATTTGCTGTTTAGATTAGAGAACACTGCTTTCCTGGGAGTGTCAAGAAAAACATGCCCATGAGGAATGACATAAACCTTCCTTTTATAATTTTGCATCTTTAAGGTAAAGAGGATTAATGTCACAGTATTAGACTCTGATTTTTTAAATGCTAGTCAGTGGCTCCTTAGAAAATTTTTCCCTTCACTTTTCTAAAAGTCTGTTGAAAACTATTATATGGACATGCTCAAGTGATTCCCCCAAAATGGAAATATCAAAGGAGATGTTTAAGTTGACAGATGTGACTTGGATAATTAGGGATTTAAATTTGGAGTAGCAGCCTTACTTTTAATTTAGAGTATAGATTTTAAATGACCTAAGAGATTTTTTTCCCAAAAGTATTTTCTTTCTTCTTGAGAATTTTTAATTTCCTTTTTTCTAACCAGTTATCTTTGTTATCCCTGGAATGGACTTTATTTTTGTCCAGTTTTTTGCAAATGAACTTTCAGGGCTTTTACTTATTTTGATTGGGAGCCGTGGGCAATAGCAAATGCATTTTCTGTCATACTCATTTGGTTTGGTGGCAAAGAAATGATGGCTACTTTTCTTTCCTTGGGGAGATTTGGAATGGAGGACATAGTGAGGGTGTTCAAGTTCTAGCTCAGTGATTTCAAGCTTAAAAAAAAGATGGCAACCTCTAGTAAGTAATACCTTTTGCATTATGACCCAGTACACACACACATACACACACACACACACATAAATGTAACTTAGAGTTAAATGAGTCTTACCAAATAATACTTAACCCTTACTATGTTCTAAGCACTGTGATATTTTCCATTCTCTTCCATTCCATTAAAAAAAAAAACCTGTTGATTATGACCAACAGTTGATTGACCAAAATTGATTTTCTGAACCCACTAATGGATTGCAGACTGTAGTTTTTAAAAACAAAATTCTAATAATTGTCGTCCTTAAAAATGCCACCTTAAAGAAAACCCATACCATAGTCGCCACTTCACCTTTCCCCATCCCCCGACCCCAGCCCTGAGCAACCTCTAATCTACTTTCCATCTCTGTGGATATGCCTATTCTGGACATTTCATAAAAACAGAGTCATACAATATCTGGTCTTTAGTGACTGGCTTTTTTCACTTGGCATAATGTTTTCAAGGTTCATCCCTGCTGTAGCATGTGTCAGTACTTTATTTCTTTTTTTGGTGGACTGTATCCCATTGTATGGATTTAGGAGTATTTCTATGTGCGCTTACTGTCTACCTCTGTAATTCATCCTCTCCCCCCTCTTACCATCAGCTTCAGCCTCACTGGGCATTCTTTCCATCTTTGAACTCGTCGAGCTTGATCTCACCTTCAGGTCTGTGGAATCACTGTCTCCTCTACCTCAGATCTGCAGTGCTCTTGACCCAGATCTTCACCTTCTCATTCAGGTCACAGGGACAAAGTTTACTCCTCAGAGAAGCTTCCCTGACCACACCAATCTAAAGTTATCCACATACATACCCTGACCATTCAGTCTTATCTTCAGCTCTCTCATCATTATCTGAAATTATCTAGTGTGTGTACTTTATTGTCTGTCTCTCCCACTAAAATATAAGTTCTGTGTAAGCTGTGACTTTGCTTAGAGCAGAGCCTGGCATGTAGGAGGAGATCAATAAGTATTTGTTGGATGAATAAATGAAAATTATTCTCAGTTTAGTGTGAACCTTTTAAAAGGTTTTAAGCAGGGAGCGACATGACCTATTGTACATTTTTTAAAACAACATTGTGGTTGGTGTAAAGAAGGAATTTTTAGAGCTGCCCCCCCCCCCAGCAAAAGGCAACCTTAGAACTGTCTAGGCAACAGCTTTATCATTTGCTGTGTTTAATATCAGTTCCAGCTAGTACTTAATTGTTGAGTGAGAAATTTTATCCCACTGCCCTCTCCCAGTTGGAGACTGGATTAAAATAATAGGTTCAGAAGTAAAATGTTTCATACCTCTCATATCTCACAATCCATAGTAATTTGTTTTACTGGCCCTTTTTCTTAACTAAAAATGCTTCTGCTTTGCTTTTAAATTACAAAAAGTATGAAATCGCTTTCTTTTCTTCCTACTAGGTTATCTAGAACCCCACTTTCGGCCTTTATGCAAGATTTATTCACATGGTTGCATCTCTTCAGTATCTGACATTGGGTCACCCATCAGTGGTTCAGGTCCTTCTGTGGTGTTGCCTTACACCCTCTAGTGGATGAAAGGCTGGTAGATGCTGCAGCATCAGCACTTTTCTCAAACCGTTAATCAGCTTCAGACTTAGTGTTGCATTTTAGATCATTCCATCCTGTAGATAGTTCATAAGCTTTTCCCTCCTAGGAAAGACCGTTTTATTTATTTTGCTGCTTACAGCCATGTACCTAAATAACATGCTTATTCTGTTATTTCTTGATTTATCGATTTGAGGCTCTATCCTTTGGCTTCCTACTGTTAGAGATGAGAAGGAAGGAGTGTCTGTAAAATTGCTAATTTCTCATTGATTTAACCAAAAAATGGTTAAATCAATGTTCGTTATTGATTTATGTTTACATAATATCTACATTATTATGACTGAATATAGAAGAAACATAATATTATGATTACATTCCCTTATATACTTTTTTGTTTCCCCTGGAGTTATTAAATATATACGTACATATATATAGAAAATGTATATATTTAATAATTACTTTTTAAAAAGCACTATTGAGATATAATATCCATACCATAAAGTTCACTCAGTGTAAGAGTACTTATTCAGGGATTTTATTAAATTTATAAAGTTGTGTCACCATCACTACAGTCCAGTTTTAGAACATTTTTGTCATCCCCCTGAATTCTCTTGAATTCTGTTGCAGTCAATCCTTATGCCCACCCCAGCCCCAGACAACCACTGATCTGCTTTCTGACTCTATAAAATTATCTTTTCTGGACATTTCATGTAAATAGAGTCATATAATATGTATGTAGTGTTTTGTGTATGACTTCTTTCATTTTTCATAATGTTTTTGAGGTTTATCCATGTTGTAGTATGTATCACCATATCATTACTTTTAATTGCTGAATAGTATTCTATTGCGTGGATGTACCACATTTTGTTAATCCATTTACCAGTTGATAGATATTTGTATTATTTCCAGTTTGGCTATTATGAGTAATGCTGTTATGAGCACTCACAAGTCTTTGTATGGATATATGTTTTCATTTCTCTTGGGTAGATTTCTAGGAGCGGAATTGCTGGGTTTTATGGTAAATTTATGCTTAACTTTTTTTTGGGGGGCGGTCGCTGAACAGTTGTAATGGAAGTTATTTTTGAAAACTACTCAAGTAAACCATTATCTTTCTATTGCAAATCAAAATAATACCTAGAAAATTAAAGGATTAAATCCAATTTGAAAGGAAAATAAACTGTAGGTAAATATTTGACTAA
Organism: Balaenoptera acutorostrata; assembly: GCF_949987535.1. Taxonomy (NCBI): domain Eukaryota; kingdom Metazoa; phylum Chordata; class Mammalia; order Artiodactyla; family Balaenopteridae; genus Balaenoptera; species Balaenoptera acutorostrata. The sequence goes on from NC_080074.1 coordinate 12,304,695, forward strand.
ACCTTATAAAAATTTCAGTGTAGAAATGTGATAGAAGAAATTATAAAAAGTATTATGCTTAACTTTTTAAGAAACTGCCAACCTGTTTTCCAAAGTGGCTTGGTTTTATCCACCTCTTTGATTATACTGAATATATATTGGTATTTCATTGTGGTTTTAATTGCATTTCCCTAATGGTTAACAGTGTGGCGTACCTTTTCATGTGCTTATTAGCTAGTCATATGTCTTCTTTGTTGAGATGTGTGTTCAAGTCTTTTGCCCACTTTTTATTTGGTTTTATTTAGTTATACAAATATTTGGTTCATTTGTCCTCTTATTATTGAATTGTAAGAGGTCTTTATATATTCTGGATACAAGTTCTTTGTCATATTTACAATTTGCAAATATTTTTTCTCAGTTATGCGATTTTGTAAGACGTATCTTCCTTCCCCCAATAAAACAAAACAAAACTGTGTTTTCATCCTTATGTGCTAAGTTTGGATAAACTCTGCATAACTATCATATGAAAGAGACTATGAAAACAGGCATTTGATTATCTCTTTTCAGACCTGGTGATTGCTCCAAGGAAGATTGGCAGGTTTATAGTGGCTTTGTGTTTGGCTGACACAGCCTTTTCCACATCCCTAGTGGCAAGCATGTTTGGGCAAGAAAGCCCTTAAGGTAGTGAAGAGAAATTATGCTGCTTTCTGCATGTCCTGAGGGATGTGATATGGTAAGGGATCCACCAGACTCACTGGCTTTCATGGAAATTCCCTTGTAGGCGCGCGCACGTGTGCACACACGCACACATGCACACACACACACATGCACACACACACACACACCCCTGACTTTTGGTTTAAATATCAGCTCTGCCATTGCAGGCTATATGACTTTGGGAAGTTTTTTCTCGAGCCTTCTCTGCGCCTCAGTACATACACACACGCACACACACACCCTGACTTTTGGTTTAAACATCAGCTCTGCTATTGCAGGCTATTTGACTTTGGGAAGTTTTTCCTTGAGCCTTCTCTGTGCCTCAATTTCTATAAGATAGGAATAGTATCTACTCTGAAAGGTTGTTGTAGGATTAGAGATAACATGTACATTTCTTGGCATGTATTAGGGTCAGTAAATCATTTTTCTTGTTCATTTTATCGGAAAGAGGCCTTAAGGAAGCTTTATAAGGAAATGATTAGTTCTCACAGTCTCTGATTTAAGTCTATTTTCTCATTTTCTTTTTTTTTTTTTAATTTATTTATTTTTGGCTGTGTTGGGTCTTTGTTGCTGCACGTGGGCTTTCTCTAGTTGTGGCGAGCGGGGGCTACTCTTCTTGCGGTGTGTGGGCTTCTCATTGTGGTGGCTTCTCTTGTTGCAGAGCATGGGCTCTAGGTGCACAGGCTTCAGTAGTTGTGGCACACGGGCTCAGTAGTTGTGGCTCGCGGGCTCTAGGGCACAGGCTCAGTAGCTGTGGCGCACAGGCTTAGTTGCTCTGCGGCATGTGGGATCTTCCCGGACCAGGGCTCAAACCCGTGTCCCCTGCATTGGCAGGCGGATTCTTAACCACTGTGCCACCAGGGAAGCCCCTCATTTTCTTTTTGATTCTTAGTTATTCACCATGTGAAATGAGTTATATGTATAGATTTGAAATTTCTAGCGAAGGAACATAGCTTTGCCATATTTCCAAGAAAAATATGTCTGTGTGAGGGAAATGACATCTTGTAAATTTATTTACCTAATTCATTATGGGTCTTGGCAGCATAAATATAAAGGGGGAGTTATTTTTGAGACTTCTATGACTTGAACAGAATCTGGTTCAAACTGAACCAGACACTCAAGGCTCTCTGCAACCATCTTGTTCATTATTACCCTACCCACATATTTCTTCAGCTGTGTATGTCTCCTCATAGTACTTCAACTATCTCTGCTGGATATTGATTTCTTCCTAGTGCCTTTTGCTTGAAATGTTCCTCCTTTTTCCAGCAGAGTCCTAAATATCCTTCAAGATCCCTGGCCACAGCTTAACCTGCTTTATGAAATCTTTCCTAATTGCCTCTAATTATTTGAACTCATTTAACACATCTACATGAACATTTCCATAAGGTTCGGATCAAGGGAGTTGGGGAAGTATTATGAAGATTGTGAGCAAATTATTTAACTTCTCTAAGGCTCAGTTTTCTCATCTGTGAAAGTGAGGATAATAGTGCCTACTTCTGTCAGGTGGTTGTAAGGATTAAATTTTTAAAAACTTCCTAGGTCAACAGTGTCTTATTGGTTGATGTTGTATGCTAACCTCTACCTTTAACTTCCCATGTAGTCTAGAAAAACTCTTCTCATCTCTGGGCCCAACTTTCTTCTTTTTCCTTTAAGGGCTCTTCTGCCTATGTTGGGTTTGATTTTGTGGTTCTTGGGAGTGTCACGCTTCATTGTGGAAACTGTGGGAGCTTTTATCACTTAACGTCCCACCTCTGAATCTACAGGGTTGCTGTGGCTCTGTGGATAGCCGAGTGACTTGAGTCAGAAGAATGGACAGTGTGGCTGTCTTTCCTCTTCTTCCCTCTTCGGTACCTAGTTTCTTGGCACATCCTGTCTTTTATGCCAGAGTTTGACTTCTTCCGCCAGCTTTGCCTCTTTTTGCTCAGTTTGGGGTTGCTGTGATTTTAGGCTGTTAGAACAGTTTGTAGTCCACTATTGACCCAATTGCTTATTAAGTATTTTGTAAATGGATGGATCATAACTTCACTGCTTGACTTTCTAGTAGATTGACCTAATAGTATGTATACAGGCTGTTGATTTATATTGTAATGAGAGCTCTAATGTGCCCATCAAGAAGAATTATATGACTAAAGATTATTAATCACTGGGACTATTTATAAAAGGAAAATTAGAGAATTTCCTTTATTAGCAATTTTCAAAATTAGGAAATTCACCTGTCTAGATTTACTTAGGGCGGCCAAGTAGTTAGCAGGATCTCCTTGCTCTGGTGGTTAGTACCACCAAGCAACAGATAGTCTTCCCACAACCAGCCCTAGCTACCATTTGGTGAGTTACTTTAAGAAGCTTGATATGTCTCCTCAACCCATTGTTCTTTAACAGACAACCATGGCAGTGATTTAGAATGAAACCAACTAGTCAAGTATAAGATAAGGCAAAAGGCTTTGTAGTTGGTGGACTATATAGTTGTGCGTTTCAGTTTTAGATCAAATATTTTTATTTTTTTAGTAGCATTAGCTGTATACCATTATACTGAGCTGATTTAAGGTTGACTTAGAGAGGCAGGGGAATACAACAGATGACTTACGGTCTTATGTTAGAAACTTTGGTGCCACCAGAAAATAATTTCAGCAAGTTCTGTATAATCACGCATTTAAAGGCACAACTCTGCTTTCACTGGGTCTCAGGCTCTGCTTAGCTTTTATCTGCTGAAGACACTTTAGTGGTTACTCCAGGCCTTCCGTGATCTGGCACCAGTCTTTTTCCTTTTGCGTTGTGTAAGGTAGTCTGTGTTTTAGCCACATTATGGGGCGGGATAATGTAGCTTTGAAATCAGATACAGGTTTTAATTCTAAGTTTTTTACTTATGTTGTTCTCTCTGTTTAAATACAGTTCATCCTTTAAATCCCACTTCAGATGTTCCCCCCTCCATGAAGTCTTGCCTGATGCATTTATTTGGGTACAGACCCTTAATTAATGCCCACCGAACCCCCAAGGCACATTTTTCCTACTTTGTAATAGCACTTTACCACTGCCTGTTGTGTTATGGTGAACAGGTTGGATGACCCGCACAGTCCTGTGAGAACAAGGACACTGTCCTACCTCTTGATATTCTTGAATCCTTTTACAAAATAAATGCCCAGTAAGAATTTGGTAAAGGGACAAATTAAAATAAACTCATCTTCAGCCTTCTTGAAATAGAGAGACTACTGTGTTGTGATTTTTTTCCTATGGACAAAGGAAAAAAAACTTTGTTCAGAATTTAACTAGGTTTTATTGCCTTTGCCTTGCCAAAGCAATATGAAAAATTAATACTTAAGAAGCTAGATATCTGATCCTCAACAGGAGAGTGCCTCTTACAAGTTTAATGGGTTTGGTCAAGTGGATATTAAATGTAAATCTGTCATTTTATGGAGCCATAGAAGGCTCTTAAAACACTCAGTAAATACCCTTATTGAATTAGTAGAACATTTCAACAGGGGACTGCGTGTGTATCTCCTGTTATTAGTATCTTTCATTGTTCCTTTAGAGTGCCTTCAGCCTGTGCTCGCACAAGCTTTGTGCTGTCATGTGGCTCATAGAATCGTCTAAGGTAAAGATGCTTCTAGCTCCTTAATTCTATTATTTTGTTATGTTACAGGGAATGCATTTGTTAATTCTGGCAGGTGGGTCTTAATTTCACAGTAACAAATGGGAGGTCCCCATAAAAAGAGAGCTAACATGTATTGAACACTGACTCATTAGGTGCCAGGCCCTGTATAAAGCATTGAGCAAGTATTCAGTATTATTTTATTTCATCCCATTTGCAGGTGAGGAAACCCAGGCTCAAAGAGATTTAAGCCATCGCCCATGGCTATGTAGCTGTTAATTAGGGAATTTTTAAATGTGTTAGATTTCAAAGTTTATGATATTTCCACTCTGCATCATGTCTTTTACTTATTTACTTTTATTTGAATTTTTTTTTTTAACATTTTACTTGCACGTTTGATTTTTCTTTGGTCAGCAGCAAATGTTAATTCCCTACTTGCTCCCCTCTCTGCCCTTTAGTGAGGGGATGATAATTCTGTATTATGTTTCTGTAGTCCTCTAGTTTACACAGTGCTTCATATCCATTCTTGTTTGATCTTGGTGAGTGGCGGTCTGCATGCAGGGGGGCAGGGTTTTCATCGCCACTGGCAGCTGAGGAAATTAAGATTTCCAGTTTTGTGACAGATTTGCCAAAGGTGGTAATAATAAGTGGCACCAAAATTAGCTTTTGTTTTGAAGAGGAACACTGATCTACAGACTAAATTTTTTAGCAGCAAGTTCTCTTCTTCAAACAAATTATATGAACACAATATATAAAAATATAAGTGGAGTGGTCCTAGTAGAAAAGATGTGGAAGGCCTGGGGCCCCACCCTCTGGGTTTCCTGTGCCCATGAGGCCCCTCAGCTGACCGGAACACAATTTGAAAACCACTGGGGAATGAGCAAAGAACTTTGGTGCCAGACATATCTGGATTCAATCTGTAGTTTGGGCCTGATGTTTAACCTCTCTTAGGTTTGGTTCTTCATTTGTGAAATGGGTATGCTTTTCATAGGATTGCTGATAAATATTAACTAAAAAACAGGCCAAGCCTAGCACAGTGCCCTTGGCTTCTGCAGAGGAGAGATCAAGTTGACAGGCAGCATAGGTTGGCCACTTGCCCTGCGTGGTCCTCCTGCTAAACCTGGGGTGGTGGGAGGGAGCTCGCTGCTGAGGCTGGGCCTCCATAGGACTTATTACCCAGAACTTTGTACTTGACCGAAGGCTCAGACATCACATTTATCAATAGTTTAGAACAGGGATGGGCAAACATTTTCTGTAAAGGATCAGAGAGTAAATATTCCAGGCTTTGGGACCACCTAGTCTCTGCTGCAGCTACTCAGTTCTGTTGCTGCAGCACAGACGCAGCCGTAGACAATATGGAAACGACTGAGCATGGTTGTGTTCTAATAAAACTTTATTTGTGGGCACTGAATTTTGAATTTCATATATCACAAAATATTATGCTCTTGATTTCTTCATCCACTAAAAATGTAAAAACTGTCTTAGCTCGTGGACTGTATGTGGGTTGTACGTAAACAAGTGACAGGCTGGATTTGGCCGGTGGGCCAAAGTTTGCTCACGCCCAGTTTAGACATTGTTTGTTGGTAATCAATGCAGTTTTTTTAAAAAAAATAAATTTATTTATTTATTTTTGGCTGTGTTGGGTCTTTGTTGCTATGTGCAGGCTTTCTCTAGTTGCGGCGAGCGGGGGTTACTCTTTGTTGCGGTGCGCGGGCTTCTCATTGCGGCGGCTTCTCTTGTTGTGGAGCACAGGCTCTAGGAGCATGGGCTTCAGTAGTTGCAGCACACGGGCTCAGTAGTTGTGGCTCGCGGGCTTAGTTGCTCCGCGGCATGGGGGATCTTCCCGGACCAGGGCTCGAACCCGTGTCCCCTGCATTGGCAGGTGGATTCTTAACCACTGCGCCACCAGGGAAGCCCTCAATGCAGGTTTTGATCCTGTGAATTTAACTTAAAGTGATTGCTATTAAAGAAGTATTGATAGGGATTCTCTGGCGGTTCAGTGGTTAGGATTCTGTGCTTTCACTGCCGAGGGTGCGGGTTCAGTCCCTAGTCTAGGAACTAAGATCCTACAAGCCGCATGGCGCAGTTAAAAAAGAAGTATTGATATTAGGAAAGGCTTAATTTTCACAATAAAAAAAAGGTAGAATTTTTTTCATCCTGTACCTTTCAGGAATTGTTACATGTTCATTAGTTTCTTTACCCTCTACGAAGTGGTTAAAAATGCAGTTATACTTGTCTTGGTGATGACTAAATGAATAAAGTTTCTAAATAAAGATGGAATAGTATAGTGGAAAGATCAGGAGTCATGAGGGAGTCAGGAAACTTGGCTTTGTCACTAATTTTGTGTCTTTATATATGTTACTTTACCTTTTGGGCCCTTCAGTTTCCTCATAGAAGTGAGGAAGCTGGAGATGATAGTATTAGAGACCTTTGCCAGCTCTAAAATTCTCTCATTCTACTTTTAGTTGTCTGTGATGGTGCTGTTGAACAATTTTCATCTATAGAAACTCTTAAGTACTTCATCAGTTAGTGTATTTTCAGAAATACCAGCAGGGTTTCACAGTGTATTGGAGACTATTTACAACCACAGTTTATTCCCACTGCTAGTGCTAACCATCTCTAGCAATTGTGATTTAAATTCCACATACCATTACGATGAATGCCATGCTGCAACAGTTAACCTGTTTGGAGATGAGCTGCAGATACAAAGAGAAGGGGACTAGGAAAATTGGAAGAAGAAAAGGCCTATCCTGACTACATATGGGCTTAGGCTATGTCGGTTTTTGTCAACAGGGGGCACCCAGAGCAAAGCAGGTGCTCTGTGACACACTGTACACTGCCCTTCTCCCCAGACAGGCACAGGGCAGCGAGCAGTGGATTCACACTGGTCTCCCTCCTGCATATTCCTTGATCCGTGTCCACATTCGAAGACATTTTCTCCCATGCTGAAGTCAGATATTCGAAATGCAGTCCTAATAATTGTTATTTGCTTCCCTCTACAGTGGAAACCCAATTCCCTCACTGTCTTGGAGTGAACGATCCCAGGTTATAAAGTCTGGGCTTTTGGGTGAATGCGCAGTGTTAGGCTCTTATATAATTCAGTATCCAGTGAGCTCATATTCCGGAAATATTGCTCGGAAAGAGCACTTAATATCTGTGTAACGTATTGTAAGAAGAGTTTGTTCTTATTGCCTATTGCAGTGGTCCTCGAAGTGTGGTTCTCGGACCAGCAGCATCAGCATCACCTGGGAACTTATGCAAATTCATGGTATCCCCCTCCTCCCAGACCTACTGAATCAGAAAGTTTGGGGCTGGGGCCCAGCCACCTGTCTCAGCATGCTCTCCAGGTGATTCTGATGCACATTCAAGCTGAGGACCACTGCCAAGAGATGTACTGAAGATCAGGTGCCAGGCACTTTGCTGGGATGTTCATCTTCATTTTCCAGATGACAACACCAAGCCTAAAAGGTTCAGTGACTGCAAAGTCAGACTTCTAACAAGTGGTAGAGGAGGGATTTGAGTCCTGGTCTTTCTGACTCCAGATCTATGCTACAGTGGCTGCTAAAAAAATGCGAAGAGGTTCTGTATTGTTTAAATTCATATTTTTAAGTCAGTCTTTTTTTCAGAATTAATATACATTTATCAAAGAAAATATAGAAAATACAGCAGGCCAAAAGAATAAAAATTGCCTTAATATATTAACTTTATCTTAACTTTTTGTTTATTGTTCTTATCTTGTTTCTATGCAGCTCTTTTTGCATATACACACATTATAAAATTCCTTACAAAATCTCATCATATGGTACAGACTTTCGTAATATGCTTCCAGCTCCTTCTTACTCCATTGTAAATATCTTTTCATGTCATTAAGTATTTCTGTAGTGTTGTTTTACATGGCTGCCTAGTATTCCATTTTATGGTTCCATCATAATTCTTTCTAAACTCTGTCTTAAGTTGTTTTGATTCTGTGATAGGCTTTTAGGAGGAGTAGGATACTGAGTGCTGTGCTACTCTGGGTAAACAGTTTACACTGAGTGGCTTAAAGTATTATAATTAAGGTGATAAATACAGATTAAGGCTGAGGAGGGAAAATGGAACTGGAGAGGCAATAATAAGCCTAATGCTTAGGTTAAATTGAGCTCAGAAATAGGAAAACAAATTGAAGTAAAAAAACACAGAAGTATTAGGAATGGACTAGGGATCTGTGAGTGAGATGGGTTAAAACAAATAGTCAGAAAAATGTTTGTGAACCGTTTGATGGTGCCAGTGGCCTGCTTTTGTTACTGCCTTTTTTGACATAGAAGCTGATCTGCTGGGTGACAGTTTGAAAAAACTGGGCATAAGGCTTTTATAAATAACGGTTATTATTTATTGAGTACCTTCTGTGTGCCAGGCACCATATTAATCATTTATATAGACTTTACCATTTAATTTTTATAATAACCACGTGCATTCAATGCATTAGGTGGTGTTTTCCCCATTTTACAGAAGTGGAACCTGAGATTGAGACTTAAAGTAACTTGTTCAGATGCTTCGATTGGAACCCAGATTTGATCAAACTCCCAAACCTCTGCTTTTATAGTATCATTTATCTTCATTCTTTTTTCATGGCATGGCAAGTCATCAACCAGTGCTGGGGGCTGGGGGGTAGTTTCACTATCTCTTCAGGGACAGAGGGAAACTAGATGTGGAAGGAAGGACACTAAAGTCATAACAGAGCAGGAGTAGACTTGAAGATACAGCAAAGCTACCACCTGCCCAGTTTTCTCAGGGAAGGTGTAACCCTGCGCCGGATACTGCAGCTGAGCAGGGACGGACTAGTGAAATGAGCTGTTGGTAGGAAGGAGCAGCGGTGGTCAGGAGAGTCAGAGCTCCCTCATTAAATGTCCCTTCCTAAAGGAGGTCATAATTCCTTTGAGGCATCTTTTAACAGCTTTAATGAGATATAATTAGATACTCTACCATTCACTCATTTAAAGTATACAATGCAGAGGCCTTTTTAGTGTATTCACAGAGTCTTCCTCACTCCAAAAAGAAACCATGTACCTCTTAGTCATCATTGCCTGGTCCCCCTGTCTCCCTTGCCCCCAAACTCTAGGCAACCACTAGTTTGCTTCCTGTCTCTACAGATTTTCTTGTCTAGGGTATTTCCTATAAATTGACTCAATATAATAAAGTCCTTTGTTCCCAGCTCCTTTCACTTAGCATGATGCTTCCAAGGTTTCTCCATGTTGTAGCATACATCAGTACTTCATTCTTTTTTGTTACTAAATAATATTCCATCGTTTGGACACACCACATCTTATTTATGTTTTCATGTTGGGAAGAGAAAGGTAAAGGGAATGAGACAAGTAAGAATTCTTCCTAATTTAAAATGGACGGAAAAGGCAATACCATGAAAAGCAGACCTCTCAGGCCCTCTTGAGGAATTATAACCAAAGGCAAAGGTAAATAGGACACTTGGCATCTGCTGCTTCAGGAGCCATTTGTAGCCCAGCGGCAGCTCTTCTGACCCGGACATGTGCAGCATTCAGGGAGCTCATTGTGTAAATCTTGTGTGTTGGCCGGTGTCATTGCCCCCTACAATACCTCGTGTGGAAACGGAGAGGCCTTTGCTGATCTAATCTGAATACATTTCCCTTGGTTACTGCAGCTCTGGGTCCCCAGAGAGTCCTCTCTAAAGAGCTGCCCGTTTGTTGAGTGCTGGCAGATGCAAGATTATTTCTGACTGTACGATTTGTTCAGTGGAGATTACACCCATCTTTCAGGTCCTGATCCATTGGCCAGAAATAGCAGCTGTCATTCCCATATTTTTTGGAATGAATGCTTACCCTAAGGCCCCCTGTACGTCCTTCTCAGTCTAGTGTTTGGAGGGCCCTTCTAGCAAGCAAGCAATGTGCCCTTCCAGGTGCCAGGTAACTACTGTTGTCCCATTGTTTTCTTTCCTGGTTTACCGTCCAAGAAACAGAGAGTCCTGACCTTCGTAAAATGAATGGTCTGGGCCAGGACTGTAAGTTCCAAAACTTTTCATTTTGGATTTCAGAAAAGTTGTGGCTGACTTTTTACTGTCTGAACTTTCAGGATAGAGAGTGACTTGTAATCACTTGTCTTAATACCTTGGCTCTTCTGTGGCATGTCTGCCCTAACGCAGAAATAAGAACCCAGGGTAGGGATCACCAGCTTGGCCCTTAGGTCCTTTGAATGTCAGAACGGGATTTCATCACGTTGTCCTGGTGCTGCAGATGGAGAAACTGAGTCCCAGAGAGGTGAGATGACTTTCCCAAGGCTTATATTCTCAGAGCTCTTGCCAGTGCAGAGCTGCGTCTGTGATATGAGCCTTCACTCTCAGCTCAGTGCTTTTCCCCAGGGCCGTGTGCTCTCCTGACTAGGGCGGGGCCCAGTCCTGCTCCAGTGCACCAGTAGTGCAGGCTTTAAGGTATGTGCGAGAGTTTCGCAGGTGGGGACTGTGATGGTGAAAATCTGTAAGAGAGAGCAAGAGCACTGGTTAATGAGTTTGGGGGCCACTGATCCAAGGAGCCCAGCCCTTCTGGCCTTCCACGGTACACGCTGTCCAGTGAGTATACGTGTTTTTGATTATGCAGTTGTAATTCCTGAGAGCCCTGTGTCTCTTCGCTAAAAAATATCTACGCTGCTGCACTAACCCAGCAAGCAGTCATCTTGTAGTGCCTGCCTGAATTGTTGGCTTGTGGCTGCCGACTCCTTGTTTGGAATGACTTTTGCCTGGTATCACATGAAGAGAGAAGACCAAAACCCTTCTCCGCTGTCCTTCTTCCCGCCCCCCCCTCATCTCCCTCTTGCTGTGGATGGGACCTCGCTTCCCAGCACCCCCTGCCCGGGACCCTGATAGAGCCAGTCAGCGGGACCCTAACTGCTGGGACCAGAAGTGAAAGCAACCCCTTCGTGGTCAAACGCAGAAGCTGAGTAGACGGTCCATGCTGAGACCCCCTTCGGAACTTTCCCTTCTTCCCCGTCACTTCCTGTCCGTCACGTCCTCCCTCAGCACCGTGAGCTGCTCCACAGGAGAGGTTGTGTCCTTCACTCTCTTCCCTTCATCTGGCACACTGCTCAGCAGATAGAAAATAATCTCTGGCATCCTCACGCTGTTGACCGCCCTCTGACGGATGGGTGAGGTGCAGGAATGCTAATACAGCTGACAGCTGGCAGCGTTATTTCTCTATAGAAGTTTCCTAGTCCTCAGTAATAAGTTATAGCGACAGCTACTATTTATTGAATGCTTACTGTGCTCATTACTCACGTACACACACCCCCTCAATTCCTCACTGTTCTCAACAACTCTCCCTGTAAGAAGATGGCAGAAGCCATATTCGACAGATGCAGAAACTGAGCTTTGGAGAGGTCTAGGTGACAGAGCTAGAAAGTGGTGGAACAGGTATTGAAACCTAGGCCTGTCTGACACTGAAGCCTATGTTTTTAATAACCACGTAAAGCCTCCCTGAGCAGTTAATTTGCTGAACATTCCTGTGAAAGAGAGCTGAGTCACTTGTGCTCCCTGGGTTTTATAAATGAGACGTCTGTGTAGCAAAGGGCATTCGTAGCACAGTTTAGATTAGGTTTGGCTTTGGGATTACAGAGCAGGAACAAAGGGGAGACTTAAGGAGCCTCTGCCACTTCCTGAAGCTGGTTTGCTTTGGCCCAGTGTTGAGGAATCCTTGTTCTTTGAGTCCACAGTGGTTTCAGGTCATTCCTAGCCTGCGCAGTTCCTGAGAGATGGGGCTGCCCAGCAGCTCCAGATTGTTTGGGGTGGACCTAGTCCTGGTTCCATCTAGTTCCCCTAACTGGGGCCACGCTAAGGTGGGCTCCAGTTGGTCCCTGGACTGACTTGGTTTCTTAAAGGTCCTCCTGTTCTAGTCATTCAGTAGGAGGCTTTCTCTTCAATTTTACCTTAGTCCTGTGAGGACCATCCCCCCCTGTCAGTTACTGGGACTTGAGGATTTAGCTGTGGTTGTACCTAAGTACAAAGGGAATGCAGTTTTTGGCGGCTCTTGGTGATCAGTCCTGTGGAGTCCCCGTAGCATACTGGGGTTGAGGGGCTGCCTCTCTCATTCTCTGCTCAGAACTTAAACATTTTGTGTATATCCTTGAAATGGGAGAGAGAAACTTCTGAGGAGTAAAGAGTTGTCAGGGATAATAAGATTTTGAGGAGACAGCCCTTCCTGCATTCTCCCTTGGGGGAAGAATGCAGCCAGGACTGAAGGGCATTGCCTCAACCAATTCAGTTAAGTGGCCCCGTCCTGGCTTAATAACTCGGGCAGACTTCCCAGTGGATTTGGCAAGGTATTAGGTTTCTCTCTCCCCAGACCCTCCCTTCTCTCTGCTCTGCACATGTGTGCTAACACAATTACAGAGAGGTTGCATCTTGCAATAAGATATCCTTTTTACAAAGGAGGGGGCTCCTCTTAAAGAGGAAGGAGAGGAATTCGGAGGAGGGGAGGGAATGTGATTGTCAGAGTTTAAGTAGCAAGGAGCAGGCTGGGTTCTTCTCTGTAAGGGCAGGCGCAGGAGGGAGGGTAGCTGGGTGATTAACAGCACCTAGAGCATGAGCATTCGGCACTGTGGAAATCATAAACTGTCTTTTTGCATTTGTTCATCCAGATTGTACCACTGAGAATCTGGTCATTAAAGAACAAGAACTCTCTTGTTCATGAAGGTCAGAGGTCCCAGTCTTCCGAGTTTGGTGGTCAACTGTTCAGAAATATTTCACAGTTTTAGTTGAAAACCTGAGCAGATGCTCCTGCTGTTGTTTACCCTTGGGGATCGGGTGACATTCTTCTCCCTTTTCCTCTTCCCCACCCCTCTGGGAACCGACCAATCACGCCAGGGAATGGATTTCAGTGCCTCTCTGGCCTCCTCCCAGAAGGAGTGTGCCCAACCGCAGCTCTCTGGAGCCTTAGCCAGCGGAGTGTTTAACTCCTGGGTGTCTGAATCGCAGTGAGCTCCTGACATTGCAGTTAGCTTGTTCTGTTGTTCGCCTTGACTCTGAGCCCATCTAATGTTAAGTTAGTTTGCCCTGTCCCCAAGGGAAGGCCCCTAATGAGGCAAGGTGCAATGCATTGAGCTTGAAGAAGCTGGTTTTTTAAGCCCTAATTCTGCCAATAACCAGCAGCATGACCTTGGGAAAGTTACTTTCCCTACTTGGAATTGATCCCTTTTCTGCTAAGTTAGAGGGAAAGAAGAGGGACAGAACGAACATTTATGACATAGCTGTCTATATCAGCCACCAATCTTTACTTACGGCTAGCCTGAGGGTCTGGGGGAAAGCATTTAACCCTGTGTTGCGTACCTATTCTGAAGCAGTTTGCTTTTTACAGTTTGCCCTCTGCAGGGCAAATGCTAATGCTGTTCACCCAATTTTATAGATGAGAAGAGTGAAGGCTAGAAAGGCTGTCCAACTTGCCTAAGGTCAAATAGCTAGGAAGGCCCATCTGGCTCTAATGCCCAGACTTTCTTCCATTCTACTGGCTTGGCTAGAAAGGCCCTAAAAGTCCTTCCAGCATTTTCATTCTAATACTCTGAAAGTTTTAACTCCTTAATTAGCTTCTAGCTCTGCCCTACAGAAGGACTACTGTCTCCCTTTTCGCAGCCCTGTTACTAGAGCAGGTGAATGACTTAGACGTTCCTGCCATCTCCTGAAAGCAGCAAAAGAAGATGGTGCAGCCATCAGTTTTCTCTTTGCATCATAGGAAAGTTCTCATCCTTTAAAGCCAACATCTCCCGCTTCCTCAGCATCCCCCTTTCCTCATGCAGGTGCAGGTATTTCCTTTTCTCTTTGCCTTGTGTTTGTGATTGTCAGGTGAGTATTTCTAGTTTAAGGGAGGGGTGGAATTTTGAGGAGATTTTTAAAAATCTCCTTTATTCAAAGCTTTTCTGTGAGCTAGAGACCACAATATTGGGTTTATCCCTACTTGGAATTGCTGTGATATCTATACCCCCTGTCAGAAGCTCCCTCTTTCTGAGAGCTTGATTATTTACTACAGTATCTTAAAAATTGTCCTAGCTATCTGGTTTAGGGACATCTTGCCCCGTGGAACACTTTGTGTTTCTCTTCTGCAGTCTTACTTTTAAATTCACAGAGGAAATAGCTTTCTTTAGGTGCCTTCCTATCGATATTGTATTGCTACCAATTTACAATAAATTATAGTAGTAGCCCTAAAATGTCAGATTTGTGAAGGAGTCATTTTGTCTTTTTGTTGTGAGCTAAGAAAAATGATAATAAGCAAATCTATTAACAATTGTAAATTATTAAGCCAGGCACTGACCTATGTGTTTTATGTACATTATTTCTAACTTTCATGATAAACTTGCATTTATAGATGAAGAAACAGAGTTAAGAGAAGCTAAAGTACTTGCTCAAGGTCACAGCTAGTGAGTGATTTGGCACTTCGATTCCAGGTCTGTTTCACTTCCAAACCTAAGTTCTTTCTTCAGTACCATGCTGCTTCTGGAAAATGATCTTGAGAGTTCACTTTAATCATCCATGCCCATGCCTCAGCTCTGATCACCCCAGAAAATCTATATGCCTTCTTTTAAAAAGGGAAACACCATTTTATATGGTAAACTTCACAGTTGGAAAAAAAATTAAGGGAAGTATTTTCTGATCTTTGCCAACTTTTATAATCAGGTAACTTTTACTAAAGTTCAGTTTGAATTATTTTTACTGAAATTTAAATCCATCCCTTCTTGTTATAAGTGAAAATGCTAAATTAGTGGCTGCTTGTCATCAGATTCCAGAGAGTTAGGGGTTTCACTGTGGTTTGGGGTGGGCAGGAAGAGGTAGCCCTCAGAGGATGAGTTATATATAAGTCGATGGAGGAAAGCAGATAAAATTTTCTTGGGGTAGGGAGCTGTTACCATTTGCTTCATCATTTGGTACATGCTGTGCTTACCGTCTCTTTGAGCACCTGAGGATGATGTTGGGAATCCAGTGGAAGGAAGGTGGGTTGGTGTTACTTAATGGCCTTTTGCTTCTCTCTAACTCTTTTCACGAACTGCTTGTGATTCCATTCTACCACAGTGATACTGGGCTTTCCTGATTGTGTGCAATGAGAGATTCACATAAGAGAAGTAAACTCACTACATGATCTCCACCATCCAGATCAACTTAACAAATATTTCAACAATGTTTACTTGTGTGCCTATTATATACCAATCGCTTGGCATGACACTGATTATTCTGAGATAAATAAGACATGGCCATTGCCCTTTAGGAACTCATAATGGAGTGGAATTTGCAGTCTCATTTAGGAAGCAAGACGTACAAACACAGAATTAATAACAAAAGCAGTATATGCTTAAGAACATTAAAAATTAAGTGAGCTAGGGACAGCAAATTTTACTGGGGTTCCGAGATGAAAGGGGTTAGGATTTTGCCAGAGCAGTAAAGACAAGGTTCATTTACAGTTTCATCCAGGTATGCAGCAGGGCAGGGCGGGGGTCAGATGAGGTTTGGGTGTTGCCACTGCTAGTGACAGGAAACAGTGAAAATGGTTCACTGAATTAGGATAAGGTAAGTACCCTTCTAGAATTGTTGATGGAGTTGTAGCCAGAGACTGGGGAATGAAGGTTCCACAGTTAGCATTTTAAGTGGGGAGTGTAAAGGTGCCAGCAGCTAATGTAAAACAACAACAGTTTAATCCCTGAGGAAATCACATTTTTAGGAAAAAAATTTTTTAATCTCTTATATTTATCTTTTGGTTCCCTGGTTAGCACCCCACCCCACCCCCGCCTTAGCTTTTGAGTATGGTATTCTCTATACTAGAAGTCCCTTGACATTTATTCTTGTTGGGTTTTTAAAAGATGGAAGACTTCAAACTAAGTCATACACAGACAAAGATATCAGTAGGCCCATTTGCTGTGTGCATGGCTCACTGTGGCAGTATCCTTGATGATTGCTGAATATTTATTTATGAGGTTCCTTCCTCAAAGCCCACCCAATGAAGAACTCCTCTTTTCCCTTTTTTAGATTCCTGAAACTTACCTAAAACTCTCAGGCAGGAGAAGGTTTAGGGAAAGGAGTTTCTTTCCTTCTCTCTTTCCCCCACTCCATAGTAGCTCAATTTAAGTACCCTGTGGAGATAAAGATAAATGTGAGAAACTTCAGGATGAAAAGAACATTAGAGACCAGAGAAGTCAGGGGAGGTCATATCAGGCTTAAAGTGGAAACTATGTTACAACCTAAGCAAGGAGCAACTGATAGCTCTATAAATAGGATTTTATCTCCTCTTAGGACATTTTTGGCATGGTTGTAGCTTCCCATGTGGGGGACTATTATATTTACTAAAAATAAACTGTCTTTCAGAAGCGATTAAAGTAAGTCCCACTAAATTCATTTATGTTATTAAAAATGTAGTCATAGCCTGAAAAGAAGTTTATAGAGTTTGGTACATACTAACTTTTGGGAGAACTTGGATTTTGAAGCCATCAGTTAGATCTGGGACAGAGTGGTCTGGTCCAGTCTAGCATGGGTTAGATGGATTGCCTTCTCAGAAGGTAATGTTATTTCATTTTTCTTCTGCTGGTTCAGAAGACCCGCAACCCCTAGTTATACATTCAGACTCATAAATGGGCATAAACAGATGATAAGTGTATCATCTAGGAGAGGTAGAATAGTTCTAATTCTTCAGAAATCTTAACTGCTTAATTAAATCTGCTTGGATATGGCCATTCAGAGCAGAAGGGTGTGTAAATCGGCCATACCTTGGTATCCCTTCTGGGGAACAAAAACCTTCAAGCTGTCTGAGTTTGTTTCTCACACTCTTGTTATCCTGATTGTAGCCCTTTAAATTGTGCAGCAAATTCTTGGCATGTATCTGCCTGTCAGCTAATCTCTGACGCCCCTGGATAGCTTATTTTCTTCCTATGAGTATACTTGAAATTAGTAAGAAGCATCTATTAATTTTAGTATCCTGTTAGAAGACTAGGAAAAACTGAAATTCAACAAATAGTAAAATTGCTTAAAGCATATTTCTCCAAGTTATTTGACCATGGAATGCTTTTCAAAATCTAATGAATTGAACAACAGAGCACAGTGTGACTCATGTACAATGTGTTTATGGATTAAAGTAGTCACCAGAAATGGTTTCATAGTTGAGTTAATGCCTTCAAAAAATGAAATCATTTGCTTTTTTTGACTTCAAAACCAATTTTGGAGAAGTTAAATCATTTTTAAGTGGAAAATGAAAGTGATTAAGCTATTTTTGTTTTAAATATACTGCCTATGCCTTAGTGCACAGGTTAAAAATCATCCTGCTTGGAGGACCTCACATATTATCCTTATTTCTCAAAGACGGCATCTCACTCTTAAATGACACTTTGTTGCATACTCGGTAGAAACTGTATACATGTGTTTAGTATTTTTCTTTTGAATGAACAAACTGAATAGAAATATTGCTAGCATCAATTTGTAAATGGTTGGACCACCTATTGACAGCCCATGAAATGCTAAAAACATGGGTATATATTTCAAATACATCATATTCGCTAATTGCTTTAAACCCTTTACTACTGTTCTTTTTCTCCCCTTACAGCCACTCAACTCCTTTCTTTTCCCCAGTGCTTTAAAGAAGGAAACTGAAGTTCCTGATGTAGTATTTTTTGATAGATAATGAGATAAGAAAGTTGATGAAAGAGGTTTGACAAGTTCATGGAATTCCTTGAGCTCCAGACCCAAGATCTGGCTAATTGGTTTCACCTAATTTTTCTTTTGTGCCTCACACTTACCAATCAGCTGTTAATAGTGGTAATTGTAATGGTAATGATAGTGTATCATGCTCTGTTTACAGAATAGCTAACATACTCTATTGTGTTGGGGTCTGAAGACATCCCTGTGTCATTACTTCCATTTTACAGATGATGAAAATGAGAGTGTATATATATATTATATATATATATATAACATATATATATATGACTTTTTTCATTACTAAAATACAGGAATCTTTAAGTTGAAACTTTATTTCTGTCATATTGGTGTGGAATGGTCAGGGATAGCAGATTAGGGGGATAGACTAGCTGACTTTTTGGCCTAGGCTTCCAGCCTAGACATTTCAGGATTCTTTGACAGTCTCTGTCTTAGTCATGAGGGCTGTACGCTATTTATGTGTATAGAGCTTTCTGTGACACTGAATTTTGATTTGTAAAGTTACAGTAAAATAATTGACTCTTGAAAGTATCACTTAGGATTAAGTTCACTACCTGTAACAGAATCCATCCTCCTTCCCCTCCCCTTGCCCCAGAGTGGCTTAAACAAGGCTTCGTCTTTCATGGAAACGAAGTCTGGAAGTAGGCAGCCCAGGGCTGATGCAGTCAGTGTTCAGTGGTTATCAAGGATCCAGGATCCTTACTGCTCCTTGCTTCTCTGTCTGTAGGATGTGGCCCAGATGGTTGCTACAGCTCCGGCCATCATTCCCGCATTTCCACAGAGTGGTTTGGAGGAGGAAAAGAGGTCCCCTCCCCTACTTAGGAAGACTTCCAGGAAGTCCCACATAACATTTCTACTAATGTCTCATTGGCCAGAACTTAGTGTATGGCCACATCTAGCTGCAATGGAGGTTGGGAGATAAAGTCCTTTCTTGGAGGGTGTGTATATTAATGTCCTAGAATGAAAACTGAGGTTTTGTTACTGAGGAAGAAGAAAGGATACTGTGAAACCACTAGCATTCTCAACCTCAGGAACCATCAGAATGACCTGACCTTGCCTCCCACATGGTGCAGAAGACCATTTGTAGCTTCTTTGGGAGCTTTTCAACCAATCTTTGCTGTATTATCCAATAAAATGATTTTTTTCTTGATGTATACACCTTTATGCAAACACCTTTTTTGGGGGTGGGGGAGTGCTACGCCTCGCAGCTTGCAGGATCTTAATTCCCCGACCAAGGATCGAACCTGCACCCTTGGCAGTGAAAGCATGGAGCCCTAACCATTGGACTGCCAGGGAATCCCCCAAACGCTTTTTTAAACAGTTAATACAAGATAATAAGGATCATTGCAATTTCCTTTTAAGATCAACTTGGAGTTTTTCGAAATCATTTTATTGGGATTTCAAATAGCATACAGTGAACTTTTTAGTAAGAATAAAATATGTGTTAAATATTTAGGTGTCTAGTCATTGGTGAAAGAAAAAGTGTAATTTTTCCTTTGGTTTTTTGAAGCCTGGTTAAGCTATTAGATTATATGTTTCTTGGGTGTAGAGAACTTGCCTTTTTTTTTTAATTTAAGGTTTTATAGGTTTTTATTGGATAAATAATACATTTACATGATTCAATATTCAAAAGGTACCAAATGGTCATGTAGTGAACAGTTGCTCCCCATTTCCTGTCTTGAGTCCCCCAGTGTCTTTACCCTAGAAGCAATGGGTGCTTTCCTTTTTGTGTATAATTCCTCATTAGAAAAAGAAAAAAAAAAAATTCAGTGACACTGTGCTATACATTGTTCTGAACCTTCCTTTTATCGCTTGAAGAGCTTCCTCTTCCCCTCTCCACCCCCAAGGCTATATGGTGCTCCATTGTCTGGATGAACTGTAATTCATTAACAGAAGAACCTTGTCTTATTCTCATGTCTGTACTTGCTCTGCAAGCAGCATTCGTTCATATTGGTTAAACTGAACTCTTGGATTGAGTTTGACTATGCAGAATATTTTAGGAATGAGTTATTTTTAGTGATCAAGTATTCCAACTAGCTGAGAGGATTTTCCCTTCTTTAAGCATCAAGATGTTTAAGATTTATTTATTTTGGAAGTAAGTCCTTCTAAAATGTGTTATTTAACTATACAGTTTACTTTCTTCTTACCAGTTATACTTTTCTTACTGGTTTTAACACAGTTATCAACATCAGTTATTGTTTAGGACTAAAAAAGAGGGATTATTTCAGGAGCTTTTCCTGGTTTTGCCTTACTAAATGACCCCATTTTGATACCTTTCTGCTTTTTGGTAACTTATCTGCTTTTTAGATTTGTTTTCTCTTGGTCTCTGTCGCATCTGATGCGCTGCCTCTCACATAATATTCCTCTTTCCTCTGGTACTTATTCCCTGCTGCTTCCTAGTTCCCTTTCCTTTTTTGCTTTTTAAAATTTCGGTGAGTGAGTAGCCAGATAACCAGGGCAGAAATATTTCTAAAATAAAAATGAATAGATTCAAGAGAAGGCCTGGCGGAGCTTTCCTGCTGATGAAAGTGCGTGAACATTTTGATATTCTGGGTATTTAGAGGGTCTTTTGCTTCCTGGTTATTACCATGTTGTAGAACAGCTCTGTCTAGGAGATCTTTCTGTGATGATGGAGATGTTTTATATCTGCTCTGTCCAGTATATAATAACTACTAGGCCCATGTGGCTCTTGAGCACTTGAAATGTGGCAGGTGTGACTGAGGAACAGAAATTTTAATATTAATTAATCAGTTAAAATTAAATTCAAATAGCCACACATGACTAGTGGCTAGTGCGTTGGACGTATGGTTCTAGACTATAAATAATTAACAACGAGCTTGATTATAGTGAAGCTTGGATTGGGATGCTATAATTTTATTGTACTGAGCAAAATGCATTTATAGTATTGGAAAGAAGGCAGTTTGGAATGTAATAGTCAAATTAGCTTAAAGTAAATGATTAAATTAGAATTGCTTTTTCATTAATATAATGGTTATTTCAAACTGTAACATTCTAAAGCCATTGGTGCTGGCATGTGTTTATGGTTTGTAGCTGTGATAAAACTTTGAGTCCTTTTGGTAACTAGGGTGATATTAGTTGCGCTCTAACTTTATTTATAGGACTTGGTTAGACAGTTGCCTGAGTGCCAGAAACTCCTACAAATAACTTTGACCTTCCCTAGCAAAAAGTCAAAGGATAAACTGTCCCATAGTAGAAGATCTCAGTTGTATGTGATATACACAAACTATTACTCTCTAAGGGAGAAATGTATAACAAATAAGAAAAAAAATGAATACGTTAACTAATTATAGATTTTGATAACTGTTAGGAAGAAAATAAACAGAGCCCAGTAATATAGAGAATAAGGGTTTGAGGGGAAGGACCTCCAACTAGAGAGAGTGGTCTGGAGAGCTTTAGTTGAGGAGGTGTTATTTAAGCTGAGATCTGAAAGATAAGGAGCCAGCCTTGCAGAGAATGAAGGAAGGATGAGGAGAGATGTCAAGAACAGGGGATAAAGGGGCTGAAAGGGTGTCGGGGAGAGGGATGGACTTGCTCTAAATGAGGCACTGACACAGGATCAGTGTATTTAGAGCATAGTGATCGAAGGCGATAGAATGATATGAAATGAGGTTGGAGAAGTGGGCACTTAACAGATAGATCATATAGCACCTTAAAGGCCGTTATAAGGACTTCAGATAGAAAAAGAATTTAAGTGTAATGTGAAGCTATAGAATCAAAGGAGTGATATGATCTGATTAGAAAGTTCCTCTGGCTACTATGTGATGAGTGTTCTGAAGGGGAGCAGCAGTGGGAGGGGAGGAATTATTGCGATGTTCAGGAAAGAGGTGATGTTAGCTTGGGTTCAGGTGGTGGAGTGGAGATCAAGACAAGTCAGACACACAGGACGTGTGATGGGTTTGATGTGAGGGGTAAGGGGAGGGTCTTTAGCTTTTGTAATTGCCAGGTAGTACCACTTATTGAAGTAGAGAACACCAAGGGTATACCAATTTCAAGGGTGGTGGTGGTGGTGAATTAAGAGCCCAGTTTGGGGAGTGTTACGTTTGACATGCTTGGGAGGCAGCTAAGTAGTCATACTGCAGCATGAGAAGAGGTCTAGGATAAGGATGTAATTTGGTAATTATTAGCGTGTTGATGGTATTTGAAGCAGTGGGATTGGTTGAGAGAACTCAGAGAAGGGTGACTCAGGATTGAGCCCCAGGGAACACTTCCTTTTTTAGCGGTCTGTTAATGGAAAAGCCAAAAAAGACACTGAGAAGAAGTAATCAGTGATGCACAGGAAAAAACCAGGATTGTAGTATCTCAGAAGGTAGAAGGAGAGAGTGTTTTGAGAAGGTTGCCAACTCTGTTGAATCCTGCTAAGAGGTCAGATAAGTTCAGGACAGCAAAATGTCTATTGGATTGAATAGCATGGATGTAGTTGACATTGACCAGTTGGTTTAATGGAGTGGAGGGCTTGGAAACTTTATTTTGAGTAGACTGAAGAAGAAATGAGAGGTGAAGAAGTGGAAACGGGTATAGATTCTTTTTTTGAGAAGATTTACTGTGAAGTGGTGAGCAAGGAAATGGAGAGAGTAGCTGGAGGGAGGTGAGGTGTCCAAGGACGATTTTTTTTAAACCTTGATTCATTTAGTTACTTGCCTATTATTGGACATTTATGTTTTTAAGTTTTTGCTCTTACAGATTGCTGTGGTGAACTTCCTTCTACACTTGTGGGGATTTTCTAAGATAGGTTCCTTGGAGGTAGAATTGCTGAGCCACAGGCCATGCACATTTCAGAATTTGATAGATGTGGCCAAACAGACTCCCAAAGTGGTGCTACCAAGGTACACTTTCCCCATCAGTGTGTGAGGGCAGAGGGGAGGTTTTCTGAAGATGGACATATGTTTATTGTTGGCCTGACAGTGATGAGTGGAGAGGGGAGAGAGTGATGAGGCAGGAGAGAGGGGGTGATAAACAGAGCAGCATGGTCCTTACACAGGCACCGGGGGTGGGGTGGGGTGTGAGCACAAGTAGTGAAATGGGCCTTTGATGCAAGGGATGCTCCCTTCATTGTAACAGAATGTGAGGAGGAGGAAATGCATGTGTTTCTAGGTAGGATTGTGGATTTGGTGCACAGAAGAGATTATCTGAATGCTTTTCTTTTAAAGTGAAGTACTTGGAGAGAGCAACAGCTGATGATTGGGTGGTGGGGAGAGAATGAAGTAGGTTTCAGGGAAAGGTAAGAAGTAGTCATTTTGGAGAGTGAGAAAGCTTCCAGGGGCAGCTTTGTTAGGACTGCTTGGCATTGCCAAGTGCCCAGTTGAGGCTTCTGATCATGAGTATATAGTGAAGCCAGTCAGCTTGGTCATGTGGCTTTTCTCCAGCAACATTTAGTGGGTTGGGAACAGG
This sequence comes from Balaenoptera acutorostrata, assembly GCF_949987535.1. NCBI lineage: Eukaryota > Metazoa > Chordata > Mammalia > Artiodactyla > Balaenopteridae > Balaenoptera > Balaenoptera acutorostrata. The sequence goes on from NC_080074.1 coordinate 12,328,064, forward strand.
CACAGAGAGGGCAGATAATTGTATTTAACCAGGATTGGAGTTTTGCTAAATGCCAGTGATGGAGAGAACAAATGATTGAAGATATTTGCAAGGGAGGGATTATAATCATGGACCATGGAATCAGAGTTGGGCATAGGAGGGAGTGGAAGACAGGACTGGGGTGGGCAGATGATGAACAAGTGGTTGATGAGGTCAGAGCTTGTAGCGGAGGGGATACTGGAGCAAGTTAGTTAGAAGGATGGGAGGTTATTTGAGAATATGATTGAAACATAATGAGGAAGAACACAGCTCTTAAGATAATACGTTTTCGTCTTTTAGGGATGACCACCCTGGGTTCCCTAAAACTGGGGGTCAGAGCTCTAACAAATCTATTTGCCTGTAGCTTTTCCGAGAGTTGAGCTTTGGGATGTACCCTTTTCTCTGTGTATGTGTCTAGAGCTCACTGTAGACATCATAGAAGGTAACCACAGTTCATAAGAGGTTTCCAGAATCATTCTCTTAACGACGTCTGTCATAGCAGCAGCGCTTGACCAGAGCCACAGCCTTTGGACGCTCACGTACAGTGTGTGTACACTGAGTTCCAAACCTCATCTCCATCATTTATTGTTTGAAGTCTCGGTAATGGGCAGAGGTAGAGTGCAAGGTTATATCCAGTGGGAATTTTCCAGTGATCTTGGCAGTCTTGGTTTGATTTTATCAGTGAAAAAGTGTGATGTAGGACCGATCTTGGAGTCTTACAAATTTATGTTTCACTTGTGGCTCCTTTCCTCACTAGCCGTCAGACCATGAGCAAGGTGTAGAGCCACTTTGATCCCCAATTTTCTTCTATGTGTGAAAAAGCTAAAGTAGGGCCTCCCTTACAGAGATATTGTGAAGATGCAGTGAGATAATGCACGCAGAGTTGTGGCACATAGTATGTTCACAGTAAATAGTAGCTGGTGGTGGTGTTATATTGCAGTCAGCACGCAGCGTGGGAATGCTCACTCTCTGGTGAGTGTTCCAGAGTGGTTTAGATGCCCTAACTGGAAAGCTACAGCAGCATCTACCCCTGTCTTGCATGAGTCTGTGCTGCTGCGTGAGGACAGTGCTCTATCTAGACTAGCTTCTCAGACGTCAGTGTGCTGTGACCCATCTGTGGCTTTTGTCGCAATGTGGATTTTAACTCTGTAAGTCTTGGACGGGGCCTGAGATGCTTCCTTATCTAGGAAGCTCCCAGTTGACGCGGCTGCGGCTGCTGCTGGTCCGTGGGTCACATTTGGAGGAGCAAGATTCTATTAGAGAACTGCCCTGTGGGAATCCTTGCTCTTTTAAGCTGAGAGGAAATGAGGTTACAAGAGCCCCATTCTTTCAACTTTTTTTTTTCTTTTTGAGTCAAATTCAGTTGGACTTCGTATGGTCCGTTTCTATAGCTCATTGCTGTGGTGAGTCTGTGTTGTCTCTCATTGCTGTGGTGAGTCTGTGTTGTCTCTAAAAGTCCTGAAAGTGAAAGGAGTAGAAATTATGTAGAGAGGGTTGCTTCATATTTCTTTTGAAAAATTTGCAGTGCCTGATTTCTCAGGAATATTTTTGCAAAACTGTGTTGGTTCCCCAGATGTACACACTTTCCCCACCAGCCTTTAACACCCACAGAGAAACTGGCCTGCAGCCTCTTCAATTGTTAGACTTTGAGGCAGATAATCAAAAATGTGGCTTCAAACCCTTTCTGCCCAGCAGACTCTTCACATTACAACGTCCAGTGCTTTCAGAAGCAGGAATTCAGGATGCATTATCAGGTTAGAATTACTGGCAACACCCATATTGCTATCCCAGATAATCTGATTTTTCTTTCTCAGGAGCAAGCATGCGAGACTTCTTCTGTGGGCCCTCCCGAGAAGAGCTCCTTCTCTGATGCTCCAATTCACATGTTCCCTCCTCCGAACTAATATAGAGGCTGATAAGTTTCAAAGAACCGTTAAGCAGCCTGATAAAGTGTTCTCCTGATAGAAGGAAGCATGTGTGCGTCCTAATCCTGTGTGTAAGACTGGGATCCTATTCAGAGGGTCTTCCTCGAGTGCATTTGTTATACCTTTGTGTCTCTTAATCTGGATCCTGCATAGTGACAAAGCAGAGCCTTCCTTATTTGACTTGATTTGAAAGAATTTTGTTTTCTCGTACCTCTTTGTTTCTTTTTCTTCCTTTCTTTTTTTAAGGTTAGGGAAATGTGGACATGCAGGAGCATGAATTAAAAAGATCCACTTAGCTTGCCTGTGGGATTTTTTGTTTTTTGTTTTTTAAGTGAAGAAAACATATAGAACAGACTGTTCACCCGATTCTTTTTTTTTTTTTTTAAAGTTTCTTTAATTAATTAATTTATTTTATATTTATTTTTGGCTGTGTTGGGTCTTCGTTTCTGTGCGAGGGCTTTCTCCAGTTGCAGCAAGCGGGGGCCACTCTTCATCGCGGTGCGCGGGCCTCTCACCGTCACGGCCTCTCCCGTTGCGGAGCACAGGCTCCAGACACGCAGGCTCAGCACTTGTGGCTCACGGGCTTAGTTGCTCCGCGGCACGTGGGATCCTCCCAGACCAGGGCCCGAACCCGTGTCCCCTGCATTGGCAGGCAGACTCTCAACCACTGCGCCACCAGGGAAGCCCTGTTCACCCGATTCTTAAGATTATGATCAGAAAAGGAAAAGATGCATTGACAGTAGAAATTTATGAACTCCCTGTGGTTCCAAAGAAGTTTACAAAGATTCCACTCATGGGAGTTCTGGAGGTAGTTATCAGAGTTTTTGTGACATATTTAAACTTTTAAAATTTCATTTCAAGGATCTCGTTTCTGTATGTATTTTTCTCCTGCTTTTGCTCCAGGAGAACAGCGGTATCATTATCCCATCCTAAATTTGATTAAAAGATAACACCATAAAGTGACAATATATGAAATTTTATTGTGGTTTTTTTTTTGGTACTTGGTTAAGAATGAATGAGTATTAACAATTTTGGGTCTCCTTCCTGCCCCCCCCACCCCCCCACCCCGCCACCTTCCTTGGCCACGCCACACAGCTTGTGGGATCTTAGTTCCCCGACCAGGGATCAAACCTGGGCCCACGGCACCATACAATTTTGTGTCTTCAAAGAGTTTGAAAGGACTGTAATCTCTTCACAGTGTGATTTTAATACAGTTGTTTAGAATGGAGTATAGGAAAGCCTGGGGACTTAAGAGAGGGCATGGGCTATGAGACTAGAGGGAAAGTTACATGTAAAAATTGATTATATAACAGACGCTAAGTAACAGTTTATAGAAAGCCGAGATTTGTTTTCCCATTTTAGAAAAAAGGCCGTCTCCGTTTTAGACATGGAAGTTCTTACTCCTCTTTTGTACTGGAACTGAGGTAATCCTGACTTCAGAGGAAGCAAAGAAGTTCTGCATAAAGAAAAAGAAAAGGTTTGGGTGAGGCTGAGAAGAATACTTGCCCCACCTCTCCGAGTGTAAACAAGTGGGAGTTTGGGGTGGGAGGAGGGAAGAGGTCTAAGCTGTCTTGCGGAAGGCACATATTTAGTGTGGAAGAAAAGGAAAAGTGAGAAAAGGAGAAGTGACTTCACTTCTACTCTGAGAGAAAAAGACACCCCACCGTAGCAGGAGACAGAGCTCTCTCGACAGCAGGAAGTGTCAGGTAGGGAGAGGGAAGGTACCTCGTACCTGCGCTGGGCCTGCTTTGAATGTGAGACTCGCAGACCTTACTTGGATATTTTATGAGCAGGAGAGAGCTGTTTCAACATGTCTGAGGGGAACAGAACCCTGAGGCAGCTGGAAGGTGGAAGGCCTCTTGTTTTTGTTTTTATTTTGTTTTTCCTTTAACAAGTTAAAGGAATAAAATGTTCCTCAAAACACACAGTCCTCTGAGAATGTATTGTGCACCTACTGTGTGCTAGGTACTGTGCAAAAGACTCCATGGCTCAAAAGAGATGAACCCTGCCCTGAAAAAATGTGAATAAATGGGGTAAGATTGGTAGGTACAGGTAAGTACCTGGAACAGTAACTGGCAGGAGTGGTGAGTGCTGCGGTACAAACACCAGGCTTACAGAGGAGGAGAGGTCACTTACAGCTGGGGTGGGTTTGGGATTTGAACATGGAAAAATGGGTAAGGAAGTAAGGAAAGAGCATGGGCATTGGCATATGGAGGAGAAGTCAGTTATTTTCTGAATAAAAACCACTGGGACAGATGATTAGATAATTCTTGTTGTTCACCATTGAACATAATGGACAAAAATATGCCTGGCATATAGGAAGAACTTAGTAAATGTTTGAACTGAACTAAATTAGAAATCATGGTCACCAGGGACATGGCAGATAGTTTACATAGTGATATCATTCGATCTAATTGCAGCAACTCGGAAAGGAGTGTTATACCCAGTTTTTGCTTGAGGAAACAGAGGCCTAGACAGATTAAATTAAGTTTCCCCAGGCCATGGTGATAGTAATTATAGACCCAGATTTCAAACCCAGGCTTCATACACTGCCCCATACCCATGCCTAGTAAAGAATCTACAACGTGGTAGGGCTCAAAATCCACTTGATTCTAAACCCCTTGTTTTTTCCTCTCTTTAGAGGGGAGGCTCTATTGATTTGAACTAGGGTGGTAGTAATACAAAAGATGAAAACCTATTCTAGCTTATATATAATTTTTCCTATGTTTTAAAATCTTCTAAGATTCAGAATTATGATTGGTAGAATGTTAGTGAATTATTATAGAATAGTGGCATAAGGCTGACCTGGCAGGGAGGGAATGTAGGCTCCAAGCAGGTTCTCTGTTCACGCTTGGCTTCTGCAAGGGGCTCCAGAAGAACTGGGGCAGAGGGGAGTCTTGGCTTACTCCCCTTGATCTTGGAGGGCAGAGTTTTTTTGATTGCTTCATTCATGTTTAAAGAACCCGTCTTAACACTAGTTGATGTCTAGCTACTAGAAGCTGGTGCCGGTGGTTTATTACTAACCCCGCCCATCCCTGCCTTTTGCAATAATCTCTGTGAGTGATGATTGTGTTTCTAGAAGTAGAATGACAGAGAGAGATTCCCTGAAGGCAAATACAGAGCGAGTGTGCTGTACACTCGGGTTCAGACACACGGGGCTGGGAACTCCCAGAGAGAGAGAGGGAGGGTGAGAGGGAGGAGAGAGAACAACAGAACAGTCAGCTGGAGAGGAGGGAGGAGGGGGGAGGAGACGGGTCGGTTTTAGATTTTTAAACTCAAGTGATTTGGGGGGGGGTTCTCCCCACCCCAAACTTCGGCCCCCCATTCTGGCACCTCCTTTCCTACAGTCCACTGAAGGGCCTTTTTGCAGTCCAGGATCAACTGGCCGCTGAGTTTGAGCAGCCCGGTCTGACATGATGTACCTCTGGGTGAGTACAGAGTGCTGCGGGTGAGGGCTTGCACTTGCACATATAAGGAGTGGAAAGCTGCGAGATTCTGCTCCTGCACAAATGGCCTTCCCCACGGAGCACGGGCTGCCACAGCCCCTTCTCCTCACAGGTGTGAGGGTTTTAAAGCCTAGCCGTGATTGTGACATTGGGTTGTGTTTTTTTTTTTTTTTTTTTTTTTTAAGAATGTTGTTTACCTTGTTAGACTTAGGCGCAAGGGCTGAGCTCCCAGTGCAGTGCCATCCCCCAGGCTTGGGAGGTTTGGAGAAGGCACTTGGGGCAGGTGAAGTGAGCCGGTCATCCCAGGAGCTGCAATCTTCCTCGTGGGTCAGGGCCTGGCTGTGTTTTGTTTGGGGGACACTGACCTTGATAGCAAAGCGTCTCATTAGATATTGAGAGCCAGTAGGTGGTATGATTCTTAATTAGGAATTAGCCTTTGAAAGTTTTTATCTAATAATTTTTGTTGTCCTTCACAATAGTCTTGTGAAGTAGGTCACTGTTGTTATTAAAATTTTATGAGGGAAGTAATTAAGTCACAGATAGTGACTTGCCCATGGTTAGGAACCACGTCTGTAGCAGCTAGAATAGTAATTAATAACCAAACGTTATAAAGTATCTTATATTTTGCCAGGAACTTAATACCGTACATTATTTTAATTTATTGTTAACTCTGGTGTTGTAATTTGGGATGGAGGGAAACATACTGGGACTAGGGAGACTTTTAAATTATGAAATGTGGTAACTTTTAGGAGAATGACATGGAAGATAATACAGGGGGAAAAAACCCCTGCAGTTAGTTGTGAAAAACAACATCTGTAGTCCCTTGCAAAGATGGCAGTGTCTTCTCTTGAGAAGACAGTTGTTGTGTGTTGCTAAGGGAGCCTCCTAGATGTGATGCCCTTGGCTACTAGCCAGCTTTTGAAGGTTTCACTTTGCCCTTTGCCCTTTGCCCTTCAGCCTAGATGTCTGGAATCGCAGAAACCTACTTGGCTGGGGCAGACTAGATTTATAAATATCAGATGGCAGAATTTAAACTAGGTTTATGGAAATGGAGCTTGTGTGTGTGTAGGGGCTGCTTTTCCTGCTTCCCCCTTCATATCTGAATATGACCTTGAAATCTAATTTTCTCCTCTCTGTTGATTTATTTTTGTAGTATTTGGAAGAAGTCAAAGAACTTTTCTGACACACTTATGTCCTTTAAGTAGTTTTCATCTCTGAATGAGGCATCTGTGTCTAGGGTCTCTGCAGCCTCATTGGTGGGACTGATGAACTACCTGTTAACCAGAGGATGGGTTATTCTGTCTTTTGATTTGTTTGGAAGAGGAGTTATAAAAGGAAGCAAGTTGAATTAGTCTCATTTCCACTCATTTATGTTTGATGAGAGCAGACAGTGACAGTCTCCTCAGTTATTTCCTTTGTGCTTATATTACAGTTATTTGTAAATTTGTCTCAATCCCCTTGGCTTGTTAGCCCCAGAACAGAGCTTTCCAGCCAGAGTACCACATGCTGCGTTGAGAAACATGTACGCCAAGATAACTGTTGCCCTCAACCCTGGGAGCAGCCAGGAGGGGCCCAGGATTCCCCAGGTCACTTGGTCCATGTGTACTCCAGTTTGCCACTTTGTGCCATAACAATACTACCATTTTCTCTGTGTGCCATGACGCCTGAACGATGGGGTAGCACTGTGCAGCGGGAAAAACGTGTCAGCTCTGGCTCTTCATCATCTGCATCGTCTGGCCCCGTGCCTCAAACATTTGCTGGATTCAGTGAAAATGTCCAGAAGGAGCCATAGCCTCATGAGATCGAGGTCATTTCCTTAGAGAAGGAAACCAAAGTAGTCAAGCATTAAGTGGGAGGCACTGAGGGGCTACTGTGGAGAAAACTTACTGGACGAGGACTAGGAGGTCAGAATTTTATCGAGGCCAGTACCCAGCCAGGTGACACTGGACAATCATTTGAGTCTTCTGACCGCAGTTTCCGCATCTATAAGATATCTATTCTAATTCTAAAGTTCTGGGAAGTGAATTTTGTGTAGCACTCTGTGTGCCAGGAAGACATCCAGTTGTGCAGGAAAGGTTAGTGTCTGGAAAGCATGAAAGAACTGTGAAGCATATATCACCTCCATTGCCTGCTTGGTTTGGTACCAGCAGTGACTTAAAGGTACTGTTCTAAGCATTCTAGAAAAACTGCTGAACTTTATTTAGTTGTCAATACCTCTGAGCAGTGTGGACATTCTTAGAACCTGCAGAGCCGAAAAGTAGAAGTTACAGCTCATCCAGGCATTTGGGTTGTGTAGTTGGACACGGCTTGTTAATTTGCTTCTGTGCGTCTAGAACTCTGAGATAGAATGCTGTCTTGTGCTGTATACATGGCTTTTTGTCAGATCTCCTCCCCACTTCCCTGTTGAGTCACCCTCCTTTATAGTGAAATTGCTAGCATTGGGGGCAGCGATACGGTGCAAAGAATGTAGGTTTTAGAGACTTTACTAGGTCTGAATCCCACCTCTCACTTCCAGTTGTTTGGCCATGAACAAGTCACTTAACCTCTCTGAACCTCAGTTTCTTCATTCATCACATAGGGAAAATAATGCCTGTTACCCAGGATTGTTGTAAACATTTGAGATAATCTATGAAACGTGCTTAACATGATGTATGGCACATAGTAGATGCTCAGTAAATAGCCAGTACAAGCCAGGTTTTTGGTTTGAACGTTCAGCAGACCACTCACTACCCCAGAACATTTTCTCTAGCATGTGAAGGATGCCTTTGAATTCATGCAGGGAGAACTTTGATAAATACAAACTAGTTTTATGTGAAATGTCTCCCGTTAATCAGTATTTTAAGTACTTGCGACTAGAGAACGCTCGTTAAAGTTGCCTCCTGGTGGAGAACGTCCCCATTATTTTTTCTAAACTTTTTTTTTTTTGGAGGGGTGCAGTGCTACTAAGTGTTTGCTATGCCATTTATTCTCCCCATCTCCTCTTCACTGTCCAAAACAGGGAGGGCGGCAGAGAGAGAAAGTGGGGGGCAGAGGCAGGGAAGACAGAGGGAGACATACGATTCCTGTACTAAGGGAACTTACTTGTTTGATAATTTTACAATTTATGTCCAGGAAACCAAATTATAGACCACTTATTTAAATTCCCAGAAGCCAAGATGTGTTCTCCCCGTCTGAGCTGATCTTAGCTAGACTGGTCTCAGGCTCTCTCTTACTCATATTCTATATGGATGAACTTCTGTATTTCACTTTGAACTGTTGTTTTGTCATATTTCAGTCCTGTCTTCTCAGTAAATCAGTTCAGCCAACATTTAATGAATGCTTATAGTGGGCAGAGGTCTGTGCTACTAGCTGTTACAAATACAAAGATGATTAAAGATCCTCCTGCCCTTAAAGAATTTATAACACAGTGGTAGTCAGTGTGTGTACACAGATAATAATGATTTTTGCATGATGCTCTCCGGTTAAGAAAGTGCTTTTATATGTCATCTTATTTCATCCTCACAGCAGTGCTAAGGGCCCGGAATCATTATCTGTATTGTACAAGTTAGGAAAGAGACCAAGAAAGAGTACATGATAATTAGTAAATGGCAGGGCTGGAAACTCAATTCCATATTTTTTTAAAACTCTATGGCTCTTATTTATTTATTTATTATTTTTTAACATCTTTATTGGAGTATAATATTTATTTTTTTATACTATCTTCTTTTGGGAGAAGCTGATATTTTAATTTTGTTTCTTTTAAATTGTTTATTGAGTGATAACATATATGTTAGACATATACTTCAGTCCTCAACACATGTGAGAATTAGCTGTTATCTTCATTTTACAGAGGAGAAAGTAGAAACTTCAGTAACTTGCTAAAGTCGCACAATTTAGAATTGGCAGAGGTAGGATTTGAACCCTGGTCTGTCTGGCCTCAGAGCTTCCTACATCACACTTAACATCTTCTTTTATTTGTTCAGTAGTGTCTGGTTTATCACTGCTACCATTCAGCCTGATACAGGCTGGAGTAGAGAAATGAAAATGAGGTAACCTGAATTCTGTTTCCATATCCATTAATTACTTGAGACACATTACTTAATTGTATGTACCTAGACTTTCCAGGTTGTGAAAAGGATGTGATAGTTCTTGAGAGCATTAATGGAGTAATCTTAGAAAAATGTGTATCAGCCATTTTAGAAACGAAGTAGTCAGTAAGTGATGGCTTTATCACAAAACATGGAAATCGTCGACTGTGAGTCAAAAGACAACAGTTTTTGGTCTCAGTGGTGCCATTTGGCATTGGATTTCTAATCTTTAAAATGGACTACTAATACCTGACAGAGTATCGAAATAATCTATTTTTGGAAGCTATTTTGTGCTAAGCAGATGTAACATAATGATAATAATAACAGCGGCTATTAAGGTTGTTATTGTTATTCAGGTCGTAGTCAGGCTAATTTTTAAATACTCACTTTTTAATCCCTATTTTGTCATCCTAATTGGTTTACGCATTTAGAGAACTAGACTTAATAGTAAATTGAGTTATCACAAAATGTAGACATAGTTCAGTTCAGCTAACATTGGAGGCCAGATACTGTGAATAGATACTTGGCAGTGAAAAGCCATTAAAAGACTTTAAGTAGGATTGGGAGTAGGCTGAAGTGGAGTTTATAATTAGATTTGTTTTTAAAAAAAGATATCTACACAGATTAGAGAGGAGTAAGAGTACAGAGAGAAGTTCGGTGGTGGCTGAGTAATAGTCCAAGGGACAGAGAATGGTAGTGACAGCACGTGCTGCAGGAAGCAGAACTGCCTGAGAGAGGTGCCCAAGGTACAGTCGGCAGCATGGTGTCATGGTTTGGAAGAGGTCCAAGTGTTTTTGTAGGTGGGAAGAGGAAGGGTATCATGAGTTTGATTTTGGATTTAGTACTTTTAGGTAACTCTGAGATGTTCAAGGGGAAATACCGCTTAGATAGTTGACTACCTAGGTGTGGAAATACAAGGAAAGATAGAGGATGAAACTATAAATTTGTGAGAAACCTGCATGCAATCGTAACTGAAGCTGTGGGCACGTTTGATGATGTTGAAAGTCAGTGGCTGAAGATGAGACTGGCCTAGGGAGAAAATGTAGAGCAAGGAGAGAAGTTGATGCCTACCTGGTAGAGGAGATGAACCCGCAAAGAAGGCAGGGAACAAGATTCCGAGAGCTTGTTCTTCAGAAGGAAAACCAGGACATTAGGAAACTAAGATAAAAGAGTGGCAGGAAGAGAGAACTGAAATATGTCCATGGGTTTAGCAACGTGGAGGTCATTGATGACCTTTGCAAGGGTTGTTTTGATGGACTAATGAAGGCAGAATCCTGGGAATGGAGTCAGTTCAGGAGTTTGGGGGCAGAGGGGGGATGGGAGAAGGAAATGGAGATAGGAATAGTGAGTGTAGACAGTTGTTGGAAAAGTTTGACTGACTCTGAAGGGATGTAGAGTGTAGCCAGAAGAGTATGTGCAGCAGAGAAAGGTTTATTTGTTTTATTTTAAATAAAAGAGACTTGGTCATGTTTAAAAGCTAGCCGAACAAATTCATTTGAGAAGGAGAAGTGGAGTATTTGAGAGAAGAGAAAGGATTGCTCTTATGCTTTGAGAAGATGGGATTAGCTTTAGGAGTAGGGAGAACTCTCCTATTTAACAGGAGGCAAAGCACATAGAGGACAGAAGAGCTTACAGCATCTAGGAGTTCAAAGGAGTCTTTACAGAGGAGGAGACAGGCTGAGTGGGTGAGGCATGGAAAGGGTCATTGCTTTCCCAAAAAGGGATAGATTGGTGAGATAGTATATACGTTTGTGAACCATATATAATTCCACGTGGCTTGTATGTGTGGGGTGAGTGGAATAGTGATGGATGAAAATTTAAAATTTTAGAGCCTAGATTATCTGAATAAAGATGTTTGTTTATTCCAACAAGGAGCTGTTGATGGATTTTAAGCAGGATCAGGTGTGATCAGATTTGTATATAGAAAGATAACAAGAGGCTTCTATTAGTATTGCAGAATTTATATTTATACTTTGAGTGAAATTGGTTTGATGCATATTTTTATAAATTTTTTTTAAATTTTATTTATTTATTTTTGGCTGCATTGGGTCTTCGTTGCTGCATGTGGGCTTTCTCTAGTTGTGGTGAGTGGGGGCTACTCTTCGTTGCGGTGCGCGGGCTTCTCATTGCAGTGGCTTCTCTTGTTGCAGAGCACAGGCTCTAGGCGCGCAGGCTTCAGTAGTTGTGGCATGTGGGCTCAGTAGTTGTGGCTCGCGGGCTCTAGAGCACAGGCTCAGTAGTTGTGGCACACGGGCTTAGTTGCTCCGCAGCATGTGGGATCTCCCCGGACCAGGACTCAAACCTGTGACCCCTGCATTGGCAGGCGGATTCTTAACCACTGCGCCACCAGCGAAGTCCCTCATGCATATTTTTAAAGCTCAGGAAACTGTAAGGGGCTAAATAAATGATTATATTAATGAGACTCAAGCAGTTAACACATTTATTGATGACGACTGTGTGCTGATCACTTTCTAAGAGGTGGGGAAAGAGCATGAACAAGACGAAGTTCTTTTCCATAGAGTTTGTATTCTGTAACTGGAAAAAGAAAGTTGTAAACATGTAAGCAAACAAGATAAATTCAGAAACTAGTAAGTGCTATAGAGAAAAGGTAATATGACCCTGAATGCTTTAGCTAGGGTGGAAAAGGCCTAAATGATAAGAAACACCGTCTTGTCAAACTACGGGAGGAAAGCATTATAAGCAGAAGGAGTAGCAAATACAGAGTCCTCAGATAGGAATGAGTTTGGGGCATTCAAAGGACAGAAAGGGGGTGGTGTGGTTGGAGTGTAGAGAACAAAAAGAACGTAGGAAGATAAGACTGGAGAGGTAGGTGAGGGTCAGATCATGTCCCGTGGTAGAGATTTGAATTTTGTTCTGGTTAAAAATGGGAAGGTATTGGGAGATTTTCAGCAGGAGAGTTGACTTGCTTTACGAAAAGTGATAAGGGAGGTCAAGAAGCAAGAGGAGATGGCTTAGACTCTGGAGGGCAATTTGATAAGATTAAAGATGGCTTGTGTGTGTGGTGAGATGAAAGAGAAATCTGGGTTATTCAACTTTTGGTTTGAGGAATTAGGATGGAGGGGGCATTTCCTTGCAACAGAACAGAGAGTACACAGGAAAAAACAATATTTATGGTTTGGACTTGTTTAGTCTGAAACGTCTAGTAGATATCCAAGTGGAGAAGTTCAGTGGCAATTTGATATGAGCCTGGAGCTCAGAAGAGAGATGTGAGTTGAAGGTATAAGGTCGAGATTCATCAGTGCATATTTAAAGCCTTGGGAGAAAATGTAACTGGAGAATAAGGCTGAGGTAGAAGCCCTGAGGCATCTCACTGGAGGTCTAAAAGGATACTGGAATTGGGTAAGGTAGGAGGGAAACAAGGCAAGTATGTGATATCACAGACTCTGGGGAAGAAGTTGTTGGGTTTGGATTACTTAAGACCAAATAATTGGTCATTGGCCTTGGTAGGATGTTAGTCATTGGTGAACTCAGTAAGAGCTGTTTGAGTTGGAATGATGGGGATAAAAAAGCCAATTGGAATGGGTTGAGTTGTTAATTGGTAGGTGAAGATGTTGAGACAGTGAAATATTGTGTAGTTGTGGGTGGAGCAAAGAATTGGGGCAGTTACTAGATGGGCATGTGTATTCAAGAGACAATTTTTAAAAGATAGGTGATATCAAGACTTGTCTTTTGTCACTAGGAAAGATCCAGTAGGGGAAGAATTGAGGGTGCTGAAAAGAAAGAGACTAATTGCAGGAGCAAAGTCTGCTATATCCAGCATACAGAGAGGGATTGGCCAGAAGCAGTTTTCTTTCTTTTTAATAGGAAGGAGGGCGGAGTGTGTGGATTTAGAGCCAGATAGGCTGGTGGCGTTGGTTTCAGGCAGAAGAGGGAGTTCTCTGCGTGTGTCTGCTTTCTTTATAACATGTAAGATGAACGTAGCTGAAAGTGTTAGTGCAGGGAGTGGAGAAGAAGTGTCGCAGATTTGAGGAGAGAGGACAAGGTGTGAAATAGTAGTCATCTCAAAAAAATGGGAAGTGAACTTACTAGAGAGGTGTAGGACGCTTAAAATCTGTGGTCATAAACTTGAGTGAGTGGTCGTAAGTCAGTTGTGTGATTTTTATCCAGCAATCTTCTGTTGTTTAGATGCAAGAGTTGGATTTAACCAGGAATTGAGATTTTACTAGGTAAGTTAGACTAAGGGAAAAGGGGGCAAAGGAACTAAGACTTTTTGAAAAGGATTACGTATAGTGTTGGACCCTAGAATCTAAACTGGCTTAGGAGGCAGTGAAGAACATGAGGAGGAGAGGAGTAGGGTGGTGAAAAAGCAGTAGGATCAACCTGTAGATTAGAGATCTGAAGGAGGCTGGAGAAATGCTAGCGTGGGAAAACTCCTAGAGCAGGCAAACCTGATGGTGTGAGAGGAGAATGCTTGAGACGCTTGAGATTTTGGAGATGGTGTGGTTATTGGTGATGACGGTGCTGGGACACGGTGCTAGGTCAGTTGCTTCAGTTAAGTTGTGAAAAAATATAGTTGGCGCTTAAACACATTAAAACAGTACCAGCAGCTAGGAGGCCAGAGTAGTTAATGAATCAACTGTGTGGATGTTGAGATCGTCACGAATGATAAAACTAATAAAGGAGATGAAGACAGGGAGCCCTGTGCTAAGACTTGAGGAGGTAGGCAGGCGACACCTGTTTCAAAGGATCTGCAGTTTGGACGGAGGGTAGAAGTAGTCTTGGAAAGCGAGGAGGATACCTGTGAGGTTCAACATGAGATGGTAGCGCTGAGTAGGGAGGATGCTTGCCACTGCCTGAGGTATGTGAGGGAGGGAGGAAAGCTCCTACTGAAGAAGCAGCAGTGTTCTCAGGAGTGGTCAGGTTTCCTTTAGAGCAAAAAGGTGAAGGGAACATCGCAGAGAAGAGAGTGAGTATATAGAAGAGGTTACTGAGGGTAACTCATGACCGCGAGGGCTTAGGACGGCGAGGGAGAGCCAGAGACGGGACCAGAAGAGCAGCTGTGCAGAGCTGTACAGGGCGAGCCATCCAGAAGCCTTGGACTTCCGATGATGGTTGAGGTGAATGAGGATGTGAGCCAGGATGGAATCGTTCCAGAAATCTCTTGTAAAAACAGGGTAATTACTTAAATCTGTAAGCCAGAGCAATAATTCTCAAACTTTATGGTGCATCAGAATGCACAGATTGCTGGGGCCCATCTCCAGAGTTTTAGATTCCTTAGATCTGAGTGTACCTGGGAGTTTACATTTCTAATACATTCCCAGGGGATGCTGATGCTACTGGGCCAGAGACTACCCTTTGAAAACCATTGGTCCAGAGAAACTAGTTGTGGCTAAGTAAGCAGCTCTTGCAGACTGTAGCCCCAGATGATATGTGGCCTGGGTGATAGCAGCGCCGTGTCAGGCCTCTCTTTGATTTTGGCAGTTAAAGGAGAAAGTGAGTATATGATCATTTCTTTTGAGGGATAGTAATTTCTAGGTGATGCCATTTGATTATTAGTGAACATTTATTGAATATCTGTTTTATGCAGCAAAGTGAGGATACCAAGAGTTATAAAGTATTTTCTTTCTCAAGGATAATGGGGCAAAATAGGGACATAGAAGTTAAATAGATAAATAACCGTACGTTGTAGCAAAGACGACATGCCAGTCGGTAGGTGGTATGGGCAGTTGTCGACAGGAGCTGGGAAAAATGGGTAATCACTGAGGATGAGATTGGTTGGGAAAGGTTTCTTGAAGGAGATGTAATTTAAGCTAGATTCTGGGAGAACTAACTAGATACAAGTCAGATGGAGAACTGGCAGAAGCAGAGATACAGTGTCAAGAATGACCATGAAACCTTAACAACTACTCCTGAGTCCCATTGCTTTCATCCTGATCACGCCACCACTATCTCTTGCCTGTATTATTATAATAATTTTCTAACTAGCCTCCCTGCTTCTCTTCTTCTCCAGCCCCTTCTTTGAAGTCTGTTCTCAACACAGCAGCCAGAGAGATCCTTTCAAATGTCACATTACATTGCTCCTCTGGCCAAAACTCTCCAGTGGGTTCATATCTCACTCAGCATAAAAGTCAAATGCCCTGCACTGGCCTGTAAGGTCCTAAATGACTTGCTCCCCTGGCTGTCTTTGACCTCCTGTTCTTCTATACTTCTGCCCATTCTTGGAACATTTCAAACACACCCTTGCCTCAGGGCCTTAGCTTTTGCCCACCTCCTTGCTCTCTCTGCAGGTATCTGCTTGACTTCCTTGTTTATGTGAAATCTCTACTCAGTTGTCACATTATCAGGAGCACCCTGTATAAACAGTAATTCCCTACCCCTTTATTCAACATTTCCCATTCCTTTTCCCCATCTTTATTTTTCTCCTTAGCACCTACCACCACCTGACTTGCTGTGTATGTTTGTTTATTGCCTTTCTCCTTCAACCAGAATGTAAACTCCATGAAGGCACTTTCTAGGCGTATTCTGTGAGCCTAGAAAGGTGCCTGGCATAGAGTAGGCACTGATTGGACATTTGTGTAGCGAAAAGAAGGGAGGAAAGAAAGTTTGGGGGATAGTGAAGGGACCAGTATTACTGAAAGAGACAGGAATGGCAGAAAGAAATGGTTTGATGGATAACCTGGAGGATCTTGAATACTGGAATCACTATTCTACAGAAAATAAGAAATTCTTAAATTTTTCAGTACAGCAATATTTAGCCTTCTCAAATTAGTGCTTTGGTTTTAGGTTCTGTGGATATAATAGTTTGGGGAGGGACTAGAGGCAGGGAGCTCCATTTCTAGTGGGTAGTTGTTGGGTAACAACTATAGGGTTGTACAGGTATGAGGCAGAAGGCCTTGCGATCAGGGTTTGGAGGTGAGAATAACATTTTTAGGTAGAGATGGCGGCCGGATACATGAATGCTGAGAGGTAAGCTCTTCCAGTTGTATAAGAAAGTTGCCTGTCTTGATATGTATGTTTTAATATTGTTCGTTTTAATGTGGCATTTACTCTTAAACAAGTATCTTTTGTCATTTTTCAAACCAGAATATGGAATTTTGTTGTAAAATTTATAAATTAGGGAATAAAGTTGGAACCATTTAAGCAAACATTCATTTTTTAAGATTTTAATTGTATACTTGAAGGGGTAGAAAATCAATGTGGTAAAGCACACATACTGGCGTGGGGTTGGGGGGGGATAGAGAAGTGAAGGCTATAACTCCCAAAACACATTTTCTTTCATTTCTTTTTGCAATGAATAAAGTACATTTTAGGAGCTGTAGTCTTCCTTTGCTAGCTCCCTTTTTCCCATCTTGGTTCTGGAAATATGTGCTGCTTTAAAAAACTCGTGAGCAGGTTAAAGCACAGCGTTCTTGTTCCTCCTCTGAAGGTGAGCTTGCTGCTCCTCTTCACAAACGCTTTTTCAGCATCCTTCGCTGTTATTAAATGAGGTAACATGTAGTACCTGTAATATAAGGCCAGCATAGAACACACTGCACATATATTAGTTAAAAGGTTAATTAGATATTCTTAGTATAATGAACTATCTGTGTAGCCTAAAATATGGGGTTTTGATTCCACTTAATTCGTATCTGTAGGTTCTGTGCTATCTTATTTGTGTATTAATTCACATGGTGTTTTATTTGCTTATTTGAATTTAGACCATTAATTTAGAGGTTAAATAATCAAAGCCTGCCTTTCATTCTTTAAAATAACTGTCAGTTATTTTTCCTGAGTGTGAGACGAACGCTTAATCACTGGCCGTTTTAGCCAAATCGCCATATCCATGAAAATCAAAAAGAACTGATTATAGCTTCATTGTGTATTACATCATATGCTGGTTGCAGTTCTATTCTTGCTCAGTTGTTAACCTGTTGTGTTATTAAAACAAGTCTCATCATCCTTATGCTCTTGTGTCTCATCTGTAAAATGGGGATGATACTACTCCCCAGTGTTATTGTTGAATGCCATATGCCTCAGATAAACTGACATCTAAATAAAAGCATCTAAATCATTCTTAATGATTTATTTATTCTCTTTATTGTACTTTTAGTTGCTAATTAGATAAAAAGTGATATGGTATTTTTTTGCCAAGATTGGCATTACAATTTAAAAGCAGATGCCAGGATTGGGGTGGGGTGGGGGAGACAGTTGCTGTTGTGTGTATATTCCTCTCTGCTCTGTTTCATTGATTCCGGATCTTTCTTTTTATCCTTTTGTTTGATTTTATTAAGTTTATTAAAAATACGTTTCTTGGACTCATTGAAAGTCAAAATAATATTTTTTCATGTTGTTCAATACCATGCTGCTCTGGTAGTGGGTGCTTGGAGATTACATCTAATGCCAGGGAAATTCTCAAGATGGTTAAAGACAATTAGGATTGGAAGAGAAAAGGGGACAGGAATTCCCAAGTGCCTCCTGTGTATGAGGTCAGGTCCTTTCACAACTATTGTCTTATTTTATGATTCGTTTTTCATATTGTGATACAGAAGCAAGAGTCAAACCCAGTAGTTTTGCTTCAGAGTCAGTACTTTTTTAAAAATAAATTTATTTATTTATTTATTTTTGGCTGTGTTGGGTCTTTGTTGCTGTGCAGGCTTTCTCTAGTTGTGGCAAGCAGGGGCTACTCTTCGTTGAGGTGTGCGGGCTTCTCATTGTGGTGGCTTCTCTTGTTGCGGAGCACAGGTTCTAGGCGCATGGGCTTCAGTAGTTGTGGCATGCGGGCTCAGCAGTTGTGGCTCACGGGCTCTAGAGCGCAGGCTCAGTAGGTGTGGCGCATGGGCTTAGTTGCTCCGCGACATGTGGGATCTTCCCAGACCAGGGCTTGAACCCGTGTCCCCTGCATTGGCAGGCGGATTCTTAACCACTGCACCACCAGGGAAGCCCGAGAGTCAGTACTCTTAACCGGCCTGCTGTAATTCTTTCCATCTAGTCTGTGATAGGCAGCCCCTAAGGTGGTCTCCAGCGATTCCTACCTCTTGGTATTCGCGCTCTTGTGCAGTCTCTTGCCTTTGAGTATAGGCTGGACCTAGTGACTTACTTCAAACTAATAGAATGTGGCAAATGTGATGGGATGTCACTGCCAAGATTTGGTGATGAGAAGACTGTGGCTGTCATCCTGGGTGCTTGCCCTCTCCAGCTCTCTCCCAAGTGCTTACGTGGTGAGAAGCAAACTGCCGTGTTGTGAGTAGTGCTATGGCGAGTCCCACATGACAGAGAGATGATGTTTAGGGCCCACAGCAAGGTGAGTGAGCTTGGCGGTGGATCCTTGCCAGTCCAGCCTTGAAATTACTACAGCCCTAGCCAACACCTTGATGGCAGCCTTGTGAGAGACCCTGAACCAGAGGCACCCAGCTCAGCCTCGCCTGGCTTCCTGATCCACATAAACTGTGAGATAATAAGTGATGTTTTAAGCTGTTGTTTGAGGATGATTTTTTAAAATAAATTTATTTATAAATTTATTTTTTTATTTTTATTTTTGGCTGCGTTGGGTCTTCATTGCTGCGCGCAGGCTTTCTCTAGTTGCAGCGAGTGGGGGCTACTCCTCGTTGCTGTGCACGGGCTTCTCATTGTGGTGTCTTCTCTTGTTGCGGAGCACAAGCTTTAGGTGCGCAGGCTTCAGTAGTTGTGGCACGCGGGCTCAGTAGTTGTGGCTCGCGGGCTCTAAAGCGCAGGCTCAGTCGTTGTGGCATACCGACGTAGTTGCTCCGTGGCATGTGGGATCTTCCCGGACCAGGGCTTGAACCCATGTCCCCTGCATTGGCAGGCGGATTCTTAACCACTGCACCACCAGGGAAGTCCCCTGAGGATGATTTGTTATATAGAAATAGACAACTATAGATTTTGGTACCCAAAGTGGGGTGGTTCTACAGCAGAAATCTAAAATGCAGGAGTGACTTTGGAACTGGGTAGTGGCCTCGGAGGAGAGTGTTAGTGAAAATCATAGTACCTTGGAAATGTTGTTTCTAAAATTTGGAACTTTGAGGAGATCGCCATGAAGGCTCAGAGGAAAGGAAACTGGAGGAAAGGGGGATCCTTGTTATATAGTGGTAGAAATTTTAGCATCACTATGTTTGTAGTTGCGTGAAAAGCAGAAAAGGTGCCTAGTGAACTGGCAGATGTCCCTAAGTAAATTTCCAAGCAAAACATTGAAGGTGCCCCCTGCTTTCTTCTTACTGCTTCAAGTATAAGAAGAGAGAAATAAATTGAGGACAGGACTGTTAAACAAAAAAGGTCAGTTCAAGGGCACTGCCAGGAGAATCGTGGTCTAAAGATGAAGCTGAGGGTGTGGCTGTAAAACCTTTTGTTAAAACCTAAGAAAAACCTTACGAGTCACACAGAAGACCTTTCAATCAAGGAACAGGACTTATAACTGTTTTAGCATGAGAGAAGGTAGAGAAGGGCTTATCTCGAAGATTTTTGTGGGTATAGCTTTTGTCTAATGCAGTGAATCTCAGTGAGATTCACAGGAGGCCCACTGCAGCTACAGCTGAAAAGGAGAAGAGACAGTTCAAAATGAAAAGAAGCTGTTGAACCCCCAAAATTGTTCTGGCAGGAAATAGGCTGAGAAAATTACTCAGCTGCTAATACGTGCTACCTTTCTTGAAAAAAGAAGGATGATTCAAAGGCAAGAGCCACAGAGAATCCCTACCACAGCCTTGAGACCTAATCAAGGAACTCCGAACATTTGCCCAGTGAGATTTCAGAATCACTATGGACCAGTGACTCCTTTGTGTGTCCCCTGTCCTCCCAACACCCCTTTGGAGAAGTTACGCCATTTGGAGATTACAAGAGATTTCAGAGTAACAGAAACCAAAAGAGGGCAGGTGAGAAAGGTGCCCTGATACTATGCTATTTTAGGCCAGTCTCTGCAGAATGCATATCCATTGCTAAATCATCCCTTCTTTTGGCTTTTGTTTGCAGATCTTCTAGTTACTAGAGTATTTGTGAGAAAGCTGAAGCAATCAGGAGAAGATTTCCCACCACCACACTTTACCCACCTTGTACCATCAGTGGCAGTGAACTTTCTCTCTCTCCCATTACTGTACACTAAGCAGTTGCCTTCCTTATAACGCCAACCCCTCAGTTGTGTACTAGGTCCCATCTCTGCTAGCCTGTTTAGGACCTGGACCCAACAGTTCTCTCTCCTCTCTCTGGGATCATCAGGTTTTCTCTGTTTACTAGATTAGTTCCGCTAACATACCATTAAGCTGTTCTTCCATCCACTTGAAAATAATACTCTTAACCTCACTTTTCTGTCAGCTACTTTTCTTTTCTCTTAGAGCAAAACTCAGTAGAGTTGTCTCTATTTGCTCATACCAGTTCTTCTCCTCTCATTCCCTCTTAAACTCGCTCAATTAGGTTTTTATTGCCACTGAAATGGCTCTTGTCAATATTACCAGTAGCCTCCATGCTGCTAAGTCTAGTGGTTGGGTCTCAGTCCTCATGTTACCTGACCTGCCTGTAGAACATAATGTGGCTAATCATTCCCTCCTCTGTGATGCGCTTTCTTGGGTACTTGACTTCCAGGACATCACACTCTCCTGGTTTTCTTCTTATCTTATTGGTGATTTCTTCTCAGTTTTAAAGTTGTAATACTCTGGGTCAAGTCTTTGGATCTCTTCTCTTGATTCTTTTACTTAGTGATTTCATCCAGTCTCGTGGATTTAATTCTCAGTTAACCAGGACAAATAGCCAAAACTGTTTGTCAGCTGGGCCCAGTGGGCTCTCTAATCTTTTTATCTTGGTTAACTATTTTTTTTTCAGGTTCATAATTTATTGTACAAATCAAGTATCATGTGATGAGTTGATGTTAGCTTCTTCAGGCCTGGGAACTTAATAGATGAGATACAGTTTAGAATCCGTTTATGTTGCTTTCACAGCTGGAGTTTTTTTAGACCTTAACTTGAAATATAAGACTATCAAAGCAATACCTCCGTATGTGGCCAGTACACAATTCATTCTCCCTGTTAAAGTGTTAAGAGTCGAAATATTTTTTGATACCAGTGAAATGTAATTGGGCATCAGTTTCTGGACCTGACATGATTTCAGTCTGTATCCTTCAGTGGAGGATTGTTTAACTCTTATGACTAATTTAAGAAATAAGAAATGATAGTGAAGGACTTCCCTGGTGACTCAGTGGTTAAGAATCCACCTGCCAATGCAGGGGACGTGGGTTCGATCCCTGGTCTGGGAAGAGCCCACATGGCGTGGAGCAACTAAGCCTGTGTGCCACAACTACTGAGCCTGCACTCTAGGGCCCACGAGCCACAAGTACTGAGCCTGTGCGCCACAACTACTGAAGCCCGTGCACCTTAGAGCCCGTGCACCACAACGACTGAGCCTACATGCCACAACTGCTGAAGCTCGCATGCTCTAGGGCCGACGTGCCGCAACAAGAGAAGCCACCGCAGCAAGAAGCCCGCGCACCACGACGAAGAGTAACCCCTGCTCGCCGCAACTAGAAAAAGCCCTCGCACAGCAACGAAGACCCAACGCAGCCAAAAAAATAAATAAAATTTTTAAATAAATAAATAATTTTAAAAGTCTGCACCAAATCTGTAAAAAAAAAAAAAAAAAGGAAAGGAAAGAAATTATAGTGAAAAACAACTTTATTAGAAGTAAGAAAAAATGCATTCACGCAACTAACTACATATCTCTCCTATAGTGACTACGAGTCACATTTGAATACTATTCATGGTTTTTTTAAAAATCTTTTCTGCTGCACTTCATGTTTTCCTATCCTTTTTGTATCCTCTTTCTTTCTTCCTGTTCTCCGAGACTCACACTTGTGGTTGAGAGGGTAAACGTTCTCTTCCTAGTTCTGTATTTATTCCTGCAAGTTCATTTCCTAGCCGTATGAGGAATTGTCTTATTAATTTGCGATCTTGTAATTGAACCTCGTCCTGTAAAATGAAAGCATTTGTTGTACTAATATCAATCATATTGAAGAAAATAGACATAGGCTATCTTCCAGACATTCTTTTCCAAGTACAGATTTTAACTCTCTTATCATTGTGTCTAAACCTTCTTTAGCCTTGTTAATAGTACAAGATCTTTTGGGGTATTTTTTTAAGAGGGGTTTTTGAATCTATTAATAGTTGAGACTGCATTGAGCTGAGAAGAACATTAACGGTTCTTCTAAGGACAGAAAGAATCGTTTACTCTTTTTGAAATCTAAATAATGTGCTCTTGATGTCTCTTCCTTTTCCATCTGTGAAAATACATTCAAATTCAACCCTATTCTTCCTAATAGCGCAAACTAAAGCAAGTTTTTTGCTGAGTAGTACTCAAGCCAATCCCAAACTCGTTCTAAAATTGTCACAAGTTATATTTATGCTGTGAGTTTTAGGTTCTGTGTCAGTGTTTGTACTGTTTTTGACCCTTTGTTCTGCTCCTGCTCCTTTTGTAGATCTCTGCCTGTGTAGATGTGAATCTTCCAAATATATGATGTTTCACTGACATGTACTGTCCCAATTTTTATTCCCTATTTTCCTAGTTTGGGAAGCATATACCTCAAAAAGCAGCCTCCTTTGAATGTAATTTAATTGCTTATGTCATTCATTAACCTGGAACATACCCGTCTTGTAAATTCTGATTTCAGATTCCAAATATGTCTCTTATAGGGTCTAGCTAATTATTGCTTCTGGTTCTTCTTCCTTCACTTACATCGTCTAAACACAATATTTAAAGATTTTTTTAGAAATCCTTTGACAATACATAATTATGTTCAAAAGATGATCTTCTTTTCATTTCTGTACCATCTGTTTCCTTCCAGTTACCTTTATATATGTATCTACCTTCAGCACTTGGCCATGTATGAACTGTATCAAGTAAATTTTGTCACATTCTAAGAAAAGAAAGAATACTGTTACATGTCCTTTTAGTGAAACAGGATGATCCCAATTCTCACTGCAAAATACTGCATGAGGACATTCTTTCTGTTGAACTGGATGAGACTACCATAGTTCCTTTTTGTTATTAGCAATATATTGTTTACTTATTGATTCTTGACTGTGGTCAAGCTTATATCCTAGATTAGAATGTAATCATCTAAAGAGTTGTAGTCTCAAGATTTCACTTCTATATATCAGACTTCACCATCATCATTAGAGTTGAGTGCTGCTATCTGTGTTTGCATTCATCTTCGGATTCATCTAATAATTGTGAAACATTTTCCTCTGTTAGTTTTTCTTTGTCATTTTGGGTGGGAAGTGAAAAACTGTATTCAATGAAAACTGAGCAAACGGTAAAAAAACAGCATCTCTAATCTTCTTTAATGCCTTCTTGAAAGATGATACAATACTTTGCGCAGTGCAATAAGAAAACTGAAGGATGATGTGTTAGTGGTGATTTATTTCACTATTGTATCATTCTTCTAAGTGAGTATGCCATTGGTCTGTCATTTTATTACTTTGGTCATTTTTTAAAACATGGTTGGGAATAATTAATGAGTAAAGCTTATTGAAAAATCAGAATGTTTCAAGATATAGGGAAAATAAGATCCCTAAAATCTCATAATGCACCTTAGATTTATAAAAGGGTTCAGGGAACCCATATGTTAATTGCAAGATAGAATGTGTTTGTTATTATTTTTATTCCTTTTTTAAAAAAATTTTTATTTATTTATTTATTTATTTATTTATGGCTGTGTTGGGTCTTCGTTTCTGTGCGAGGGCATTCTCTAGTTGTGGCAAGCGGGGGCCACTCTTCATCGCGGTGCGCGGGCCTCTCACTATCACGGCCTCTCTTGTTGTGGAGCACAGGCTCCAGACGCGCAGGCTCAGTAATTGTGGCTCACGGGCCTAGTTGCTCCGCGGCATGTGGGATCTTCCCAGACCAGGGCTCGAACCCGTGTCCCCTGTATTGGCAGGCAGATTCTCAACCACTGCGCCACCGGGGAAGCCCTGTTATTATTTTTAAAGTAACATTTTCTTTGGGTTTTGGGGGGTGGGGCAGGGATGGGAAATACCTCTGAGAAAGAATAAGTCATAAAATATAAATCCTTAAATATAGAACTGTTCAAAAAGGAAGAGTTGGGCCCAGTGGACTCTGATGGTATAGCGGGGGTTAAGTGCTGTCTGTATGCTGATGATTCTCAAATGTATACCTACAGGCCAGACCCCTCCCAGGAAGTTTACATCCAATTGTCTACTTGACATTTCCATACCTAACAGTTACCTCAAGCTTAACCTGTCCAGGCTGAACTCCTGGTCTCCACTTGCCTTCTTCTCGTCTCAAGCCTGTGGGAACACCTACAGTTTTCCCCTTCTCAGATGACATCTTTCTGTTGCTTGGGCCAGAAAAAAACTTGGAATCATCCTGGACTCTTCTTTCTCCCTCACGCCAGTCTTATTAATCAGCAAATCCTTTAGGCTCTGCCTTTCAAAAATCACCTAAACCCAATCCCTTTTTACTAGCTCTGCTACTGCTCCCCTTGCTCAGTACCCCATCCTTTCTCAGCTGTATTATTGCAATTGTCTCCTACCTGGTCTCCCTGCTTCCACCATTGACTCCAAATAATTTATTCTGAACACAGCATCTGACTTAGACCTGTAAAAATGTAAATCTGATCATGCTCAAAAAACCACTCATGTGTTTCACTGGGAGGAAAAACCAGAGTCCCTGCAAGCCTCTGGTTGAGCTGGCTCCTGGGTACCTCTTTGACTTCTGTCTCCACCTGTTTGTCCTCAGTCTCCTCCAGCCACACTGGCCTTCTTGCCGTTCCTCAAGCTTGCCAGGCACTTTGCAGTACTTGTTTCCTCTGCTTGTCATGCCCTTCTCCAGATACCCTCATGTGTACTGCTTCAGCTCCTTCACATTTCTGCTGAAATGTTACCTTTTCATTTAGCTCTTTTTTTAGTCATTTTATTTTAAGTTCTCCATAGCCCTTACCATCTTCTAGTATACTGTAAAAACATCTTTTTTTTTTACTACTTTCCTCACCTGTAGAGATTTTTGTCTGGTTTGTTTATTGCTGTATCCCTAGTGTCTAGAACAGTGAATCATGCTCAATAAATATTTGTCAAATGGGTGCTAAATTCCAGAGGTCTTCTACTGGTTACTTTTTCATTAACAGGGGAATACTTAGTAACTATAGAAATTTACAGTGCAGAACTCTTCTTTGTATTTGTCATCGTCATTTTCTCTCCTTTACTAGGACCACTTGTCCCTGTGTGTGTGATGGTTTTACTGTAGAGGCAGTAGTGCTTCATGGTGCAGGCTTTGGAACCAAATTGACGAGGTTTCAAACCTGGCTCTCTGGCATTCTGTCTTAATGACACTGGGCATATTAATGTGCTTTCTCATCTATAAAATTAGAACAACAGCAACAAAAATAGTAGCTATCTCAGAAGGTTGCTTTGAGCCTGTAAAAGCTCTCAGAACAGTTCTTGGTACATAGTAAATGTTCAATTTATGTTAGTTATCATGATTGTTTCCTGGCTAGACCCATCCCAGTGTTCTGAGTCAGTGACCCTCCCCAGTGGCAGTACTGAGAACTCTCTGATTACCACCTATTTTCTTCCCCCTTTAAAAATAGTACGGGCATGTCAGGTCCTTCTTTCTCCTTTTTACCTCCGTCTTTCTCTTTTACTATTTAAACTTTAGTTATTTCCACTGTCAGCAGTCTTTTTAGATTTCTCCCTCCTCTCCTTTCAGCAAGTATTTATTAAGCACTTAACTTTCCCTTCCGGATTCTGTTCTAAATCTTGCTATGTTTCCTTTTCCTTGTCTCGCATCTTTTTATCCCATTTACAAAATAAACAAATTACCTTCCTTATGATTGATTGACTAGAATTACATTTGTATCAGGGAAAATGGAAATGTTGTAGATGTGGAAGTGAAATTTGTATTTTTTAAAGTTGCACACCCCCCCCCCAAAAAAATTGCACCAGTCACTAAAATGCTTGAAAGTACTCCTACTCCTTCCTCTACGTCTCCACAGACGTCTCCACTTTCTTAGCGGATTAAATTTGTCTTCTACTTCTAACCAATATGCAAGATGATTTGGAAAAAAACACATCATTTCTTATTTAATTACATTGGCATTATTTGTAATTTGCTGCTATTGTAACTATCTTGTCCTCTGTTTATTTTTATTTCAGATGTATGGTAGTTCAGGTCCATTACTGGTTCCGCACTCCTGTGTTCTCCCCGCACTCCACCCCAACTCCCTGATTACATTCCTGGGCTCTTGTGGTCTGGTGTGGAAACCTAGTCACCATTTATAAATATGTACATTTATGTGTCTCTGTGTGTGTGTGTATATTTCTTTTAATGGGGAAATGTGATCAATTCCAAACAACTCTGAAATAAAAATGAATTTTTAGAATATGACCCATTTTGTAAATTTTAGATTGTATATTGGCTGTAATATTCTTTTCAGAGCAGACAAGATGGACCCATTTAGGCATCCATTTAAAGAGGTTTTATTTTGAGACTCTAAGGGGCTTTTATTTGTAAGATATGCTGTGGTATTACCTAATTCATGTTACAAGGAGAACAGTATTCTCTTTGCTGCCTTTTCTTGGTATAATCTTTTTCTGGGCACATTTCATCAACAAATTTAAGACAATTGAAATGCTTATTAAAAGTGTCCCCCACTCTGTATCTATAAACTCTGGGTTCTTCTTATTCTTTTTTCTATTATATATTTACCCTATTCATTCATCCATGCTAATTGGCAGCAACTGTTTTGGGAAAGTACTATAAGGCATAATGAAAACTGCTAGATTTCTACTTTTATATTTTGGTAATTTGCATTTTTTCAGTAACTTTTATTTTCCTTTGAACCCTTAAGATTTACCTCTTTTCACCAAGAAGTAAACTAATTTAAATCATTTAAATTAATTAATTAAATAAATTTTAAAAATTTATGTTCAAGTTGGGCAATAAATCCTTTTATTTTTATTATTTCACCAGACAAAATATATTAGGCAGATTTCTTAATTTGATAATGAAAAATTCTATTTTGTTTTGCCAATAAAATGTAAAATTTTAAATGTCAAGGCATAAACTCCCAGGGGATAAGAAGGGGCTAGGAGAGTAGGCAAGTTGAAAAGGGGTGTTTGGGGCTTGGCCAGATTCTTAAAAGGGCGGTCTGCCTCTTTATGGTGTTGGCTGCAAAACAGACACACATACTTGGAGCATTTGTTATTTGCAGTTGGTGGTGCATAGTTTGGGGACTAGGTGAGGGATATGTTACTTTCGTAAGCACAGAATCAAGTTCTGACCACTCATTATTTGAGTAAATAAACTCATTATTTATTGAGTTTCTACTATGTGTAGATATCTTGTAGTTTGCCTTTCAGTGTGTTACCTGGATTTTTGCTTAAACTAAAGCTAGCCAGTGGCCCCATTCTCATTCTTTAACAGAAAAAAAAAAAGAAAAGGGGGTAAGATGTGTGTATATTTTAGGTTTAATAAATAAGTTAAACTTTCCTTTTGAATACCTTGCCAAAGGACTTCAGTGCTTGTGGTCTTAGTTCGCTAGGACGGCTGTAACAAATTTCCACAGACCGGTGGCTTAAACAATAGAAATTTCTCTCACAGTTCTGGAGGCCTGGGAAGTCCCAGATCAAGGTGCCCGCAAGGTAGGTTTCGTTCTGAGGCCTCTTCTCTTGGCTTGTAGGCTGCTGCCATCTCACCGTGTGCACACTTGACCTCCTTGTCATGCATGCGTTGGGGCGAGCAAGAGCAGGAAAGTGGATGCGAGTGTCAGCCGGCTCTCTGCTGGCTCTTCTTGTAAGGACACTACTCCTATCAGATTGGGGACCCTGAGGCCCTGTCTTCTAACACAGCCACACTCGGGGCTGGGACTTCACCACGTGAATTTTGCAGGGGAGGGACCCACAAACATAAAGACCATAACATTTGTCTTTTTAATTCATCCCAAATTTGAGTATTTACTGTGCACTAACCACCTTTCTAGTCCTGCCCCTCTCCAGCTTTGTAAACTCAAAGCAGTGACTCAGCCTCACTAGGCCACAGTTTATCAGAAAAACAAAGGTGTTAAACCTGTCAGTAGCCATGATTCATTCTAACTCCATGGATACTAGTTCCATTTTCATTTCCCTCTTATTTTCCTCTTTCCCTGGTACACTTAGGATTTTGTGTCAGGTTTCCTCTCTGTTCTTACTCTTCTTTTTCTCTCCTTTTGTTTCTTTGTATTTCTTATGCTCACATTCTGCCCTCTGTCTCCATCCTCCCCTTCCCTGAATTGGACATATTTTCTAAGAACTTATAAGTTTACTATATTTAATAACTCTTTAAGGATTTAGCAAGTAGATGGAATGTCATATTTCTTTCTGTTAAACATATTGCAAACCTCTACACTAGATTGACTCTAAATTAAATTGCTTTTTAGTCACTTCAGAACATATTTGGGTTGTTTTCCTATAGTTTGCTCGCAGCATTTTTCTTAGAATTTAGCCCGAGGGAGGCTAGGGATATTGTTTTTCATGTATGCTTTTAGTAAAGCATCTACTTCCTTGTGGGGGATCAGTTAGTACGAATTGACCATGATGACAGTGATGGACTTTTCACTCTTGAGGGAAGGAGAGACCTGTGCTATCCCTTCCAGTCTCTCCCTTTTGATCTGTGACAAAAGGAAGTAGTTGTTCTACAGTCTCAATGGCTTTTCTCCTTTTGTGAGTATTAGCAACAAACTATGAAGTCAGCTTCACAGGATGCAAAAAAATGTGGGTAACATGGGTGCAAGACTGCGTTGCTGCTGACATTCCCATGACTGATGGAGAAAGTTTGCCAGAAACATTGTCACCTGGACTATTATAAGAACTAGATCATGAGTGGAGAGAGGTCTTACCCTAGTTGTAATATAAATCCTTAGTCTGATGGGCAGTCTGAAGAAACAAATCATTCCGAAACAAACTCTGCACATTTTAAAGCTGTTTCTTCTAGAATTAAAAAAATCTGTTAATTACAACACGGTGGTAGGTATTGTGATAATAATGGTGATTATAATTATAAGGATACTGATCAACAGCTACTGATTTTTGAATGCCTCCCTCCTACTTGCCAGGCTTTCGACTAAACATTTTACAGTCATTAACACATTGAATCCTAACAGCAACCCTGTGTTAAGTGGTCACAGACAGGCCACTCTGGTTTTTCCTGTGAACTCTTTAAAGTCGGAGGTGAATTCTCTGTGTCCCAGCACTTAGCTCAGGGCTGGATGTACATCAGATACTCGGTGGTAGTTGTTGAACTGACTTGGACTCTGGCATACCATCTTGCTTAGAATTGTCGGTCTCTGCCTGCCCTTGCCCTGCCCTGCCCAGCCATGGCCACAGAAAGCTTGCAAGTTCAGGTCTCTACTCTAAGTTAGAGAGTTTAGCCTGACCTTATATTAAGGAGCTACTTTCCCACTACTCAGCACAGGCTTTAAATAATCTGATGCCTCATTACCCATGTGCCAGGGGTTAAACATGACCCTTATCAGATTGGCTTGCCTCCTCGCCTGGTCTTTTTGTTCTGGTACATGATGATGCTCTAATTTTTCTTGGGGCCTGAGCCCAACACTGAACCCCAGTTCAGTTTACAAAGGACTCCCCTAACCAGTGCCTTTTTAAACTTATTGGATCCTGATTCCCTTTTTCTTGCTTTGAGTTTGATGGTATTCCTTCTCATGTGACTAGGAAAAGTGAGATTTGGCCCATCCTTTCTCACTGCACCCCTTGAAAGAGAACAGCTCTGATTAGGCTAGTTTGATATAGCCAGAAGGCTTAATCGTTTGGATCTTTACCTCTTTCTGTAGGATATCAGTCTTTTCCCCATTTTTACTGCTTTATTTCCATTAAATAATTCCTTGCCCCCAGGACTCAGCATTTCCCTGTATTTCCATTGTTGCCTATTGATGTTACCCTCACTCTGAAGCCCTCTTAACTGTTGTTCAGAACTCCTTTCCTTCTGCCCTGGGCCTTCACAGCTTCCAACTGTTTTGTCTTCCTTTCTCTTACCTTCACATCTCTTTTGTCCCCCTCTCCTCCACCCATACAACACACATTACTTAGGGAAACCCAGTTATATTTCAGAGCGTGTGTCTTGAAATATGTTTATGCACCGCCAAAGTTCAGTTTCCCTTCATCTTATCTCCGCAGGCAATTAACACAAATGAAAATAGTGACCTTTTAGAATAGCTTTCAAGGGAGGGAGCAACATACCAACTCCCCCAGGATGCTGCTGAGTGGGAGCCAAGTGGCGTGAAGAAGTAAGAGCACCAGGAGTAAACCTTTTAAATGCACAGTTTCAAACTCTGGGACTAAATGGAAGCAAGAGAAGCAAGTGGAGAGGCGAAGTGGTGCCGACTGTAATGTGGAATAAGATCTGTTTAAAAGGTAATAAAGGCAATCCAGAATACATGGAGAGCCCCAGTGAGTTGTTTTCTTGTTCACATTCTCTATGGCCATGTCCCTCGTTGCATTGGTAGGTAGACTAAGTCATGTTTCTTTACACATCTCTGAATAAGAGGTCAAAAGAGTATAGTTCATTAAACTCTTGTTGCCTCCAAACAAATCCTGAAAGTTCAAATAACTGGAAGTCAGTACCTAAAAACAAAACATACCCTACTATTATGAGAGGAAATTGAGACCTGCTTTTATCAGCCATTTATCCAGAAAAGTGTATGTTCTGTATAAATCCAGCCAAGTCTCCTGCACTGTCTGCATATTCTCTGTAATGCAGTGGATGTTCATAATGTGATCCAGATATTTTCAGTACAGTTCTGTGTTACTTCATTGATTCTCACATATGACAGTTCTAAGCCAGAAACTCCTGTTGTCTTTTTATTCAACTTTACTGTTTCTCTTAAGACACAGAAGTTGTTGAAAAGCCCTCTTCTGTTATCCTTATCCTTTTGCATAGAGATTACTATTTTGAACCTTTTGAAGGGACCTTGCCACAAAAGTCCATATTTACATTCTGTATGTTTAGAGCCATGATCTCAGGCAGAAATTAGAAGGCGGTATAAAGCAGAATCTCAGGGCTGGGGTGAGAGAGACTATACAGTTCAAAAAAGAACATTTAAACCTCTAAGTTGTAAAGAACATTTCATGAAAGTAAGGCTGTATGCACTCTTCCGGGCTGATAGAGGAGGATTCAGAAGATAATGGTGAATAAATATTGTAGTACAGGGGTTTTTAAAGTGAGTAAGAAACACTTGTGTAGAATCTCTTAATTTTCCCAGAGTGACTAAAAGAATTTCCACTTTGGTAAGTCTGCAGTACAGTGTGTCAGTATAGCTGGTTTACACCAAAAGATGTGGGATGACTTGAGGAGAATTCAGGCATGACCAAAAAGGGGCAATAGATTCTTGACCCCAAATTTTCCCTTGAGGATTTGAAGCCAGATTGGCTTAAACAACTGTTTAATAGAAAACAAAACACACACACACACACACACACACACCCAAAGATCTCTCTTACTGCTTTAGCCCCTTAGTAAGACAGTTGGAATGTTGGAGCTGGAATGTTTCTTGTCAGTTGGTCCCTGACTTGAAAGAATTACAGTGGGGCTAGTATTTGGGTCTCTGGCCTAGCCCTTAGAAGAGAAGGAGTTTGGGGTTTTTGTAAAGGAGTTGAGGGTTAGAAATGAAAGTA
Organism: Balaenoptera acutorostrata; assembly: GCF_949987535.1. Classification (NCBI taxonomy): domain Eukaryota; kingdom Metazoa; phylum Chordata; class Mammalia; order Artiodactyla; family Balaenopteridae; genus Balaenoptera; species Balaenoptera acutorostrata. The sequence continues at coordinate 12,360,133 of NC_080074.1, forward strand.
AAGGCCGTTTAATCAAAGGGAAACATCAGAGAGGTAGGATTAGGAAGTGAGCTTGGGGAAAATACCTAAATTAGAAATATTAGTTGTTCACCAAGGAAGAATAGGAGTGTTTGAATGGAACAGCTTTTTAAAGAAGGCATTATCACAAAACCGTGTTAATTTTTCTGGGCTTTTGGTTCTTAATCTTTATTTTTGGTTTTGAACTTCTGAGAATCAAATGAAAGCTATGGACCAAGTCCCCAGAACAATGTACATTTTTATAACATTTTGCACACAGTTTTTAGAGGATCATGGGCCCTGTGAAGCCCAACCATATTAAGAATACATTAACTCTTCTGTCAGCTGCTACTGCCCAGACTTAGCCAAAATATAGTGAACTTGGTGCCACAGGAAGTATTTGGAGGCTGTAAGATGATTAACGTTGCTGGCACGTGGATGAAGAATGGATTAAATTCAGCGTAAAAATGTATGTGTGCATTAGACCTGTACTCTTGTGCCAGACAATAATAGAATCTGGATTTTAAAGAATTTAATTTCTTTTCATGTCTATTTGGTAGTTTTTTTTTTAAAAAAAATGAAGGTAATTGATTACAGCTGAAATATGAGATATATATATTATTTAATGTGCTGGACATAAGATCCTGGAAAATCAGCTGCAGTCAGGCTTTGTCATTCACTGTGACACTGAATAAGGCATTTATCCTGTTGTATAAAAGAATACATCATAAAGAGTTACTGCTAGCAAACTAAATTGTAGGATACCGAAAAGCCACACATGCAGGATTGCTCCAAGTCACGTAATGTGAAATTGAATATTTCTGTATATGGCAGCTTATAGTTAAGGTGGAAAGAGCAGGCTGGATCAAGGTGATAGATTTAGAGTGAGGTCCTATATGTGTAGGAAAACCAGAGCCATAGTGGGCTTACTCACTGGGGCTGAATAAGAACTGAAAAGTCAGGTGGTATAGAAGATCCACGTGCCGAAGTCTAGAATCAAGGATACTAGCTGAGGCAGGTGAAGTTTCATGCTGAGGCAAATGGCCCAGGCAGTATTTTGGAGATTCAACTCTTGAGTAAGGTACCTGAGCACTAGGGATTCAAGGCCTCTTTAGTAAACAGGTTTTGGACATAATTTACTTTTTTTTTTATTCAGCAAATACGTTGTGCACACCTACTGTGGGCCAAGCACTCTGTCAGTGCTGGGAATACGCAGCAGCCTTGATTTGGATGCTCAATCAGTCTAACGACTGCCTCATCAAAGAACTACTTTTATATATTTTTGGTGAAAGTAGGAATGAGTTCCTATACTCATTAGTCTAAAGCTTGGCAGAGTGTGGAGTGAGACATTCTGGCTGGAATGAAAGGAAGGAGACAGCAAATAAAACAGTTATTCCTTCCTGCCCTCACAAATATTTTAGAACTTAGGGATCGATTTTCCTAGATTCTTTTGATTTGGGTAGTAAATAATATCATACTTCTGGATATTATTTTTTGGGAGTCTTATGGATGCTATCTTAGTTTTTTGTTTTTTTAAATTTATTTATTTATTTATTTATTTATTTATTTATTTATTTATTTATTTATTTATTTTTGGCTGCGTTGCGTCTTCGTTGCTGTGCGCGGGCTTTCTCTAGTTGTGGCCAGCCGGCACTACTCTTCATTGCGGTGCGTGAGCTTCCATCGCGGTGGCTTCTCTTGTTGCAGAGTATGGCTAGGCACGTGGGCTTCAGTAGTTGTGGCATGCGGGCTCAGGAGCTGTGGCTCGTGGGCTCTAGAGCACAGGCTCAATAGTTATGGCGCATGGGCTTAGTTGCTCCGCGACACGTGGGATCTTCCCAGATCAGGGCTTGAACCCGTGTTCCCTCCACTGGCAGGCGGATTCTTAACCACTGCACCACCATGTTCCCGCTACCTTAGTTTTAAAAGGGGATTTCAAAGAATCTGTGATAGATCCTTTCCCGTTGTTGTCTTAAGTGGGAAGTAATGAGTACTGTAGTATTAACCCAGACTTTCTAGAAAGATTCTACATATTGATCCTTAATTGATTTGAACAGATCTTCTGTCTTCTTCCTTCTTCCTTCCTTCCCTTCAGTTTTCTTTTTAAAATACATGCAGTCAGTGGAAGTATTTTTATTTTATTTTATTTTTTCTAAATTGGTTTTCTTTTTTTAAAATTTTTTTAATTTTATTTTATTTATTTTTAAAATTTTTTAGTAAACTTATTTATTTTATTTATTTTTGGCTGCATTGGGTCTTCATTGCTACGCGTGGGCTTTCTCTAGTTGTGGCAAGCGGGGGCTACTCTTCGTTGCGGTGTGTAGACTTCTCATTGCGGTGGCTTCTCTTGTTGCAGAGCACAGGCTCTAGGCGCACGGGCTTCAGTAGTTGTGGCACACAGGCTCAGTAGTTGTGGCTCGTGGGCTCTAGAGCACAGGCTCAGTAATTGTGGTGCACAGGCTTAGTTGCTCCGCGGCATGTGGGATCTTCCCGGACCAGGGCTCGAACCCGTGTCCCCTGCATTGGCAGGCGGATTCTTAACCACTGCGCCACCAGGGAAGCCCTTTATTTATTTTTTTATACAGCAGGTTCCCCTTCAGTTTTAATAGTTTGTATAAGTAATATAAAAAATAGTTTTTAAAAAAGTGGTGTGATATACAGTGTTAGATATTACATTAGTAAAATAATCATATCTAAAAGTGTGTTTTTTATTTGATATTCGTATTTTGTTTTGGCTAAGGTGACTGAAGGGAACTTACTCTGGAGGTAATAAAGAACAAAAAATTTTAACTTGGAAACTAATGATCAAATGGAAGGTGTGAATCCTTATTACTTTTCTTCACAAAATAATTTTCAAAGAGTGGTAATGCAAAAAAAGCTAATCATATTAACCGAGGAAAGATCTCTTAAGTTTGTTTTTTTTTTAATTGTTTTAATTGGAGTATAGTTGATTTACAATGTTGTTAGTTTCAGGTGTACAGCACAGTGATTCAGCGGTGTGTGTGTGTATTCTTTTTCAGCTTCTTTTCCCTTATAGGTTATTACAAAATATTGAGTACAGTTCCCTGTGCTATATTACATCTTAAGTTCTAATAGTGCTTACCAAAGCAAAAAACTTTAGTTAATATATTTAAGAAACATGAGTGATAAATAGAAGGCTGTTACAAGGGAGTGTCTGCATACTGCTTTTGTCCCCTGATGCGGGCAACTATGTGTCTAGTGAACACAAAGAATACATTGTAATGTCCATAATGTTTTGGTAGCTCCATAGGAAGAAGCATATGATATAATAATTATAAACATTAGGCATAATCATTTTGTGGTGTTCTGGGTGACATCAGAATATAAAACTGCTGGCTGATGTATTCAGATTATTCTTGATTTCAGGGCTAAGTAGTTTTATTTTTTAATTAAACTTTTTATTTTGAGATAATTGTAGATTCACTGCATATTTTTGATGGGATTTTGACATAGGTAAACACCCGTGACACACTCAAGGTAATGAATATATCCATAACACCCCCCGAAGTTTTTTTCCATATCATTTTGCCACATTTGCTTTACTGTTCTTTCCTCTTTTCTATATTTTTTATGAACATTTTGAGAATAATTTTTTTAAATATGTATTTGTATGTATGTGTGGGTATGTGTATACATGCATATATATCATGTTCCTTTAGTCCCAGATACTTCCATACTTATTTTCTAAAAACAAGGGCAGTCTCTTATAGAACCAGAGTACATTATCAAAACCAGGACTTTTAATATGGATATTATCATCTCATCTGCAGCCCACATTCCAATTTGCCAGTTGTCCCAATAATGTCCTTTATAGCAACAGATACATTTTTTTCCATTAAAATTTTAGAGTTCAGATAATTGTAGATTTGCATGGAGCTGTGAAAAGTAGTACAGAGAGAGCCCAGGTACCCCCTTTGGCCCGGTTTCCCGCAGTGGTGACGTCTTGCAAAACTCTGGTACAGCATCGCAACCAGCAAGTTGACAGTGATACTTTCAAGATTCAGAACGTTTCCATCACCACAAGGATTCTTTCTAGTTGTTTATTTATAGCCACAGGCACCTCCCACCTGCTCCTGCTTCTCCTTAACTCTTGGCAACCATTCATCTGTTTTCCGTTTCTGTAATTTTGTCATTTTAAGAATGTTATATAAATGGAATCATATGGCATATGACTTTTGGGGATTGCATTTTAAAACTACGCATAATTCTCTGGAGATTCATCCTGGTTGTTGCATGTAACAATCATCCATTCCTTTTTACTGCTTAGTAGTATTCTGTGATTTGGATGTATCACAGTTTGTTTAGAAATTCACACATTGAAAGATATCTGGGTTGTTTCCGGTTTTTGCCCATTATGAATAAAGTTGCTGTAAACATTTGTGTATAGATTTTCATGTGAACATTTCTCTGGACTAAATGCCCATGAGTACAATTGCTAGATCCTATGGTAATTGCATCTTTACTTTCTTAGGAAACAGCTAAACTGTTTTTTGCAGAGTGGCTGTACCGTTTTACATTCCCACCAGCAATGTATGAGTTATTCAGTTTTTCTACATCCTCACCAGTATTTAATGTTGTCACTTTCTTTTAAAGCTATTCTGATAGATATGTAGCGGCATCTTATTATAGTTTTAATTTGCATTTCCCTAATGTCTAGTGTTGAACATCTTTCCCTGTGCTCATTTACTATTTGTATATCCTCCTTGGTGGTATCAGTGTCTTTTGCCTATGTTCTCATTGGGTTGTTTATTTCTTTACTGTTGAGTTTTGAGGGTTCTTTCTGTATTCTAGATGCTAGTCCTTTGTCATATTTGCAAATATTTTCTCCCACCCTATGGCTTGTCTTTTCCTTATCTTTTCCTTTGTTTCTTTTACAGAAGAATTTATCAGTTTTTCCTTTTATGAGTCATGTTTCTGGTGTCAAGTCTAAGAACTCTTTGCTTAGCCCTAGGTCCTGAAGATTTTCCTCTGTTTTTTGTTCCAAGTTTTACAGTTTTGTGGAGATACATATATGGGCTCCCTGCCTCTCCTTCTCTAATATTACTTGGGCAGGGATGTTGGGATGCCTGGTTATGGCCTGGTGAGGGTGGAAGTCTCAGCTCCCCACTTGGCCTTTGCTGCCATGGGTGGGAGTGAGGTACGGATATGGCTGGACTAGAGCAGTCTAAAGTTTTCTGTCTTGCTAGGGTGGCCCTTTCCATGTTCTTTGGTTGCAGAGAGCACGCTTTTGTTCAAGCCTTTTGTCTGAACCCATTGGCATTCCCGGGTTCTTTAGCTCCAAGTTTGAGCTATAGAAGGCATAAAGGAAACCCAGGGAACTCACCACTGTGTTCTGAGGTCCCAATCCAGTTTGCTTTCTTCTCTCCACCTTTAAGAGTCTTCTTATGTTTGTTTAATATAGAAAATGTCTAGGGTCTTAAATTGTACTTAGTGGGAGGAATAGGGATGAGGTATGTACTCCTTCCAGGAAGCAGAAGTCGCTAGTTTTGTTTTATGTTAATTGATAGTATTTCTGTCAAAGAGAAACATGTGTATAAATATAAATGTTCCAAGAGAAATAAATGGTACATGTACTATCTTCCAAACTTTCTGTGTTACTTTTTTGTTTTTTGTTTTTTTTGGAATTAAAATTCTACAAGTCATAGGGCTCCATAGATTTTCAGGAAATAGATATTTATCTAATTATGCTATTTGAATAGAACCTTCATGGTATCTTTTCTGATATATAACACCCCCAAAAAATTTCTTTTATTTTTGCCTTTGATTTATGGCAAGTTTTAAAAACTTACCCCTGAACTAGACTTTTGAGAAAATTTTCTCAAAATATACTGTTTTTCTGGCCATTATTAAAATGTAATTATCAGTTTGTAACATATTTGGTTCCAGCTGGGTCTCTGTCTCTTCTAATTTACCCCCAGCGCATGTCTATCTTAGACACACTGGCTGCAGTTTGATAGCCATTATGTGGCATGTTGTTGCTTATTGTGTCAGCAGTTTTAATTTGTTTCCCTGAATTTGCAATTATTCATATCATGGTCACCTTTTTAAAGTTAAAGAACTACACAGTTACAAAGTTATTACAGTTCCACAGTCCTTTATCTGAAACCCTTGGAGTCAGATATCTATTTTAATTTGGAATCTTAGATTTTAGAAAGGAAAAGCAGTACATATACTCTCTGTTAGGGTAACACCCCTAGTTGGGCGTGGACAACACCTAGTGATCGCACTCATTCATATATTTACAGCTAGATGTTTCTTAATATTCACACCAGTTATGGTGTTTGGGTCCCATTTTATCACCAAATGAGTCCCTCTTCCACCACCACAAAGTTTGGTGGCAGGGGCCGGGGGGAGGGAGAAGAAAGAAGGAAATAGTTTTCCAGGCTCTTTGGACTTCGGATTTATACATGAGGGATCTTGGCCCTGTGGAGATAGGACCTCAGCAAGCCAAGTTAGAGTAAAGGCCGCTATCTTTAGGCCTAAATTCCCCACTGTTTAACTGCTGAGGTGGTGCTCTAGGCCTGGATTTGCTAACTGTGATTGTTTCCAATATGAAAACAAAAGCAGCTCTTGGTTTAATCCTGTTATATGGTGTTGATCTTAAAAATCATTGGATTCATGTTAGGATTTTGAGTTTAATCCTGTAAAGATCAGACTAACTTTCAGCTTATTTATCCTAAATCCCTCTTTAATCTTGTTAATTATGCCAGGCCATTTTCCCCAAGGGGTAGGGTAAAATATCTATATTGTATATATTCATAGTTGTTTTTCCAGAGATCTCTCTCTACCAGCCCCCTCTCTCTCAAAAAGAAGATCACTTTTCTCACACAGAACTAGAGAGCCACGCATACTTCCCCGGAGTAGCATTAGTATTGCAAGGATGACATTAGTTCTGTATTCGTACACCTAAGATTAAAGTGGGTCTTGGCAAGGCCTCCTGAGAGGGAATCTAGTCTTCATCTCGGATTTCCTGAGGAGGCATATGGCACTCTTCTGAAAGGGGATATAATTTGAGTTTAGAGGCTCTTAGGATATATTAGTTGGATTGATTGTAATTGAGACACCACTCCCCTGTAGTAGAATAGGAAATCAATTCTTAAGTTTTGACCTTCACATTGAAATTGCACCATATGCCATAGGAAAAGAAAGTACATGTTTGGTCTTGGATCTCCTTGCTTCCACTTTGCAGAATATAACTGCTTTAGACCTTGTGCTCTCTGTTTCTTTCTTTCTTTTTTTTTAAAAGATAATTGTCAATGACCGTCCTCTACAAGGCAATCAAAATAATAGATCCCAGCTAACCATAATTTTTTTTTTCTTATCTCTACTTTTAGGGGTGGGAAGTTTTGTAACTGTATCAAAAGTGTTACTGATTGATTCAGGAACTAGTAACCTACTGTATACCAAATGATCCTTCTTGAGGCCCCACGTGGTTACTGCTCTCCCTCTAATTGTCGGGCGGCTGTTGTTGTTGTTGGCTGCCTAACAGCTGGAGTACCCAGTGCCGTGCCTTACACTCGTAGCATGTGGCGCCTTTATGACATGGGCACAAGCCTGGTAGACTCTGTTAGTCTTCCTCTGCTTATTTCACTTATGACAATTCTACAAGGATTCCTAGATATAAAAGGTATAACAGGGCTTCCCTGGTGGCGCAGTGGTTGAGAATCTGCCTGCCAATGCAGGGGACACGGGTTCGAGCCCTGGTCTGGGAGGATCCCACATGCCGCGGAGCAAGTGGGCCCGTGAGCCACAACTACTGAGCCTGCGCGTCTGGAGCCTGTGCTCCGCAACAAGAGAGGCCATGACAGTGAGAGGCCCACGCACCGCGATGAAGAGTGGCCCCCGCTTGCCGCAACTAGAGAAAGCCCTCACGCAGAAACGAAGACCCAACGCAGCCAAAGATAAATAAATTAATTTAAAAAAAAAAAGGTATAGCAAACCATTGCATTATGAATTAAAACTGACTTTAGAGCTATTGATATATTCAGCTATACTTTATTTTTCAGTGAAATGGGTACAGAGTCTTTTTAATGCATATATGTTTATGAATGTTTACTTTGCTATTTACTTAAAAGGAAATTAAAGGATCTTCTTTGCAAAAACAAGAGATGAGTCTTCCTCACTGGAAATACTGTAATGCTGACATTGCGATTGTGAGAAGTGGAAAGAAGTTGTTACCAGGATCTAATTTTAAGAATCGGAAAAATCTGGGGTTAAGAAACTCACTGTCAGTGATGGAGTGATTGTGCATCTGGATGCTTTGCCAGAAGTGAGGAGGGGCAACTGTGATTTCTAATCCGCTTTGGGGGGAAGCTCCATATCAGGGCTGCACATTCAGTGAAGCAGCCCCTTTATCATAAAGAGAATTTTAATTAAAGAATGTTCTTGCATCATGAGCAGAGTAAGCGACAGCTGGCTACACTGGGCGTTTATCTCCTTCAAACCACATTACCAGTAATTGCTGTATTAAATCAAAGTCAGAAGAGATTATAGGTCTGAATCAAGCCAAGGGGCTGGTGCCAACCCAAGGGTTCCCACACTGCTGCATTGCTGCTGTCAGAGCCCTGTTCCTATCCCCAGTAGGGATGAGTGTCAGGTAATGCCTGACAGTTCATCTATAAGGCATGAGCGTGATGAACACAATCCAAGAAGAGAGGCATTTACATGTTCAAGACTTTGTGTCCTCGCCTTTTGGTTAGCTTTTCGTTTTGAACACGAGAGTACGGTTTCTCATTGTGTTTCGGCACTAGTAGACAGAACATGTTACCTGCCTTGCACTTGAGGAGATTTGCTTTGGGATAAAAATCACTTGTACTTTCTCTGCTGTTTTACTTACTAATATTCCCTTCTTGGTCAAGCATGGTCTTCTCACTTTGAGTAATTCCTTCAAGAGAAATGTATTGCCCTACACTGCCTATGCTGAGGAGCTCCCCCTTCCTTCTTCTGACACAATTATGTAGCTCTTTATATACTTTCTGCTTCCTATTGAGGCCACTTATTCCTCAGATAATTGATCTGGCTTCATAAATCAGGTAATTCTGAATCTCCTTTAAATGCCCTTCTTAAATTATTGGAGATGATGATGATGACAATGATGATAACAGTAACTATAATATATTTGCTATATGCCAGGCATTCATATGTTAACTGATGCAATCATCACATCCACCCTATGAGGTAGGTAATTCTTTTTCCAGATGAAGGACCTGAGGCAGAGTTGTCAAATAACTTTTCCAAAGTTACACAGCCAGAAGTGATAGAACTACAATCTAAGTCCCAGTGGTTTGGTTTCAGAACCCTGGACTCTTAATCACACAGTGTGTTGCTTGTGTAGACCAATCAGACCTAATACCCAACACTCTGCTGGGTATTAGGAATATTTTAAGGAATAAAATAGATTCTATAGTGCCTGCCCTCCTGGAGTGGGAGAGGCAGAAATAATATGTATGACAAGTTGGAAGGGATATGTACAAGTGCTAAGAGTGTATGTAGCAGGGGTCTAACCTAGACTAATCCAAAATAATTTTCAGAAAAACTTGCCTTTTTGCTTCTGCTTATATCTCATACCGCTATACCCATAATCTTCCTTTTGATAAGATTTTTTCTGTAATGTTTTAGGGCATACTGGGGACTTTCCCCTACATCCCCTTACCAGTCCACACACCCCCTGCAAAGAAAATAACTAGCCCTCTGCAAGTTCATTGCAGTAAGTAGGGCAGGAATTCATTTAATTTTAAAACAGCTCTATTGAAGTATAATTGATATACAATAAACTGCAAATATGTAAAGCTTCTAATTTAAGTTTTGACATATGTATACACCCATGAAATCATCACCACAACCATGATAATAAATACATTAATCATCTCCAAAAGTTTTCTAGTGCCCCTTTGTAATCCTTCCAATTCCCACCCACTCCCTGCACATTTCCAAGCAACCACTGGTCTGCTTTCTGACACTATAGATTAGTTTTCATTTTCTATTATTTTATAAAAATGGGATAATACAATAAATACTCATTTTTACCTGGCTTCTTTCGCTCATTGTAGTTATTTTGAGATTCATCGATGTTATTTCATATACCAGTGGTTCATTTATTTTTATTGCCAAGTAATAGTCCAGTGTGGATATACCGCAATTTGTTCATCATTTATCTGTTCATGGACGTTTTCAGTTTTAGGCCATGACACATAAAGCTGTTACGAGTATTCATGTACAAGTCTTTATATGGATATATGTTTTCATTTCTCTTGGGTAAATGGAATGCATGGACCATATGGTAGGTGTATAATTAACTTTTTCAGAAATTGCTGAACTGTTTCCACATTGGTTGTACCATTTTACATTCCTGCCAGCAGTATTTGAGACTTTCTGTTCCTCCGTAGCCTTGTCAGCACTTGGTATTGCAGTCTTTTTCATTTTAGTCGTTCTAATAGGCAGGTAGTGGTATTGTTGTGGTTTTAATTTCCTAATAAGTAGTGATATTGAGCATCTTTTCAAGGGTCTATTTAGCATCCCTGTATATTCTTTGTTCAAGTGTCCAAATCTTTTGCCTATTTTTTAAAAAAATGGATTATATGTTTTCTTATGGTTGAGCTTGGAGAGTTCTTATATATTCTGGATATCCTTTACCAGATATATGCTTTGCAAATGTTTTCTGTCAGTTATGGCTTGTCTTTTTATTTTCCTCACAGTGTCCTTTGAAGAGCAGAGCTTTTAATGAAGTCCAATTTATTAATTTGCTCTTTTATGAATCGTGTTTTGGTATCATATCTTAGAAATCTTGGCCTAATCCAAGGTCGCAGAGGTTTTCTGTTTGAATCTTTATAGTTTCATGTTTTACATTTTTAGGTCTATGGTTCATTTTGAGTTAAATTTTGTATATGGCATAAATTATGGATCTAGGTTCATTTTTGTTGCATGTGGATATCCAGTTGTTCTGGTACCATTTGTTGAAAGGACTTTTCTTTCTCTACTGAGTTGCCTTTGCACCTGTGGATCTATTTTTGGATCTTCTATTCTGTTGCATTGATCTATTTTTCTATCTTGACACCAATACTGCACTGTCTTATAGGAATGTGAGTATTAGGGGATTCAGTAGACTTCAGAAGAGTGGTAATGAGGTATGCTATACCTCAGATAATAGCATTTGCTTTTAGCACATACTAGAAAAAAGACAGTCGTAATCTTCAAAAACCTATTTTTGAATAGTGGAATGAAGTGGAGAAAAATACTATGTTCATGGGCTGGAAGACTCGATATTCTTAGGATAGTAATTCTCCCCAAACTGATCTATAGATTCAGTGTAATCCCGATCAAAATACAAGCAAGATTTTTATAGAAATTAATAAGCTGATTCTAAAATTCATGTGGAAATGCCAAGGACCTAGAAGAGCCAAAACAACTTTGAAAAAGATAAACGAAGCTGGAGGACTAACACAGCCAGATTTCAAGCTCCAATAATTAAGATAGTGTGGTGTTGGTACCAATATTAAGATATACCGTTTAATGTTATGCAATGAGATTGTGTCTGTTAGGTTTTGCGGCATAACAAACCTCCCCAAAACTTAATAATGGCTTAAAACAATGTTAATCGTTTATTTGCTCACAGTTCTGTGGGTCGGGAATTTGGGTGAGTCTCCTAGTACGGGGAGGCTGGGCCTGAGTGGTCTAGGACGACCTCACTTTCAGGTCTGGCCGTTGGCAGCTAACTAACTGGTGGGAGGCGCAACTGGGGCAGCTCATCCCTCTTCCGCTTGGCTTCTTACCCTCCACAGTTCTTCACGTGGTTGGCTCAGGGTTCCGGAGAGGAGCAGGGGAGGGCCAATCCCTGTGGACAAGCACCTGTCAGGCCTCTGCTTGTGTCACGTTTGCTGATACCCCAATGGCCAATGCAAGGCACAAAGCTAAGACCAAATTCAAGAAGTGGACAGAAAATTTCACCTCTTGATGGGAGGCTGTGAAATATTGTGACCATTTTTGTAATCTACCACAGAGATATTATGAGTTAGTTGAGATGAAACTTTCTGTGGAGGGTAAAAGTCTCTATTATATAAGGTAATTATGTGGAATCATTTGTAGACATATTTCTCTAACAGTATGAGAATATTTACAGTTATTTTCTGTATATAAAGGTTATACCTTTACCCTTGTCTTTTATGTACTATCTATCTTTGAAGATTTAAAGTGAATGTCTGTTGTCTTATGATTTATGGATACATTTTACCTTAGTAATACTGATTTAGAATGAAAGCATAGTGAAAGACACTTCTAACAAAAATGCTAACTCCTGGCCTCAGAGACTGCATGCCATGTCTGTCACTCCAAATAGGAGAATACATTTCAGCCATAGCGTGGCACCCCTGTTATTACGCATACTTCCTTTTGTACCATGTGTCACACAAAGGAGTGTTTCTGTACTTCACCGTGATTTGCTCTTCTCTGGCAGATATAATTTAAAGCATTTCCACTGGTGTAGAAAATTCAACAATTCTCACAGTACCTTAGAACCAGTGGAAGTCTTATATGAATATTTTTGAACAGGCGTTTGACTTTGTTGCATATATTTACCCGCCTGCCTTTCTGTAAGCACCCTAAGTATGGCTTTGCTTATGCCATGCTGGTTTGTGCATTTGGAATGCTGTCCCACTGCCTCAGAGCTCCCCACCATCAACCCCAATCCATCTGGAAAACTCTTACTAGCTTTCCACAATTCATTTCCAGCATTAACTGCTTGTGAGCTGTTCCTGGGCTCCTCCGCCCTCGGAAATTAGATGGCAGCAGTGGTGGCTGCAGCAGCAGTTGCCTCTTTATTTTTCTCCCAAGCCATGTTGTGATAGGTATGGCATTTATCACATGGTGTTTTGGTACTTACTATTTTCTGCTTTCTCTCCCCTATTGTCAGCTCTTTGAGAGCTTTTTCTATTCCTAGGACTTCATACAGTGCTAGAGGCATCTTGGTTGAATGAATGAAGGTTAACTGAATGAACAAATAAGAGATGGTCTGTGCATGGTGATTAATTCATTTACCTCTGATTTGTATTTTCAAGTAATAAAATGCAGACCCTCCCTTTCATATACTGATGGGCATATCTGTGTAAAAGGTACTGGCTTAATTCTTTGAGAGAAATACCAAGATGAATTGACACGTCCTACCCCTAACGAAATCATCCAATTAAAAAAGCATGCCTAAAAATGCATAGAGAGTGGTAAGTGCTATAAACCAGCTACAGATAAAGCATCTTGAAGTTCAGACAAAAGAGAAATTATTTCTGGCTGGAAGTAATCAGGGGGAGCTTAATGGGGCAGATAGCCTTTAAGGTAGGCCTTGAAGGGGTCCATTTTCAGATGTGAACACTTTGAAATGGGTAAGAAAACAATATAATCAAAGACAGAAGCAAAAAACAAAACAAAAGTCCACCTTGATAGAGGCAGCAGTGGGTAGTTGAATGTATCAATAATTATTTTTGCATTTACTTGCCACTTGGAAGACCAAGAAGTAGCCCAAGGTAGAAAATTTTATTAAAGTAGGCATTGTGTCTATTTTTCATTCTGATCATGAATTTATCAATTTTACTGCCATCTTTTTACTGATATTACTGAAACAGCTCTCTCTCAAAACTTCTCTTGGTCTCCTACTTGCTAAATTCAATCATCTTTTCTAAATTCTCATTCTCTTTAACCTTTCTGTATCTCTACTTGACATTGTTATATACTCATCTCTGGTATCAATTTATGAAATACTTTCCCTAGTGCAAGGGACACAGGATAGTAAAGAGAAGTAGAAGAAAGTAACACATGTCCTCTGTGTCCTGGCTTTTGTGAATAGTACACAATCCTGCTTAATCTTTTTATCCTTTGTTGCTATTTCTGCCTTCTAGAAGTGAGTATTCCTTAAGGTTCTATTTTCAGCTCTTTGCCTTGTATCAACTGTTGTCTCTTTCCCTCTTCCCTCCATCCCTCCTTCCTTCTCCTCTCCCTCCCCACCTCCTCTCTCTCTCCCTTCCTCCCTCTTTCTCCCTCTCTTTCCTTTTTTGAAGTACGTGGTTGATGTTCAGTACACGTTGTGGACTAAATCATTGCAGCCTTACTGTTCCTCCCAGACTCCTCTTGGATCTTCATTTCTAACCCTGATCTCTCTTCCGGGGCTGCCACCTACAACTCTGAGTACTTGTTAGACATTTTCTATTGGACCTGCCACAACTTCAAACCAGTTCATGCTTCTGACGTCTCTCTTTTAGCAGTGTTACCCTTATTTGGCCAGTCAACTAGACTTAGAACCTCAGTGTTATATTTAATTTCCTTTGCCCTTATACCCTTTTTCTGAACAGTCTCCAGTTCCTGTGAATGCTGTCCTTGTAATGTCTCCTACATCTATTCCTTCTTTATTTCTACTGTTAACTTGTGGGTTTTGCATTAATAATCTGTAGACTGTTTATAACGGTAGCCCCTGGGACTTCCCTGGTGGTCCAGTGGTTAAGACTCCACGCTTCCAGTGCTTCCACTGCGGGGGCACGGGTTCGATCCCTGTTCGGGGAACTAAGACCCCACATGCCACGCGGCGCACTCAAAAAAATTAAAAAAAAAAAAAAAAAGAAAGAAACCAAACAGTAGCCCCTAATTGGCCTCCCCACCTTCTTATTGTTCCCTTTTCCATTCTTCCTGCAGCCACCACAGGCCATTTTCATAAAATGTTATTTTTGTAGCACTGTTTCCCTCTCAAACTCTTTAAAGATAAGGTCTGAAATACATAGCCTGATGGCCTAGGTCCTCCACAATGACCCAGACCTACTATTCTTGTCATTTGCCACTATTCACTCACAGTCAAGTAGACTGGTCACACTGATCCCTATGTAAGTCTTACCTATTTCTAACTACATTATTTTGCCTACATATACATCTTTCTTGATCCCAGCCCCTCCATCCTCATCTGTCTATCTCAAACTCTATCTCTTTTTGAACTTCTGTGTTATCCCAGTTCACAGCAATCTTTGGAACCTTTTCAGATTACTACTAAAATCAATTTTATACCTTAGAACAGAGGTCTTTGCAATCTTTGCCAAAGCATTCTATCCCGAAGCCTAACTAGTATCTTTGAACACTCTTGGTAGGATTGTGGCGTAGGCAGAAGGGAAAGAAAAGGAGAGAAGAAAACAAGAATGAGAGAGTAGAAAAGAGAAGAATCTCAAATATTTTCTGATTATCCAGTACTGGGTAAGTCTTGAGATCCCTAGGGTTGTAAATGGTACAAATTATACTACAGTGTCACCAACTGTGTCCTCTGGCATGAGACTGATATGGTAGTCTGTCTACTTTATCATAAACAAAACTTAAATTTCATAAATCTCAAGATAATTTCTAGGTATCTCACTCTTAAATATCACTAGGTCTCTTTCTCTCCGATATCATTACATTCTGTTTAACAGACACGTTCTAGGTGTGCCAAGTGTTGAAACTTATGGTCTGAATGTCTCTGCTAGTGAGATATATAGAAATACATGAAGGGCCATTTTCTATATTCATGTTTCTAATTGATCAATATACAAAAATTTTAATACTGTAAAAGCATTCATAATACTGCATAGTGTATACTTTTTCAAATGGTGTAATTTGGAATTGTCAGCAAGTAACTCTGAGCTTATTGTGGAGAATTGGTTTTTTTATTTCTGGAATTTTTATTTGAATGAATATAATAGTATTTAAAATTTAAAGGAAATACCTAGTCTGTTCCCTCTGAGGGTGGGGATCACTTAGTAGTAATTTGTGTTGAAAATGTTCACATATTTTTGTTTCTATTTTTTAAATCTCTTTGAAAATGGGAAAAAATATTGAAACGATGTGGAACTTCTGACCCATGCGTAGAATCTCTGTTGGTAAGTAAGGCTACAATAGTCTGCAGAAAGACTGTATGTCAGGAAAGGAGACCCTAACATTTGTAATTTGTAATTTGTAACATTTGTAATTTGATCTTTTGTAGTATGCTGTCTTTTGGGTGAAAGGTTCGTCTTTCTTTCTATAAATGTTTTTTAGAATTTTAGTTTCACTAAACTACTGGTCTTAAATTATAACAATTAAAAAATTTTACAGAAAGAGCTAAGTAAAAGACAAAAAGAAGTACAGGGAGTTATAACTCACTTATTGAATTATTTTGCCATTTTTCTGAAGGGCTTATTATTTAAACTAGACCTGGGTACTGATTGCTTATCGTCTAAATCCTCCAGTATTAAAGAATTTATATTTATGCCATCATGTTAGGTAAAGCAAACGTGATAATATAGAGGCTGAGAGAGTATTACTGATTTTTAAAATACTGGTATTCAAAGTAAAATCTGGGTTTTTTTTGTTTTTGTTTTTTTAATTAACTTATTTATTTTTGGCTATGTTGGGTCTTCGTTTCTGTGCGAGGGCTTTCTCTAGTTGCGGCAAGTGGGGGCCACTCTTCATTGTGGTCTGCGGGCCTCTCACTATCGCGGCCTCTCTCGTTGCGGAGCACAGGCTCCAGACGCGCAGGCTCAGTAGTTGTGGCTCACGGGCCTAGTTGCTCCGCGGCATGTGGGATCTTCCCAGACCAGGGCTCGAACCCGTGTCCCCTGCATTGGCAGGCAGATTCTCAACCACTGCGCCACCAGGGAAGCCCGTAAAACCTGTTTTGATTCCCTTCAACTTATAAGAAGATAAGTTATAGGAACAGTGAATGCTAATTTAAATGTATTTGACAAATTAGAAGTTTATCTCTAAAGAAATAAATGAAAACCACTATCCCACCCCCTGGAGGTGTTGGTTTTGTCTTATGCCTATAATATGTATGTGTGTCAATGTGTGTGTGTATAAGTATGTACTATATATGGCATATATTGGTGTGCATGTCAACCAGTAAGTTATATATGTATGTGTATAAATATATAACACATGTAACTTACATGTGAGACACATAAAGCTTATAAATTACATATATAATTTATTGATTAACATACACGCAGACATATATGTGCATTTACAAATATGAAATTACATCCTAACCATTATTCAACAGTATAATTTTTTTCACTTAATAATGTATCAGTCACATCTTTTCACCATGTATGTATAGATCTATCCTCAAGAAGAATTTAAAGCTCCAGAGATTGATGAGACCCTCAATAACATATCTGGGGACCACTTTCAGGCTGAACTTAGAACAGTTGTTCTAGAATTTGAGTTACAGTCGATCATCTTAAATACAACACAATTTGGGAAAATTCCGTCTTCTGTGATTTATTAATCAGATATTGAACTGAGTTAACTCTTGAAGGTTAAGTTTGTCAGCCTCACGGCCCTGTATGATTTATAAGTATCATTATTTCCCAGCCTTTATATCAAGAGAATCTTGGTATCAATCATATCAAGAAGATGTAATAGTGATTCAGATGCTAGTTTATAAGTATGTGTGTGGCCAGTACCGCTGTACTGCTGGACATGAAATGAAGTAGAGGGAAGGTGGGAGGGCAGAGCGTACAGGAGGATGAAGGATTGGAGAATGATTTCATTAGAAGGGAAAATTTAGTATAAGTTTTTATCACAGAAACATCCCTATTGTTATTTCTTTATTACCATTTTAATAACTGTATAGGGGACAAGTAGAATGTATATTATAGGCCCTTAAGGTATCAGATCAAAAATTTTATAAGGCTCAATCTCTGTTAAGAATTGACACAGCAGCGTCTCATAGTTTTAGTGGTGAGAAAGTGACACTATGGAAGGGTTCATTAAGAGCAGCTTTTTTTTTTTTTTCATGTAATGTCTGAAACATTTATATTAACATATTTCCATACATATTTCCATACACATACAAATATAAGGTTTTTAGAAATTTCATGTAATGTCTGAAACATTTATATTAACATATTTCCATACAAATAACCCAATAAAAGTTTAGTATTAGTTGTTTTGTTTGTTTTTTTATACTGCAGGTTCTTATTAGGCATCAATTTTATACACATCAGTGTATACATGTCAATCCCAATCGCCCAATTCAGCACACCACCATCCCCACCCCACCTCAGTTTTCCCCCCTTGGTGTCCATATGTCCATTCTCTACATCTGTGTCTCAACTTCTGCCCTGCAAACTGGCTCATCTGTACCATTTTTCTAGGTTCCACATACATGCATTAATATACGATATTTGTTTTTCTCTTTCTGACTTACTTCACTCTGTATGACAGTCTCTAGAGCAGCTTTTTAAAAATGTTACTTCCTGTGTGAGAAGTTGCCCACAGTGTTTAATTTTGGACTGTAACATTGTCTTGCCTTTTGGTTTTACCTGTGTACTGATCTATTCTCCCATAAACTGCAAATTCCTTGACAACAGAACTATGCCTGTTCATTCCTCCAGTGCTCAGCACAGTACCTTGTGTATAATAGATCAATAAATTTTTAAAATTATACTGAACTGATTTATTGTTGCCCCTCATGTGTAATACACTTAGAATCAGTACCAGCAATCTGAAGATAATCTAGTACATTGCAGTGGTCCGCCTAATCTCCCAGAACCGATTTAAGGTAAATGCTTAACCAAGAGATCGATCTTAAATGTACTAATAAGGCCATTCTGACTCTTAAAAGACAATTTCTCCTGAATAATACTAAAATAAATTGCGATGACCATAAAAGGAGAAAAATTGCCCTGGGGGTGGAGTGGGCATGGTAAGAGTTAGACTCTTACAAATGCAAATAATCCTCATGGGTTAATCTTACTAAAACGTTATAATATTACTGGCTCTCCAAGATTAGGGAGATCAGAGTCCCTGAAACTAATTTAGAATTATTTATCATTTTGAACTTTTGAATGTTTGCCCCAAGTAGGGGATTTCTTAGGAATGATAGTTATAAATGGTGTGTCTCTCTTACTGAGCATTTATCTTTACTTTCTGCTCACTCTAAGTCCTGTTTGCTAAGAATTACTTAGCAGTTCTCTGGTTTTAGATGGGCCATTTAGGCTCTGAAAGCCAACTCTTTAACCTGCCCTGCATTGTCAGACTGACCTAACACCTGTCTGTGTTTGTTCCTGCTTTTAGTATCTGTTATAGAAATATGTGTGCACATGCGTGTTTGTATATAGTGGCAGGGTGGGTATAGCAGCTTCCTAAAAGGGGAGAAGCAGCTGGCTTTTCTGAAGAGACCTTTCCACCCCCATCTTTTTGCAAGCAGCCGGAGTTAATCCTTCCGTGTTTGATTGGAACAGCTGAGAGAGTCTCTGGCATATCTGAAGGTCTCCAGTGGACTCATGTTGCCTCAGAGTTGGGGCCACCTTCCTCTTTTCTAGTGCTGATCCTGCCAGCTGTCCTAGCTTCTGTTAAAGAACAGCAGAGGAGGTGTTAAATGATACAAAAACATACAGTGTCATGAAAGAGCTCCTTTTACTGCATGTAACAGTGTGACTTCATTTCTCTCCCATTCCTTTCCACGCAGAAGGATTTTATACTGTTAATCCTAACACCTGTCTGTGCCGGAGACAGTAAGAAGGGTGTGTGTGTTCGTGTGTGTGTGTGTGTGTGTGTGTGTGTGTACACGTACATGCGCACGCGTGCGCGAAGCCCCACCCAAGAAGAAATAGAGAATACCAGTCCCATCTGCCTTTCCACGTCCTGGATTGGGAGTGTTCCCTCTGACGTACTTAAAGCCTAGAATATATATATATCACTTTGGATCCTGGATACCTTGTGCTTCCTACCGTTTTTGGTGCCACTTTAAGGAGCCCGCGATCCCTTCCTTGGCTGTCATTCTCTACCTCTTGAGTTTCTGGAGGAGTTGTCAGTTTAAAACCAACAGTAACAGCAAATCTCTAATGTAGTTTTCAGTCTGTAGCTAGTAACTCCGTTGGAGCTTTTTGTTTTTCCCTGAAAAACAGCCATTTCTTCTGTGTAGTGTTGAGTCTTATTGGGGTGGAAGCCTGGCCTGAAGCAAGCTCTTTCTTCATTACCTGAGCCAACATACCTATCTGCGTAGACTGGAAGTCAGCCAAGGATTTTTTTGGTGCTACCAGGTTCCTTTGGACAGGACAGCCAGATCAAACAAGGCAAAAGCTTAGACACTTTTTGTACTGTCTTTATTGGAAGATTTTTTTTTCCCCTTTGCTATGTATGGTGTATATTGTATGGATTATCAATATCCTGTTGTCCAGGTAAGCTAAGGGTTATAACTTGTTTCTAGATAGTGCTTGATGGTGGGATGAAATGCTTATAAGCTTCCTGTCTTCTGACCTGGTACCATTCAGAGCATAGATTTCCCAAAGCTATTTGCTAATTTGCTGTAACAGGAAGTTTGTGTTTTATAGTATTGAGGGCTGGGCAGCGGTGGTTGCTTTCAATCCTAGAAGTTCCGAAGCTTCAGAGGTCCGTGTGTGTGTGGTTACCCACATGCGTGTGTGTGTGTTTTAAATACTGGGCTTGGCATTATAAATGTAACATAATTAAGCCACCATATATATTATAGTAAACTTCAGGCTTCATTTTGAGTAGATGAGAAGCACAGATGGCGGTTTCCAAATGTTGCTGTATTTTTCAGATAGGTAATATACAGTAGAGGGCACTCTCTTCACACTTAACATTTTAGACTTTCTATGATGGGATCATTGCCATCTTAGTTATTAACTGGTTGAAATCTAGAATCATAAAAATGTAGGGCTTTATCAAGCATATTCCTGAATAGCTATTTGCCTTTAATTAGTAGCAGTACAGTAAATAAAGTTGAATTTAAGGATTCTGGATTCTGATTCAACCTGTGGTATTAACACCTCCATGTCATGCTCAAATAGCTTCATTTTTCTTGACTTCACTTTCCTTGTATATAAAATGAAGGGGTTGAACTAGGTGATTTTTCATATGTCATGATGCTTTGAAATATTAATTGTACTGAAAATCTAGAATAGGAAAATAAAAATGGTTAATACAATTATATCTGAATTATAGACACTACTTAGTTTCTCAGTTTGGTTTAGTTTATGGCATTTAATTATTTTTTTTTTTACAGATTGCCATTTCTTTAATAATTAGCTCCTAAATTGTGGGTTGGACAGAAATGCATAGGGTTAAAGGAAGTGACAAACAAACCAGTATATCTTATTAGGTATTTTGGTCCTAAAGGCTAACCCACGCTATTTTTAATTGGACCTGTTGGGTAAGCTCTCTAGAGTAAACTCACAACTCTCGTTCACGTCGTGAGCTACCAGTATGGAGTCATGTGGGAGGGGATATGGCTATGTTTCTTTAACTATGTTGTGGGACATTGGTCTATACTACATGTTTTATGTTAACTGTATAACTCTCTGTGATTTTGAGTTATTCAAATCGAGCATATATTTTCCATAATGAGGCTTTGATATATTTGTGGGTCTCATTTATCTGTGAGCTATTTCTCTCCTGGCATAACACAATAGATTGGTCTGTGCAACAGCTTAAGGCTGGATGTGTCATGAGACTAGATTAGAAGCAAGGCTTCTTACAAGTAAATATTGATGTTCTTTTGAAGAGAAACATCTGTGAACAGTAAATTTCTGAGACCCAACTAGTAAAGTAATGGACTTGTAATAACTGTAATATAAGTAGTATAAAAAAAAAGCTGAATAAGTAAAAATGTTTCCAAAGAAGATTGAGATGTTGGAGATTTATGAAAAACAGAATTGTAATATGTAAATAAGTTTTTTTGATGTAGAAAATTGGCCATTCTCCCCAGAAATAAAAATTGTGAAGTGGATTAAAGGGTTCTTGTTTAGAAATTATGACATGTCTGATAGTCTTTGGCAGGACAATTTTATTCATTTATGATAAAATGAATTTGCCACCCCAAATCATTAAGATTTAGTACTGTTAAATGTGGTGCTCAGTATTTGAAACAGCACTTTCCTGACTTTGCTCCATTTATTAGGTTTATTCTATCTGAAATTAAGGTAGCTTAGAAATGCAGGTAATGGGATATTAAAATTTAAGAGTACACTCTCCACCACATCAAGGAAGTTAATGTGATTGAAAAAGCAATTTTAAGTTGAAGGATCCCAAACTATGTTACAGTCTTATTTCTTAATTCTGTTAGGGTAACAGGTTTTTCCAGTGCATTTATAAATGATGGTGCATTTATGATGATTGTTTGCTACCCAAACTGTCTCAACTATAGTTATAAAATTTTCTTTTTAGCTTCTATTATATTCTTGTACTTAGTTAAATCAAAGCTCTTTGTTGCATACTATGAATACTTGTGGTTCTGTACCAGTGCGTTATGCAATTGGACGTTATTGAGGACGTGATTGTACAGTATTTATAAAAAATTAAAGGTTTTGCCCCTATTTTTTAAATTAAGTAGTTCTAGAATTGCTAATGTTGAGATAATGAAACAAAGTGAGTTCTCAACATAGGGCAATTAAGTATTTTAGGTACTTGACCTTTTATTACTCTTATGGTTAATAAAATCATGCCTGTCTTAAGAGTGTGCAATTGAAATTGGTTATTTTATTAGTTATAATTTTTGCAGAACCAAATCTGGGCCAAATCAGTTTAAAATACAGGCAGAGGAAGTAGATAGGGGCTTGCTAGATATGATTTAAAGGACAATGAGTGTAGTCTCCCTACCCATAAAAAATCTATTTGAGAAGCTGTTCTTGAAATTAGTCTTTTGGATTAGACATTTATCACCTCTGACTAGATGGTTAAAATATAACTTGTTAGGATGGCTACTGTCAAAAAAAATAACAAAATAACAAGTGTTGGCAAGGATGCAGAGAAATTGAAACCCTTGTGCACTTGTTGATAAGAATGTACAATGGTACAGCTGCTGTGGAAAACCGTATGGTGGTTCCTGAAAAAATTAAAAATAGAATTACCATATGACCCAGCAATTGTACTTCTGAGTATATACCCAAAAGAATTGAAAGCAGAATCTTGGAAAGATATTTGTATACCCACGTTCACAGCAGCGTTATTCACGGTAGCCAAAAGGTGGAAGCAACAACCCAAGTATCCATCAGTGGGTGAATGCATAACCAAAACATGGTATATACACACAATGGAATATTATTCAGCCTTAAAAAGGGAGGAAGTTCTGATACAAGCAGCAACATGGATGAACCTTGAGGATATTATGCTAAATGAAATAAACCATTCACAAAAAGACAGACACTGTATGATTCCACTTATATGAGGTACTTGGCATAGTCAAATTCATAGAGACAAAAAGTAGAATGGTGGTTGCCAGGGGCTCTGGGGACAGGGGGAATGGAGAGTTACTGTTTAATGGGTATAGAGTTTCAGTTTTTTTCTTTTTTTTTTAATTTAATTTAATTTATTTTTTATACAGCAGTTCTTATTAGTTATCTATTTTATACATATTAGTGTATACATGTCAAGCCCAGTCACCCAATTCATCACACCACCGCCCCCCCCGCCACTTCCCCCCCTTGGTGTCCATACGTTTGTTCTCTATATCTGTGTTAGAGTTTCAGTTTTATAAGATGAAAAGAGTTACAGAGACGGATGATGGTGCTGGTAGCAAATTATGAATACACAGTTGACCTTTGAACAGTGTGGGGGTTAGGGGCACCGACCTTCTGCTCAGTCGAAAATCCATGTATAACTTCACACTCAGCCCTCCGTATCAGTGGTTCTGCATCCTTGGATTCAACCAACCACTGATTGTGTACATGTGCAGTGAAAAAATCCGCATGTAAGTGGACTTGCACAGTTCAAACCCATGCTCTTCAGAGGTCCACTGTATTTAATACCACTGAACGGTATAAATGGCTAAGATGGTCAATTTTATGTTATGTGACAACTTGTTGCAAGTTAGGGGTTCCTCTAGTGTCGCAGTTTTTCCTGAGGCAGTTTTACTTCACCTGTCACCCATCGAACACATTGGCACTGATTATCATTTTGAGGTGAATGGGGCAGTTGGAGGGAGAAGAAGCAGGATCTTACATTTTGGGTGGTGTAGCTGTGTATTCTGATTTGAGGGTTTAGGAGAGCCAAGTACAGCTTAAAGATATTAGGCATCTGGAAGACTGAGAGACAGAAAGTGACCTATCTAAAAGGTACATGTGCCTAGAGGATGCTCAGGTCTGCAGAATGCTATAGAGTGACTTAGCCCATAGGCTGTCCACTGCTTTGTGGGCAGATGACCTTGCTGTCAAGGGGGATATATATATATATATATATATATATATATATATATATATATATATATATATACACTTTAATTTCTCATTTCAAATTAGTTTATTGCTCACCAAATGTTTTTTGAGTTATGTGCCCGATACTATGCCAGGCACGGGGATTTAGTGGTGAAGAAAACCAGCAGAATCTCCAGTAATTTAGTAATAGAGATGTGGCATATTGTATTATTGCAGAAACAGTACACTTCAGTTTTCACCGATTAATCATGTAATTTCTTGATAATCTGGTTATTCATAAACTTGTTTATGTCCCATCCCTTTAAGTATTTGTCTAAGAACCTTTTCCTTAGTCTCTCAGAGAATACAGAGAATGTACACATAATTTCAATTGCATATATGACTCAGTTATCTAGAGTTTGGGATAGTTTAAAGAGATTTTAAGGAGTATTTTATGCAAATCTAGTTAATAATTTATGAAGTGATGTTTTCTAATATCTCTGGCCTCACCTATGTCTTAGTGTATACTATTTGTGATCTTGTTCTAAAGGTTTGATTTGGGGGGACAGGAAATAAATATGAGGATTATTTGTTTTTTATAAGCATATAACGTTTAAAGCAGTTGATTTCAAATTTTGCTTACCTTTTTTTCTAGAATGGGTTATATATAACTGAACACTGCCTAACCCTGAGAAGATGAGCTAGGATATAGTAGAATTATCTATAATTTGGCTTTATTTATATTAAAGAGAATGCTGGGACAAGAGATATTAAAGTAGTATTGTCTGGGAAATGCTTCTGGAAAGGTATTTATATCTATTAGGTGTAAATTGTTATTTACATTTAGGGTTATGAGAGGGACATGCTGTGAAAAGCTTTTATACTAACAAGTTTTTATTATTGCCGGAAATGCTGTCCCTTTAATGTTGCTTTTCACTTGGGTGTTAGGGGCAGCCTGGGAAAGTATGAGCAAACCCTGCCTTCTGGTCAGGGACTCTTGGACCTGCTTTTATAGCATTGCTGGTAAGTGGGTGGAAGGTAGGAAGGTTGAGTCCCTAAAATTGTGAGGAGCAACACCACCTAAAGTGAGTTGTTTTTTTTTTTTTAATCAGTGAGTGTTGTTTTGTCTAGAATCTGAACTATTCTAATAAAGTCGAAAACAAAGCCTTTCTCCCGCTCTCTCATTTTGTACATCTTCCTTTCAAATTTCCAAGATACTGAAGTAAATTTATAAATTTAAAGATATTTCCAAGTACTCTTTGGGAAGAAAAGAATGCTTTTATAGTATTTTGATAACCACAGAGATGCTCTTCGTTCTTAGGTACCCGCATATGGATAAATAAATGGCTAGAGGTAGAAATCAAGGCATTACAGTTTGATTTCATCAAACATTTATTCGTCTACTAGGTATTCAGGCGTTGGGTTAGGAACTGCGTTAGGATTGTGAAACACAGTTCCTACCCTCAGATTGCTCACAGTCGGGTCAAAGTTATGCAGAAACAGTATCAACCATGGCTTAGGCGCTAAGGCACAGGGATAAGGAGTACCTAACCCAGGTGTGGGAGCAGGTAGGCCAGCAAAGGCTTTCTGGAGCAGGGGATCCCTGAAGTGAGCCTTGAAGGATGAATTAGCCAGATAGAAGGCCGTACTCAAGGGAGGAAAAACAGAAAACAGAAAAGAACAGAGGTGTCGTTGAGGAACTAACTGCAAGTCGTGAAGTGTGGTAGGAGCAGAGGAGAGCAGTGGGTGGGGAGAGGGAAAGCCGGGGCTCTGGACAAGGGGGCTGAAGCCACGTTATGTGTGTTAGGTGCCTACTTAAGAGTTAGAATTGTACCCCTTGTTAGGCTGTGGGCAGTAGTTGAGGAGTTTAATCAGGGAAGTGGCATGATGAGATTTGTGTTTAGAAAGATCAAGCTCTGAGAGTAGTAAGAAGCCTGCATGGGAAGAGGGGTAGACTGAAGGCAGGGAGATAAGTAGGAGGCTGAATGCAAAATAATAAGGTCAGAACCGAATTTGTGGTGCTAGGGATGAAAAGAAAGAGCAACATTTCAGAGAAATCAAAAAGACTTGCTTCTGGTTT
Organism: Balaenoptera acutorostrata; assembly: GCF_949987535.1. Classification (NCBI taxonomy): domain Eukaryota; kingdom Metazoa; phylum Chordata; class Mammalia; order Artiodactyla; family Balaenopteridae; genus Balaenoptera; species Balaenoptera acutorostrata. The sequence continues at coordinate 12,386,362 of NC_080074.1, forward strand.
GGTGTGGTGTTGAGTGAGAAGGAGGAGTCTTGGAAGGACTCCAGACTTCCCATCAAATTTGAGTTTAAATCTGGACACTTCAGCTTGCTAGCTCTGGTGACTTTGGGCAAGATACTTAGCCTCACCTGGTCTTAGGTCCCTCATCTCTGCAAAGGAGATTAAAATGTCTTGAGGATGAAATGAGCTAAGAATATATGTAGTTGCCTGATAAGACACCACAGAGTAAGTTTTCAAGAACTAATACCTCTTTTACTGGTTATGAAGTTTAACCACATTTCACCAAGTAAACAAACATGGTAGAATGAGTACTAGAATCCAGGCTTCACACATACAGGGATTTTTATCTCCTTTGCCCATTTACTGTTTTCCCCCAGTGCCTAGAATAGTGCCTGGCACATAGTAGACACTCAAACATTTGCTAAATGAATTAGTGATTCGATTTTAAGAATTTAATTTAGTTTTGGTCTTTTAAGATAGAGAAATTTGTAGGATATCTAAATGGAGATGACCATTATTTAGCATTTGGATATTTTGATCTGGAGTTCAGGAGAGATATCTGGACTGGACATAGAAATGTGGGGGTCATCAAGGTAAATGGGTGGTAATTGAAGCTATGGGATGGATTACATCACCTACAGCAAGCATGTTGGTCAACAGGAGGCCTCGGGAACTAAGGACTGTTGTTTAACTTTTTTTAGATGTGTACCCTTTTGAAAATCTGATGAATACCGTAGATCCTCTCTGCACAGAAACGCACATAAAAATAACAAATTTCCACCAGGGTATCTGTGTGAGGAACTATATACCTTGGGTTAAGAACCTGTGGTATGCAGTAAAAAGAGGTCTGAAGATGGCACCTCAAGCAATACCAACATAGAAGGTGGGCAGAGGAAAAACAGTAAGATGGGGAAGTGAGTTAACAGGAAAAGAGGAAAATCAAGAAAGGCTCAGAATAAGAGTTTCATTTGAAGCTGAGAGTAAGAGTTTCCAAAAGGAGGGAGTGCCAAATGCCACAGACAAGTCAAAGAAGATATAACATGTCCATTGATTGACTTTGGCCATCAGAGGTCTTTGGCGACTTTAATAAGATCCATTTCCGTTGAGTGGTATGGGGGAAAGGAAGCTGGAGTTCTGGGGATTACATGGAACACTGAAGAAACAATGAAGACATGGAGACAACTAGGAGAAGTTCCTTCATTTGTTTGTTTATTAACAGATATTTATTGAGTACCTACCATATATCAGGCACTGTGCTGGAAGCTGGAGGTTGATCCACAAGGGTGGATGTGGTCTCCTCCCTTAGCTGACGTTCTTATTGTCTGTTTGCCTGCCTACCTCCCCAGCCCCCTCACTCCTGCCCAGAAAATGCCCTGAAATGCGTTTCTCCTTGGTACACCACTGGGCACACTCATCCACCAGGGGCCTCCAGTTGTTTTGCTGGGTCAGATCTGGACTGTTCAATTGCTCTTCTCTCACTTGGGCACGAGGGAGCAGATTGTCCTCTATAACACCACCCTTTAAAGTCAGGGATGCACGTCAAAATATCCTTGAGTTCGTGCAGTGCTCACTATGATCAGTGAGTTGATGAAAATTATTTTAATACTTTTTTTTTCACTTTTAGCTCACACTAACTCTTTCTTGTGGTAATGACTTTTATAAGTTTATTATTTGCAGTATAAAACAGTGGTCCTAAATGTAGAAAAGAGGCATGAATACCAGGCCTAGGGAAACCTTTATCCTAGTCCTAGACTTTTTGCATGTGGGAATCCCTCATTTTTATTTAAAAAATCTCTTCCTGGGGCTTTGTTGTCTTTCCATACATATGGAGGGTTTGCAAGCTTCAAGACAGCCATGGCTTTCATAAGGCTAGCATGTGTGTGAGTGTGAGTGAGAGTGTGTGTGTGTGTGTGTGTGTGTGGTGGGGAGTGGGGGACTCTGTCTTGGTGCTTCTGGTTTTTTACCCCTAGCACTATTGTGGACCAGCGGATTCAGAGAATGGTCTACAGTGATTCTCAGTTTATTTCTTATATTAGAACTGAAAGCGCAAATAATTATCCCATAAATATGATTTAGATTTTCCCAAAAGCACACTGCATTGCCCCTGCTTCCAGTGAAACTCGCCTACCTCTTTTCTGCTTCCTCACTTCGTCTTTAAAATTTTTTGACTGCATTTTATCTCCAAATTGGCTTTTCAGTTGCAAATTCAGAGAATGTAATATGTTCTATCTTCCAGATCATTTCTAAAAATGTTAAATAAGAACAAGTTCAGAACCAATCTATTCCTTTTCTCTTAATGTTGTTTTCTAATGTTTAAAGATCCCATTCTTTTGTACATATTTCTTTACACATACAGGTTATACTAAAAGTATACGGATAGCTGTAAAATGCCCAGAACAGTGCCTGACATATTGTAGGTACTCAGTAAATAGCAATGACTGTGCCGGTTTCTCCAGGCTCTCCAGATTGTTTGGTAGTTCCTGTGTTCTTTTCAGAATTGTTAAAATGCTTATTAATTTGGATGGGAGCATGATGATGTTACATCGGCAATGTGCCAACCAATGTTATTATACGGCACATTTTTTTAAAGCTTGGTTATACATTTTGCCAAATAATCCTCATTGAGACAGCAAAAACTTAAGTATTCTCGGTGTGATTTGTGATTTTTAATTTTGATTTCTTTATGTGTTTATTTTAAAAATAGAAAGCTCAATTTTGGAATTAATCTCTTTGCTCTTCAGGTAATCTATTAGAGATTATAACATAAATATAGCATAACTTAAAATATATAATAAAACCTTTAGAATAGGATCTTATTTATTAGAATACTAAAAAATTAGAAAATCTATTTATTTTTTTTTATAAATTTATTTATTTTATTTATTTTTGGCTGTGTTGGGTCTTCGTTTCTGTGCGAGGGCTTTCTCTAGTTGCGGCGAGCGGGGGCCACTCTTCATTGCGGTGTGCGGGCCTCTCACTATCGCAGCCTCTCTTGTTGCGGAGCACTGGCTCCAGACGCGCAGGCTCAGGAGTTGTGGCTCACGGGCCCAGTTGCTCCACGGCATGTGGGATCTTCCCAGACCAGGGCTCGAACCCGTGTCCCCTGCATTGGCAGGCGGATTCTCAACCACTGCGCCGCCAGGGAAGCCCAGAAAATCTTTATTTTTATGAGACAAACATCATAAACTCATCAAACATTCACATAGGTTACTTTATTTGAATATATAATAATAGAAAGTAGGGAGATATGACATTTATAATCAGAGGTCAAAGACTTTTCCAAGATCACTTGTAAAGGGCAGAATTATGACTTTGACCAGGACTTCTGAACTGAATCACACCTTTATGCTTTTTTTCATTGACTTTTTACTAAGAGAAGTTAAAAGAAACTCTTACATTCAGTAAACATTCTCCCAAACCTCCTGTGTCTATAGCACTCTATAGTAACAATGACTAGTTATAGTAATGACACATGTCCAGTGTGTGTACAAGAAAGGGTTTATGTTTTTCAATAGAGGCTGAGATGCAGAAGGCTGGGGAACGCAAAGGGTAAATTCTCAGTTAATCAGAATTTTAAATGAAGCTGGAAGCCTTGAGCAGCCAAATTTGTATCCACCTTAAGCTTCTTAAGCAGTCATGGTTGTAGACACCTTTTTCAGAATCCCCAGGTTTTTTACAGTAGAAAAAAAGAAGCACTTAAATTACCTCCCTCCTCTCTTTTTGTCCTTTGCAGTCATTAGACTAGCTTAGGGCAAGCAGTTTCTTGCATATTTCCATTCCTTGAAAACCTTCCAGTCAGCCCATCATTGAGCAGCTCTTCTCATCTTTTATTACATCCGCTGCATCTATAAACTGTACATCAGTGGAAATTTTTTTTAATAGTTTCTGTTTCGCTCCTTATTTATTATCAGGTATTCTTAGATGGAACATTTTAAATCTGTACTTACTATGGTAAGCTGCTGTGAATACTTCCCGTGCCATATAATTAATGCCACCATCGGAGAAACTCCTTAAAATATGCGGGCACATGGCGCCTGCCCTTCCCTCTCTCCCCCCCTTCCCTCCTCCCCTCCCACACACACACACACACACACACACACACACACACACACGCGTGCGCAAAGCACACACCAAACTGCCATTCTCCGGCAGGCCTGTTTCTGGAGTTGGGAGATGTCAGCCTGCCGGGAGCGGGTGGGAGGAGGAGGAAGAGGTGGGGCTCTACTCTGATTAATTACCTTAGGCATTCGGGGGTGGGGCTTCCTTCAGCCATCTGCCTGAGATATGGGAGGGAGCTGGAGAAAGAAGGAGGGGGAGAGACTGCCAGAGAGGAAGAGAAAAGAAAGGAAGAAACACTAGAAAGAAAAAGGAAGGAAAACGGGATAAAGGGAGAACAATCACCCACCCTTTAAGAGCTAGACTTGGGGGGGGGGAGGGGGGTGGAAAGCAAGCTGTGGAAGGTGTGCCCCAGCACGACCGCGTTGAAGTGTTCATCATCTGTTCCATTTGGTTTATGGAGAAAAAGAAAATGGTAACTCAGGTAAGATCTGTGTTTCTTCCGTGCGTTTCTTTTCTCGTTTATGAGATCTAAATAAGATGGGGGGGGGCATAGTCACCAGAGTTTTAATTATTATTGTCTTTTTAGAAAGGGCCAGAATTATTGTTATCAGCTGGAAAGTGTTAGTCTGTGCCTGTTGTGAGTCCGTGTGTGTGGTGTATCCGTATCCTTTTTTCTCTCCCCTCCCTTAGCTCCATAGCAGATTCCTGTTTCCTGTACTGTGCAGCTGTAGCTCAGGAAAGACCCTGTGGGGATTTGTCTACCTCTTTGTCTTGGTTCTGAGAAGAGGGAGGGAGAGAGAGACTGCAGAGGTAGGAAGAGATTCTTGTAGACTGCCAAAAAGAGGGGAGAGGGATCGACTTCCTTTTAAGAATTGCAGAAGAATTTGTGTTATAAGGAAATCTGATTCCTGATTTGCTTTGGTTTCTCAGAATTGGCAATGGACTTGCAGTTTTGCTGCCTTTGCTCTAAATGGCTTATTAAAAATGAAGGCTAGAAAAATGTTTCATTTTCATGTCTTTGTTATTGGCAAAGACTGTTTTCCGTGAGAACATAGAAGCATCCAGGTGCAGCAGAAGCAGGTAGAGCCCTCCCTGGCAGAAGAACAAGTCTGAATATATAAATGACAATCACACGGGTATTAAAAGACATCTGAAGGAGAGGGAGTAGGAAATGGAAGACCTCTCCCTCTCTCTCTCTCCTCTCTCTCTCTCTCTCTCTCTCTCTCTCCCTCTCTCCCTCTCTCTCTCTCTCTCTCTCTCTCTCTCCTCTCTCTCTCTCTCTCCCTTCCCCCCCCCGCCCCCCCCCCTGCACCTCTCTCTCTCCCCCTGTCTTTGGTTATACCAGGCAATATCTGCATTTTAGCAAGTCATTCCTGACAAATGGAAAGGTGAATACTCTTCCCCAATTTCCCCTGGTGGTGCTATTTTTCTTCTTGGCACCCTTCTGTATGTTCCTTTTCCCTTTTTTCTTTATATGTAGGTTGAGAGGAAACGATGAGACTGTGATTTATCAATGAGAATCGTTTGCATTGTGGAACGTTCATGTCCTTTAGTCTCAGACTTAAGATCAGTTTCACTCCAGGCTTTTATGCTCTGTAGGGAAATTTCATCACTGGACAGTGCTTTCCTTTTAAGGAGGTTGCCCCCCCCCCCTTTTTTTTTTTTTGTATTCTCTCTTTTCCTAAGTCACCACCGGAGGGCGAGAGAGTCAACTGGCTATCTGGATAGAGGCATCATTTTAGGAGCTAGAACCCTGTTCTGTTAAATGTTATATAATGCCCCGCAGTGCTGTTTGGAAGGAGGTAAAGCATTAAGGAGATTTTCCCAGCATGACCGAGAGGAAAGGGAAGTTTCAAAGAATATGTCTTTCCGTAGTAATTTTTCAGCAGATCTGAGTTTGGAGATTATTAAGAAACCCCTCCCTCTTCTGGAAAGTGGAGAAACCCTTGAAATATTTTCTCTTCCACTTCTTATCCCTTCATCATCAGCCCGATTAACTCTTTTGAAATATTGCTTTACTTTTTAAAAAAGAAAAAACATGTTTTTGGCTTCTCTTTGTTGCTTGGGAGATGATACTTCTTAAACTTGGAGCCCTCCTTCAGTTTTCATTAACTGACCATATTAGAGGGTACCAGCTCTCTTCTTTCTCAGCTATTACTGGAGCCTTTTCAACTACTTGACTTTTCATTGTATATATTTTTAAATCAGTGAAAGAGTTATCTAAACTAGGACTTCTTATAATCAGAGGTTTTCCGTGGCCTCTTGGAGCCTGTCCCCTTAGTTTCTAGAGCAGCTGAGTAAACGTGTGCAAGCCCAAGTTCGAATGCACAAGCATTTGCACACTTAATATCTTGGTCTTAATAATAAGTATTTAAGGAAACTATAATTTTAGGAATGAAGCAGAAGAGATAAATAGAAACTGGAAAAAGGGAGTTGGGGGAGGTTAAGAATTCTAATAGGTAAGTGAAAATCATTATGATTTTCTCAGTGTGTGTGAATGCTGAAGGAAACAAGGAACTCATTTTTGCCCATCCTGAATTTATACAAATGGAAAGTATAGAATGTCAAACTTGTGAATTTTCAATATTCCAGCATGTTTGTTTTTTGTATATACTTTCTATGTTAATGTAACATACATAAAATAGCAAGATAGGCCCAATCTTTATTTGTCCTATGGTTTTGTTTTGTTTTGTTTTTGGTGGGGGGGTAGTTTTTGGTTTTTTGAGCCAGACGTCAAATCCCAATATTTGATAATGATCTGTCACATAAACTTTCTGAATAGAAAATTCCTGCGGTGTTCAGGGTTCAGTTATCAAAGTTAAACAGTTTATTGTGGTATTTAGTATCTTAACAAGTATATTAAGAAAAGTATTTAGATATGTTTTCATCATTTTGTCACTTAGGTTCTTTGCATCTTTGATCTTAACATTTCTATATCCCGTGGTTTCCATCGCTCACTTGGTGGAAGAAGGTGAAGGGCCTTCAGTGGATGACATTTTCATCACATTTAGATCCATATCTGTAGCTACACGGTGTACACACATTGTTACTATATATGCTCTGGTTTTATAAGGCCTGTTTTTGGTTTATAAGGCTCTGTTATTTACAATAAGTTATCAGAGTTTTGCTTTAAAAAAAAATCAAATGGCAATATAATTACAGAATTCTAGTATAGTAGACAAACATGCTCATGTGACTTTTTAAAAAATAACTTTAGGTTTATCTGTCATTCCTGTATATGTTATAGGAGTATTTCACTGAGGTACTCTCTTCTTTCAGAGCATGTGAACCAAATTATTGCATCTCCTCACATCTGTGAAAATAACAATGTGGAATAAAAGGAAGGAGAAGAGATACATTCTTGTAATATGTGTCAAATTAGACAAAGTTGCAAATGACTTCAACTCCAATTAATAAGGAAAGGTTATACTATTTGTTGTTGAAGGGGAAAGTATACTAGGCAGAGAGGAAAAGATTTTACAGTGTGGACACGTTAAAGAAAATTTTTGTTCTCTACTATAGCGTAAGACTGCCAGTTTCTGTGGAACACAAAGCCCTCCCTTTCTTGGACAGCTCAGTGCTTTGCTGGCATTTTCTTCAAAATCTGTTTTCCATCAGGACCAAGAGGAGGGAAGGTGTTAAGAATAAGGGAGGTTAGAAAGGGGGCTGCTGTTCCTTTAAATAGTGCAGGGAGCCCAAGTGGCAGCAGGCCACTCCGGAGTGTATTCTTTTGTAATGAATCACCAGTTCTATTGTCTGCTATCTCCACTCTTTGTAGCTGGAAGGCCGAAGTGTTTTACCTGAGCTGTGGCCGGGTCCCTATTCGTTCCAGGGTGGCTGGGAGGAGAGAAGAGGGAGGGTATTTTATGCTTTAATTAAAGACCGGTAAGAGAACAGGTATGTTTTGCTTTGTTTCATTTTCTATTATCCTTTCTGGTTTTGTTTTTGTTTTTTTGAAATGAGTTGAAGTAGGGAATCTTTTCTGTGATTTTGCTAAGCGTATCCCATTTTCTGTGCATTTTGAAAGTCCTCAGTGATTATTTAGTCTCCATTTTGTGGCAGTGCTTTCAAGTGATTCCATTGGGTTGCCAGCCAGGTCCCCCCGAGCCCATCCCACCCTTCATCCACAGAGCTTCAGCCCACACTGTTGGCTTTGGCTCACTTCCACTTTCTGTGGGCTGCACAGGACTCTGGGAAGTTGGGGGGTAGGCGGAGATTGGGTTTGAGGCTAATTTATGTTCCTTTACAATGAACCAAAAAAAGCCTCACTTTTTCCAGAGCTTTGGTTTCTTTCTGAATTCTTCTACGTTGCTCCTTATCTTCAGTGATAACCATTTCCTTGCCAAGGCCAAGACTGGCTCTTGAAAAATATTGCTATTCTAAAAATTACTCAGTTCCCCTGAAAAGATACCCAGAATTCCATATAAATCTGAGCAATTTTGATTTACTAAATGGTTTTTCTTCCCAGTCACCTCCCGTGCCCCAAAACACACACCTTTTTTTGGCTCCTTCCCTTTATTTTTTTCCTTTATCTTTCTTCTTAGTTTTGTAGTCGAGACTAGGAAAGCTTAGTGTTTGACAAACTGCTATTCAGGATTGTATTGCTACCGAGGACACCTCCATGTTGAAAGGGAAATGACACTCCTCACCCCTCTCAGTGGCTTAGCTCAAAGTCCTGGTTGTGTTCCTCCAGTTTTTTGTTCTTCCCTGAAAATTTTCAAACTCACATCCAAAAGATCGCCATATGGGAACAATCTCATTTCTCTTTTGACTTTTGACTACTCACATTTTCACTTCTCTTCACATAATACCTTCCCTTGGTTTGTTTCTTGAGCATCTGTATGTGATTGTCATGGTAATGGTACAGCCCCACAGCCCTCGAGCATCCTTTTGGTGTACAGTTCCTCTCTGGAATCTGGCATTGTTGATATCTCAAGCATTCCCTTCTGGAATCATAATTCCTCACTTTTTTCCCCCAACATTCCAAAACCACTGTCAAATCTTTCTTAAACGTTTCTAAACAATACTTCATATGTGAAATCTAACAAACACAAATGGAATGCTCCCCTGCAGTAAATGCTTTGTTGTTTCCAATGTAGCAACTTCATTATTGGGTTTGGATGCTCAGCTTCCAAGCAGAAATGTTTCAGTCTGCCATCATGATGTATCGTTTCCATTTCCCAGATGTGCAGATGTCCCTCTATTACTAGTAGAATGATTAAGTTCAGGAAATCTTGGAGTCAAATAATTCATTAGAGGTCATTGCCAGAGTGAATCATTTACAGTGCAGGTCTGATTTTGTCACCCCTGTGCTTTAAACCTTCCATTTGTTTTCCTTCAGACCCCAGTGTCCTCACTCTGGTCTCTGAGGCCCTGAGTGACCGGGAACCTGGCTTACTCTCCAGCCTTATCTCCTGCTGCCCTTCTCTTCCCATGTTCTGCTCCGGTGGATGACACTGGCCTCTTCGCTATTCCTTCTAACACACCTTGCATCTTCCTGCTCAGAACCTTTCCTTCTGTTTTTCTTTTAGATGGAAATGCTCATCCCCCAGGCTCTCAAGAGTTCTTCTTTGACCTTCCTATCTCAACTTGAATTCCCCAATTGTTCCCTATTCCCTTAACCTGCTTTTTCTTCACTTATCACTGATATTAGTGTTTGTCATTACTCTTTATTTGCTTGTTTATTATCAGTGCTACCCCACCCCTACAAAGAATGTAAGTTCTGTGAGGCAGGGACCTTTGTCAGCAGTCTCTTGTATTCCCGGTGTCTAAAACTGTGCCTAGCATGTGGTCAAAGTAATAGCTAATCAGCTAATCTTTATATATGATGTATTACTATCAGGTACTGTGCTAAGCACTTTACCTACATTAACTCATTGAATCCTCTCATCAACCCTATAATTATCCCCATAGGACAGAAGAAGAAACTGAGGCATATTACGCTTACATAACTTGCCCCAATTTATAAGCTACTAAGAGATGTTGTGGGGATTCATATCCACAGACTGGCTTGGGAATCTGTACCCTTAACCACTGTGCTCTAGTGCCCCTTGTAGGCATTACATATTCATTTAATACTTGCTGACTGTGTGAATGAATGAATATAGTTGAGACTGTCTTATTCACTTCTGGAATTTCCATCTCTGACATGTTCAAGGCTTTGATGGAATACTTGTAATAACAAGGAATTCACTATAGAATAAAATGAATTTATTTTTCTAATATTACATAATAATAATAGATAACATTATAGAGTATGTATTATGCATTAGGCACTGTCATCAGTGCCTTATGTAATTCCTTTCAGCAGCCTTATAAGTACTGTTAACGTCCATTTTGAAGAACTTAGGAAACAGGGATACAGAGGGGTTAAATAACTTGGCCAAGTTGACAACATCAGGATTTAAACCCAAGGAGTTTGGCTCCAGCTTCCCTGTTCCTAACCACCACTGATAATTACTGTTATTGAAATAACCTTTTGTTCTTGCATACCACTTTGTACCAACTTTACATACAAATCACATTTACATACAAACAGTTGTTGTATTCATATCATATGTCACTTGTCAATCTCTTTTTGAGGTAGATGGTGTTTTTCCCACCTCCCCCCCACCCCCACCCCTACGATAGACTTTGACATTCAAGAGGTCAAGCAACCTTGTAGTTCTGGGAACAGACAGGGATAGGTTCCAAATATGAGATCCATTTAATTCCAAATTTGCATACTCTTCCATTATACTACAAGCCTCATAGGTAAAGAGTTCCATTGTTGGCTGTTACAAAGTAGAAATGTTTTCCTTATGGTGAGCTAAAATCTGTTTTCATTATTGTCTTCTCATTGTTTCTAGTTCTGTCATCCAGAGTCACATGGAGTGGTTAATCTCTCTTCCTCATAAAACCCAAGTATTTGAAAATAACTGCTAAGTGTTCCCTTCAATCTTCTGTTCTCAATACTCATCTTACCTACCTCCTTGAATTATTCCTCATAGATATGAAACCATATGGTTTCTATAGTCTTTACTGTTCTGGAGTAATTATGACAATTTATATGAATGATTTATCATTTATATCCAATTACTGAGTAGTTATGAGTATTATTAGGTATCATATCTTTGTTATAAGTTTTGTTTTTTGATAGCATGTTGCGTTTACTCAGTTTTCATAGTCTATTGACCATGCAGTGTTGTCAGCAATTTATTTATTTATTTTAAAAATATATTTATTTATTTATTTATTTTTGGCTGCATTGAGTCTTCATTGCTGTGCGTGGGCTTTCTCTAGTTGTGGCGAGCGGGGGCTACTCTTCATTGTGGTACACAGGCTTCTCATTGCTGTGGCTTCTCTTGTTGCAGAGCACGGACTCTAGGGCGCATGGGCTTCAGTAGTTATGGCGCATGGGCTTAGTTGCTCCACAGCATGTGGGATCTTCCCGGACCAGGGCTCGAACCCATGTCTCCTGCATTGGCAGGCGGATTCTTAACCACTACACCACTAGGGAAGCCCTTGTCAGCAATTTATAACTTCAAAATAAGAGTATATTACCCTCAACTCTTAAGTAGAATATTGTTTTTCTTCTCCATTTTAAAGCATGCTGTCAGCTGATTGGCAAGAATCTACTTGCCTTCTAACTTTTCTAGGTCTTGCCCAGATCCCTCAAAGGTTACTAACACTGAAATTTTCACTTTTTAAACTTATTTTTTAGAAATACTGTTTTGAAGATGCCAGTTGGACCAACAGATGATATATTAAAAATCAGCAAAAGTAAATTTGATCACCTCTCTTGAGATGTTGAAATTGTATCAGAAAGGAGTGTTGAAGAGCCCAAATTGGGAATTATAGAGTCTTTTAAATCAGTAGCAATAGTAAATCATGATCTTATTTTTCTATTGAGAATAGAAGTAAAACACAACCAAAAAATAAATTAAACCCTTGAAAAATATTCTGATTTAACAATCCATATTATAAATCAAATACCTTAGAAATAGCCTTAGATTAGCTTACTTTGGCATATTATTCTTTTCATCATTCCTCTTGAATTTTTTCAAAGGGCTATCAGTTTCAGAATATTAGAATAACATTTCTTATTTAATTAATGGTCCAAGAAATAAGTATAGCTAGACTGCTGTTAACAGAAGGAAATACAGTTTTAAAAATTATAACTTGAAATCATATAACTGGAGATATTTAATTCATTTAGAACTGCAGGATAAAGTTCTGCAAGCAAAATTTGATATTTCATATAGTTAAGAAAATATGGAAATGGAAATCAATAATTACTTTATGAAATTAAAAAATAATACTTTTATATCCACAAATAATGTAACTAGTCTTTTATCTAATATTGTATGAGATTTCTTATAAGAACTTCTGAACAGATAAGCTGAGACTTAATTGAAGGAGATGAGATTTTGAAAGACTCCTAACTTAGAGCAGAAATCCATAAACTTTTTCCATTAATGACTAGATAGTAAATATTTTTGGCTTTGCAAGCCACGCTGTCTCCGTTATAACTGTTCAGTTCTGCTGTTGTAACAAGAAAGTAGTCATCGATGATACATAAGTGAATGGGTGTGGCTATGTTCTAGTTAAACTTTATTTTTTTTAACATCTTTGTTGGAGTATAATTGCTTTACAATGGTGTGTTAGTTTCTGCTTTGTAACAGAGTGAATCAGCTGTACATATACATGTATCCCCATATCTCCTCCCTCTTGCGTCTCCCTCCCACCCTCCCTATGCCACCCCTCTAGGTGGTCACAAAGCACTGAGCTGATCTCCCTGTGCTATGCGGCTGCTTTCCACTAGCTATCTATTTTACATTTGGCAGTATATATAAGTCCATGCCACTCTCTCACTTCATTAGTTAAACTTTATAAACACTGAAATTTTAATTTCATATTACTTCCATGTGTCACAAAATATTCTTCTTTTGAATTTTTTCAACTATTTGAAAATGTAAAAACCACACTTAGCTTTCAGGTTGTACAAAAACAGGTGGTGGGCCAGCTTTGGACCAAAGCCATAGTTTGCCATCCCCTGATTCAGAGGGATGCAGTCCTCCCTGGTTTTTAGTAGAAGGAAGGTTTTCCCATATAGCTTGATGACAGGACACAGTTTCTAGCAGCTTTGATGGGTCATCTTGGATCCCCATTAGGGTGAAACCCCGACTTGCTCTCTCATTTTTCCTCCCAGAAAATTTGAAGATTCTTTTCCTTTCCTCACTTGCTTTCTCCCTCCACTCTACCCCCAAATCTGAACCACTTGAAATTCCGCAAATATGCCATATTTTGTACCTTACTGCTTTTCATGTATTTCTTCATATATTATTTTTCATGTATTATTATTTTGGGCCAGAATACCTCTTTCTCCCACATGAATAATTTCTTGCCTTAAAGATTTAGCTTAGATAGACTTCACTAACTTCAGAAAGCTTGCCCTGTCTCATAGAGTTGTCCCTTTTTTGTGCTTCCTTGGCATTGTATATGTACTGTTCTCTTAGTCCATAGTATGTATTACTGTAATTGTGAATACATTTGTCTGTTTTTTCCATCAGACTGTAGTTTCTTTCAGGATTGGGACTATACTGCCAGTGTTTATTATTGTATCTGGTTCAATTTAGTTTGTAATAATACTTCTTGATTGAATTAATGAACTTTAACTTGTTAATTCATGACAAGTGCAAAACCAGAAGAGTTAAATTGGGTAGTCACATATATTCTAGTGCTTATTACTTAAATCAAGTAATACTTAAAATGTAATGTCATTTTGGAAATGGATGCTTTATTTGGTTAGAAGAAAGGAGGATTTTAGAGCAAACAGCTATTTGGGGAACACACAAATCTCTTGTAGATGTTCCAGTGGAAGGCTACATATATCCAGAAGATAGAATGTGGGTAAGTGGCATAGGAGCTCTGGCCTTCTGAGAAGTCAAGAAAGAGGGAAGAAGAGAGAGTATGACTCCAACAAGGGTGGAAGGGCAAAGAAAGTGAATGAAAAGGTAACAGTGAAATTTTAGGGACTGGCAACCCATAATAAGTATACCAAATGTGGTATATTGGCTACAAGCCATCCCCCTCTCTCCTTTTCCTTCCACTCAAGATGACCAGGAGTAGATTCTTTTTAAAAGTTGTCAGCAGGGGGTGTGGGGGTGCTGGGCGGGGGAGGGATAAATTGGTAGTTTGGGATTAGCAGATAGATACACACTACCATATGTAAAACAGATAAACAGCAAGGACCTGCTGTATAGTACAGGGAACTCTACTCAACATCTTGTAATCTGTGATGGAAAAGAATCTGAAAAAGAATATATATAAGACTGAATCACTGTGCTGTACACCTGAAACTAACACAACATTGTAAATCACCTATACTTCAATTTTTAAAGAAGCTATCAACACCGATACATATTAGACCATAATCATTCCATGTCATTTTCAAAGCTTGCTGTTCATTGCTAAGACTAAAGTCTTTTTTACTATCTGTGTATTTCCTTTAGGTAGTTTCTATTGTGGTGTTATTAAGTGTGTACTGATCTTTTCTTCCTTCTGCAGTGTCTAATCTGTCATTAGTCCAATCCAATTTTTTTAAGCTCAGACAATACAGTTTTTTTTGTTGTTGTTTTTTATTTTTGTTTTTTTTTAAATTTTTGGCTGCATTGGGTCTTCGTTGCTGTGCACAGGCTTTCTCTAGTTGCAGCGCACGGGGGCTACTCTCCGTTGCAGTGCACGGTCTTCTCATTGCGGTGGCTTCTCTTGCTGCGGAGCACGGGCTCAAGGCACACGGGCTTCAGTAGTTGTGGTGCATGGACTTAGTTGCTCCGCGGCATGTGGGATCGTCCCGGACCAGGGCTCGAACCTGTGTCCCTTGCATTGGCAGGCGGATTCTTAACCACTGTGCCACCAGGGAAGTTTGACAATATAGTTTTCATCTCTAGAATTTTGATGCGGATCTTTTTTATATCTCTTAACATGCTTTTACATACAGTTTTTTTGAACATATGGAATACAGATGTTTTAATGTCCTTGTCTGCTAATTCTAACATCTACATTCATTCTGGATCAGTTGCAATTGATTGATTTTTCTCATCATTATGGGCTGTCTTTTTCTGCTTCTTTGAATGCCTCGTAATTTTTGAATGGATGCCAGACATTGTGACTTTTACCCTGTTGTATGCTAGATTTTTTTTTTTTTCCTGTAAATATTCTTGAGCTTTGTCTACAACACAGCTGAGTTTCTTAGAAATAGTTTAATTCTTTCAGGACTTATTTTTAAGTTTTGTTAGATAGGACCAGAGCTGTGTTTAGTCTCCAGTTAATTTTTCCTCACTATTGAGGCAAGACTCTTCTTAGTACTGTAACTGATGCTTTTTAAATGATCAGATTTTTCCACTCTTGTTTTTGGGAACAGGCTTTATTCCTGACACTGTGTGAGTTCCTAACACTATTCTCTTCAGCTCTTTCTCACATATTATGCAAGTAGTTTCTCACATACTCTTATTATTTAACTGAGTACTTGAGGGGAACCCTCTGTAGATCTTCAGAGTTCTCTCTATGCAGCTGTCTCTCCTGTGGTGCTCTCCCCTGTGACCTCTAGCTGTCTTGGCTTCCCTGGACTTGACGCTTTATCTCCTCAACTCATGAAGACCACCAGGCTCTGCCTGGTTTCTTCTCTGTGCCACAGTCTGGAAACTTTCTAAAAACTCACCTTGGTTTTTCCCATCTCAGGAATCACTGTCCTTCTATGCCTACTGTACAGTGTCTTGAGTGCTATTATTTCATGTATTTTGTTCTGTTTTTTAGTTGTTTGAGGTGGCAAAATAAATCTGGTCCTAGTTACTCCATCCTGATTGGAAGCAGTTATGCAGACGTTATCTGGATCTGGAACCAAATTCTTAAGTGTTGAATGAGATCCGGCGGTGGAATAATTTCAGAGAGAGTCTAGGACTGATCTAATCAAAGGCAAAAATAGTTCTTTAACAAAAATACATGGATAAGATCACAGGAAAAATAGGGTTTCTCTGTTTTTGTAGTTGAGCATGATTTGTGGTCTGTTGCAGAAAAGGAGAAAGATCCTTTTCTCCTGTGGGTTACCTATCATTGCAATTCTAACACAGTAGGGAGAGAGAAAAGTCAAAGTACCATCTGCTCACTTCACCAGTGTAGAAGTTAGGGGGCACTTTGGATGAGCATTGATCTAAAATGTATGAAACTTTAGAAAGCCTTTGGTAAGCAACATTTAGACTTTCAGCCATTGTTATTTAAATGGTTTTCAGGTTATCTAGACATTTCAGTGGGTAAGGGCGCTATGTAACTAAACATGTACATACTAGAGAAAGTGGGTGTCATGACGCTGTTTGGCGCTGTCTTAAGTTGAAATGGTTGCCTGTTATTTGCTAGTGTAGCAACTGTGAACAGAAGTTCAGCCAAATATATTCTTTAAAGTTTTCTCTCTTGAGGAACCAGGAGACATTTTTGAAAAACTGGGAATGTGTGTGTTTTGTTTGGGTAAATTTCACTTAGCCTATGTTTTATATAAAGCCTTTAGTACAAAGAATGTGGAACCCCTCCACCCCATGTCGGTATTGATGTTACTGTTTGTGTAAAAAAGAACTTGAAGAACGTTAAAGTTATAACTCAACTATTAGGTTTATATTGTGGACTATATATACTTTTCCCCTTGTTCCTTCTTCCTTCACAATAGGTAGTTATTATCTCTACTACTTTTTTTTTTTAGCAAAGAGTTTTGTATGCATGATCTCACTTAATTCTTGTAGGTACCCCATTAGGTAGCTGTCCTTCTCATTTTACAAATAAAAATATTGAGGCATTGAGAGGTTAAGTAACTTGTCCACAGGCACACAACTGTACATGGCAAAACCTGGGTTTGAACCCACACTTAGCTTATTGCAAAATTTATGCTATTTCTACCCTTTTTTAATGATAGCCATTATATTAAGTATAGTATGAAAGATATCGGCCTTAATATTTATTTAACTCTTGCTTTACATAAGAAAAATCTCTGTAACTCACCTTTAGCCAGAACCTTGAGAAATGTCTGCTGATTTTCTTGGAGCCTTAGGTTCCTCTGGGATAAGTGCAGAATTGATCAATTTGACTATTCTATACATAACTTATATTTCCTGAAATTTTATCTCAGCACAGAGCTTTTACAGTTTGATGGTTTAGTATTTCATATGGGAGCATTTATGCAGGGTAAGAGAGAAATCAAAGCATTGGCTCATTTGAGCAGCTCTTAGCCACTTTGGGCAAGGGACAGATAAGCTGTTTAATGGCACTTTGTTACAGAAGAAAACACAGTTTCACATGGTAATATACCTAATGTTTCTTCTTTTTTACTATATTCTGTCCCTTGGGTAAGGCCTCTTTATCACAGAATCAGATTCTTAGAGCTGTAATGAACTTTATTTTACAAATCAGGATATAGAACCCAAGAGGAAGTGAGTTGTCCAAGGTCATACAGCAGAATACGGCAGAACTGGAGCTAGTTCTCCATCTGATATTCTTTGTACTGTCAGAACATCTTAGAAAGTCCAGACTTTTAAATAAGATGTTTAGTCTATGCAGGCTAAAATATCAAACCCTTACGCTCCCCATTCCTAAAGGGGAAAATATTAAAATGAGTAAAAAGTTAAACTCATATATCATGGGCATTCTTTGCTGGAAAATTATTCTTGAATGAAGCTGGATAGTCTAGTTGATATGATAATGAAGTTCTAAATGAGAAAGATTATAACTAAGAAGAAATAAATATGCCCTTTGATTTTTTTTTTTTTTTTTTTAAAGGCAGCTTGTGTCCATATTGGATGGGTAGGGCCGCTGGTCAATATGGCGCCAGAGTGTGGTGACACACTGACCAGCTTTTTTTTTTTTTTTTTTTTTAATAGCTACTTTATTTATTTATTTATTTATTTTTGGCTGTGTTGGGTCTTCGGTTCGTGCGAGGGCTTTCTCTAGTTACGGCAAGTGGGGACCGCTCTTCATCGCGGTGCACGGGCCTTTCACTATCGCGGCCCCTCCCGTTGCGGGGCACAGGCTCCAGACGCGCAGGCTCAGTAATTGTGGCTCACGGGCCCAGCTGCTCCGTGGCATGTGGGATCTTCCCAGACCAGGGCTCAAACCCGTGTCCCCTGCATTGGCAGGCGGATTCTCAACCACTGCGCCACCAAGGAAGCCCAGATTTTTTTTTTTTTTTAAGTATGCTTGAAGATTTTCTGTTTTTGTTTGGTTATTGAGCATTTGACTTGGCTTGAAAAGATAGGAAATGTGAAATGAAATCCGGGAATGTTTTCGTTACCAAGCAACCATTGAAGTATATAGACAGCTGCTTTTTGGTGCTCTTAGGAACTGATTTTAGGTCTCCGCTCTCAGTTTTCTGCATGCCACCTTTCTTAAGTTGCATCATATCCTCCCTTATTCTGAGATAGGTTTTCCTGGTTAGTAGTAGTGACAGTTTCTTTATGATAGCTTTTTTCATGACTTCTCCCAACATAGGAGTCTAATTTCTTTTCTAGGTTTATTTGTCTCATTTTGATAAAGGATTAAATGTTGCAGCCACTAGTTTATATTTCATTGCTATTCCTGAGGGGTCAGAGTCTGTGGCTTCCCTTATTGATCTATATGTTAGAGATCAATAGGGTGACAGGAAATGTTTTCCTTCCTTTAGACTGCGTTCCGATCTTGACCACTATTACATTTGTGAAGAAGGAGGGAGATGAAGAGTTAGGCATTCTAATTGGTAAATACTTGATTTTTGTTTTGTTTTATTTTCTGAGAGTGATTAGACCCTTGAAAGTCTTGTTTTGTCAGGACTTAGAATAATGTTTAGCACATAGTGCTGGGTGTACTTGTACATGGCACTTGGGCTATGACTCGAAGTACACATTTAGTTCTGACCTTCTTTGGGTTTCTTTACTTCCTGTAATCTAAATGTATCTAATTTACTAAAGCATAAGTACAAAGGCTGTTTCTAGAATTGTAGTAAATACTTTTCATCTTCCTTTAAGCTTCTCTAATTTGCTTTTAATAAGTCTTAGTGTTGTTGAAGGGTTATTTTAAAGAAACATAGAAGTTCATTAATACATGTCCTTTCTCAAAATGAAAAAGGAACCTGGAATTCTGGAATTTACTTATGGTTGAAATCTTTTCCAGAAAATACATTATAACTTCTGGGTCAGGATGATAGATAATTTTACTTGCCTTCTATCTCTTGTAAGACTCCACTGAAATAACAATATAGAAGTACAAAAAGAAATAAACCAGGAACAGCAAATAGAAAAGGGTGAAGAGTGATGTTACTAGTAAACAGAGAGTTAAACAAATTTCTGGAAAAGATAAAGCAAATGGGAACCAATTGATGGATGAATTGGAGGAGAAGCTAAAGCCTGCCAATTAGTACCAGGAGGCTGTGAGTGGCGTGGAAGCTGGTCTGCCCAGCAGGAACCCCAAGAGGCTCCAGGTTCAGAGCAGGAGTAAAGAAGGGATGGAAAACAGGGATTTCCTGTGCATTATGTAGAGGATGATTCAACTACTTGGCATTGCTGTAGCCTTTCCAGCCCCTTCCCAGTGGAAGTAGCCAGCCCCAGCATTTACTATGCTGCCTCTTTTCTCCAGCATTAAAAAAAGGAAAAACAAAAACCCCAGATTGTTTGACTCCAAATAAGTTGATCAGAATATTTGGGGAAATTTAATTCTTTTTGTATTAGATATTGGCACCCCTTCCTTTAATCTGATATTCGGAGGATAGGAGGTCATTCCACACTTTCCTAGTAGCATACACTAAAACGAAGCCCGCCCGCTGCCATGCTCTTCCTTATCTCATACTGAGTTCCCAGTTAGAATTTTAATTCCAGGAAGAGACCTAATAAGAGAACAGATTTCCTTATATGATAGAGGAAATCCACACCAGCTAACCAAGTCCTTATACCTGGGTCACCTTAGTCTAAGGATCCTTAGTCATATGAGAGGAACTTTCAGCACGAAAGAGAAGAGAAGAAACAAAAAGAAAACCTGACCCTAGGGGAAACAGATAATCCAGGGAACAGAGGAAGATTTAAAGAAGCATTCTAACTAATGTAGTCAGATTAAAGAACAGAATGCGTTCATAAAACCGGTTCTGGGTGTAATGAGAAGGGAACAATTTGAGAATGAGAAAGAGCGTGAGAGATTAAGACTATGATAGTCAAAAGAAAACATGCCATAGAAGGAAAGAAAGTAGAGTTAAAGGTATCTCCCAAAATGCAGAGCTTTAAGACGCGAAGATGGAAAATACAAGAGATAAGTCTCAGATGATTTCCTTAGCCCATGTTCCCTAGAAAATAGAGCCTGAGACAATACTTTATTGGGGAGTACGATCTCAGGAAAGCAGGGGGAGGAAGGGGGAGTGAGAACAAGGAAGAAAGGTCGGCCAGAGCTTTGTAAAAGACGTTGCTGATGACTTAGTTTCAGTAGAAGTCTTCAGAGAGGTTGTATAGACTGCTGCTCCTCTGCCCAGTCCATTGGAAGGAAATGTGGAGATGTTTTTTATCTACTGGTTTCCTCTCATCTCCTGCTCCTCTTCGGTTTGGTCAAAGTTTGCCGTACAAACGGTTAACGCACCTGACCCTTTCAGTGGCCTCATGGGGAGGCCAAGTCCTATGTTCTGTGCACAGATCTGCAGATTGACGTGACATCTAAGTCTGGAGAGGTGAGGAGTCAGTAACCCCTAAGGTAGCCTCCAGCCTTGGAGCCTCTGCCTTTTAAGAAACCATTAAAAGAGGGCCACTCCCAAGAGGGCTGATGAAAGGAAGGAGAGGTAGGAGGCTGTCATTTTCTATCATAAGCTCTTCTGTACCCATTCAGTTTGCTATTAGTACATGTACTAATTTCATAAAAATAAAAATTAACTTTAAGAATGGAAAATAGATTACCCAAAACACCCTGGAAATAAATGTCAAAGATCTTTTAGAATGCATTTGGGGGAAAAGTGAATTTCAAATATTGAAAGATAAAATCTAATCAGTAGTTTAGAGGTCCTCTATCCCCCCAACCTGATATTCCCTGCACACTTTTTGCTTAGTTTCTCTCCATACCACACCTTCTGTTTCTTGTGTTGCTTGCCTGTTTATTATCCGCCTCTCCCTACTAGAATGTAAACTTCATAAGGGCAGGAACTTTGTTTTTTTAATCACTGTTATGTCCCCAGCACCTAGAACAAAGTATCTAATAATGCATGGTAAGTACTTAATAAATATTTGATGGCAAGAATTGAAGTCGAATAGATGAAGTATGCAAGGGGCATGACTTCCATACAGAGGTATTTGGACTTGACCTGTAGGCATTGAGGAATGTAGGATTTTAAGAAGAGAATTAATTAGCAATATCTGATTTAGGTTTTATTTTAGAAAGCTCATTCTGGCAGCTGCTTGGAAAATTCATTAGGTTGAGGTTAAGTTAGAAGAAAGGAGAACTATTAAAAGAAAGGTTCTTGGGTTAAACTGGGTGAGAGTTGATGAGAGCAGAGACTCTCATTTTTCTTTTCATTTCCCACAGTACATAACTTGGACTCTCACATGTAGTCTTTCAATTAATATATATATATATATATTTAATAGTAAATATTTGTGAATGGTTATATTGTAGTGAGCTTTCAGCAGAGTTCCTAAAGCTATTGAGGGAAAGGTCCCTATCGTTTTTACAGACTGCTTCAGAAGCAGATATTCAACTACCTGGTTAATTCAATTTAGCATGTATTTTCTAAAGATCAGTTACAGTGTGCTTATCATTTGATGAGGAAGCTACAATAAAGAAGTATATGATTCAGTCCCTGATCTACTTAGGGGCTTTACTTGTGAAATGAATAGAGGAAATGTAAACGATCATGTTAACTGTGGTTGCAGACAAAATGCCGTTTTGTCCTGGGAAGGGTATAGGGAAAAATTTTGTCTGTTACTATATATATATATATATATATATATATATATATATATATCATACGAATTGCTCATTTTAAAGTAGACTATAATAGAGAATACCCAATGCAAAAATCTATAAAGAATGATTAAATATTTTATTATTCAGGGCACACTACAAAATCTTGCTAATGTTTTATTATGAACCTGAGTTGTGGCTATTTTCAAGGATATTCCAGTTTAACATCTAGAGAAGATGCAAACTTAATTGCCCATGAAGACACAAAAAATTTAAATTAATTTAAATTGTAGTGAAAAGTTTGGTTGAGAAAAAGAATAATCATCCACGCATTGTATAAATCACCAATTAACATTGACTAGAATAGACAGCCAACCATTAATTGTGTGTAAGGGCCTTCCGTTTCCAAGGAAGCAGGTAGCTGACCCGGAGTATCTCTTGTGGTCTCTTGTTGCCGGTGGAAGACAAAATTCATGGGATGTTTGAGGTTCTAAATACTGCTTTAAGGAGATCTGGAAGAAAGAGCTCTTAAAAGGTTGGAGACATTAAGACTATTACAGGGTTTGTCATTTTTAACCTAATAGACTATTGGGTTTGAATGACTTTGTTCTGAAATATTTATTTTTCTGTTTAAATATTTATTGCTTTGAGATGGCAGAACTCAGCCTCAGGGGAGAGGTCAGGCTGGCTTTTCTCTTGAGTAATTTGAAAGAGGTGTGTGTGTGTGTGTGTGTGTGTGTGTGTGTGTGTATTTTTAAGACAAGTGATTTGGTAGTATGTCTGCAATATTCTTGTTGGCCAAGACTGTACCTTCCTTAGTATTGTACTAGTACCAGATCCTGTAATTGATTTTTAGTCTAAGCATGAAGGTAAAGTATATTGTATTTCCTGTTTCATTTTTATTTATCATCTGTTTGCAAGAGCTCAAAATTGCTCTCAGTCCCCTCCTACACTCCATCTCCCCTTCATGTGGCTGTAGCACTCTCAAAACTTTGTGTCCTTGTCCCTCAGTTATACCCACTCTAAAAGAAGGACCCATTGTCAGGCTTGCACTTCAGTAGGTTTGTGTTTAAAAAACAAACAAAAATTGGTGTTTATTCTCTTATCTGTGGGTTCCATATAAGGTAATTCTCTACTTTCAGGTAATCTACATTTATGGCCACTATTACCTTCTTCTCATAGCTTACTCTCTCCCTAGTCTCTTCCCTTCTTCTAGGGGTGTAGATGCTTCTGGGTATTTTCTGGAGGCACCTGCCACCGCCATAATTCTCTCCCATTCTGCCCAGCCAAAGCCACTAAAGCAGTGTTTCTCAGCGTGGTACCCAAACCACCTACTGGAGTAGTGAGTAGTACCAGGCTCCTACTCCAATGCACTGAAACATAATCTGTGGGGAAAGGATAGTGATTTTTAAAAAATATGTCCCCAGAGTGGTTGTTATGAACAATAAAATATGGGAATCTCTGCTTTCAAGGAACCAGGTAAGAGATGGGTTTGTGAGTGTGAGGGGCTGGGTCCCTACCGCATGGGGTTGGTGATCTTATTGTTGAGACTGCAGCAGGAATAAATGTGTCCCTGGACTCCTTTCTTGGAATCAGAAATACTTTCCCATAAAATTAATATTTCAGTTGGTGATTGGCCTTTTATTACTATAGTCATTATCATATAATCATTAAATCTGTTTTTGTGAGTTTCCTTGGGGTCCTGGCCATCTACTAAGCCACAAACAACCAAACGAAAAATGAACTGTTAGAATTCAACCTGAACATAAAAACTGGAGGCTACATGGAAACTTCATGTATAGGTTTTCCCTCCCAATTTCTAACTTACCTACAGATTGTCTGACATCTTATGGCTCTGGGTATAATTTATATTCACTGTAAAAGAGAAAATACATTATTTACTTTAGTCTCACTTTTGCCACTGTTAAATTTAAGCATGTAGGTAAATTAAGAATCTAGAATGAATTTCACTTTATGCCTAGTAAACTGGCATTGTTTTGTCTTTGTACATGTTTATTCATGCACTTTATTTCTCTGGGTTTTCTTCTTGGTCTGTCATTCTTCTACAGAGTTGTTAAAAATTATTTTAATTGATTCTAGATCATCTTAAATCCAATGTTCTGTTCTTATCTTTCTGCATTAATAGTTTTATAGCTCTTTTTTCCCTTTGGTCACAGACATCTGGGCAGAAGTCACTGCTTTTAGTACAAGAACTGAGAAGAATGACAGGCCGTTTCTTAGGTATTGTCAACTGAGAGCTTTTTGTAAAGTTTTTTACAAAAGCAAGCACAGCTTGAAATCTGAGCCTATCTGAGCAATTCGCAGGGGATAGAAATAATATAATTTATAAAATACTTGAGGCAAAAATATTTTTTCTCTATTACAAACCTAGAGAATTAATGTCCATTTATCTATAGCATTAGGAAAACGGTTAGTGACATTGGCAGTGATAAACTGGTGAGAAGATGCTCCATCTAAAAAAACTAAGTGATTCTTTTTGTGATGGTTTGAATAAATTAATATTGATCTGTTTCTATCAGTGATGTATTCTGAGCATAGCTGTAATGTGAGAATTGGGAAACTTTTCTCTTAAGATAGGATTTGCAGCCTGTGGTTTGTAACACAACAGCGGATTAGGTATATAAGTGAGACTCAAGATTACCAAACTGAAAAAATTAGAATGAAGTTGAAAAATAAATGGGAAGATACAAACAAACAAAAATACCTTTCTGTCCTTAAGATTACACAGACTTTAATTATCCTAGGAAAATGAAGACAATTATATTTGGGGCCTTTCTTATAGTACTTTATGCTTAGCTTTATTTGTAGCACAAATAACATTGATGTAATTATTAGTTTATGTGCCTTTCTCACCTTTTAAAATTTGGTCCTACAAAAGCAAAATCTTATTTTTGCCATTTTGCCTCCCCTCCCTGCCATGTTAAAGACTAGCATGTTGTAAATGTTTAAATGTGAGTAAATAATCGATTCAAATAATACTCAGAATAATTCAGTAAAAACAGAGAATATGCTTAAGAAACGATAAAGCAGACTCATTTACCCCAGTGTGACTTGTAAATAATGAAAAAAACTTTTCTTTAAAGTATTGATAAAGGTGAGTGGCTTAATAGGTCCTGAATAGTGAGTCTGCAACTATAAATCTTTAAAAAAAAAAAAAAATCATCCTGTTCCTCCTCGTTCTCTATAACTGGTTGGTTGCCAAATTCTTGTAATTCCACCACACAGCGTCTCTTGATTCAGTTTCCTTTGCCCCACTACATTTGCCTAGGCCCACCTGTCTTCTCCAATATGTTACAAAAGCCTCCTGGTTGTTCCCCCCTCTAGTACATTCCACATACTGTTAACATTATATGAGCTGTGCTTCTGCTATTCCCCTATTTTGATGGTTCTTCACTGCCGAGAAATAGTAGTTACAATCATCAGTATCTAACTGATTTGGGTATCGGGATACTCAGTACACAGAGCAAAATATCACAGAGGATAATGGAGAGGTTCCAGGTGAGTCTAGTTGACTGGAAAGGTGGTTAACTCATCAGTAGAAATAAGAAAAAGAAGGTAACAGATTCAGTTTTTCGACACACAGAGTTCGTAATGTTAGTGGGATGCTGAGAGCGGAAGGACCCGAGATGGGTGGGAAATGGGCACCCAGAAGACCTGGACCTAATCAGCTGGGGAGCTGGGCCCCAGATAAGGAGTTTCCCTTGTTCTCATGTGAACAATCCTCGCAACAACTCTCTAAATAGAAAACCCAGTTTGCAGATGAAGAAACAGGCTAGAAAGGGTTGAAGTAATTCATCCATATCTGGTAGGAGGTACAGTTGGGATTTGAACCAAGGTCTGTTCTTCAGGCTCATACTCTTTCTTCTTTTTACTTTACCTCCCATGAAAGCTTGGGAGAAAGGGCATGGTTGGACCTAAAAAATACTTGGAAGTCACTCTCCTAGGTGGGTGATTGTTGAAGTTCTGGGATTGCTGTGGGGGATTGACTGATAAAAGGGTTGAGTCTTGGTCCTTGGGTTATACATTTTTCCTGTTTGACGGGACCTATTTACTGTGATAGTACATTTGAATTTAGAATTAAAACATTTAGCGTATTTCATATTGTACACCAGAAGACTATAGATAACTATCGCCTCTGTTACTCCATGTGATTTAAAGGAGAAGGACATCATCCCTAACTCCTATATTTGCAAAACCATGTATCTAAAGCACAAGCACATAAATGTTGATTCCTTTCATTACTAATAATATTCTACCAGTTCTCTCTTCCTTCCCTAACACTCTTCTCCCACTTGATATCAACCCAAGATAACATTTGTTTCATTATGTATTAATGAGCGCCTCATGGCGCTCTGTACTGTAGCCAAACAAAGCAATTCACTGCAGTGCGCATATATGTGACTTTCCATCTTAATCTTCCTTTTTTTAATAAATGTTAACACTTAATATTTATTAGGCACCATATTTGATTCTACATTGTACAAAACTGACCCCACTCATTATAATGAAGCTTTTAATCTAATAGGAGAGATGAGACACGTATCTAGGTATGTTAAATATAAGGCTTTGAATTTAAATGTCGTGTACGTGTTAGTAGTGCATGCTAAATGCTATGAGAATATAGGAGTGGAGGAGTTATTTCAAACTGGAGAGGGCAAATGCAAACACTAACTGAAGGTCCGCTATTATTAGACACTGTACAAGGTAGGTACTTTTGATTTTTTAATTTCACTTCAACCTCACAGTAAATTCTGTTATGTCCATTTTATAGTTGACAAAACTGAGGCTTAGTTTCTTGTCCAAAGTCACACAACTAACAGGTCCCAGAGTCAGGGTTCCATCCCAGGTTTGTTTGGGTCTAAAGTGTAATCTCTTTCTTTTATACCTGGCGTCAACAAACTATGGCCTGCAGGCCAAGTCAGGCCCACTGCCTGCTTTTGTAAGGCTCATGAAATTATCACATTTTAAAATGGTTAAGAAAAAAATCAAAAGAGGAATAATATTTCAGTGTCCGTGAATGAGGTTTTCCTGGAACACAGCCACGCTCATTCGCTGATGTGTTACCTACGGCTGTTACCTACTAACAGCAGAGGCGTTGCATCAGAGACCAACCATATGGTCCAGAAGGCCTAAAACATTTCTGTCTGGTCCTTCATAGAAAACCTGTGCTGACTCCTGCTTTCTACCGTCCTTCTCTAAGGATGGCTTCATGGAGAAGAGATTACTTGAGTTGCTGAGTTTTTCAGTATAATGAATATTCATGATAGAGGATACAGCGTGGGGGAAAGACACATATCCCTACTGTTGCACCCTGGCTGTGATTTGGGAAAGCACCATAGTTAGGGAATATTCTAGATTCATTGCAATACAGAATTATAGTTAGGAGTTGTGTATGATATGACTGGGGAAAAATGGTTGAGGACCCCACTGGGGATGCCACAAGGAGTAATGACTAGCAACACCAGCTATGAAATTGGCTTAGATTTGGATTTGAGTGGTTAGCTGAGTGGTTTTTGAAAAGATACTTATTAACCTTTTAAAATGTCAGTTTCATTATCAGTAAAAGGAGAATAATGTAAAATACCTACCTTTTAGGGTTGTGAGAATTAAATGAGTTAATATATATAAAGTACTTAGAATATTGCCAGACACATAAGAAGCATTCGTTAAATATAAGCTGCTAATACAGGTGAGAGAGGGTCTAGAGGAGTTTAGAATGTATTTAGTAGGCAGTAGTGAACCTCGGTTTGTGTCACCTATGTGGTACATACATATTGTTCTGAATTGTATTGAAATTTTGCACACGTTTATGGTAGCCTCCCTAATGCGATTGTAAACTCCTAAGAGGCAAATTTTTAACTTCTGTTATAATGTCTTCAGTGCCTAAAACAGCTATGTACCCACAGTAGTTATTTAGTACATGTCTTAGAATTAAAATGGAATTTCAAATATCTCTTCCCATTTCTTTTTCAGCTAGTTGATCATTCTAGAAACTTCTTCAGTGGATTTTTCTTCTTTGCTAGTTGGTTTCTCTATCACTGTAATAAAATTTGTATATCTGTAGTTTTTCTTTCTCTCTTTTTTCTTTTTTCTTTTTTCTTTTTTTGGCCGTGCTGAGCGGCATGTGGGATCTTAGTTCCCCGACCAGGGATAGAACCTGCACGCCCTGCATTGGAAGCACGGAGTCTTAACCACTGGACCACCAGGGAGTCCCTGTACTTTGTTTTCTTAAATATTGTTCCCACAAATACATGGTCATTAAGGGTTGTTGTTTTTTAATTTCACGTGACGTCCATTACAGTGGCATTCAGTAGAATTTTAATACCTTACTAAGTTGTGGAAGGTTGGCCCTGCAGTCTACCTGGTGCTTGTAGTGGTTGAGAACAACTTTTATTGAGAGTCTAGGGTTTTAATCGCTTCACATTTTATGTTACCAGTTCTTCACAACAGTATAATGGCATTAACATTGCTATTTTACAGATTAAGAAACTGGAGCACAGAGAAAGTAGGTAGTAACATGTTTAAATGTTTACAGCTATAGTAAGTGGCAGAGCTAGGATTCAAATTATCTTCTAACCATACACTCCAGCATTGCCCTTTGTGAAATACGAAATTTGTTGGGTCTCGGATGGATTTGATAATATTTTAAGTAATGTGAAAGTGGAATAAACAAATTTGTTTGCATTGGCAAATAATACATTTTCAAAAATTATTATGTCTTCATAATTTACACGTTCCTTTCCTTCATGGTTATCATCTTGAACCTTACTCAAAAATGGCATCACTAAAATCGTTGAGTTGCAGTGGCCTGCATTCTGTGTGAAATAAAATACTGTTTTTGTCCTCTTAATATTTAATTTCTCTCCTTAAACTTTTGTGTAGATAATATAATGACAGTGAGATGGCAGAGTATTGAATTGGTTTGTTGAATGATTACTGAAATATCAAATGTAACCCAGATCTGTCTGTTTCATGTAGCTCTCTTCAGAGGTGTTTTCCAGTCCTTTAAAAATAACTTTAGAAAAACAGTCTTCTCACTCATTTGTGTCTTCTTACTTTTTAAACCAGAGAGTTAGAAATGTAGGTAGGTTTGTCTGAAATTTGGAAAATCTGACTTTTTAGTATAATTGTAAATTATGTTACTTCTGGAAAGGCAGTTAACCAAAGGATGTCTTTGTTTATAATTTCCTGCCAATCCCTGTGGTGAATTCATGTGGATAGTAGGAGGATTGGATGCATTCTGCTCTTTCTGTCCTCACAGTTAGCTTTTCACACAATGGGGACACCATCTTACATGTTCTGCTTTATTGAAAAAAGTATTATTATTGTTATGAGGGGATAGGGAGAAATAGGGGTTGAAGTTTTAAATGGAGTGGTCGGGGAGTTGACATTTGAGCAGAGATGTGAGGGAGGTGTACAAGTCTACAAACCCTGGAATACCTGTGGCACAGGACTGCCCTGGGCACTGTGAGGGGGTACAGGGCAGAATAAAAAGTAGTCCTTTCAGAGCACTTTCATTTTAATCGGATACACTGATAAGAACTAAAAGGTAACTGTAGTTTATTTTTCCTCTCATCTTTCACATAAAATCTTAATTTATTTTCTAGGGAAGAAAGGAGTTGTAGATAAATCTTTATTAGACTCTTGTTAGGCGAGGTAGAAATTTTATTTGCATAGTACTCCCTATTGTCTTTTTTAATCTTGTGGACGAGAAAGTTAATAGACTGCTAAATTAGGAAAAAGAGAAATTGTGTCTAGTTTTGTGGGCTACAAGAAAAAGTTAATTCATATTCTCAGATGAGATATACTTAAACTGCTTAGCCTGTGATACTAAAACATTTTCAGATAAACTTAGAGGTAAATATTTGCCTAGAAGTAATCATGTGGACTGTTATCTCATAGTTTGTGGGCTGTAGTGCTTCTCTCCTGAACTTGTAACTTTGGTTTTTGTTTGTTTGTTTGTTTGTTTTTTAATTAATTTTTATTGGAGTATACTTGCTTTACAATGTGTTAGTTTCTACTGTACAGCAAAGTGAATCAGCTATACGTATACATATATCACCTCTTTTTTGGATTTCCTTCCCGTTTAGGTCACGCAGAGCATTGAGTAGAGTTCCCTGTGCTATACAGTAGGTTTGAACTTATAACTTTGGAATATAGCCTGGAAATTTAATGGAAGTCTGAAAACCATATAACATTTTTAAATTATAAAAATGTATGCCTGGGGAAATTTTTAGATATCACAGAGTGTATGAGCTACATGCAAAATCATTCCTATCAGAATTTCATTCCTGTAGTATATAAACATAGTGTTTTTTAACAACATTTTTAAAAAAATTCCTGTATGTAACAAAATAAACTACCAAGAATTTCTTCTTGACCTCCTAACAGAAGTTTACATTTCCCTTTTTGCGGGGGAGAAATAGTTCAGCCTCTGCCTGTCTTGCATTTCTTTGAAACACATAGTGCCAAGGCCACACGTGGATCCTAGAAAAAGGTTTGACCTTTCTTCCCCCATCTCCCACTGCTATTTGACATGTTTATTCAGTTGACTGAGCCAGCTTTATCAAGACTGCCTCTGTGGGAGAGTTAATATTGTGCTTCGTGTGCCGGAGCAGCATCCCCAGCAGGGCTGAGGTGGAGGATGGAGGCTGCGGTGAAAGAGAAGAGTAAGAGGAGCACAGTCGGAGCATTGGAAGTCCCCTTTGCTGTGTTCATCAAAACTGGGCAACAGTGTCTTTTAGCCTTTGTGTGTTATTTAGTAGACCCGTCCTGTGTCTCTAAGAGTATATTTATGCCTAGAGTTGGAGTGGAGATCTATGAACACCTTTGGTGCTCTTATTCACCTTCATTCACCAACCCACCTGAAATGGAATTTTCTCTTTCCTATCTGTCCTTAGGCCAGTAAATCCCGTGAGGTCTTCTGAAGCAGTGTGCTTCATGTGGGTGGGTGGGTGGGTAGGTAGGTAGGTAGCACTGAATAGTTTGAAAGAGAAGGAAGAGAATTATTTTATTTCCTTCTTAGGACACCCAGAATAGCTAAGGAGAAATCATTTACAATACCCTGACCTTGAGATCATGAAAAGAACTTATATAGTGATGAGTGACAAGAATTATTTTTTGCCTGAAGAATTATGGGTGAAAATTTAAGGTCTTGCTAGCATAATTTTTAAGAACTAAATAAAGGGAAGGATTTTTATGTAAAGCAATCCTTAGTACCATGTAGACGTGATTCTTAGACACTAGAGACAGCCTGAATTTTGATGCTGCATAACTAAAATGAAAGACAAGAATTTTTGTCTCTAGATAATGTCACTACCATTTTCTTAAGAACAGCACAATAATTCAGTGCTTCAGCATATGAAGCTTCAGCTTCCTCTTACTGGTTACATTTTTCATCATTCTCTTTTATATTAAAAATACTTAGTAGGCTTTATTACAAAAGTAATATGTACTTATTAGGAGCACGAGGAAACTTCGGGGGATTTTGGAGAGAGATGTTCACTGTTTTGATTGTGGTGATGATTTCATGAGTGTACATATGTATTTCAAAACTTACCACATTGTACACTATGAATAAATAGCTGCAGTTTATTATAGAATTGTCCCTCCGTATCCACAGGGGATTGGTTCCAGGACCCACTGCAGATACCAAAATCCACGGATGCTCAAGTCCCTTGTATAAATGGCATAGTATTTACATATAACCTGTGCACATCCTCCCATATACTTTAAATCATGTCTAGATTACTTATAATACCTAAGACAATGTAAATAGTTGTAAATACAATTTAATAGCTGGACTCTGGCAAATTCAAGTTTTACTTTCTGGAATTTTTTTTCCTAATATTTTTCAATCTGTGGTCATTTGAATCCATGCTGTAGAACCCACAGATATGGAGGGCTAACTGTATATGTCAATTATATGTCAGTAAAAGTTTTTAATATTTTTGTGATTTGATTACAAAAAATTGGACTTATTTTATGGTTAATATGTATTTCAATTTGTTAGTGAGATTAAGCACTTTTATCATACAGCCATTTGTATTTCATCTTCTGTGAATTGTTCAGTTATATTCTTTGCCTCTTTTTCTGTTCATTTGTGTGTTTCTCATCAGTTTGAATAACTTACTCTTGACTTAGTGATGGTAACCAGTGTGTCTGTCTTACCTTTGCAGCTGTTTTCTCCAGTTGGTTTTTCTTTTGACTTTAAAATCCATTTCTCCCCCTCTCTTCCCCTCCTTCCCATCCTCTTTTCTTTCCTTCCTAACTTCCGTAGCCAAATCTGTCTTTTTTTTTTTTTTTTTTTTTCTTTCTGGTTTTTAGGTTTCCTGTCATACTTAAGAATCCCCCCCACCCCGGTAATACTCCCAATATTTCTTATATTTTCATAGTTTTAGTAGTTATATTTTAATCTTTTTTTTTTTTTTTGCATATGCAGGTTGAGAGTTGTGGTTTATTTTTTTCCATTGGGTACTCAGTTTTTCACTTATTAAAAAGTCTTTCCTTCCCCCCATTGAATTGACTTGATGCCTAAATATTCGCTGTAAATGTTTATGTCTATCTCTGGACTCTTTTCTATCTCATTTATCTATTGTCTTTAAGCCAAGTACCACACTGTTTTGATTACCATCACTTTATAAGTCTTGAACTCAGGTAGTGTAAGTCCTGCAATTTGTGTTCTTTTTCAGAATTGTTGTGACTATTCTAGGTCCTTTGCACTTCTGTATAAATTTTAATAACAACTTGTCAATTTATGCAAAAGTACCTGCTGAGATTTTGATTGTGTTTGTGGGGTTTGGGATGCATGGTCATCTTAAGAATATCCAGCTTTCCAATCTATGATTATATATTTCTCTATTTGTAACAGCCTTTGTACATTTGTTCTGTTTTATTTTATGCACATTGTAGTAATGATGGTTGAACCTTCCTTTAAAAATAATGTGAGATCTTTCTCCAGTTTTGGATTCATTTTGTTTGTGACAGTATGAGTTTAATGGCCATCAAGTTAATGTTGAAAACCTGGGATGATGTTTAGACAGTGCCGCTGGAAGTTCAGTTTCCTGCAACTCTCAGTGGGTAGAGAATCCCTTCTTAAATTGAGGGGGGAAGAGGATAACCGGGACTGAGAGAGAAAGAGGAATGAATAATTACTTCCTGGTTTGAAGGAGGTGATACCCATGACTAGGAGGGTTTTCTTTGATCCCTAATGATTTGCTATCTAAAATATGGGGGGGGGGGGAAACTTAGCAAAGTGCTAACATTTTTAAGCATTTGACCATCTCTGCCAACTACTTCCAGAAGAACAGTGGCTCCAGACTTTGCAGACTTGTATATCTTTAGTAAAATAATGGCTCTACCTTTTTTGGAATAAAATGGTAGGTCAGGAGGTCAGTTGTTGAGAAGGGAGGGCTTCATGAAATCTCTTACACAAGGTTTAAACTCCTCTTTTGTATCTGAACTTAGACTGAACAGAAGTAAGACAGGGGCTGTGGAGCCAAAATGGCTTCTAACAATTTCCTGTAGTTACTGTATGTTCTTTAGTGATATTGCATGTATCACGCTGGATCCCAAGTAAACATCTGGGAATGGATGTCATGTGGAGAGGTATCCTGCTAGCCTTGCAATGCTAGCAGTAATTATGAAAAACTCAAGTTTTTTTGTCTGGGGAATTTTTTTGTCTATTTCTAATTTAAGGAAAGGGTTTTTTGTTTATTTTTTATTAACCTAGTAGCCAAGACTTAAATAAATCTCTACCTTGAAATCCAAAGGTTCATTTTTTTAATAATATGCTTCCTGCTGAACTCTGTGTTCTTAAAATCTAGAGGTCTATACTGTCTGGTTTTGAGAATTTAATTTATACTGTCATTCTACGTATTGCTATGAATTGTAATTTAGTGAAATTGATTTGTTTTCCCCTAAGAATCACTAAAGGGATAGAGAGTGTTCTAAAGAAAATACTAATGGCCCAAATGAATTTCAACTCTTGTAATTTATCTTCTGTGAGAAATTTCCTGGCATTTAAAATTTTTTGGTGTAAAGGAAGATCTTTGGCCCTCTGGTAACTAGTCAACTTTACTATGGTCACGGACCTGTCTAGAAACCACAAATTGACCGAAGTTGGGTGTGTTTGTGTGTCTCCATATGTACACCTATAGGTATACACACAGCAGTATTTCCCCTAATCCTGAGGCAGTAAGTAAGTGTTCCATTCTACCTGAGCAATGAGAGAATATTCAGGGAATTGTGTTCACTCACCTTAAAAATAATTATATGATGAGAATTTAAAGTCAATTTTTCTCCTACTTTTCTCTTTCTCTATTTGTTCTAGGGTAACCAGGAGCCAACAACAACTCCTGACGCAATGGTTCAGCCTTTTACTACCATCCCATTTCCACCACCTCCACAAAATGGGATTCCCACAGAATACGGAGTGCCACACACTCAGGACTATGCCGGCCAGACCAGTGAGCATAACCTGACCCTCTATGGAAGCACGCAAGCCCACGGGGAGCAGAGCAGCAACTCACCCAGCACACAGAACGGATCTCTGACGGTATGTGAGTGATGAGGTGGCGAGCAGAAGGCGGCGTGTCGTCCTCGGTCGGTCGTATTGAAATCTTCTTCTTAATCATCACACCAGAAAACCCTTTGAAATAGTTTTGCATTTACATTGCATTACATAGCGCTTATGTAATTTCAGTTCTACTCTAAGCATTGTAATTAGAAGATAAGGATTTAGCATAAAACTCACGGTCATTGCCCAGGAGCTTACAGTCTAGAGATGGGACAGACAGTACAACAAGGTAAGTACAGTGATGGGAGTTAACTTAGGAGGATGCTGCTCTTTTCAACTTCACAGGTAACCTTCATTTTGCAAAATCTCACGGTCCCTTCTCTGTCCTCATCGTACAGAATCTGTCAGCAGCATTCTACACATTGCCTCCCCCCTCCTCCTTGAAATACTTAGTTGTTGGCTTCCCTGTTTCCCTCCTAAGCACTAGAAGTTCTTTCTTGGTCTCTTTTGTTGGTTCCTCTTTCTCTGTTCAGCTTTTAAATGCTGTGGTGCTCCAGGGTTGGGTCCTAGGACCCCTTTCCCTCCTATTTCATATGCTCTCTCTGTTGTGTAATTATACTACTGAATTCACCTAGTTGCTCAGGCAAAACCTACGAGTCATTATTTCTTTATTTCCTTCATCTCTACATCCAGTCCATTAGCAAGTCTTGGTCACCATAACTCTAGAACATTTTCTTACTTCAACCTCTTTCTCTTCATCTTAAGACCATAGCTGGATAGTGTGCATGATTAAGAGCTCAGCACTTCCGCCAGAGTTTTTGGGCCTGAGTCCTAATGTGACTCCTACTTAGCAGTATGACCTTTGGCCAGTTATTTAATCTCTCTGCCTTGGCTTGCTCATCTGTAAAATGAATAGCACCTATTTCAAGTGGCTTTTAGGAGACTTAAAAGAGTTTAATTCATGTGAGGTGTTTATCATCATTGTCACCACTCTAGTCCAAACCTCTTCACTTATTTTCTATATTACTGTTGCCTAACTTACCACAAAGCAGCCAAGATACTTTTTTTTTTTTTTTTTTTTTTAATGAAAATAATGCTATTTTCCTGCTGGACTCTAATGGTTTCCTAACGGAATAAAATCCAGACTCTGTACTTGGTTTACTAATCCCTGGCCCCAGCCTACCTCTTTGACTTCATCTCTTACTACTTAGTAAGCAAGTAAAGGAAGTGTCATAAATTAACAGTAGGTGTGTTATCACATCATACAGATCACTTCAAATGATTATGAACTCACAGACTTAACAGAACTACTGGAAAAGAAGGAAAAAGAAAGAATAAAATACATAAATCAGAGGCTTTATCGAGATATTTTAATTACTAAGTATTTCTTTACTAGTTATCAGTCTTTCCTTTTTTCTATTTTCTATTTCTTGTTGTCAATTTTGGTAATTGGTGTTTTCCTAGGAATTTTTCTATTTCATCTTAATTAACTATTCTGTTGGTATAAAGTTACTCATAATAATAATCCCATTTTCTATAATTTCTTTAGCATCTGTAGTGGTATCCCCTCTTTCATTCTTGATTTTGGTAATTATGTCTTCTCTTTTTCTCTTGGTCAGTCTAGCTAAGGTTTATTGATTTTGCAGCTTGTTCCAGAAAACCAGCTTTTGATTTCATTGACCTTTTTAAAAATCTGTTGTTTTTGGTTTTTTTTTAATTTTTATTTATTTATTTATTTATTTTTGGCTGTGTTGGGTCTTCGTTTCTGTGCGAGGGCTTTCTCTAGTTGCAGCGAGCAGGGGCCACTCTTCATCGCGGTGCACGGGCCTCTCACTGTCGCGGCCTCTCTTGTTGCGGAGCACAGGCTCCAGATGCGCAGGCTCAGTAGTTGTGGCTCACGGGCCTAGTTGCTCCGCGGCATGTGGGATCTTCCCAGACCAGGGCTCGAATTCGTGTCCCCTGCATTGGCAGGCAGATTCTCAACCACTGCACCACCAGGGAAGCCCAATCTGTTGTTTTTATATGTCACTGATTTCCGTTCTGATCTTTACTATTTCCTTCCTTCTTCTTGCTTTGGGTTTGATTTGGTCTTTATTTTCCTAGCTTCTTGACTTGCAATGTTAGATCATTGATTTTAGAATTTTATCCTTTCTAATATGTGTTTAAAGCTATACCTTTCCCTTTAAGTTTCCCTTTAGCTACATCCCATAAAATGTGATATATTGTGTTTTCATTTTCATTCAGTTTGAGATATTTTTAAATTTTTCCATATGATTTCTTCTTTGATCCTGGTTTACATAGACGTGTGTTGTTTAATTTCCAAATGTTTGAGGTTGTCTCAAGTTTTTTTTCTTTAATCCCATTGTGCTCAGAGAATATTCTTTGTATGATTTGAGTCTTTTTAAACTTAGTGAGACTTGTTTTATGGCTTAGTAGGTGGTCTGTCCTACAGAATGTTCCTAACCAGTTGGGCCTTTTATCAATATGAAATGTCCCTCTTTGTCTCTATTAATATTTCTTGTCTTAAGTCTATTTCGTGTGATATTAATATAACTACTTGAACTTTCTTATGATTACTATTTGAATGACATCTTTTTCCTTCATTTTGTTTCAAACTCTTTGAATCTAAGATGTGTCTCTCGTAAAAAACATAACATCTGGATCTTACTTCTTTTTCCAGTCTGAAAATTATTGCCTTTCTATCAGAGCATTTAGTCTATTTACATTTAATGTAATTGTTAATGTGGGTGGATTTATGTCTGCCATTTTAGTATTTGTTTTTATATGTCTCATGTCCTTTATTGTTCCTTCTTTACTGATTTATGTTAAATAATTCTTTCTGTACCTTCTAAATCCTTTTGTGATTTTTTTAAATTAGTCATTTATTTGTGTTATTTATGTATTTTCTTAGTTCTTGATCAAGGATTACATCTTTGAGTTATCACAACCTGCTGATGGCTGTGTGTATATATGTGTGTGTGTGTGTGTGTTATTCTGGTAAAATATAGCAGCTTTGATCCAATATAGCTCTATCCCTCACCATCCTTTGTGCTGTTATTGTCATATATATATATATATATATATATATATATATATATATATATATATGAAGTACAATAATATAGTATTACAGTTATTACTTTAAAAATCTTCTATTTTTAAAGAAATTTACCATTTCCAGTGATTTTCTTAGCTTCCTATGGACTTGAGTTATTTTCCGATGTCATTTCCTTTTAGCTGGTAGCACATCTTTTAGTATTTCTGTAGACTAGGTCTGCTTGAAACAAATTTTCTGTTTTTGTTTATCTAGGAATACCTTTATTTTGTCTTCATTTTTGAAGGCTAGCTGTAGAATTCTTGGTTGACATTTTCTCCCCACCTCCTCAGCCCTCTGGCCTCTGATGAGAAGTCAGTTGTTAATCCTGTTGTTGTTCCCCTGTATGTGATGAGTTGTTTTTCTCTTGCTGTCTTCAAGATTTCTTTGTTTGTCTTTGGCTTTGAGCAGTTTGACGCTGATATGTCTAGGATAGATCTCTTTGTTTTTATCGTACGTGTAGTGCATTGCGATTTTGAGATCTATAGATTGTTTTCCATCAAAATTGGGAAGTTTTTGAACGTAATTTTTTCAAATATTTGTTCTTTCCTTTTCTTCCTCCTCCTGAGACTTTTGCTACAAGTAATGGGGATGCTTGTTCCCCACAGGTTCAGATTCTGTTTGTTTGTCTGTTTTTAAGCTAAATCTAAACAGAATCTAAGGTTGTACTCATTTTTCTTCAGTCTTCTTTCTTTCCATTCTTTTGATTGGATAATTTCTGTTGATCTGTTTCAGTTTACTCTTTCTTTTTTCTGCCATATCAAATCAGCTATTAAGCCCATCTAGTGAATTTTTATTTTAGTTAATGTACTTTTCAACTCTGGAATTTTCATTTAGGATTTCTGTATCTCTGTTGAGATTCCTTACTTGTCATCTTATTTCCTTTAATTCTTTGAATACATTTGTAATTGTTACTTTGAAGTCACCTGCTGACTCTAACATCCAGGCCTCCTCAGAGCCTGTTTCTAGTTACTGCTTGTTTTCTTGAGTCGGGGCCACACTTTTCCTGTTTCTTTGCATGTCTTGTAACTTTTTAGTAAATTGGACATTTTAGTAATGTATTTTAATGACTCTAACGTTTTTTGGTTTTGTTTTTGTTTTTGAGAGGTGTAGGTGAGTGTATATGTGTGTGTTTTAAATAGTTTGCCTGTACTTAAACTGTGGACTCCTCTGTGGTGTGCAGCCACTGATGTGTCTGCTTAGTGATTTTCATTCTCGTTTTTACTTTTTAGCCTGGCTGGGAGTCACCCCTGTGTCTCCATAGCCTACTGGTCAGCCAGTGATTTGGGCATAAGTTGTGCTTAAGCACCTGGAGTGTGGAAAGCTTCCACCCTCTGCTGATCTGGTTTTGGGTTGGGAAGTGCATTTCACAGTGCAGCCAGTTCTCAAGTATGCCTTGGCTTTTTCTTTCTTTTGGGCCCTCTTATGTCTCCCCCTCCTCATCCGCATATTTTCACAGTCAGCCAGGGATGTGAGGAGATCATATCTAGTTATTCTACTATTCTCTCATTTCCAGGATCTTCCCTTCAGATTTCTAGCTGATCCACCACTCACCCCAATCAGACCACAGCCTCAAGCTAGAAGAACTGTATTTCCCCTGTTAGGTTCCTACCAAGTTTGCCACTTTAGCGGACAAGTCTGTGGTTTTCTACTGCGCCCCCCACCCCAGTACCCCAAGTCGAGTCCGCCCCCTCTGGCAGCAAAGCTGCTGGTTTTTGTGGCCCAGCCCTATCCCGAAGAGCTCTCCCAGAAGAGCTGAGGATTAGAGGGTGGGGTTAATGAGTTGGAGTAGGCCCAGGCAATAAGTTTGTAGACTCCTGCGGGTTTTACCCTAAAGCTCTAGCAACTTTTCAAGAAACTTCTCTATTTATTATCTGCCTCTGATTGATTTCAAGGACCCTGAAATGACTGACAAGTTTTCTTATTGTTTTGAGGAGAGGATTCACTGACCTGTTCGTGCCATCAGAGCCAGAAGTCCCTTCTTTGAATCACTTCATGGCCGTTTGTACTGCACCTCTCCTCACCACTGCCCATTTCTCTTTCTCTTTTTTTCCCTATTGCCACTATTTCCCATTGTTTCAGATTCCCGGATTATGTGTCTCTAATGACAGTATTAGCGGCGAGCTCTGTTCCTTAATATAAATATATATAGTTAAGACTTCTGTTCTTCATCCATATTAGAAACTATTCATTATATAATTTTGCATTACATTGACCAATTAGAGTTTCTAAAGATGTATTGAAATAAGATTAGGAATCCTTATGAATAGATTGTGAATTTATTGGTGCTGAGGAGAAAATGGAAAATCCTTGAGTTGTGCCTGCAAACAGAACACAAGTTCTGTCATTTTAGGAAGTTGCTAACAATAAAATGGGAAATTATTAGGAAGCTCTGGTTGAAGATACTTCTTATATTTTTAAGTGTACCTTTTAATTGTGAGTGTGAATCCACTGCTCTTAAGCCATTTTACCTTTGGAAGTTGTGTGTGGGTGTGTGTTTCTGAGGGGAGGTGGGGTGTGTATAGAGAGCGATTGAGCAGTGGAGCAGTATATTGTAAAACCTACCTAGATTTGACAACCTTATAAATTATTCTGTTAAACCTTTACCTTCTACTTATATGTTTCATAAAAAGAGTCTGGTAATTCCTGTAGCCAATTAAATTCAAAAGGTAGATAAGAAGCATTGTTATTTATAAATAAATGATATCTTAAATTTGTATAACACTTTTCAGTTTAAAGCTTGATTCCACAAACACTATTTTATTGTGGCTCATAAAATAGCCCTTTGTGGTATGTTATTGTTTTTCTACTTGGGGAATTCAAAGTCTTTACTCTCCAGTCTACCACTCTGACTCCCCATCTCCAACTCAATGAAAGTGATCATGAATATATGCACTGGTCCTCTGAGCAGATGCTTGTGCATCTTT
The DNA here is from genome assembly GCF_949987535.1 of Balaenoptera acutorostrata. Lineage (NCBI taxonomy): Eukaryota > Metazoa > Chordata > Mammalia > Artiodactyla > Balaenopteridae > Balaenoptera > Balaenoptera acutorostrata. The sequence goes on from NC_080074.1 coordinate 12,426,899, forward strand.
TCCCTCTCAGTCCAAGTGTTAGCTCTGCTGGGAAGCCCTGCTTGACTTTCCTAGGCAAAGCCAAATTCATGTATCCTTCATTTAGGCTCAGGTAGACTTCTGAGCTGACCACCTTTTGTGGAACTTACAAGGTGTGATGTTTTTTGTTCACTTCTGTCTCCCTAACTAAACTGTAAGCTTCTTTTGCATTCCCTGACTTATCATAGTACCTGGCACTTAATAGTTACTCAGTAAATATTTCTTGGGGAAAAAAATGAAAGAAGATACAGGTGTGCCATGGGAGGTCTGAGGAGAGAGAAGTGAGCTCCTTGGTGAAGATGGCATTGATCTGGGCCTTGTATTATGAGTGACTAGGATTCAGACATGTTTAGATGGTGGTGGGAAGAATTAGGAAAGTCATTTCTCAAAGCAAAGTTGGAGAGATGGGAAAGATCAAAATGTCTTTGAATAAAAGCATGGGTTTCCGTTTGGTTGAAGCTTGGGTGCTTGGTGGAGACTAGTGGGAAATAGGTGGGAGAAAGGTCACTTGAGAGTACAAATTGGGAAGAGCATTTGAATGCCTGGCTGAGAAATTACTTTATTAAAGGTATTTGAGCAGGAAATGGAAGCGAGCAGAATTGTGCTTCAGAAGATTAATCTCTTGCATGTACAAGATAGAGAAGCAGGAAGACTGGTTAGGAAAGGGTCTTATGGTTGGAGTTGATAATGGGGTTCTGGATTAGGGGTTGCAGTGATTATGTACAGGAGGAAATGAAGAGAAATTATGAAGATAGAATAAACAGAATTTGACAGCTGATTGGATGAGTAAAATAAGGAGATCAGAGTCAAAGATTTTTCATCCTTATTACAATAACTATATCTTGAATAAAATCATTTTACCCCCCAAGTTTCAGTTTCCTCACCTATCAAATGAAGGTAATAATTCCTACATGACGGAATTGTAGTGAGAATAAATTAGAAAAGCTTTGGAGATTACTTGTTTAAATAGGTCTTTGAGATAATTGCTTGTACCGTCTTTTTAAATCAGTTGTCCTGGTTGATGTCATTTATTTGCGCTTTTTATTATTGTGAGCTACAGCTGTATTTTAGTAGATCTTGTTTATGTTGGATAGTCCCATCTTGTTGATGGAGAGAACAAAAAGAAAGGATTTCTGACATAAAAATGAGAAATGAGCAATGAAATCTGGAGTTTTATTTCCAAAATATATTTTAGAAATTGATTTTAACATTGGGCTAGAAGCTTCTTGTACTCTTAAGATGAGAGCTTGTTTTGACAGTCATTTGGCCCCATAGTGTGCATTAGCAAGAGAGATAGCAGTTAGGGGTCTCCCACCTGGGTCTGCAGAGGCTTGATTATCACTGAGCCTGCCTGCAGAGAAGAAAGGACCTCAGTTCCTGTATGTTTAGATATTTTCCAAATGCCAGCAGGCGTAAATAGCCGAAGTATTTGAAGTAGATAAGCTTTGGTGAGTGATCTTCAGATACAAGATTTATATTTGTGTACATATTCTGCCGACCTATTGGATCATACTTTCCCTGAGGGCAGGAACTATTACTTGCCCTCTTCTTATTACTCCCAATGATATACAACGGACACTTAGTAAGTGATTTTTGAATGAAAAAAGAAGCTTATAAAGGCATATGAGTAAGTTTCTAGTCAGTAACATCTTTTGAAGTATTTGAACAGAGTTGTTGGTGCATCTAAATTGAGGGAATAGTTGAGTGGTCTGCCGTGCTATATCATAGTCTGCTGTAGATTTTATAGCCCTCCTCATTGGTGGGCCTTTGAGCACACCTCCAAGTAAAGATGACTCAGACCCCATATTGTTCATCATCCTCTGTTTCTTCTCTTTTTTGTACATCCTTTCTCTGGAGTTGAAGCCAGATTTCCTTGCATTTCTCTACCATCAGAAGATCAGTCTAACCGTCCTCCCTTGGAATTACCCACTGACCCTTACCTGAAGATGCCTTGTAGATAGGTGACCCATCAAATGTAGCCAGGAAGTTATACCACTTAACAGTGGATCCATTTGCCCACACCAGGACTTCTGGTATATAATGGTAAAAATGGGGCCCATATCCTTCTCTCATATTGTGTATTGTTGGGCGATGTTACCTTTAGCCTGCAGTGTAGGTATGATCATTAGCATCTTCCATCTCCAGGCTAGAATTAGAGGCCTGGGACAACAGAGGATTCATTCATGCAGTCATCCACTTTTCCAAGAGATGCTCTCATTTTCCCCTAAAATAACAAAAAGTAGAGGACAATGAGACTATACAAACTACCCACACTGGTTACCGATTTATCCGTAAATTTAGTAATTACTCATACACTCCAGCTAGGGGGTGTTGATGCCTATGAGCAGCTTGGCAAGTTCACAGCTGGATTGATGAGGAAACTATAGCCTGGTCTGAAATGCAAAAGTTCCTGCAGAAAACCATACTCAGAGCCAGGCATGCATATTTTTCAGTAGAGAAAAATTGCCCTTTGGTTCATGTAAGGCTCAAGACACCCTTTCAGCAAATTGTTAATATTGTTAAGTTATGATTATTGCTTCTTCTCTTGCATGCCTTCATTTATTTTTATTTACTTATTAATTATTATTATTACCCATTCTACCCCCACCCCACCCCTCAAAAAAAAGAAACTGAAGCTGAAAAGTTCTGAGACCGGTAATAACTCTGCTCTACTGGCCCTTGCTGCTCTCCTGTGTGTTAGGGTAAGAATAAAGAAGCACTGATGATTAACTTAGTGCGGTTTTTCTTAACCTGTCTACAAGAGTTGTGCATTTTCCGTAAATATTTTGTACTATCTTTTGAAGTCGGTAAACTCTGTTTAGAATCACTGAATTTTAAAGCTAAAATAGATTTTGGAAATCATCTCACACCTTCCTTTTACAGCAGAGGTCAGCAGTTTTAAGCGACTTGAACAAGGTTACAGCTAGCTCGAAACAGAGCTGGGACTCAGGAAATCTGCTTTAAGTCAAGGGCTTTTTTTCTGCTTCCCCATGTAAATTATAAAAAATAAAAGGCATCTCTAGACATGGTCTTATCTTCTTAGTTTCCACTTACTCTTCAACTTTAAACCCAAGAACTTCAACTAGAACATACTTACAGATTTCTTTCATTCTGAAGTGTATATTAAAATATTAAAGAATCATTCAGTTAAGTATAAAGTTTTTAAAAATTGAGGTTATTGTCTCTCGTGTTTCTGTATTATATATAATTTTTACATAATTCTGACTCGTGGTTTTAAAAAAATAGGTGACTTGCTGTGGTTTTTGTTAACTGTGATACTGGTTTTTGTTTCCTGGGATAATATATGGTGATATTACATATACAAATGATGCCATTTAGAATTCTTTTTATAACACTTTGACCCACTGAGAAAATAGAACTAGATATTTTCTGAAGAAAATTGAGTTGCTAGTTTATTGGGAAAATGTTAGCTGACATTTAAATGCCCAAATAAGACTAGATTCTCAGAATTTGACTTGTAGCAATATTCAGATACACAGAAGAAATACTTAAGCATTTCTCTTTAAAATAACTAAATCTAAACTTTTGCTCAAGTAAGGAATTGTTCTACATAAATGTAAATTCAATTTTTTATGCCCCCAAAATTGTGTTTGGTGTTAGCACTGGAAAAAATAATTTTATATGCATAGGTATTCTTGGTATGTTATTTTAGCACTGTGAAATTACCCTGATTTTCAGTAACTAAGTATATAAGCCAAGATTTCACTTTTTAGAAAGATATTCTATCATGTTAGGAGTACTCTTTAAGAAGGAATTCATAAGATCTAATTCCACCAGTTTTAACCCAGTATATACTCCATTATAAACATTTATAAAATTGCTTTAAATTTTAGATGCTAACAAGTCTAGTTGATGGATCTTCATGGATTGTAGTACCAAATTTTTCTTTAAGGCACTGTAAAATGACATAATGAAAAGTATCCCAACTTACTTTCTAAAATATTATCAGGAGAGACTGAATTTTTTCTAAAGCTGTTTTTAAAAAACTGTTTATATTTATATAATATTGTGGTTAGGGCGCTTGAGCTAGGAAACTAGATTGAGTTAGGTTTAGCTCCCAGCTCCTTCCATTTGCTAAATGTATAACCCTGAGAGAATTATAACTAATGCTCATTTTCCTCACCTGTAAAACTGGTGATACTAGTTCCTAACTCATAGGGTTGTTTTAGGATTAAATGAGGAGATGTATAGCAAGTACTTTGTATAATGCCTGGCACATAACAAATGTTCAATAAATATTAGCCATAATTTTATTGATATATAATTATTTCATTTCAACGAAGGTGTTATAGGCAGTTCTTAAGTTAAAATAATACAAATTAACAGGCTGTCCAATTATATATCTCTTTTCTCTTTTGCCATGGTTTTCCCTCATACCCTTGGGAGCTTGTGCTCTAAGGGCCATTCTGATAAAAGCAGTATTTTTCAAAGTGAATTTTATATTTTGATCCACAAAAATGAATGAATGAGTGAATGAATGGATGGTATATATAATACATGTTTAGGGAGAAAGGTGAGTTTTCTGTCTTCAGAATTCATAGGAAACCTTTTAACTTTGTTTAGTCCAGTATTTCCCAAATTTATTTGACCATGAAACTCATTTTCTACAAAATACCAGTTAACATCCTGCAGAACTGTCATTCTACCCTTTGGGAAGTATTGCTCTATGATTTTTGAAGCATGTATACACACATGTATCCTTTAGATGTCCTTAAAGCTATTTTGGGCAGTGACCTTTCCATTAGATTTTCTCGGGTATAAAATACATCAGTCTTATTTAATACAAATTTGAATCATTCAAAATGGAAATAGTGTGATATAGAAAAATTAATGACACTTCACTTTTGTGCAGATTTTAAACTGTTAACAAAATTCAACTGAGTAAATTTAAAAGCTCTTATTGGCTTTATTCAGTGATTCATGAATTCGGTGGCATCCAATCTAGCAGATAGAAAGGAGCTCTGAGTAAAATTGTCATTATATGCAGATGACATGATATAGAAAACCCTAAAGACTCCACACAGAAGCTATTAGACCTGATAAACGAATTCAGCAAGGTAGCAGGATACAAGATTAACGTTGCATTTCTTTCTTTACACTAACAATGAAATATCAGAAAGGGAAAGTAAAAAAACAATCCCTTTAGAATCACATCAAAAAATAAAATAAAATAAAATACTTAGGAATAAACCTGACAAGGAGGTGAAAGAATATGCTGAGAACTATAAAACGTTAATAAAGGAAATTGAAGATGATTCAAAGAAATGGAAAGATATCCCATGCTCTTGGATTGGAAGAATTAATATTGTTAAAATGGCCATACTACCCAAAGCAATCTACAGATTTAATGCAATCCCTATCAAATTACTCATGACATTTTTCACAAAACTGGAACAGGTAATCCTAAAATTTATATGGAACCATAAAAGACCCAGAATTGCCAAAGCAATCCTGAGGAAAAAGAACAAAGCTGGAGGCATAACCCTCCCAGACTTCAGACAATACTACAAAGCTACAGTAATCAAAACAGCCTGGTATTGGCACAAAAGCAGACATATGGATCAATGGCACAGAATAGAGAGCCCAAAATAAATCCACACACCTACTGTCAATTACTCTTCAACAAAGGAAACAAGAACATACAATGGAGAAAAGACAGTCTCTTCAGCAAGTGGTGTTGGGAAAGCTGGACAACCACATGTAAATCAATGAAGATGGAATGCTCCCTCACACCCTACACAAAAGTAAACTTAAAATGGTTTAAAGACTTAAATATAAGACATAACATCATAAAACTCCTAAAAGAGAACATACGCAAAACATTCTCTGACATAAATCATAGTAATGGTTTCTCAGGTCAGTCTCCCAAGGCAATAGAAATAAAAGCAAAAGTAAACAAATGGAACCTAATCAAACTTACAAGCTTTTATACAGCAAAGGAAACCATAAACAAAATGAAAAGACAGCCTATGGACTGGGAGAGAATATTTGCAGCAATGCAACTGACAAGGGTTTAATTTCCAAAATATACAAACAGCTCATACAACTCAACAGCAAAAAAAACAACCCAATCAAAAAATGAGCAGAAGACCTAAATAGGCATTTCTCCAAAGAAGACATACAGATGGTCAATAGGCACATGAAAAGATGCTCAACTTCACTAATTATTAGAGAAATGCAAATCAAAACAACAATGAGGGGACTTCCCTGGTGGTCCAGTGGTAAAGAGTCTGCCTTCCAGTGCACGGGACACAGGTTCGATTCCCTGGTCAGAGAACTAAACTCCCATATGCCGCGGGGCAACTAATCCCACATGCCACAACTACTGAACTCGAGTGCCTCAACTAGAGAGCCCGCGTGCCACAAACTACAGAGCACACGCACTCTGGAGCCCACGCGCCACAACTAGAGAAGAGAAAACCCGCACGCCACAACTATAAGAAGCCCGCTCACCGCAACGAAGAGCCTGCACTCTGCAACGAAAGATCCCATGTGCCGCAACAGAGATCCCACGTGCTACAACTAAGACCCGACGCAGCCATGAAAATAAGATAAATATTTTTTAAAGAAAAACAATGAGGTATCACCTCACACCAGTCAGAATGGCCATCATTAAAAAGTCTACAAATAATAAATGCTGGAGAGGGTGTGGAAAAAGGGGGACCTCCTACATTGTTGGTGGGAATGTACATCAGTGCAGCCACTATGGATAGCACTATGGAGGTTCCTTAAGAAACTAAAAATAGAGTTGCCATATGATCCAGCTGTCCCACTCCTGGGCATATGTCTGGAGAAAACTGTAATTCAATGTTCACAGCACCCCAGTGTTCATAGCAGTGCTATTTACAATAGCCAAGACATGGAAACAACCTAAATGTCCATCAACAGATGAATGGATAAAGAAGATGTGGCACATGTATACAATGGAATACTACTCAGCCATAAAAAAGAATGAAATAATGCCATTTGCAGCAACATGGATGGACTTCGAGATTATCATACTAAGTGAAGTAAGTCAAAGAGAAAGACAAATATCATATATCACTTATATGTGGTATCTAAAATATGATACAGATGAATTTATTTACAAAACAGAAACAGACTCAGACATAGAAAACAAATTTATGGTTATCAGGGGAAAAGGGAGGGGATAAATTAGGAGTTTGGGATTAGAAGATACAAACTACTATATATAAAATAGATAGACAACAGTATGTGTATATATATATATATAACTGAATCACTTTGCTGTGTACCAGAAAGTAACCCAATATTGTAAATCAACTAAACTTCAGTTGGAAGGAAGGAAGAAAGAAAGCTCTGAAAAGCTGTACAGGATGAGATTTTATAGGCAGAGGGAGCAGGAACAAGGAGGTTAAACTGGGCATTTGCTGATTGGTTAAAGCATTTCCTTATATGGAGCAAAGGAAAATCTTGGAGCCTTGGAGTCTTGGGTCAGGTAACTTCTGCTGAGTAGACAACTTAATTGGTTGACCTAGGCCTTTCTTTTCTGGGAGAGCAGAGCATAGAAACTTAAGTTTTGGTTTGCTGACATGGGGATTTGCATGAGCAACTTCATCTTGAGTCTAATGTGATCCCTTTAAGAAAACCAATATGAATCTTCCCAAATAAGAACTCCGTTAATAATTGCTTAATTTCAAATCTGTATGAACTGTGTGGCAATTCATGTGGCAGCCCTACTTTTAGCAATTAATAGAAATATCTATTATCTTTGATAAGTTTGGTCTTAAACTTTGCAGCTTTTACAACCCATGCCCCTTGCACTATATGTGACTGATTTTATAAAATCGTGAGAGTATCTAATTCATCCTATGAGGAGGATTCACTTACACCTTGACTGAAGGCCAGTCCCTTATCCAAAAGAAATTGAACCCAACTAGGAATCATTTATATTTTTGTTCGTAAAACGATGAGCTCTTAAGGGAAAATGCTACAGGAGATGAAACTTTGTGGCTGGCCTTTTGCAAGTAAAAAAGCTTTACAAATTAAACTATTCCTAATTTGGGAATAGATAATAGTACTATTAGATTAAATGGGTTTTTTTTTCTTCACCATGCCACCAGTTTGAAACAGATGGGCTTTTCAGCCCATTTCTGACTTTTATAAGTGGTCTGACCCACATATTGAATATGAACAAAAGTATTTGTCTACAGTTGTGCCTGTATATAGTCTTAAACCAACTAAACATTCTGTGTTCTAATATTCTGTAGGGCTTAGAATCTGACATCCCAAAATTCTTTTTTCTTCTTTTAAAACTCTTTGTTTTGAAATAGTTTTAGACTTACAGTAAAGTTGCAAAAAGAGTACAGAAAGTTTCTCCATATTCTTTACCTAACTTCTTCTGATGTGAACATCTTACATAGGTATAGTACAATTTTCAGAACCCGGCAATAAGAAGTGTTTGTACAATATTATTAAGTAAAATATAGACCTTATTCAGTCACCAGTTTTCTGTTCTGAATCCAATCCAGGATCCCACATTGCACTTAGTTGTCATGTCTCCTTATCCCAAAATATTTTAATCATCCTCAGCTTATATCTGAAGTAGTTCTAGGCTCTGAAGAACAGAGAAAGGAAAAAATCTTGTATTTATAGATTTGCTATAAGATGATTACCATGTCTCATTTCTGAGGTCTCTGCTTGTTCTACCTCAGCCTTTCATGTATGCGTTGGAGAAGGGCTATAATGCAGGCTCTTCCTTCTTGAGACACTAAGGTTATTTTTTTTTTTTTCCACTAAGGTTATTTTTGAAAACGAGCCTTGTTTCCCAAAATATTTTATACAAGTCAGCTCAAAACAAATATAGGCTGTGTTGACCTATTTTGCTGCTTTCATTAAGATATGTGCATATAGTATTATAAGATTTTATTAAACACTTGTTTCAGGTTACTTTTGAATACATCCATCTAATTTTGCTTCCTCTAAAAGTACAGTAAATGATGGTTGTGTCTGTGTGTTTTTAGGAATATAAAAAATAAGAACAGGAGAATTAATCATTTTGGAAGCTAGAAAGCAGATGGCCAATTAGTAACTAACTTAGCAGACCCAAATGAGTTTATCCCTAAGCCAGTAGTGGGAGAAAGCTGAGAAATGATACAGTGTACACCACAAAAATTTGAATTTCAGAAACATGACTCCAGGGACTTCCCTGGTGGTCCAGTGGTTAAGACTCCGCCCTTACACTGCAGGGGGCACGGATTCTATCCTTGGTCAGGGAACTAAGATCCCACATGCTGCATGGCAAAAATAATAATAATAATAATATAACCAAAAAATAAAAATTTTTTAGAAACCAGTTCTCTCAGAAACACGGCTCCAGTTAGATTTGGGAAACTCTTCTCTGGATAACCTAACTCAAGAGGAAGGACTTAAAGAAGCATGAGTCAGGGGGTTCCCCAAGAAATTGCTTACCTAACTGAACCTAGAATGAATCACAAAGTCATCAAGCCCCTCTATCCCACCCACTCAGAACTTGCAGTCACTTTTTAGCTACTTTCCCCACTTCAATTCTTAATTACGAACAAGACAACCAAGGATTACTAGATACCTGGGGAAAACCTACAACATGAAAAATAGAGAATAAAAACTAACAAAAAGAGAAATTTGGAAGAAAAGGAACCCCTTTCTTCTCAGAAATTACCAAAACAATAATTTATATCCTCAGAGCGATAAGAGAAGGTATTGCATCCACTAAACAAGAATGAAATGCTAGTTTTTGTTTGTTTGTTTGTTTGTTTTATTTTTGGCTGCGTTGGGTCTTCATTGCTGCGTGTGGGCTTTCTCTAGTTGCGGTGAGCGGGGGCTACTCTTCCTTGCGGTGCGCAGACTTCTCATTGCGGTGGCATCTCTTGTTGCGGAGCACAGGCTCTAGGCGCGCGGGCTTCAGTAGTTGTGGCTCGTGGGCTCTAGAGCACAGGCTCAGTAGTTGTGGCACACAGGCTTAGTTGCTCCGCGGCATGTGGGATCTTCCCGGACCAGGGATCGAACCTGTGTCCCCTGCACTGGCAGGCGGATTCTTAACCACTGCGCCACCAGGGAAGTCCCTGAATTGCTATAAAAGGTGAGGGGAATGGGGGGTTCAGAGAAGAAAAATGAGTCCTTGAAATTAAAAACATGTCAACAAAATGAAAAAACTTCATTGGAAGGTTGAAAGATGAGATGGAAGAAAAAGAGGTCTCCAGTCTCTTATCCACAATTCCAAAATCTGTAAAGTTCTGAAAATCAATAATTTTTTCATAAGTTTGCAGCAAAACTCACAACATATGTATAGTCTTTATCACATTTATGTGAATATGCATATATTTTGCTACAGAAATATCACTGCTCCACATCTTATTGATAGTGTTACATACGGTTTTACACCATTACTGCCTTTCTAAAAATCCTAAAAATTCTGAATTCTGATACACATTTGGTCCCAAAGTTTTCAGATAAGGGATTAAGGACTTATATCCCAGAAAATAGAGCCAAAAGACAGAGAGATGGAAAATACAAGAGATAAGAAAGTTAGAGGATCAGTTCAGAAGATCCAATATCTAATAATACAAGTTTCAGGAAGAGAGAAAGACAAAATGTATAGGGTAGGAGTCATCAGCAAAATAATTCAAAAAAGGTCCCAGGACTGAAGGATATTAATTTCCAGCTTAAAAGAGACCACAGAATTCTCAGAGAAATAGAACAATATAAAACAAACCCACATTAAATCCTGTCACTGTGAAATTTTAGAGCACTGGACATATTTGGATAATCTACAAACCAGAGAGAGTGGGGGAAAAGTCACATACAAGGAGACAGGAGTCATAATGCCTTCAGATTTCTCAACAACAACACTGGAAGCTAGGCTACAGTTGAGAGTTACCTTTAAAATTCTGAAGGATTTTTTTTTCCAACCTAGAATTCTATACCCAAACTCTCATTAAAATGGGAGGGTAGATGTTTTCAGACATGAATCAGATTCTCAAGAAAACTTTGCTAAATTTAATTTCCTCTTTTCCTTTTCTTCCCCCTTCAGCCTCACAGAGGTGAAAATAAGAAATGAAGACACTCACAGACAACAAGAGGAAAAATAAATATTGGAGAAGATGGATAATCCATAAATCAAAATATTATTCCTGAATTAATCAAGAGATTCCTTAGTATCTCAGATTATGTATTAAGTCTTATTATGATAGAGACTTAGAAAGTAGTACTTCATCTTGTATTGCCCAGGGTTCTTTTTCAGACCATAACAGAACATTTGTTCACAATGTATAAATAGTTAAAATATTTCCATTGTTTCGTAGGGGAGTCAGAAAACTAAATCCATTTTCCAGTTACAAGAATTTTTAAAGGTCACTTAAAATTTTTTTTTTTTTTAGTCCTCACTTCTAGAATGAGGTTTTGAGACTTACAAATCTGATTTGCTCTTCAGTATCAAGTGCCCTGGGTTTCGCCTCAATGAAGTAGCCCTCACTGGGGAGGCCAGGATGTCTGAAGAGTGGATGTATAGGCTTTAGTCACATGATTGCATTGAGCAGGACCACTGCTAGTCCTCACTGTAAACAGTCCACAGACTCCAGCCTCTTCCGTTTCATCCCCTGCCCAGTGAATCAGTTAGGTCAGAAAATGACCACAGAAGGGAAAAACACAGAACCTTGGGAGGTTATTTATATAGTCAGTCAAGCTGCTCAGCAGTTAACAACAGAAACTAAAGCGAACCAGCACTGTATTGACTGAGATTTTTCTCAGAACAGTTTAACTGTCCACTTTTCACAAAGATATAGCCTTAAAAAACTTTTATTTACTTCTGCTCTCTGATTTGTGTGTTTCAACGATTAGTAATCTATAGTGAGGTAAACTTAAAGTTGCGAATGACAGATGGGAAATAGGATCTCATTTAACTACATCCAACGTATATTCCCTATTCCTATTTCCACTATGTACAGAAATCTGCTTTTCAGCCCCTTTGAATATCAGTTTAGTAGTTCTCTGGCTTTGTTTCCTTCATAAATGTCAGTGTGCCTTTGCTGGTTTTCTTTCCTCTCCTTTTCCTCCCCTTCATGGCCTGACCTGCTCCTGTTCCCTCAAGGCATAGAATACACGTCACCTCTTGTATAGCTTTCCCTGCCCCTTACCCCATGCCTACCTCCACCTTCAGGTGGGGGTCCTGAGAAAGTGGAGCATGGGATCCACACGTGTTCTCCATTCTAATGAGATAAAAAGAAGAGAGCATGAGTGCAGTGCTAGGAAGGGGGTGGTTTAGCATATGAAATTGGGCCACCTGGTTTTTAATTCCTACTCTGCCACTTAATATGTGACCTTGGGCAATGAACTTAACCTCTCCATGCCTTAGTTTCTGCCTTTGTCAATTGGAGGACAATAATAGTACCTGTCTCATAGATTACTGTGAGGATTGAAGAAAATAATACATGTAAAGTACATTCTAATATAGAGCTTAAGAACATGTACTCTGGAGCCAGGCTGCCTGTATTCAAATCCCTGCTCCATTACTTAGGCAATCTTTCTACTCCTCAGACTCCTCAAGATGGTTGCTAACATCTCTGAGCCAAAAGTATCTCTGAATCAGATTCTTTTAGCTGAACACAAGGTCAAAAGGAGGATATCCATTCTGTGTCTGTTAAAAAAACAAAAACAAAAAAGCAAAAGCTACTGTTAGGGTTGTTGAAAGAATCATAATTAACATACGTAAAATACTTAGGCCAGCGTGTGACAAACAGTAAACACTATTTAAATATTATTTATTATTGAAAGGCGTAGGTAAGGGTCTGTCTTACGGTATGCACTCAGGAGTGTATGCACTCTACTCAATGCTCCGTGGTGACCTAAATGGGAAGGAAATCCAAAAAAGAGGGGGATATATATATATATACATGTAGCTGATTCACTTTCCTGTACAGTATAAACTAACACAACATTGTAAAGCAACTATACTCCAATAAAAATTTTTTAAAAAAAGCAATAGTTGCTGTTTTACAGGGAATTCCCATTTTTCAACAAAATTCAAAAAAAGAAGTGGAGAGAAGAAAGGTCTGAGGTTGAAAGAGAGGAAAGCAAGTTAAAGCCATGATAGGATGCCACTGCCTCCCACCCGAATAGTTAAAATGAAAATGACGATACTACAAACAGCTGGAACTTGCACACACCACTGATGGAGTGTAAGTTAGTACAGCCACTTTGCAAAACTGATAGTATCTTTGAAGGCTGAACTTAGACATATCCTTGACCCAACAAATCCAATCCTAGATGTCTATTCACCCAGCAGAAATGCCTGCTCCTGTGCACCCAACGATGGGTAACAAGAATATTTATAGGAACATTATCCTTAATAGCCAAAAACTGGAAGCAGCTCAAATAAATTCTGTATGGTTATAAAATGTACAACAGTGTGTGTGTTACTATAATGTGTAAAAGAAGCCAGACACAAAAAAGTACATACTGTATGATTCCTTTTTTTTTTTTTTAAGTTCAAAAATGATAGAACTAATCTATGGAGTTAGAAGTCAGGATGATGGTGATCCTTTGGCGGGGGAGTAGAAACTGGAGTGGGCCCCACAGGTGCTGCTGGAGTTCTGTGGCTTAATCTAATTTGATGGTTACGTGAGTGTATTTTCTTTGTGAAAATTCATGCAGCTGTAGTCTTATGATTTATGCATTTGTAGCTATGTATGTTAAACTTCAACTTACAAATGTATTTAAAATCAGAAGCCTTAAGAATTTTGGAAATAATGGTTCACTTTTTCTACTTGCTAAGTCTCCGGAGAATTAAAGATTTCATACTTTTAAATAATGTAGGTGTTCACCACAAGGCTGGAAAATTAACCAATCTGGCTGCTTCTTCATCAATTGTGTCTTCTGGACTGTAAAATAATATTCTCAAGAACAGTAATTAAGTACCTCAGGCAACATACTTTGAAGTAATGGTTAGTTTTCATTTATCCTGCCACCTCACATACCCTTTTACGGACTACGTAGTCTACATATATAAGCTATATATAAAACTATGGTTTGGAGCTAGAATCGGTCTTTTTTAACTTTTCTCTGAGTGATAACACTGTCATCCTTCAGATCAGATCTGGTGGTTTTAAAGTTTGATTGAAGAAAGAGTTTTATGTGATCCAGCTGTGAGATGTGAGAGGCAAGTTGGAAGGTGCTCGAATGAGCATCAGTTGTAATTGATGCTTGTGCTCGTTGCTTTGGTGTCCATGATGCTGCTTTTTAGTAACTCAGTGAGTTTCATCTTTGAATGGAATGTGTTTTGTTTAGTCTGCATTGTGCCCAGATTGAGGATTGAAAACCTTACACTTTCGCAGAACATGGCTTTGTAGCTCTTTCCTTTCCTGCTATTTTTGTACCATGTGAATAATTGCACAGTGAGGCCATCTGCGAGGCCTGAATGGAAGGAGATAAAAGCGGCCATCCCTTAGACTGACACTTGAAAAGCTGGTATACATTTGGAGTTCATTCCTGTTTATCCTTTACATGTTAAAGTCTCAAACTTCATTTCAACCTGGTTCAAACGTCTCTGAGCCAAAGGTATCTCTGGTTCAGTTTCTTTTAGCTGAACGCTGGGTCAGAGTAGGGAGGGGGATCCATTCCGTGTCACCCAGAATCTGCTAGAGGGACTCAGTTCTCATTCAATTGAGATAATAAGAACAGCAAGTTCCACTCCTGTTTTAAAAGTGTGTTGGTTTAATCATCTCAATGAGCCATCCAGTTTGGCATGCGCTTCACAGGGAATAGTAAAAACAAAAGGTTCTTAAATTGTCAAATTAATACTTCAAAGTAAATGTTTTTTGAATGCCTACAATGTATCACACCTGTTAGGTATTTGTCAAAAGTATTTCTCAACATAGCAATTTTTTGAGGACTTACTGAAAAAGAATTAAATTAACACATGCCTAGGACATTGCAAAAGAGATTCAGATTAAAAATGCACACCCACACTCACCCATATTCTTTCACTATGGATATATACAAATCTAGCATTTATGGGTATGTAGTAGATTAGGCAGGGTCCCTTCAAGCCTTTCCCAACAGATTTTTCTAAATGCAACTTTGCTCTGGGCTACAGAAGGGTAGGTTCCCTCTGCTGAAGTAGCAGGAATCGCATAAATTAGGGAGGAGAGTACAGATTGGTTTCAGAGTAAGAAGCTTCTTCAGTTTTTGACAAAGGGCCCTTTGTCACTAGATGTCTCCTCTTCGTAAATAATATTACAGTACTTTGGTAACCCAGTAGTCATAAACCCTGGAACTAATAGAGGGAATGAAATATAAAAATATTCCCTTATTTCCTGAAATGATGGACCAGAAATACTGGTATCTCCACAACTAAGTATTATACCACAGACTCTTTATTTTCAAAATGGAAAGATCTCAAAAATAGGAACTTCTATAAGAATCTAAGAACAAAGTACTATTTTTATTTTTTTAATTTATTATTTTATTTGTTTGTTTGTTTGTTTATTTATTTATGGCTGTGTTGGATCTTCGGTGCTGCACGCAGGCTTTTTCTAGCTGCGGTGAGCGGGGACTACTCTTCGCTGCAGTGTGTGGGCTTCTCATTGCAGTGGTGGAGCACGGGCTCTAGGCACGCGGGCTTCAGTAGTTGTGGCACGCAGGCTCAGTAGTTGTGGCTCACGGGCTCTAGAGTGCAGGCTCAGTAGTTGGGGCGCATGGGCTTAGTTGCTCCGTGACATGTGGGATCTTCCCGGACCAGGAATCAAACCCGTGTCCCCTGCATTGGCAGGCAGATTCTTAACCACTGTGCCACCAGGGAAGTCCCAATGTACTATTTTTTTTTTTTTTAATTTATTCATTCATTTTATTTTTGGCTGTGTTGGGTCTTCACTTCTGTGCGAGGGCCTTCTCTAGTTGCAGCAAGCGGAGGCCACTCCTCATCACGGTGCGCGGGCCTCTCACTATCGCGGCCTCTCCTGTTGCGGAGCACAGGCTCCAGACGCGCAGGCTCAGTAGTTGTGGCGCATGGGCCTGCTTGCTCCGCGGCATGTGGGATCTTCCCAGACCAGGGCTCGAACCCATGTCCCCTGCATTGGCAGGCACACTCTCAACCACTGCGCCACCAGGGAAGCCCCCAATGTACTATTTTTATATCTTGTTTTCCTAATGTATCTCCATGTGATCTTTTTTTTTTTTTTTTGGCTGCATCAGGTCTTAGTTGTGGCACGCACGCTCTTCATTGTTGTGCATGGGCTTCTCTCTAGTTGTGGTGTGCGGGTTTTCTCCTCTCTAGTTGTGGCACATAGGCTCCAGGCCACAAGGGCTCTGTAGTTGTGGCCCTTGGGCTCCAGAGCGCCTGGGCTCTGTAGTTTGCGGCACGTGGGCTCTAGTGCGTGAGCTCAGTAGTTGTGGCCCGCGGGCTTAGTTGCCCCATGGCATGTGGGATCTTAGTTCCCTGACCAGGGATCGAACCCGCGTCCCCTGCATTGTAAGGTGGATTCTTTGCCACTGGACCACCAGGAAAGTTCCTCTCCATGTGATCTTGAGCAAGTCACTTAGTGTTTCTAGTATCCCCCACTTTACTAATGTACTATAAATATGCAAAAGACCTAAATTTTTGGGTAAACTATAGCATTTTGAACACAGATAACATCTTTGGTTTTTTTCTCTTTGAAAGGACAGCTGTAATTTTTGCTTAAAGACACACTGTTTGAGAATGACTGGGGTGGGGGAGGACTTCAATTATTTTATGTAATTCTTGTGAAATAATTGTATTTATTTTTCCCTTAATGTTGTTTATTTCTTTGCTTAGCAGACAGAAGGGGGCGCACAGACAGACGGCCAGCAGTCACAGACGCAAAGTAGTGAAAATTCAGAGAGTAAATCTACCCCTAAACGCCTGCATGTCTCTAATATTCCTTTCCGCTTCCGGGATCCTGACCTCCGGCAGATGTTTGGGGTAAGTCTCTGAAGTCCTTTTATGGTTTTACAATGAAAATATAATTTAACTCACCAGATGTATTATTAGTCATTACTACTTTAGGATAAAACTACAAGTATGTTGAGAAAGATCCTGAGGTAAATCATTATTTTCATCAGCCTTTAGAAACTTTCCCATCACCTGGCCTATTCTAGACATTATCCTTGCAAATTCTCACATACGTAAGATGACTCCACAACCCAGTTTGCCTGGGACTGAGGGGTTTCTTAGGACATTCAGAAAACCCAAGCGCTGAAATCAGGACAAGACAGTAATCCCTGCCTTTCAAAGGGTTATGAATTAAGTGAAATAATATCTGTGATCTAAAATCAGGTATAGGGGGTTAGTTTGCTGCCTGGCATGTTCTTCCAGCTGTTTACTTCCTCCCAGAATCGCTGTCATGAAAACGAAGTTTAATAGCAAATATTTAAGTTACTCAGAAATGAATGGCTACTGAGAATCTTAATTCTTTTTTTGGGCTAAGGTGTTGTTGCCTGTTTTAATTTGATCAAACACTTAACTTGAACTAGGAGTAAGAAATTGATTTTTAATTTTTAATTTTTTAAAAATTAAATTTTAAATTTAATTTTTTAAAAATTAAATTTTAAATTTTTTAATTTTAATTTTTTTAATTTTAATTATTTGGATAGCAGCCTAATGCTTTGTCAGAAAAGCAAATGCCCTTCTTTAAGTCTCGGTTGTGGCCACTTCATGGTGACAAGACCCTGGAGCAGAGTTCTGTCACTTACAGCTGACTTCCTGGATGTGTTTTCTACACCAAAGGCTAGGCCAGGGTTGAGATTTAATGATATTTTTGAAGCACTGGAAGAGCTTTTCGACATGAAATGGTAGCCAGCTATTCTCCAGTTCTACAGAAAAGAGCAACAGAAAATATAAAGGGCAACATAAAGAATTTAGGTTATGGGACTTCCCTGGTGGCACAGTGGTTGGGAGTCCGTCTGCCAATGCAGGGGACATGGGTTCGAGCCCTGGTCTGGAAAGATCCCACGTGCTGCAGAGCAACTGAGCCTGTGTACCACAGCTGCTGAGCCTGTGCTCTGAAGCCCACGAGCCACAACTACTGAGCCCACGTGCCACAACTACTGAAGCCTGCGCGCCTGGAGCCCGTGCTCTACAACAAGAGAAGCCACCGCAATGAGAAGCCTGCGCACCGCAGCAAAGAGTAGCCCCCGCTCGCCACAACTAGAGAAAGCCCACACGTAGCAATGAAGACCCAACACAGCCAAAAATAATAAATAAATTTAAAAAGAAAAAAGAATTTAGGTTACGTTTAAGAAGAAACTTCCTGGGAGTATGAGTTACTAGGTTCTCTACTGAATTATCAGAGATAATATGGAACCTTAATGTCTGGAGGTCTGTGAAAATGGAATGCATCCTCATCTGTCAGAAGTGTTTTCTTTGTTGAGGCAGAAAAATAGTGTCCACTAAAGATCTGCCCAGGCCAGTTGTCAGTGATTTCTTGAAATGTATAATGCCCTTCTCATAAGACACTAAGTGCAAAAAAAAAATAAAATTTTCATTGCAGGAGATACCTGGTTGCTGTCTTCTCCCACGTAGTCAGTACCTGTCAGTGTTTAGAAGGACAGCAGCGTTGGTCAAGAGCAGAGGTTCCATGTTCTATTTTATTTCCATTTTATTACCTCTGCAGCCTTGATGAGTACCTTCTTTTAGTCTCATTTTCCTTAACCAGTTCTTACTCTGGAAGGTTGTTATAAAGATGAATTAGAAAATGTAAAAGAAAACAAACTCTAAAATACCATACAAATTTCAGTTTTTTGGATAGACATAGAAATAAAATAAAATGCCCTCCTTGCTAAAATAAGACATTTTCCTCTTCCCTTGCTTTTTCTGATTTTCTATTAAATGGTGAAACTGGAATCAAGTCCAGAAGTCTTACTCTAGAAAACTTGGGCTCTTAATACATGTTTTTTTGATAAAGATTGTAATGATTCAACCCAATAAGAAAACATGATCTCTGTTTTGCTCTTTTCATTTTTTAGTTTCTTCACATTTCCCAAAGTCTAGTTTGAAATCCAAGTGAAATAGATAATTGGGTCTGTGAGTCTAGTTCTCAAAGGGAAATGTGAGCCAAAAAGATATTGGAGATTTAGTGCACATTCCCTCAATTCAGTTCATTCAGGTATTGATTAAAACAGGTAGTTCTATCACCTTATATATACCTCTCCTCCAAATAATTACTGTGTTTTGTGTATGCCCCTCTCATCAGCTATTTAGCTACCTAGCAATAGAGTTATTTAGATGTTGTGTTTTTAGCTTTGTTTGATTTTCCAAATGTTAAAATATTTAACTAATTTCGAAATAAAGTTATTATTTTAAATATTCTAGATGATGTTTATTGCAGAAATACTGAAGTGGCAAATAAGTATCGATAGAATCATCCATAATGTCTATGAATGTTTGGTATGCTGGAAAATAGCATATAGCCTATAGAGATAACACAGATATATATTTATTGATTTGGAAAGTTATTCATAGTATATTAAGTTTAAGAAAAGTAAACACACACACACACACACACACACACACACGCCTAAGGAAAAGCTGGGAAGGCTGTGTACCAAAATGTTAAGATGTTGGGATTGCAGATGATCTTCATTTTTTGTTTTCCCTTTTCCTTTTTGTTTATCTATATTTTCTATTTTTTTCCAGTAAATGTGGTTTACTTTTATTAATTAAAAAAAAAAAAGGAAGGACTTCCCTGTTGGTCCAATAGTTAAGACTCGGAGCTTCCACTGCAGGGGGCATGGGTTCGATCCCTGGTCAGGGACCTAAGATCCTGCATGCCATGGGAGGCGCGGCCCAAAAAAACAAGAAAGGGAAGAAAAACAGCCATCAATAGTGTATCTTTCTACTTACGATTTCAAAAGTTAGAGATGTAGTTAGGAAGACTCCCAGTTCTTGTCCGCGTGAAGAAGCATGTAATACGGTGATGCTGTGAATAACTTATGAAAACAGCTTCCACTATAAAGAGATGGATAATGCATGAGTGAGTGAATTAAAAAAGGAAAAATTACCAGCTCAATGATGAGGAAAAATCAACAACTGACATTGGGACCTGCCAACATATAGAAGTGTGGATGTTAAATAAGTAGTTTAAAGAAAAAAACACCTCTTCCTCTTTCAGAAGAAAGTAAAGTATATGGATAAAAAGCTGAACATGAGTAAATGTTTTTATTTTTGTCTCTGCAGCAGTTTGGCAAAATCCTAGATGTAGAAATAATCTTTAATGAACGTGGCTCTAAGGTAAGCTCCATTTCAGTGTTGTGTGCTTGGTTTCTTTTAGTTTTGTTTTATTTAAAATAGTAAATAGTCAGAAAACTTAAGCTGTTTTTCAAGCCTGCAAAAAGTATCCCAATGATCTAGCTTGATTAGATTACCTCTAAACATAAGCCACTGCGTGGCCAAATTTTTCCTAAATCTTAAATTGGGAGAGTGATGGTGTAGAAACGAGAGAGGTTTGAGGGGAGAGTGTGGCCGTAAGGAAGAAAGGCTGTAGGAGATGTCAGTCTTTTCTCAGATTTAAATTTGGCCTAAGCTTCTTATTGTAAAGGATGAGAGAGAAGACTGGAAAAAAGTGAAATTCTGTGAGAATTCTAGTCTGAATTCTACCAGAACAGTTCAGCTTTTAAAAATCGAACTTCAAAATGACATACTTAGAACAAATTTAATATTTCAGTTATTCAGTTGACTTGTTCTCTCTGTTCAGTAAATTCTGACAAAGCTTAAAAACAGGGAGTAGTGACTCAGGTATTCACTGTGGATTTCCTCCTTTAAGTTATACCCAGATAGGCAAGCTTCAGGACTGAGAGTCACTTCAATTACAAATACAGTGAGTTGGGGGTTTTTTGCATGAGGATGAACATAATAATTTACTGTTTTAAATTCCCAATCTGTATGATTTAGAATTTTTATGCACTAAAATAAGCAGCAGTGCTTTTAGGAATGAAAGAATGGTAAAGTCTTAAAATGGTGTTGTGAAAAAATATTTGATGAACTGAATTTCAGAAAGTTTTATTTGAGAGTTTTCTTCCTCCTCAACAAATGGAATACACTCCACAGACACAGTCAGCTGTGGGCAGGCTTGTAAATATTTACCTTGCTATGTTCAGTTCTACTTGCATTTTTAGGTTAGACCAGTTTTTGAAATTAATTTTCATTTGGTCATCCCTACTGAACTTTGAAAATAGCCCTTGGCTATGATTAAATCTCTAAGAATGTAATTTGAGAAAAGCTAAATAAAGTAAATAAATAAGCTAATATTTACCTCTCTTAATTTCCTACTCCAAATTCACCATACTTTGGGAACTAATAACATATCTACAGAGTTATATATACTTCCTGCCCCCATCTGTACTAATACAAATGTTTGTGCTTTCCTAATGCTTCTGATTATTATTCCCTTCCTTTATAGAATGCATCAACACTAAAAGTGTTTAATTCTGACTATAATAATTATTTGTTAATTATTAAAGAGGTAATTATACTCTAAGCTTTCAGTTTTCAGTTAAAACAAAAAAAGATTAATTATGCCTATACAGAACTTTCTCCAGCACTTAACTTGGTAAGTATTTTTAAAGTGAAATCTATTCAAACTGTAACCAGTAAAACTGTTTATACTTGTAATTTCCTCACAGTGGATTTCTATTCTTTTGTTGTATAGTTTGCTGTTATTTTTTTGTGAACTTTTTAGATACAAGGTAGAAAAATGACAATGGTTTAGAGATGAGAAGCACATGAATGTGAAATAAATACATGAAGATTATTGGCCACACTGTTTATCTGAACCAGTAGTTTAAGTGTTTTTGGTTTTAAGTGTTTGCACTTCAAACATTCTTAGCTAGACTAACAACCGGAAGCCCAATAAAATTCTATCAGGCATTGAGGACTTTGCTCCTTACCAAGAAAATAATTTGATTCAATTCTTGTGAAGCAAAGGAAATTGATCTTTCTAAGGCTTCTTTCATTGACTTCAAGGATTTGCCTACTACCAAAAAATTTTTAATTTACCCTATTCAATTGCTCCTCCCCTCTAATTTTCATTTTAAAATGACACAAGCCTTCCTTTTCTCTTTGGGGAATCTAAAAATATATGCTGCCTCTCTCAGCTTGATGCTGTGTCCTCACTGCCCTTTTTTCTTTGGGCTGCTGAAGGGTAGACAGACTGTGTACTAATTGGAAAATGTTTTTAAAACAAAGCACAGAATTTGGAATTGCCTTGGACCTGCCTTCTAGAACTGATACAAAAACCTGTCTTCATCCTTTGCCCTTCTTAACTGCTACCTAAAGTTCTTAGCTGGAATGGGCTCATTAATAGAGATTTATTTTGGAGTCAAAACCTAGATGCGTCTTCTGGGATCCACCTAAGATAAATTAATGAGTACTTTTCTTTTTGTAAATTAAGTTTAGTTTCTCATTACTTTTGTGTCTGGGGTTGACTATAAAATTACAGCATGTCTTGAAAGGAACCAGAGAAAAGGAGACTTATATGGTCCTATTGTTTAGCTAAGAATTGCTCAGTCTTTTAACAGAGTGCTTTTCTGTACAGACATTAGCTTTATTGAATTTTTTCTGAAGCAATAATGGAAAAACTGACAAGCTTTTAGAGATAAGTAATACTTACATGTAAAACAGTATTTAACCAAGTGACTGCAAAACAAAAAGCAACTCTTTATTACCATGTCTTATTTTTTATGAGACCGTTGGCCCCGGGTTTGAGAATATACCCCCTTAAAAACATAAGTAAACACTGTCTTGCTGCCATGCCCATTCCTTCCCTGCCTGCTAGTAGTCTCCCTTTCCACCTTGCCTGGAGAGTAGAATTTCTGTGTTCCAGAAAGTAGTTGTTTCTTTGTTGTTGACTATTTTCCTTTTTTCTTCTTTGACCTTCATATTCTGAATTTGGTTTTTATGAAATGAATTTATTTTGTTTACATGCATATACATACATACATATTTATTTAAATTATTTCATGTGATTTTTGAAAATGTTCTTTTTACTCCCTACTCCTTTGTAAAAACATAAAGTCAGCTGTATTTAGTTTTCTGTGATTAACTGAAGCAAAGATAGACTATCCTTTTGAAAATGTTTAATTAAGATATGTGATGAAAAATGATACCCCTTCCAAAAAGTTAACTAATGTACTCAAATAGAATCTAGAAAATGATTAAACAGATATGCATAGCATTATTGATTCTCCAAATTTCACCAGTCGTGACAAACTAGTAATACAAACAATAAGAAGTTAGTGTATAGGGAGAGTGGCCATATATCCTGGTTTATCCAGGATAGTCCCAGTTTATACTTGTTGTCTTAGCAATTAATAATGTCCCCTTTCTCCCTCAAAGTATCCTAGTTTGAACAATGAATTATATTGTCATTCTCCTTATAGATCCTTTGAGTAACAATTTTTAAAAAGCCCCCTTTTAAAAACCATTATAAAAGGAAAACATGATGTTTAATGAGAAGTAGCGGGGGGAAGCATACATAGTTCATTAAAGGGAATATTCACAATATTCTCATGTTTTTCCTTCCTTTTTTCTTTTTTCTCACATATTCTCACATAGAATCTTAAACAGAACACTAAACAATGGTCACCTAGTTCACCAACCAGTACTCTTAACCTTGTACTGTCTGCTAGACACTTTTAGTAACTGAGCACTTGTTGTTTTCAAAAGTTTATTTCACTGTTGAAATTCAGACCTTCCACCATCCTGTTCACTATCACCCAGTCCCATAACATTTTGTTTGTGATAATTATCAAGCTTATTTTAAAAAGAAATACACAGATTCTAACATTTATATTTTCCATAAAGTTTTGTCAACATACTTTGAGTATAGTTGTCACTTTTGAAGGGACGTGTTTTATAAATATTGAATGTATAGAAGCTCTTCTTCTTCACACAGTGTCAATTATTAAGTCCTCTAAAGGACTGCAGAATAGAGCACAGCAACAATTATTGAGATTTCTAGCAGATTTTTAGTTAATGTGTTCGCATTACTTCTCTCAGGTGGATTTCTGGAATGATGGGAATCTGGGTTTGGGTTAAGCTTATGTTTAGGCTGGAGTTAGGGAAGATGAAACCTCTATTCCCATTCCTCAGACACAAGAAATATGCTGTAATTTCTCTCCTATTTCCCTGGCTTCTGATTTTATGCAAAGGGAAATTATTTCTTTCCAAATATAGTCAAAAGACTGTCTTTGAAATTGCACTGAGTAGGCCTTTGTGATTTTCAGTAAAATTTGATGGGTAACGCTGAGATGAAATGTTTTTCATTATACTTAAAACTGAATTAACAGTGCATGTATTTCCAAAAGTCTTAGTTTATTTTCTTTTGCTACCATTTTATGGGTTTTAGTTTTATTTTTCTTGTATTTATTTTTTAATTTCTGTGTTCTGACCATACCCAGGAGAACCTTCTGGTTTTGATTTCTCCCTTAAAAGTTACATGGTAAATTTTCTTTCGCATTCTTCTGAGATGGAAAAATTCAAAGATTATACAAATTTAAAAATATTTTTACAATGCTCATCCTGTTGCTTGTTATTTACTGCAAGTCTGAGGCCAGACTAAAAAGGTGACAGTTATTCGGCTCCTGTGTGCCCTTGATGACAAATGGATGTCAAGGCAGATAATAAAATTTTTGTCACACTCTGTAGAAGTTTTAACCACGACCATGTCCCTGATAAACACAGCATCCCTCAATTTCCAAAAGACAGCTAAGATAGCTGGTAAATTGTGAATGTAGCACTGGTGTATTTAAATTGTTAACACAGAAGAACTTTGGGAGCTGAGAACCTTAGGTAGGAGGGTAAAGGTGTAGACCTTCATTGCCCAGTGCGGCGACCATGTTGACCATTTGAAATGCGGCGCATCTCTAAATTGAAATGTGCTTTAAGTGTAAAATAGACACCAATTTCAAAGGCTTAGCTCAAAAAAGAATGTTAAACATCTCGCTCATAATGGTTTCATAATGATGCAGGTTGAAATTATAATATGTCGTATATACTGGGTTAAATAAAATACATTATTGAAATTAATTTCACTTGTTTTTACTTTTTTAATGTAGCTAGTAGAAAATTTGAAATTATATATGTGGCTCATGCTATATTTTTATCGGATAGTGCTGGTATAGACAAATGTTGCAACATCATTTTTAATTTAAAAGTGAAAGCTTACTTTTTGTTTATCTGTTCTTTATCTTCTTACATACCTAAAATATGTACTGTTAAGGGTCTGACTTTGTAGCTATTCAGACCGTTATTATGTTTCCCTTTTTGATACTTCATATGATCATTTTGAAGCTCTTCTAAGGAAAATGTGTTAGGTTTAGACATAATTGTATTAAATTTTTTTCAAAGCAAGAGATCCAAATGACCAGAATTACTGTGAATTAGATTTCCAAGAATAAGGGAACATTAAACATAATTTCGTGGAAGAGAGTTTTCCTATTAGTAACTTTTTAAGTCTGTGAATATCCTTGGCTCAATTTCTGGCACATTTTCAAAAGTGCTAAATTTTATTGAAGAAACAGTACATTAAAAATTTTTTCAAGCCTTATTTGAGTTAATATTCTTAAAACCAAGTTGTAAATGTGACAGATAAGCAAGCAGGAAGTTGAGTTGATGGAAAACCACCTGTTTGAAGTTTCGACTCAAGAGAAAAGTATTTAAGGACAATACTCCAAAAATACTGGTTATGCTTCTCACCTTCCTAATCACAGACCTTAATTCTGAGAGGTATATACTAATTTCCTAGTGCTTCTGAACAAATTATCACAAACTTGGTGGCTTACTACCACACAGATTTATTAT
The DNA here is from genome assembly GCF_949987535.1 of Balaenoptera acutorostrata. Lineage (NCBI taxonomy): Eukaryota > Metazoa > Chordata > Mammalia > Artiodactyla > Balaenopteridae > Balaenoptera > Balaenoptera acutorostrata. Next base: position 12,452,748 of record NC_080074.1, read on the forward strand.
CTTACAGTTCTGGAGGTCAGAAGTCCAAAGTGGGTCTCACTAGGCTAAAATCAAAGTGTCGGAGGGCTGTGTTCCTTCAGGTGGCTCTAAGGGATGCTCCATTGCATGCCTTTTCCAGCTTCGGGAGGCAGCCCACGTTCCTTGGCCTATAGCCCCCCTTCCATCTTCAGAGCCAGCAACAGCCAGCCCAGCCTTTCTCAGGCTGCTACACTCTCCAATTCTGACTCTCCTCTTTCCCTCTTTCACTTCTAAGCACCTTTGCGATTACATTGGGCTCAACTGGATAATCCAGGATAATCTCCCTATCGCAAGATCATTAATTTAATCACATCTGCAAAATCCCTTTTGCCATGTAAGGTAACATATTCACAGGTTCTGGGGATTAGGACATGGACAACTTTGGGGGGGCTGTTATTCTGCCTGACACAAGGTCTATTTATCTTGGAAGGAAAGAAAGAAATCCTGTTACTTCTGTGTTTCTTATCAGGAGTCCCAAAGTATCAACAAGGCCTTCTGCCTCCTCTTACGCTAGTAAATGTGGCAAAGATTGCTTCATTTTTATGTCTTTGGTATCTTGATTAGCATTTCCTTTAGTTTATAAGCACCTTTCCTTATAAAACACTTTTAAAGCATTTAAAAGTGAAATTTTGTTCCAGAATACTGAAGTTATATTGAAAAAATCTTACACAAGCAGACTTTAATGTTAAACTTTGTCATATGCTGACTGTAAGATGCCAGCACTTATGATACCACGCAGCCATTGTGTCACAAATGGTCCGTCAACACATTACAGAAAGGAGGGTCATAGAACACATTTAGCAATTAGATTTGAAAGAGAAAATAGAAGAATTGTAGGACTAATATAGTTTAGTAAATAGAATACTGAATTTCGGTTTCAAAGCTTAATTTCTAATTTTCTCACTATTAGCTGTAGGAAAAAGCTACATGGAAGGAAGAAGACCTTGTTGGTGCTCTGGGCCTTTTTGATGCTGGAATACTTAACCTCAGATTGGCTCAATGTCTTTACTTTCAAAAGGAAACCAACAGGTTTATCCTTTCTACCCCATGGGTGCATTTAAAAGACACACAAGTATGTGTGTATGTATGTGGGTGTGTGTAGTCATAATGCTAAAATTAAAAACTTGTATATTAGCCTCTATGTAATCTGCTGTCCAACCACTAGTTTATAATTTATTAATTTAACCCAGGGCATAAAATGTATGAGGCTGTGGCAATCAGTTGAAATACAGCTTATAGAACTTCTAAAATGTGATATAAAAACTCATCACTATCTGTAACCTTTTTTAAAAGGTTTAACTTTCCTATGGGAGGATTCTCCAGGATCGGAGAACTGGCTTCCTGTCTTCATCAGATGCTAGTGTAGATGACAAATGGAATAATTAATTAGTAACTTGCCCTTGTACACCTTGAGTTGTCAAAGTGGCTATAACATGTTGATATCAAAATTTGTTTCTGAAAATGTGTCCCCATTGATATTTTCAACACATGTACATTTTTAAGGAACATTTTGAATTAAAATTACCCAGAGTATTCCATCCTAAGCTACATATATTTTTAAAAATTTCTGTCAGCTTAGCATTTCACTTTCTAGATATCCAAATTGAAGGTAGAGTTAATCCACTGGAATCCTCCATGGATTGCCACCCAATCATATGTAGTCATTTCAATGCTGAGAAATCAGATCCTTCAGAATGATGGAGTTGCTTTTATAAAATCTTATTGAGCAATGCACATTATTTACCATCTCAGTTAAAAATATGTTTTGTATATATAGGAGTACTCATGGCATTAAGCAGCAAAGCAGAACTTCAGTGAAAGTAAAGGGTTCAGGTTATCCTACAATGGAATATTCAAAGAATGCTAGAGGGACAGTGAAGCTATTGAGACATGAGGACTGTCTCAGAAAATTCTAAGAAGTTACCACTCTACAGATATAAATAGCTTGAGAAAATTTTATAGTTGCAGAGTGGAAAGATAAGGACAGAGCACCTAGAATGAAACTGATACAATGCTTTGTGAAATAGTCCTATAGTATATAGTAAATCCTGCTGGTGTTGAAATTGATAGAATGATAATGACCCAGGCAGTCTTTTAAGATTTAATGTGAGCCAAGGAGTAGAGTGGGTTAACTCCCGGTCTCCTGCTTTTTCTATTTAATAAATTAAAACTCCATGGTTGGTTGGTTTGTTTTTCAGCATCTACAATGGACAAATAAATTAATCCTAACTCAGAGTAGCAACTGTATTGCTGTTTTATGGTATTCTTTTCCTATTAAATAGTATGCAACTGATGTCACTAACATAGATCTCATTCCTATTGCCTTTTTGACTATTCCTTTTTCTCTCTGCATATAGAAAAAAACTAATACATTTAGTAGCAGATGTAGGCTTCAACAAAATTTAGGCAAATTTGGGTAAGCAGTTTTCTGAAATTCAGCTGAACATATTTTTACTCTTGAGTGTCAGTCTGGTTGTTTAAAATTCGCATTGAAGAAAAGTCATAATTGACCACTGCTTAGTGGTGTTTTCGTTTGCTTAGACGGACATGAGTGCTCTCCTCTTCCACACCCAGTACCCACAGAATCTAACATGAACACTATATCTTAAATTATACCGTTCCCAGAGAAGTTGATGGTGCTATAAGCAACAGGCAAAGTGGGGCTAAAACGATTAGACCGCCTCAAAAACTCATTATTCAAGGCTTGCACCTAAATATCAAGTTTCATGTAGAAGTTACTGGGGAATAATAGATTTAATTATTTTTTAGTATTATATAAAAGGATATGTACGTTAACAGCATGAAATAAGAAAGGTAGGATTTTTTTAAATGTTCAGATTCTCAGTTGAATAGTTTGACCCGAGTAACTCTATACCTTAATTTTGGTCTGGCCTCACATGCTTTATGTTTTATTTTATTATTGTTATTATTGTTGTTAATTACATTATTACTATTATTATTATCACTACTACTACAGTTCTTTATTCTTTTATTGGATTTAATTTCCCTTTACAAAATATGCATGAACCAAAAATGTGACTTTGGGAGAGTATTGCTGAGTTGTTGCTGATGTCAGTTTCATACTGTGATATTTTTTTTTCTATTTACCAAGAGATCAGTATTTCAATATAACGATGTGCATGTTTTCCCCCCTTCTCCCGCTGCATGCAGGGATTCGGGTTCGTAACTTTCGAGAATAGTGCTGATGCAGACAGGGCCAGGGAGAAATTACACGGCACCGTGGTAGAGGGCCGTAAAATCGAGGTGCATGTCTTCAATAATTCAATTTCTGGTTTATATTTTTATTTCTCTTTTTATGTATTGCCTCACTTATTTCACATTTGGAACCCTGTCTTGTTTGTGTGTGTTTTTGTGTCTCTGTGTCCTTCACCTTCTTGCACTAAAATGCGTAAAAGTAACACTTCTATCCTTCTCCCCCCCCCCTCCCATTTTTTGGTTGTTTTGGGGTTTTAATTTTGATTTACCTGTGTGCGAATGTATGTATATTTGTTTTTCATTTATTTTTTTCCTCCAAAATGTTCATCCTTCTACTCTCTTGATTTTTTTCCTTTGCTTCAGTTTGCGAGACTCTGAATTCCTCTAATCAGGCCAAAATAAAACTAACTTTTAAAATGTCTAAAAACTACCCAATTTAGAAATGTGTCCTATAATAAATCAAGGGGCCAGCCAATATCCTCTCGCTCTTGGGAGGCCAGTTCACCTCCACATGCGTGTGACAAGGAATAGAAGATCATAGAGGTTGGGGGCGGGGAGGAAAGAATCCAAAACTAATGTGGTTTTTAAATATAGTTAATATCTAGAATTTCCACAGTTACTGGATAAAATCCTCCAACAGAGGGTTGGGTGGCTGCCTGTAGAATGTACTAGTACAGTGAGTGAGTCGGCCACCTGGTGCTCACCAGCCCTTTTCATAACGCAGTGAAGGTTAACTGGCTCCTTTCCCCTTTCCCAGTTTTTAAAAGTATGAAATATAAAAGCCACCATTTTGAGTAAGATGTCTGCATATTTTGCTTTTTTTTTTCCCCCTCCCTTTCCAATGGTTTAGCATTTAGGGCCCTTCACTTGACTCACTCTTTCCATGGTAACTATACACAATGCTGGCGATGGTGCCCGTTGGCGGTAAGTGAAATAAAAGCACTAGAGAAGAAGCTTTTTTAAAATGTAATTACAAACAAATAAGAAAGAAAAAGTCCATCTGCCATCTCACATTAACACTACAAAATGTGATTTGACTTGCTCCTCTTCCTTTTCCTTTCCCCCTTTTATTTTCAATGCTGTTGAGTAATGCCGCCTGGACTTTGGATGTACACATTGTTTTGTAGCAGTCTGAGCTGTTTGAGTACTGACGTCATGATGATTTTTTCCCCTTGCACATCTTACTCAGAGTTACTGAACTCCAGTTTGGCTGGTTTTATTAATGCACTTCCTGCCCCCACTTCCTTTCCTCCTTTTCCTCTTTCCCAAACCTCTGTTTGTAGCTATGACTGTTCTTTCTTTGCCCTTGACAGCTCTCTTTCCTGCCCGTGACAGCCTTCCTGACTTTCTCTCTTCTCTTCCCCCGCTTTTTTGTTCTCCTTACCCAAGCTGTCTTCCTACCCTTTGCCCTAGTCCTTCCGCACCCCTTCTCTGTTCGGTGCAGCTATTGGTCTCTTTTGCTGACTGGTGGTTTCTGATTGGTTCTGGCCATTTTTCCTTTAAGTGCTTGGGTGCTTTCTGCTCTAGCAGCTAGTGGAAGCTCTTGCCGCATTCTAATCCTTGTCTGTGAGAGCCTCGCTCTTCACTTTCTCCTGTCTTTCCAAAATTGATTGTTTTTTTCTTTCTTTTATTTGTGTGTGTGTGTTTTTTAACTGCATGCTCTCAGTCTCATCATTGTTGTATCCCATTCTTTCTTTTAAATGTGAAATGTTGATATGATTTGGTGGGTCAAACTAGAGTAAATGGAGTTTCCAGCTCTTTTCCTCACATAGGAAGATCATCACTATACAAATCCTGAAAGACATATTAAAAGATTTTTGGTTCCAATTCTACCTAAAATTGATGTGGTTTTTTTTTTTTTTTTTGGTAACAGATTTATCACTACTCAAATTTAACATAATATAAATTCCCAGAGCGAAATAAGACATATTATATTTTGTATGTTTTATAATTCTTTTAAAAACTGGCCTGTTTTTATATACCTGACAACATAGTATATAACCAGGTTCTATGGTAAGGCTTTACCCTCCTTGCAAGAGCTTTGAGGCTGGTTCTGACATTGGGCTGCAGTATCCTGGCTTCTAAGCTCCATTCATCTTTTCTTCATCAGCACCATCTTTGTAGCGTCTACTTACCTTACCACTGAGAATGCTTTAATTATGCAGTTCTGTAATGAGGGTAGAGAGTACCATAAAACAAAAGAAACATAAGCTTTATTTTTTGAATTCTTTTAAGTGCCTGATTTAAAGGCCTTATGAAAACTTTCTTCATTTTAAATGAATAGGCCACATAATCTAGAAAATTCAAAATCTAAGTTCCTATATTTGTTTACTGACCTCAAACAGTAAAATCTCATACAAGCATATAAAAAAAGCTGAACATCAGAAGAGGTAAAATCCACAGATTTTTTTTCCTATCTTCCTATAAATTTATTTCCTGACCAGTGTAGCAAGCCTCTGTTTTGTTAATGAACTTCAAAGTTCACGTGCACACAGAGCTGTTTCCAATTACTTTTTTCCATATTTTCTCAATGCAGAGACTTCTCTCTTTAAAAGATCTCCAAAGAACTTGCAGATGTACTTTTTCTTTGGAGGCCTGGATGGTAAAGTTGTCCTAGTTTTCCATTTGGAGACCAAGAAACTGCATTTTACTCTTGTTAGCCTCATTTAATGAACACTTTAATTAAAATACTAATATTAATATTTTATACTGTTATATTAATTATTTAAATCAGTTTTCTCTGAAATTTACAGTTTAAACTGAATACTTTGTTATTGAATGAGCACCTCCATATTCCCTAATGTGGTTTACTTCCTCCCTGCCCCTTCTTTCTACTTTGTATCTGTAGGTGAATAATGCTACAGCACGTGTAATGACCAATAAGAAGATGGTCACACCATATGCAAATGGTAAGAGGTTACGAGTCATCTTCGGAAAGATGTCATTTATTCTCTCACAAACATCAAAGACTTTTTCTTGATTTCAGTCTTCAGTTTGTTTCGTGTACGCTGAAGTATTTTCTTTACCTAGGAGAGTTAATTTTTATAAATTACTTTTTTTTAAAGTTTTTTTAGTTATTAAGGTGTTATAGTCTCAGTAAAGTTCATTTTATACAGTGCGAACACATCATTTGAGGTTACCTATTAACCCAAGTTAGGCCCCCCGTGGGCACCCTTTTTTTTTTTAGCTGCTGTAGTTCTTTGTAATATGTTAGGCTTGTCCAGGATACCCCTGGATCTTACTTATCTGAACATAATAATTGGAATAATTCTTGACCCCTTGTTCTTTTAAAAGAATGCTCTAGAGGCAGCAGCCACGGGGTGTGTGTGTTGGGGAGGGGTACGTGCGCATATTTTCTATTTTCTATTCCGTGGCTACCTGTTACACAGTGAGTTTTATAAATGTTTCTCATGAAGAAGGAATTTTTCTATGAATATTTTGTCTAACAAAAACAGAACTTTTGCTTCAGTCGTCAAATTTAATCTAGACTCATATTCCCTAAGTGAGGTAGGATATAATTTTAATCTGTTGTACAACAGTGGTTTTGCAAACTGTGTTCTACAGGACCATCTTGGGGGGAAAAAGAAAACTGAATGGACTGGGTCTTGAGGCCTACAGCTCTACTTTGGTGGACCTCATTCTCTGTTGTATGTTTTAGAGTTGTGTATAAGATTTTATCTAGAATAAAAAGGGGAGTTTCTCCCCTTTTATTGCTTTATAAAAGTTTGAACCTACTGCTGGAGTATGACAGTATGTGCTGGTAGTATCTTAAATCAAGTAGAAGTGTATTAGTGTTGAGTATATCCCGGGAGGTCTTCAATAAATATGTGTAGCCCAGCTTTTCAAATAGATTATAGAAATCAGCATAATTTGCATTTATCAGCATAATTTGCATTTTCCTTACTCATTTTACTAGTGGTATATCTTGGGATACCACCACCTCCCACTTTACCTTTTGTTTTCTTCTTTTCACTGCTATCACAGAAACAGAAGTTTCTGCAATTTTGATAAAAATCCAATTTAAACTAAATCAGAAGGAGAGTATGTCAGATTTCCTTTCGATCCAGTGAGAATGGTGGAGCAGAAAGAGCTGCTGACTAGAATTGAGAAGACAGAAATTCTCCTTCTAGATTTGACTCTTCATTTTACTCTGTGACAGTGGGCCAATTTCCTAACCTATCTGATTCTGTTTTCACCTCTGTCAAGTAGCAGTCACAGAATTTTAGCACCACAAGGCTCTTCTTTAGAAGTCATCAAAATCCAACCCTCCTAGCTTATTATCTAGGAAATGAAGCCCAGGGAAGTGTAGTCCTTACTCATTGTCCCAGAGGTGGTACCTATCTTACTGCTCTCTTTGGGGTTTGTGAAAGTCAAATGACATAAACAACTGTAAAAATACATTGTAAAGTGTACAAAACTAAACGTATTCAAGATATTGTTGACAGTGTACCATTATATACCATTATTATAATGTGCATCCATTGTATGCATTTAAATGGAGTGCTTAAGTAATAGTGCCATTGATAGGAAAGGAAAAGTTCATTTTTTAATATTATTCTAAATCACTATTCAAGCCTACTGGAGCCAGACTTTAGAAACATGCAGCTCCCGTGTTAGAGATTCTGAAAAGAGTGTGCTAGGTGCCTTCTGGTGAATTCTCAGCATTTTAGTTCATGTTGGCTTTGAGTCCCTTGATTTGTCTGATTGAAGAACATTTGTGCTTTTGCAACTCCAGTAGGATTTGAATCCAGATTTTGAAATTTTTATGCAGAATAATGAAGAGGCATGTCTGTGAGCACATAGAATAATGAATGGGGGATTGGATTGATTCCGAATGAATGGATTTTGTCTTGAATAATGTCTTTGCTTATAGCCATTGAAATCTGTTAATTGGCCTTTTCTTCTTTCCATTCACATATTTATAGAGTATCAGTGGCACAATGTTATAAAAGAATTAAACCAAAGAGCCAATCTTTCAGAAAAATTAAATGGCATATTTATGTATAAAATTCAACAAATATTTATTAATTAAAGTTTTCACATGGAATTCTCTAACTATCAGTGGGTAATAGTGCATTTTTCTTTTTTTTTTTTACTACTTGCCATATTCCTATAAATATAAAAAAGGGAACGTAGAAATGAAGTTGATATCAAACCTAATGTTGTTTGGAAATACTTAAAATTTATAGATGTTTAAGCTAATGTTCAGCAGCGGTCTTGTATCCATTAGCTTAAAGGTCTGATTAACATAAATATGCTTATTGCAAATTAAAATCTCAGAAGACGTGCACCAAAGTTGGGAATGTACCTTGAATTTTATTATTGCATGTCTCTCCTTAGTGCCTTGGTTAACTCCAGTGAAATCCCAGTGGGAAATCCCAATGAAGGAAGATTTCCATTTACCCAGAATACCATTAGCATGGTATAAATGAACATGGAATTCAGAGGTCCAGGTCGAATTTGAATTCAGTCAAAGGATACCCTTATCAAACAATTAGAGTAGTAAACAGTGTTAAGATGATATAGAAGACAGTGCATCACAGTGTGATAGAGAATGATATATATTCTGCCTTTTTCCTTCTTCTAAACAAAGATTAGGTCATTAAGCCGTTCTATGAGAGACCGTATACCAAACCCCAGGATTTATTTATATTTCTTTTTCCTTCTCTCATTCCCTCTCCATCTTCCTACCTCCCAATTTTTTTCTCACGTCCTCTTTACCCCCACCACTCCCCTGCCAAATCTTCATTATCCCTTCACTGTGCTAGTCCTGCTTAAAGATGATCAGGTCCAGAAATGTCATCACCCTCTCATATAAACCCCCACTGGCATTCTAAAGAGAAGCTGGTACCAGGCAAAAATGAACCCAGAGGTGTCTGAAGCCAACTTGCACATCACTCCTTTTCCTTATATTCCTCATATAGTTTTAAATATTTACTGTCCTCTCTTCCATTTCAGGTTGGAAATTAAGCCCAGTAGTTGGAGCTGTATATGGGCCCGAGTTGTACGCAGGTAGTATTTAAGTTAATTTTTCCATTTGTGTTATTTATATGTATTTTAAAAATCTATTGTTTTTCAGTTTCCTATTCCTTTGTAATCTTTTTGCACTTTTTCATTTCTTAAATGCACTCAGCATCCAGCTTTCAAGCAGATGTGTCCCTAGGCAATGACGCAGCAGTGCCCCTGTCAGGAAGAGGGGGCATCAACACTTACATTCCTTTAATCAGTAAGTAGCCTATGTTGACCTGGCAAGGCTTTTGACTGTTGTGAGTAAACAGTGATGTGTTGATCTTTTTTTCCCCCAAATATAATACATAACTGAAAAGGAGGCATTCACGAGAAAGATAAATACTATCACAGTGCCCTGTCCTGCTTAGCCTGTGCTAGAATCTTTTTGACCAAATGTTAAGATGGCCAAAAAGCATAAATAGTTGGAAAAGTTAGAAGGGGGTGAGGACACGTAAAGAAAATTTTAGTCTGTACTTTGTAATGAAGAAAACAAAAGAAGTAATTATTTGTGGAATGTGTTGTACGTGTTATCTGCAAGTCAGCTTTGGGCCCTTGAGTCGAATATCACTGAAAAGCCCCTCCCGTATTATTGATGATTCTCAACTCTGTTGATATCTCTAAAGTCATTTTGACCTGAACCATTTAGCCATTTAGCAAGAGATATAATTAAACAGAGTTCTGTGGACATGGAATCAGTGTCTCTGTGTGCTTTCTAGAAGATAGCACACTTAAAATAGGCCCTTAGAAAATGTCTGCCTCTTTAAAGGATTACAAGGCTGCAGGGGAGAGGTAGTTTCCCTCTCACCTCACATTTCTGAATTGAAATATTTTAGATAAAGAATAAGGTTGACTAATGAAATGTCGGAAGACTACTGTGTGCCTTGGAGTGTGGCAGCATGTCAAAACACAAAAGAATATTCTTATGAAGAGTAATTATTATATGTAGGTAATAACGTTTGGAAACAGAGTTAATAATTAGCCAGTGAAAGAGTTTATATCAATCAATTTAAACTGCCCGTAGAAATTAAAAGTCTCATCTCCATTATGGCAGTAGTGCTCAGAGCTTCCTGACCCGTTTCTCCTCAGCTTGCATTGTAAGGCTGAAATTGGGAAGGAGCAAAGCAAACTCACTCAAGATTTGTGATGAATGAGGCATGGAGTCAATTAGTTTGGGCATATTGCATATTTCCATTTCTTTTTGAGAAAAGATGTAATGTCGAGGTGTCTTTCCTATAATTGGTGCAAAGCAAGCTGTGATTGTACACGTGCTGTTGAATGCAAGTTGGCATTTCTGTTGTATTTTGGGTCTCCCTTTAGTTCCTGGCTTCCCTTACCCAACTGCAGCCACCACGGCGGCCGCTTTCAGAGGAGCCCACCTGAGGGGCAGGGGGCGGACAGTATACGGTGCAGTCCGAGCGGTACCTCCAACAGCCATTCCCGCCTATCCAGGGTAAGCAGTAGATTCCAAAATAAGCAGCCGCACAACAACAGAAAACCTTGGCCCTCGTATAACTTCTGGGATGTTGCCGTGCCACATAGTAGAGATTCTGTGAATATTTGCAAATTAACGGATTAGATGGCAAGAACCATACCATTGTCAGAATGTAACAAAATATCAATTCATTATATAAATCTTCATTTTGGCCACCTTAAGCCCTCACAGTAGTGGCTTAAGACAGTAGCCAGAGCTGTCTTGTGTTCACTAGCAGTGTGTTGGCATGGAGTTCACTCAGCATCGCACGAATTTGGATTAACACTCCTGCAAAGAACCAAACTAGAAGCTCAAGACTGTAGTGCAAGACTGCATCTGCTGGATTCACCCCCTCACCACCACCCTTATTGGGGCTGAGGCTCTCACATGTGCCCTCCCTTGTGGTTTCACCGCCTGGGTGGTGAGCAGCAGAGCTAGTTACCCACAATGGATTTGCTTTCTTTGTAGGAAATGGATTAAAAGAGGTTAATTCAAAGATGAACCAAGTCCAATTGAATCAAGGGAGAAAGGGAGAAGTAGGAAGAGTTAAACTACAGTTGGCTTCCAAATGATAATAAAACAACTAATGGAGCTGAGCATCCTTCACCCTTTGATTTTTGTATGGAGGGTGTCTCATGCAGTGGAATGATTCCATAGCAACAAATAAATCCTTTGTTACTGAATGGGGGAGAAGGAGTGAAGATGGCAGGTTTTGTTTTCAGTTGTTTCTCAGTGTCAACCTAAAATGTATATTTTTGTAAAGAGTGGACTTTTATAAGTTAGTTGTATCAGGACTTTCTTTCTTCAAAGATGTGACGTTTGTGTTCTTCATCTTTTCTCTGCCTGTGACAGGTTTTTTTTCCATATTCTTAATGAAGAATAAACAGCGGCAGAGGAGCCTATTCATTGCTACATAGTTAAAATGTAAAGGGATAGAGCCTCCTTTGTAGGTCCTTTTCTGACAGCAAAATTGACTGTGAGGTGTACTAATATAGCATTCATTCATAGACCAAAGGGACATGCCATTTGGGGTCCTCATTACACAGAATTAAAGCATTTTTATCAGACAAGACAAATATGCATGTTGAAATGGGCAGGCTTCAGAAGCCACTGGAAGGGAACGACTTTAGAAATAAACTTGTTTGCAGTTTATAGATGTTTAAATCCCATGCATTCCATCATCTCCATCTTCTGCCATTACTTACTTTTAATTTTATCCTTTTTTTTCTCTCAACTTGACCTTTGACCTTCAACCTCTGACATCTCCTTTTAAAGAAGTGAATAAAGATGCAGTATTATTTCATCAAGAAATAGTCAAGTAAAACATAAAACGGAACCTTGGAAGTTCTACACACTAGGAAAATTGTTTTATGAAGCGTCTTCCATTTCAATCCAAGAGATTTTACCATCATGTTTGCAAAGAGATACTGCTCACCAGAAACATGGGACTTCTTTATTTTGTAATATTCCTGAGTCACTTTATAAAGTGGTTGAATTCGTTCCTATTCAAGATAGGTCATTTTAGTATATTGGCCAAACTTGAGAACCCATTCTCTACCAAGTCTGTGTCAGGTATATATTTGCTCAAAGATATTTTATCTTTATGTCTAATCACATCAATTTCTGTGCATTACATTGAACACTAATTTCCCATGTTTTCTTTTTTATTAACTAAACCACCTGTTTACATGGAAGATGGCAAGGAATAAGTCCAGTATTTTATGAGGAATGGCCTAAAATTGCTTTTCAGCTTAGTAAACTAATTTTATCATTAATCATTGTGTTCTAGCCTCCTTGTGGCATTTGATATAGGGAATATTGGAATTCTTCTAGAATTTAGGTGAATATTCCCAGTGAGTGATACAGCTTAGCGTAAAATGTATTCGTTTTTAATGCCACCACTCTTCTCTATAGAAGAAATATTTTTCAGTCATTGCCTATATCCCCTTACTGAAATAGTTGAAGGCTAATTAATCACCACTTGGCATCAGTGCTTTGCATTTTATAAGCCTTCGCATTATGAACAAGTCTCTTTTTTACTAAAATGCAATTGAGAGGCAGATTACTTTCTAATATCATACTTTAACTGCAGTTGGAGACTGTGAAAATGGACAGAATTCAGCTAACTGAACCTCACGGATGAGTTTAATTTGCCTGTTGTATAATACAAGGGCACAGCATAATTGGGGCATTGCAAAGTGTGATCATACTATCCAGTAAATACAACAAAATGTCACTGGGAGTAGAATTCAGAAACTTTCCAACTACATATAAAAAATAAGTTATTTTCATATTCAAGTTAAAAATATAATTTGATAACCTCACTTGCTAGTTTGTTTATGGTAGCAGAGAAGGTAGTGGTGAAAATTTCCAGCTTGTTTAGGTGAATAAATGATAAATAGATCTTCTAATTTTAAATATCCAAATCTTGATTTAACGAATATGAATAAGAAAGTCATCTTTTTTCTCTACTGCTATTCCATATCTTTTGGTCCCAAAATAATGTTTTGGGGAAGTTATATGCACAAAATACCTCAAAAAGTTTGAAATCTATATTTTAATTATAATAGTTTAGTGTTGCTTAGGATTAAAAAAAGAGTCATGTATTTTGTTTGTTCAATACAAATTCATTTTCTAAACAGAGAGTAAACGCTTCTATTCCTAATCAGCTACCTTCTCAGTTTTATTCATTTAAATAAAACAGGTCATGCCCAGAACCTCAGTTATCAGTTGAATTTTTCAGAATTCCATGAATATCCTTATGGTCAAAAAAGAACCCTTAAAGTCTTCCAATTACTCCTCCCACTCTGGATTATATTGTTACTATCTGGGATCCCCACTGCACCTTTCAATTCTTGGACCTTGGACCAATCACCTTAACCTTTAGCTCATTATCTCTGCTTGTGAAAGCAATGCATTGTGGGTATTTTTGGTTGTGTTTTGTTTTGTTTTTTTTAATTACATTTCTCTGTTTACTTTGGTCAGAATTGATTGACTTGTTTTTCTGAGGTGTTGCATTGGTTCTTAAAATGCTGAATAATAATACTTTGCATGCTTGTGTGATCAGCCAAATCTTATCGCATGTCTAATGTGCAGGGTAAAAAAGCAGGTGATGTATGGATATCAGGAAAAAAAATTACATGTTACTATGAAACTGATAACAAAATACTAAACATAATTTTGAAACATACTTTGCATACAGGTCCTGCCCTAGTGGAATTCTTTGGGTTCTTTTTCTTTTTCATGTTAACCCCTCTCTACACAACCACTGCCCCCCCCCGCCACATACACACACACACACACACAGACACACATACACATACACACACCCCTTTTGGTGCTCTTTAAAGAAAAACTTCCTCTTAGGACAAACTTATTTTTTAAAAAATACTCCAGATATGAAAAGTTGGTGTTTCCAATCCAGCAGATTTTCGATAGCTGTATTAGGCCCTCTGGGAATGCGCTTTAGTATTTTCATCCTACTTTAATTACCAGATTGGCAGGCGGTTCCTTCCAGGGTTTCCTTCCTCCCCTGCCATGCCTGTCCCGGAGCTGCCGAGAGAGCTTGTGCCCCTGTGCTCCTCCTGGCTGACTGACCCCGGCCCCAAGCCCAGGGTCCATATTCATACATCACCTGCCCGTGTAGAGCGCATGTGCATGCTGCCGTCCTCAATAACCGGAATGTGTTTCTGTTCTTTTGTTTTTTTGTTTTTGTTTTTGTGTGGATTTTCTGCAGTGTGGTTTACCAGGACGGATTTTACGGTGCTGACCTCTATGTAAGTACACACACCGGGGCCTTCTCGACCCCATCCCCTGACAAGCCAGCCTTTTTTTTCTGTTTCTTTGGTTTGGTTTGGTTTTTTTTTTCTTTTTTTAATATAATTTAATTTTTATTTTCATTTTCCTTGTGGATATATATATATATATATTTATATATTTAAGAATGCAAGCATGCTTCTCTGCCACTGCGCTTGCCCCTGGGTGCAAAAACTAAGCCTTTGGGTTTCCTGATCATTGCTAGAGTCAGTCTACTGGACATATTCTTTTCCCTTCCCTACACCCACAGATGTTCTGTGTATCACAAATATACTTGCGAGATGATCAGCAGGTTTAAAGTCTTTTCTTACTGTCGTCTCATGTGCATACATAAATAACAGAACTAGCTTAGCCTGAAACCAACTCTTTCCCTTTTCTGCTTTTCTTCTCATTTCACATCCCTCTTTAGATCATTAGAGCTTTGATTTATGTAGATGGCAGGAAGCTTTCTGAAATGTGTGTTTTCCTATTTCACATAATTGGAGAGAGCATTGTCTTGTGAAAGTGAAATAAGGAACTGATGCCAGTGAAGGGTGGGTAGGAATAAGAGGAAACCACATACTCAGTGCATAAGGCTTTTCTGTATCAGAAGGTCCACAGCCAGTGGGGCTCTTTCCTTAAGAGCCAGCTAGAGGGAAACAAGTGGCATCATTAGCAACCTAGACTCTTTTACAGACATTTGACCATTGTACAAGATTTGTTGATTTGACCAGCCATGCTAACATCTTTATTACCATCCATTATTTAAACAGTCTAGCTATAGCTCAAGTTCCATGATTGGTGGTCACATATTATTTAAAATATGGACAAAGTGATCTAACTGACAAAAAAGAGTCAAGTTTTTGAGTTTTGCAAGTCTTTTATTAGGACCTCTCTCCAAAGATCTTTTTCTGAATGCAAGCTTGGTCTAACCACACACATTGTTAAGAAACAATTTCCTGAGAAAAACTTGTCAGCATGAAATGATTCCTTGGGCATAGAGTAGAATTGTCTGGAAATGCTTTCTCTACCCTAACCTCCCCAGAGTCAATAAGGGTACCTTTTTAATGAACTGTTTCCACAGTCTGCCAGAGATTCTCGGCAATCTGAAAACGTTAATGAACTTTCAGAATGCACTTGGAGGCCCTCTGTGTTGCAGGAACTAGAGACAGGATAGAGCAGCCCTCTGAGATTTGGTGGGTGAGTTGTACACACCTGGCCTGTTTAGAGCAGGCCTTCAAAGTACGCTTTAATTTAACACATGCTTGAAGGAACCTAAGCCATGATTTGGTCCAACGCTCTCACTTTGCAGATATGTTTCTTAGAGAGAGTGTGACTTACCCAGATTACCTAAATTATTTGTTTAGCCAAGCATAAAACCTAAATAATCCATATTTCATTACCTCTATTAGTACTTTAATTAAAATCCACAACTTTCCTCCAGTGGTTTTCAAGAGGTAATGAAAGATCTTTTTTTCTTGTGCTCACCGTGAAACTTGAGGGTTGGGAAACAAATCCTACTTTTACACCAAAGTGCACTTTTCTAAATATACGTATTTATATATGCTCTTAGCATGTGCATTCTCCCATATACGTTAGTATCCATAGTCTCATGAAACTCATCTTTATGTTATTTAAGTTGTTTTCTTGAAATCTGGTCTGTTAGAGTACACTTCCACTTGAATTATTTAAGTCAAGTTTTTTTTTTCTCAAATATCTTCCTTATTTGGGTATTTCCTAAATGTGGCCTACTTCTACCTTATTAAGATTTGCCTACTCTCACCTTGTTAACTCAACCAACCAAATATTTGTTTACAGTTCTCTCACTTCCTTAGTTTACAGTATATGATTTTATTAAGAGAGAGATGGTTTTTCTGTAGTTGTTGAGAAAATACTCTTGAATTTTTTTTTATTTACCAACTGGATCACCTTATCAAGCTGAACAGAAGTAATTCAGTGACCTTGCCGAAACATTTTTTTGACCAGTGGCCCCTTGTTGATGAAAAGACTGAATAGTAATGGTATTTTTATTTCTTAGTTCTTATCTTAAAGCAGTTACTTGGAGGAAAAAGTAGTGCTGAAATAATACCCGAACTCAAGAATGAAAAACAAGAATACATGAGGAGGGAACTGTTGAGCGAGGCCTAGTGCAATTTTTAATACAGCTTTTAAAACTTCATATGCCCTGCCCCACAAACAAACAACAACAAAAACCTCTTATCATTTTACCTTGAGTTTGTTTCTGTTTCTCTCTGTACATTTTCCCTTATGTGGAAATCTATCAATATACATTTAGTTCTCGTTTCCTCAGAAAAGAAGGTTAGAAATAGAAAGAGAGGAGGGTTTATCTAGTATAAAAAGTGCCCTGAACCCAAGCTTGAAGAGACAACATGAGGGAAAAGAGTTTGTTACTGGTTTTATTTAAGTTATATTAATTTAGACTATTAACTGTGAAGGTTGTTTGTTTTTTTGTTTTGGTTATCTCTTTCCCTGTTCTGCTCTTAGGCCGTAATCCCTGCTAGCCATTTTCCTCTTCGCTGTGTCTTTTGTGACACATTCCTCTCAGGAGAACTGATCTAGCAATTGTGCCCATGATTTGTAAAGAGACTCCCCTTGCTGACTTGGGAGTGTAGCAGATAGATTATGTGTCTGCCCGCCCCGTCTTTTTTTCATCAGTAGAAAAGACATCATTCACCCTAATTCACTTTTTTAATGGGATAACAAACTGCTCCTAATTCTCATCCTGTGAAAAGCATGCTTGCATCCAAAGGAAAGAAAAGGCTGGTGGGCCCCTTAGCGGGCTTTTTTGTATGATTGTTTTCCTTCCACAGCTGTGTTTTTTGAACTGCTCTTCCTGTGTTCTGTTATAGAATAGTCTTACAGGAACCAATCATTAGCGCTAAAATACCTCAGGTAGGAGTGCCAGTGTGACCTGCCAATCAATCAGATTGTGGATTGCAGTGAAAAAATTGAATTATACTAACCATTCCAGCTCCACGTTAGAGATGGGAACAGAGGCTTTTTTGGACAAGCAAGACTTGTGAGCGTGTGATCTAAGCCCTGCTACCTCAGCAGTGCACCCAGTCAAGTTCCTTACAAGAGGGCATTTCCTCCAAAATTCAGTGCTCCTGTCCCATTGCCACACATCCGCCCCAGGTGTGTTATACGCACTGTCCCATCACTGCCACCTCTTTTAGTTTGTCAATCACATTTATCCCATGGTGTTTAAACTGGTCTTTTATATTTGGAGAGCTTAGAAATTTGGGACATTTTCTTACTACTGTGAAAGAAATGAGAAAAGGGAGAAGGTAGAATCCGTCTAAACAGGACTCTGAATCTTGAATTGGACCCTGTCGTGAAATCATAGTAGTAATTGGGCTGTGCTGCTATGTAAGTTTGAAGTTGTCTTAAAAATCTAGACTTACTGGGACTCTAAAATTGAAACATGTATTTCCCTTGCCCTCTTTTCCTTTCACCTTAAAACTAGATTAGTGAGTGCATTTGGATAATGATGCACTGTTAGATTCGTTGAGAGCTGGGTGCTAGGAAAAAGAAAACAATAGACAGCTTTTCACAATTCAGTTAGTTTATTTATGTGGCTACCCCGCAAGCTTTGGGAAATGAACTGATTGGGAGAGGTGTGGAATAGTAGTGTTCGAAAGGGTTAGTTAATTAAACATCATCTCTCATCCATCATAAAAGTAGTAAGTGGAAGATACCAAGTTGGTCATAAAAATTTCTTTCCTTAACCCCAATTTTAATAATAATAAGATAAATTTAAAAGATTTTCCTTAAAAATTTTTCTTATCTACTCTTCCAAGTAGATAGGTCTCTCAATCAAAAGCAGTAACAATATTATCATTATTATGAGTTTTGTATTCACATCTGTGTTATTCACATTTAATCAAAGGTGCCATATTGCCACGGAAGAACTCTGTTCTCCTAATGAGCCCTCCTCATACAAGTTCAGTCTAGAGCAGTGGATCTCAGCCGGAGAGGGGAGGAGGTGAGGGAAAGGAGGGAGTTAGAATCGTGTAGAGACAAAGTGATTCCCAGAGTCACAGCCTTAGACCCAAGCTAGCTGGACTGGATCTCTGCTCTGCTGTAGTGATTTGAACCATCGCACCTGCCATTCTCCCCACCCTCCCACCCCCACGCCCCAACTCCCCTTGCTCTATAAATCTATACATCACATGTAGGGAACAAGCTTTCATTTTGTCTGCTGGTCTTGAAATACACATTCTTCTCCTCAGTGTCACATAATGTCATTGTCTTCCAGGTAGAAAGAAGGTGTCTTGACATCACATGCTCACCAAAGTCCTGTTTTATTGTAAATCCTAAAACAAAAAAGTAATAATAAAATTAATGGCCAGGTGAAAATCAAGACAAGAGAGGATTAAACTTGGATAGGCAAGGAAAGGTCAGGTATAAGAGGGAGGATATGTAGAACCCTTCCATTTTGTTCTAGTTAAAACACAGCTACAGAACTGTGCAGAAGAATCATGTGGTCAGCGTGGCAATGCTGTAAAGTTCACTAGACAATAAAATTGGTTCAGAGTGGAGTAGAAAATCCCTAGGAGGTGACATTGGGTAATGCAAAAGTGAGACTTTAACAACAACAGCAACAAAAGGATCTTAAAGGTAACAGCATTTTCCTTTGAAAAAGCTGGAAGTTGAAGGCAGGGATGTGTTACGGATATGAGAAAGGATAGCACATGGGAAATACTTTAGAAGAACACCGGATCAGAATGTATGGGTGTTGACAGAGGGCAAGCATACAGGTGAGCACTGCGGGTCAGAACTGAATCAGGAAGGTTGAACTGGGGAGTGATATAGCATTGGGCTGTCCCAGTTGGGAGCACTAGGAATCATTCAGAATGAATTACAAAGGAATAAGAAAGTAATTATTTTTAAAGGGGCATGTGGATATTTGGACCAGGCTTAGCCATGCCAAATTTATCCAGCTGTCAGGTTCCAGAAAGCTGTCCGTGTGTGCCCTCTGACATTAGGGTGTGCTGTGGCCATGCTAATCCCCATTTTTTGTTTTATTTCAAATCACACACAGATAGAATCTGCAAACTGCTTCAGATCAAACAGGTCTGATTGTGTGTAAATACATATGTCCTTTTTAATTTTTATTATTAATGGTTGCTTCAGTTTTGCATCGGTGCATGGTTAAAAGCAATACACATCAGCTATCTCATGACTTCATATCTCCAAATGAATTATTTCTCCTCTTTTTTTGTTTGTTTGTTTGTGCAGTCAGCTGAAGAAATGTTAACATCTCACTCTAAATCTCTCAGTGGAGTCTCTGTTCCCTTCTCTGATATAACAGATGGGTTACTGCTTGTTATAATTATTAACATTGTGGTGTGGGCCAGGGCTAGGGTGGGCGAGATTGACTCTTCTTTGGGCTGGGGAGGGGCCAGTCGTTAGGGTCTGGAATGTTAACTCAAGTGGTGACTGACTGTTTCCGTAATACCAGGTCGTTGTGGCTGCACGCTCTAGTAATTGAGGCTGTGTACTTCACCGAGCTTGTGGTAGAGCCTAGGGCAAACCGCTGTCCCAAGAGAATGCTGGGATAGATAGAGTTAGCCAATCTGAGTCTGAACGTGGTGATTTTGCTGGTTGTTCTAGCTCCAGATGTTGGCATGCTTAGTTCTAAATGTGATTAATAAATGTGGCGCCATATTCCCTCCCCACGCCTGAACCCTGTCTCTCCTACCCCTCCCCCACCCTTGTTCTTTTTGAAAAACTTAAGAAACAGCAATGAAACCCTTGGTGTTTCAAACTGCACTTTGTTCTCATGTTCCATAAACAACTTCAGATTTGCTAATAGAAGTGAAAGTTGAAAAAACAGTTTCTCAGCCTGGATTCTTTATGCGTTCCAAAATCCAGAATAGAAATAAATATATCTGAATGTTCATTGGCTTATATTATGGTTAGATATTTTGTTGAATAACCAGTTTAAAGCACCAGCAGAAATACTTTGGACTAAGAATACAGCTAAGAGGAGGAATCCATGACATACAATTTAATTTTTCTAACTTTGGGGTAGTCATCAATGAATTACCAAATCAGTTTATTGCGATATTACCTGCCCATCCTAAACACGTACCCCTCCCCTTTAAAGGGCCTCTCTATAGCACCATTAACATAAAGTAATCAGAAGAGTAGACATGTGGAAATATTATCTGCTTTTCTAAAAAATTAATGTAGTTTTTCTTAAAATTCTGTTGATACTCTTCTTGAGCCTTTTGTTGCCAGTAAAATATGTGCATGCCTGTTCTGTGTTCCTGAATTTGAATAGCAGAGAACCTCATCAAATTCAAACTCCAGAGTCAGAGTTCACTCATAACAGAAGGAAAGGACTGCAGATAGATTATCTTTATTTCCTTCTGGCTTGGAGGGAGGCTTCTCTTCCACAGCCTGATCCATTTAAAATTGTCTTGATTAACAATAACATTACCCCCAAACCACTGAGGTTCCGATGGCTTCTTGCAGGTTGAGGAAACTGAGGGGAAATGGCTATCAGTAACCTCATTCAGAATCTCCTTTTTTCCCCATGATTAGTCCAATACAGCTTAAATTTAATGATTTAATACAATCCCCAGTATCTCTGACATACCGAGACTTAACTGAGAGTCTAGTTAGTACTTTTATGAGAATGCATACCTCTGTCCCGTGGCATAGAACTTCAGTTTTTAAATGTTTTACTCAGAAAGATATAAATTAGGCTTTAATTGCTTTTATTACCTTGACTTTTTCAATTTTTAGAGATTATTTTGGATTTTGAAGGAATGTTAAAGAGAGAAACCTCATGATGCTTGTTTACCACATTATCCTCATTTA
Source organism: Balaenoptera acutorostrata (assembly GCF_949987535.1). Classification (NCBI taxonomy): domain Eukaryota; kingdom Metazoa; phylum Chordata; class Mammalia; order Artiodactyla; family Balaenopteridae; genus Balaenoptera; species Balaenoptera acutorostrata. Next base: position 12,474,109 of record NC_080074.1, read on the forward strand.
CAAAGATGTTTTACTAAACATGGCCCCTCTGTAAACTTCACACTAGCAAACTTTAATTCTGAACTAGTGGAACCATCTCTAGTGATACCAAAAAATTGAGCCTTCAAGGTTCATATAAAGCTTAAAATTTCAACTATGATGATTAGCATGTTGTTTTGTTTAACAATCCTTTTACTGTTTCATTTTTTCTTTAGAAGTTTAAAAGGTAAAGAGACACTTGAGTTAGTTTATACATAAATGTATATGCTTATGTGTGTATGTATGGCAGTGTGTATGTTGCCGCCTGGATGTACGGCTTTGCCCAAATCAGTCTGGCCTGCCTGTTCCCATAGACCTGGCTAGAATTCAGAGGAAGCGTGTGGATCACAGATAGCCCCCAAGGGTACTTCCTGCCACGGCCCTATCCATTACCATCTCATTGCCAGTGTTTGGTAATACTAATTAGAGTTTTCTTATTTGTAGGAATATCTATGGAAAGACTTATAATTGAGAAAACAGTGTTTACTTTTCCAAGTCATGCACTTGAAGAACAAAGAAGGAATAATACAAAACCACTGAAAGCCAATCAGGGGCCTTTTTTTTAATGTATGTTTGAAGCTGCTTCTGATGAATTTAAGCAGCATAAATTTAAAGAGCAGCAGTAAGCTTTCCCCCCGTGGTGCAGTGTCTTCAGTTAGAGAAGGCATAAATTATGTAAGAAATAAGCAAAAAGCTGTAGAAACCTCTAAGAAGAAATCACAGCTATATCCAGAATAAGATTTGAACAGAAATAAAAGCAGCAAGCTAGACGCTTCCCTGTCAGATGGCTAAGAAGACCAAGGGTCCCATTGGAAAATGGTTGTTTCCAATCCTAAGAAATGATACAGAAGTAAATTGGAAATTTCTTTTGTAGGTTTAGCAAAAACTGAACATTGAAGGAATAGAAAGCAGAAAGCACAGGCCAGAAAGCTTCAGATGTCCATGAGAAACGGACACAGTAACACACAGAAACGAAACATGCTGTGCTCGCTGCTGAGGTGCCATCCAAATGGACATAGCTGTATTTACCTATAGTTGATGGGGAAATGACAGTAACAAGTACACACCTGAGTTAGGTTTAGGTAAAATAGATGAATTCTAGAAAGGTAAAGAAGAAGAAGGAAAAGTAGAGCTTGCCACTTTTTCAAATAGCCTGTCTCATGCGGCATTTGTTGTTGTGATTATCTTTGAAAAACTTCATGAAGTATTTCACCCTGACAGAGAAAACCTTTTGAGTATTTGGTTCACCTAAACTGAGGTAAAATAGCAGGACAGGGGAGTTTGAAACACTTTAGGACTGAGAGGATATTTGAACCCTTGGAAGAAAAGCTCCAGAACCTGCTGTGAGATTAGGATGTAAGAAGTCCCAAAACCTTTTAGGGAAGAAAAATAAATGCAGTTAAAGGCTTGGGGGGGGAGGGAAGGGCTTCCTGATCTGTTTGAACCTAGTCCAAGGGTCCACAGCCCTTTGTAATCTGGTTTGCCTGAGTCTGAACTATAGACTGGACTTGGCAAACTTTTTCTGTAGGGAGCCAAGTGGTAAAGATTTTCGGCTTCATAGGCCATACGGTCTCTGTCACAACTACTTTCAAAAACAGGAGGCCAACTGCATTGGTCCACAGATGGAGGTTTGCCAACCCCTGATCTACACTGGTTCTTCCTTCTAAATATCGCTTGATTATCTTAGCCTCTTGGCAAACGCACTAGGCCACATGGAGCATAGCACTATATGGGACCTTTCTTTATATACTGTAGTCTCTTAGCAATGGATCAATCCAAGTACGCATCAGAGAATCTGCAGTTGACACATATAAATTTAATGTTTTAATCTATAATTTACATTTCCTGTCAGATAAAGTTCTCCCAACTTCCTGTAAATATTTTCCCTGTTCAAAGTTCCCACGAAGACAGACCCAAAATCATATCTTCATTTTGCGGGGGGCGGGGGGGGATAAATTAAGAGTTTGGAATTACAATAGACACACTATTATATATAAAAATAGATAACCAACAAGGTTCTAGTGTAGAGCACAGGGGACTATACTCAATATCTTGTAATAACCTATAATGGAAAAGAATCTAAAAAAGAATAAATATATAGATATATATATATGTGTAACTGAATCACTTTACACCTGAAACTAACACAACATTGTAAATCAACTATATTTCAATAAAAAAATGTTTTAAATCATATCTTCATTTCTTAAATTTGAGAAGAGGTACTACAGTGTAGTTTATTTTTGTTACTATTACAAATTGCAAAGCAAATCCCTGCCTTGGGCGGAGCTTAATTGTACACTAAGGAATAACATGCAGACTGATGCAGTTTGAAACATTCTCTCCCCACGGGTGTGTCTGTGTTCGTGTCTGTGTCTGTGTCTGCGTCTGCGTCCGCGTCCATCTGCGTGTGGGCGGGTGTGTGTTCGCCTGCCCCCCGGGGGAGAGGCATGTGTAAAGTCAGTTCTCCTCTCTCCTGTAGGGTGGATATGCAGCCTACAGATACGCACAGCCTGCTACTGCAACCGCTGCCACCGCCGCCGCCGCCGCCGCCGCCGCTTATAGCGACGGGTAGGTGCCGAGACGGGGGCGGGGAGCGCCGGGCCGCCCCGCGTCACCCCCTTTCCTTCCCCGCGCCGTTTCCAAAAGGGCACTTAGCCCCCGGGACTGCCTGCTGAGCTGGGTTTTCCACAGGCCTTCTGCCTGGACTCTATCCTGCCAAAAACCCAGCGGCTCACAGGCTCACACTCCTCCCCTCCCTCCCTCTTGTTCCTGTGTGTTTCTGGCTTTGACCCCAATTTCCCTCTTCCTCATCTCCAGTGCCCTTCTTTTCCATTTTATAGAAGTACTTCAGAAATTTTCAGTTGCTGCCTTTAGGAGTAGAACGGAGGGATGTTTTCCATTCTGCCAGTTTCCTAATAACATTCCAAGTTACAAGTCCTTAGCACAGTAAAACCCCTTAATTTTTTTTTTTTTTTTTGTCACCGTCTTTCCTTTATCTCCCTGATTGGATTTCTTTTTCCAGTTATGGCAGGGTGTACACGGCCGACCCCTACCATGCCCTTGCCCCTGCCGCTAGCTATGGAGTTGGCGCTGTGGTAAGTAGACGTGCCTTTTATTTTTTCAAGCGTTTTACTTCTGACTTTTACCTGCAGGCTACAGAAGATCTAGGGAGGTGATCAATTCAGCCCTTCTTCCATTGCCAAAGTATTAAAACCAATAGGACTGTCTGGAAATTTCATATCACTTCTGTGTGTGTGCTGGTGTGAGCCCCCTGGCCTGGTTAAGGACAGGAGAAAGGAATGAGCAGTGACAGTCTGCCCTGAGTAAGGGCATTGTTCGGGAGGAAGGAAGGGAACAGCCTGCTGTTTTATAATGGCTCAGATGCTGGACGCATACCTGTGGGAGAGTTTTACTGATAGGTATTCGCCAAGACTTGGGGCACAAGACTCTCCAGTTTTCACAGTAAACTTTTCAAAAAACTTAACCTGTCTGCTTCAAATGCAGATGCCAAAGGATGTCCCTGCTTTTCCTAAGCCTTCCGGCAGATAGTACTAAAAATCACCAAACAAATGCCTTACAAAGATATTTTATTAATAACATTTGTGGCAAAATATGGTATATTTCTTAGAAGTATACAAAAAGTCCATAGAGCTCATCTAGAATAATCCCCCTGACCAAACTCGAATCCCCCCTGCAGTATTTTTGTGTTGGCCTGGACACCTCCGGGCCAATGACGGGACTCACTGGATTCAGCAAAGACTGGCCGGTCCACAGTGATACCTCGTCGTGCCAGACGTTCTCTGCCATCCACGGTGTCACTGGCCAACGGCCCGGGAACACAGATGACCATGTCTGAGAGGGAGGCAGAACGGTGGTCACAGTTAAGACATAAAAGATGTGAGAGAGCCTGCTACTTCCCACACTAAATCTCTACTGATGAAGATCTGTGGAAGGAAGTAATAGGGTCCTGCGGGGGTATGGGGGGCAGTGTTTAAAACTGAAGTAGAGACGTACGATATAAGGAAGTGTTGGGAATTCCTGAGGTTTTATTTAGTGCCCAAGTGATATAAGTCCTGTACTAAAAGAATGACCCAAGGAGCGATATGTCCCTAGGGAACTTTTGATTGAAAAAGATAATTCATTAGATTATGATTAAAGAAAGGAAAGAAGCCCACTTAATACCCCAGTTTTACATATCTCATATATATATATATATATATATATATATATATATATATATATAAAAGATAAAAGTCAGATATGTCAAGAAACAACCTGGTTGGTATTCTTTATAAATTACAGAGGAAATAGACTTTATTCGTTGAAAGATTAACTCAGGTTTAAATCCAGCACCATCTCAAACATGCGATGTGACAGAGATAGTGGTCAGAAGTAACGTGTTCTCCACTGCCAGGTAATGGGTAAGAATGTAGGATCAGCAGTGTGCTTTAGGTCACGCTTGTAATGAGGTAATCAAGGTAAACAAGACCCATGCTTTTAAAAAATCAAACTATTTACAGACTTGGTTTTAAACTTCTTTGAGTTTCTCTTCTGAGCTAACTCATGTAAATAATGAACCATTAGCATACTCTGCCCTTGAGAATATCAGGTCAGCAGTAGATGTTTGGGCTCTGGTCTGAGCATCTTAGAGGCAGAAGTTGCTTTCCTGACCTCATGCACTAGACAACATCTAACCAGTTGCTTTGAAGCTTCTAAGGAAGCTGTTTTTCCAAATCCCTCCTCAGGACATGTCTTCTTCTGTAATGCTTCTCTCATCAACCTTTTAATATTTTTGTGTCTTTAATTACTACAGGCGAGTTTATACCGAGGTGGCTACAGCCGATTTGCCCCTTACTGAAGTGACGTGAGACCCCTGCAAGTGGGACAGCCCCCCAGTTCATGAGGCCTGGCTATTGCAATATTTACTAGTAGAGGAACTCTATAGCAAGATGAAGAGGAAAAACAAACAAACAAAAAACACAAAAAAAGAGAGAATACTTTTTTATACCTCACTATGTTCTTTGAATATGTATTTTTCCTTTAAATTTCTGCCTTTAATTCTTTTGTTCCAAAGATTGTGCATTTTTTTCTTTTTTCTTTTTTCTTTTTTTTAACTGTGGTAAAAAAAAAAAAAAACGCATTTCCATGTCTGTATGTCCGTGCTTAGCTTATTCTGTCAATCACGGAAGAGGCAGTTAATGAGGAAGGAGAGACATTAGGAGCTGATAAATGCGTCTGATCAGAAATCAGCAGACAGAACTACCAAAGTGTATCTGGTGCTGAATGGCTGTGGGACAAGCAGAAGTGGAAGAGATCTCTCTGCAACAGGATATCCTTCTAGTCTTCTGAGTTTCTGGTCTTTGGCAGGCAATTCTGATTGGCTGTGGCTGGAATCCACATGCTAATAGACTATAGGAATGTGTGCTGGCAAAGCAGGAGAATCACTAAGACACTTTCCTCTCCTCTTCCCTCCTGTCTCCTCATTCTCTTTACAATCATCTTACACGCAAGGCCTGAGACAGTTGGCATCGTTTTTGGAATTATAGTATTAATATTTCCAGACATGCGCTCAGACTGTGGATAATAAACACCTCATTAGGAAACTGGTCTCGGAATGAACTCTGGAGTATGAAAAAGATCACTCTTTTCTTTCCTGTAAACCCTAGCATTCCTGCTGGGCTGCTTTTCCTTTCGTTGAACCACAGCTTAGCTCATCTCTCCTTTTATTAACACCCTGCTCCCATGTCCTCGAGATTCAGGAATTTAGGACCCAGGGACAGAAGAATAAATAGCCAGTGGCCAGATTTCCCCGAGGTATCTGGGCACGGCTTGAGGGCTAGAAGTACAAATTGTCATGCACCGGTGAAGAGGGTGAGAGCAAGAAAAGGGGTGTTAGACGATGTCAGATTAAGGCGCCCTGATATTCCCGATCTTTCTCTTGCATCAAAAAGTCAGTACAAAGTAGAAAACATATAACAAAGGCTCTGGTGGCAAAAGATGACGCACCAAGCCCTAGATCAGCTGTCCCTGGAGGTCTCTGTGAGTAGGGCATGTGAGGGCAGGCAAAGGCACTTTGTACAAGCTCCAAAGCCATAGGACTTTTCATCTTCCAGAGCCTTTACGAGTCATTTCTGTCCACAGTCTGGAGCCCTTGTGGCCATTCCACCCAGCTTCTCACTGTCCTCCAAAGACACCCAGCTGAGCATCTGGACCACTTGGTACTCATGAACACTACAGGACATGAAACAAGCCCCTGAGGCTGCTCCCCTCCCATACAGGAAGGAGGGTCTGAAATGACCAGGATCTCATACGTTGCCAGAAAGAGTCATGTGGTGGCCACCACAGTGAGTCACTGCTGTCACTACCTGGCTTCGACTTATCTATCATCAGACAGGGGAGAAAGTGTTTCTCTTCTAGCTCTTAGCTGTTAAAGGCAGGGGTCCTGCAGGATTTCCAAAATGAAGGCATTAGAAAATAGAAAAGCACGGTCCGTTTGGCTCCCTGGTCTATTCACATTGGTACTAGGGTGACCTTTCACCCGAGGGATAGCTGCTAAAGGGAGTAAGTAATTCAGAGACATGGAGCTTCTGGTTATGGGTTTGTTTTGGTGTTTTTTTTTTTTTTTTTACTCCTGCCTCCACCCGTGTTCTTGACTGATACTGATTCATGTCCCTGAATTAAAATGACTGACATATGACAGCATCAAACATTCTTTGTAAGGAGAGGGATCTGGGGGGGGGGGACTGGCCTGTCGTGTATAATACATCTCTTCTCCCCCTTCAGAATCCTCTCTCTCCTAATAACTGGGAGGGAGGCTTCCCTGAAACTAGGGGAGACATCAAGGAAGCTAGAGGCCTCGATGCAATTCTTAACTGATTCTGGGGAGGAATGCACAGAATAGGGGACACCAGACTGCCCAGTCCATTGGCCATTTTTAAGGGTTCCCCTCCCCAAGCCAAAGTTTGGTTTGTTGCTGTTGAGACAATTTTTGTTGTGTGTGTATATATATATTATAGTTTGGGGTGTGGGAATGGGATGTGGGGCTTTCACAGGTCTAGGGAATGGGGGCAGGGAGGATTTTTTTCTTTCTTTCTTTTGCTTTTGTTTTGAGGGAGAGCTTTTACTGAGTGAAGAAACTGAGAGAAATTTTGTGTCCTGTTCAAATAGGGGCCATTCTCACAAATGGCAGGCCACTACTCAGTGGAGACAAGGCCAAATTCTAAATGGTTGTATCCATAGCAGGGGAGGAAAATAGGGCAGTGAGTTCAAGAATTTTCTATTCTTTTTTTCCAGAAAGAGGGAAAGATGATGGGAAAGGCAGAGAAGGCAGCTTCCACAGCCCTTTTAAAAGAGGCAGAAGCCTGAGCTTTTGTGCATTTCAGTTCAGCTGGTTCTGGCTGAGGACTCCATAGGCAAGCTCTGTGTTTTCCAGTGGGCCTCTGCTGCATTTCCAGGGATGGTTTTAATACCGCTTCCTTCAGCTCCTTTTACTAAGAAAGACTAAATAGAGTTCGGCTTGTTATTAAAGGGCCTTTGGTTTTCAGTGTCATCACTGAGAATTGGGGCTCTCGAAGCATCAACCTCCCCAACAGCTTTTGAACTTTGAGATTCCATACAGGCAACTTCATCAGAGGCAGGTTCCTCGAAGCATCAGTGCTTGTTTATTCCTGACTCTAGTTCCCACTGGACTAAGAAACTGAGTCAGAAGAGAGTATGGCATCTTGTAAGTTTGTTAAGAGGATGCTAGTGAATAATTCCAGAAAACGTATCCATGCTGAATCAATTTCAACAGCTTTACTGTAGGTCACGATGTGGACTTCTATACTAAGCATCTTACTCTTAGAAGCTGGGCTCCTTTCAGGAGCCCTCTAGTGACCACCTTTATCTGAATATCCCTCTTTCAGCCCAGAGAGCTGTCCTTAGAGCTTTTCCAGAATTCCTTATATTACATAGTTCAGCTCCCACTGACCGAGATCAGCTGTTGTGATTCGTCACTTTCAAGGCTCAGTTTTTACAAAGCCCACCGTCACCATCCTCCTTCAGCAGCCACAGTTGGAACTGAGCCGATATTATTTTTCCTTGAAAAAGAAGGGGACTGGAGCTCAGCTCTTAGTTTAAGGGGAGCTAGTGGAGCTCTATTCAGTAGAAATCAGTGATAGCAGCTTTCTCTCAGAAGTGTGACTCCTCAGGGCTGAACTCTTAGTTTAGGTTCTACTTTCCTAGAGCTCTAGCAGATAAGTCGGTGAATCACTACCACCCTATAACTAGTCACATAGCTTCCAGGTAGGAAGGAGATGTAAACTCGGGATGGAAGCAACCCCAAGGATCTGCAGGAAGGGCTGGATGGCCTCCCTTCCTTCTGGTGGGAGGATGAGGCCAAGGGAGGGAAGCAAGGGACAGCCCAGAGGGCACTGTAAGGGAGGAGGGGGGGACCATTGGGACCGCCCCCTGTGACCAAGCCCAGCCACTTCTCGGCTGCTTGCAACCCCCTAGCACAGAAACAGTTGCAGAATCGCAGACTCGTTTCCCCCAGAAAATAGGAGGAAAGGGACTTTGGGGGGTGGGGAAGGGGTAGTGGTGTTTTAAAAGCATAAGTTACCTGTTTGCACTGTTTTAAGATAGGAAAAAAAATAGTGGGCAAGGTGAACATCCAACGTAAATTTATGTGTTTTTATTTTGTCATGCTCTTGAAAATGTTTGACCGTTTGTAGTATCCACCAGTGAAACCTGATTCTCTGTTGCATAAAACACGATTTTTTTGGAAATGTTACTGTCCGAAAGCCTCTTCCCTCCCTTTCCCCTTTGCTGTGTTCTTCCTTCATCCTCACTTGACTGATCAACCAGGCAATAGCCATCCAGGAGCTAGAGTGTGAAGCAGGGCCCTTCCCAAGTAGACTCTGGGTGTCCTAAGCCAGCATGTGCCCTCTGGTTTAGCGAGTGCCGTTGAGTCCCTGGCCCCCATCTTTAAAATAAGGCTTACAGACCAGGCTGCAGCAGGTTCTCAAATTCCCGAATCAGATGCACTAGGGAGGAGGAGCCAAGGGGCGGAGGGGAGTCCTCGAATGTGGCGGGTGGCCGCAGTAGCTGAGTTCTCCACGTTACCGGAACTGTAGCCAGTTACAGATTACTCAGGAAAACGGTCGATCACTTCAGCCATGGTAGTGCTGGTTGGCAGGGCTTGGTAACGGAGAGAACTGCTCATCAGCCACAACTCAAACCTTGCCTTTAAGGGGATTGCCAGCCCGGGCCCCTCCGCCTGGCAGTGACACACGCACCTGCCAGTGTGGTGAGGGCTCAGCTCACACCAGCCAGCAAAAAGGGAACAGCGATGCTCTTCTCTCCCCCCTACCACCCGCCCCTGTTACCAACGCCAGATTCCCAGGGGGTGCGTACGTTTTTGAATTTTTTAAAAATGTTTTTTGGTTTGGTTTTTCCGGGGACTGATGAGTGCTTTAAGCAACGTCGATACCCCACCCAGACCCTGAGCTTTGTCATTTTCTTGTATTTTTCTGTTCACAGTATTGTGTGTGTGTGTGTGCTTGTCTTGGCAGCTCATTTTGGCTGTATTATATATCGAGTGATGAATTGATCCTCCTTTTTTTTTGTCCCCCTAAGGGATATGAATTGTTTTTTTCTTGTGTTATAATTCTGCTTGTGAATAGCTGGAGCAAACCTGGGGCTGACACACGTAAGCTAGGGCTGCAAAGTGCTGAGAGAGCCGGGCAGGGTGGCTTGTCCCTGACAGGCTGACCCACCTGAGTCTCTGAGCTTTTCAGTCCAAATCTCTGCAAGGCTAAAAATGCCACCGAACCTCCCCTCTTGTCCCCGCTCCCCGTGGCAGGGACGAAACCATCCCTACATGCAACGTGCAGTTTCTCCGGCCCCCTCCCATTGCCATGGCAAAACAGGTACCTATGGGGCATGGGGGCATCACATGGGATGCTTGTATAATCGACCACCTCACCTTTTCTCCCCCCTCCCCACCCCCCTCCCAACCCCCGAATCTCTTCCTAGGACACCCGAGCTGCTTGCCCAGGGTCCTGTTTCCCTACAAACTCCAGAGAAGCACCCAGGGCTTTGTGACAGTCTCTAATTCCCTCCCCTTCTTGTTAAGAATCATATTGTATAGTAGCTTTCAGACCATACAGTATTCATTGGGTTACTCCTATTATTATCAAGTAGCTGGAATTGTGAAGGTCGGAGTAGTTAGATCTTTAGCTTTTATTCTTTATTTTTTTGTATTACTATCCATGTGTATAAATTATTGATCATGTTGCTGGCTTTTATAAACTCTAAGCGAAGGAGGAGCACTGCCTCTGCCTTTGCAAATGGTAATGAAGCACTGTTTTTAAATAAAAGGAGAAACACCATTCTTCGCCCTGGCCTGCGTGTGTTGATCCTCAACGACCTCTGTTGCCTCCCCCATGCTCCAAAGATAGAACTTGGATTTGACTTTTGTAAGATGGAAAAAAGAAGGCGGCAAACACAACGCTCCCTGAATGAGATGAGGGGAGAGGGAAACACAGGCCGAGGCTGGGGCCATGGGACTTGCCCTCCGGCTCTTCCAGTCTTTGCAGGAGCTGTCTTCCTGCTTCTGCCTCTGAAATCTCCTTCCGCTTCACCTCTTCCCTTTTCCATCCTCTCCTGGTGTCCTCGCTGCCGCCCTCACCTGCCTCAGAAACTGCCCTCCAGGGGGCGCTTCCCTTCTGGCCACCTGTCACCTCTGTCACCTCTCCCCTGGCTCGGGCCGCCACCCAGGCTCCCACACCTTTTCCTTCTGTATGGGGCCTGGGCCTTTTCCTCCTTCCCTGGGCTTCCTCAGCCACCCCTCCTGCACTGGTTTCTCTACCAGGAAGTCCCAAATCTCTGAAATTCCCCCTAAATCTGCAACTCCCTAACATCACTCAGATCGGCTCCTTTCCCGTTCCCGGGAGGAAATGGAGGCCGTCACACGGGATCCCCTTGATCTAGACAACTACTTGGACGCACACCCATCCTTTCCCGTCCTTCCTGTTTTACCGGGAGAGGCGCTGTCCCCACACGTCCGTCCTTTCCCACCTTCTCGGGGACTTTGCTCCAGCGTCCCTCCCACATGGAGGTCAACCTTGTCCTTTAGTCCCTGTGGCATTGAAACATGCAAATAATTTTGCACGATCCCAGTCCTCTCCTTCATGACAAACTTCTGGAACGAGTTTCTGCCGCCGACTCCAATTCCCTGCTCTTCACCCGCGGCCGGCTGGCCTCTCCCTCCGGGACCCTGAAGCTGCCCCCGCGTGACGCCAGCAGGTGGCGCCTCCCCCGGGGCGCTGACCTGACCTCCAGCGCCCGCGCCCCCGGGCACTCCCGAGACCCTCCGCCGCTGCCCGCGACACAGGCTGGCGCGTCCGCCCTGCTCTCCTGGCCTGGCCTCCCTCCTCCGTCTCTTCCCCAGCAGCGCACCCCCCGCCTGCTCTCGACAGCCACCCGCTACAGTAGCAGTTGGATCAGGACGTGCTTCTGGGCAAGGCGGCCCCGAGTCAGTCCCCGTCCTCATCCGGGTCTGTGGCCTGTGCACCAGCTCCCCCCGCCTAGTTTATCCGCGGCGCGTCCCCCTGTACTAGAACGGAAGCGCCCGGAGGTCGGCAGCTTTGTTCTGTTCAACTCCTGTGTCTCCGGTATCTGCAACGCACAAGCATTCAATAAATACATGTTGAATGACTTTTTTCAATCTCGGATGTAAGGTGATAACACAGCCGCCACCCCAACCCCGCCTTCTCCGTATGGCCACCCCCGCTGATGATCGCGGGCGGATGCCGAGAGCCCTTTCCACGTGTGCTCACATCACCTTCATCTTCCCGGCAACCCCGCGGCAGGTGCTGGGTGTCCTCCTCCTCAGGTCCCGGCGCCTGTGCTTCTTGCTGGGTGTACCAGGCAAGCGAATCCCTGACCTCGCTTTCCCCGGACCTTTCTGGGGTGGCATTTAGAGCTAGTAACCTTGAGGAATGGGGGGTGGTGTATCGCAGGGACGAAGAACGAGTCTGCTTCCTACCTGCTCTGGAAGAGGCGGCTGCCCCTCGCTCAGGGCTCGGCCGCCGCGCACACCTCCCGGGGGTGCAGCATCTACCCCGTCCCACACGCTGAGGCTCTTGCTGCCAGCGGCCCGGGAGCAGTAAAGTCCTTTGTCTCTGACGCAGAACCCATAAGGCTAACAGCTTCTGCAGAGAGAGAGATCAAATCCCAGACTCACCAGTATTGTTATTCCACGTGAAAGATGAGGGAGCCGAGGTGTGGAGAGAGGAGATGACCTGTCCCTTGAGTAGGAAGCGGCAGAACTGGGGTCCCAGCCTCCAAAGTCTGCGCCCTTCACGTCTGAGCACTGGTGTTTCTAGTGCTTTTCCAGTAGAAACCCCTGTAGAAACCCAGGAGCTGGCACTGCATGCCCTCTCTGGCTGACGCTCTGTCCCTTTTGTAGGGTCTTCTTCCTCTACTCCCTCAAGTCATGGTGTTCCCCAGGTCATCAGTCTCCTGTTCCCCTGAAAACTCGACACCAATTTGCACCTAATGACGCAAGGCCATGGCCGGAGTCCATAAAGCTCTCCAAAGTCTAGTCTCGTCCAGCTGCAGTCTCAAGGCTCCTAAAATTCAATATGTTGACATCATCTTTCTATCCAAACCTCTTAATTTCCCTCGGTCAGTAAATTGGATAACAGTTGGCGATAACCATGTTAAAATCCTGAAGAAAAAAGAAAGAAAATAAGTGGGAAAAAAATCTTGCTCAAAAGAAAGTGTACCGCACGTTTGTCTTGAGTGTGTGTGGATTTTTTTTTTTATTGGAGTATAGTTGCTTTACAATGTTGTGCTAGTTTCTTGCTGTACAGCAAAGTGAATCAGTCATACCTATACATATAGCCACTCTTTTTTAGATTTCCTTCCCATTTAGGTCACCACAGAGCATTGAGTAGAGTTCCCTGTGCTATACAGTAGGTTCTCATTAGTTATCTATTTTATACATAGTAGTGTATATATGTCAGTCCCAATCTCCCAATTGAGCAGATTCTTGATCACTTTTCACTGTTGCATTGCCCCATTCTCCCTGAGCCCAGCACCCCATTCCAACAGCACTCCTGACCCTAGGACAGCTCTGCAACCCCAGGCCCACTCCCTGTTGGTGTCCAGGATTGCTTGGTGGTGTGGGGAATCCTACATACACACACGCGCACACCCCATGGAACTGGGTCCAGAAACCCAAAAGACTAGGTGTCATGGTTTTCAGCCATGGCTAGCATCATGGGCGTGGCCTCCCATGAAAACACACCCATTCTCCTCCCACTGTGACCTCTGTCGCTAGTGAGGGTGAGACTATATTCATTCAACTGATTGAAGAAGCTAAGACCAGCAGACCATGAGTTGGTCCTCTTTTTTTAAAATTGTTTAATTTTGATGTAAATATTATCTATTCTTTCCAATTCATAAAACAGTAATTCACATCATAGGAATCACATCAAAGGAAATGGGAAAAGTAACGAAAATTACCTCTAAATAACCATAGCTGCAGTGTGACCTTGCTCTACTTCCTGCCAGAGTTTTCTTTTGTTTTCTCTACTACCAGGTTTGAGAGATGTGTTTCCCCTGGTTAGGTTCTAAGTGAGAAAGTGGATATACAATTTTCATCCTGCTTTGTTCACCTAACTTGCTAAAATAAACCTTTTCCATGTTAATCCAATTATTGACTCTCCTGAACATCATCTTGATCTGCTACGCAGAGTTCTCTCCAGTGGATGAATACTTTGTATTTAACGGGTCTCCTAGTGTTGGAACATTTGAACCATGTCCAATTTTTCAAGATTATAAATTCTGCTGCAATAAAGGGATAACTATCAGTAACAGCTTTTCTCAAATCACCGACGTTTCCTCTCAGGGCACTGGGAATGTAGATCAGAGCTCAGCAGCACGGTGCGGCCATGATGAGGATGGGGTGGGGGCAGGGCAAGGAGAGGCGTGGAGGACTCGCAGAGCATAGTTGATTTTAAAATAAGGAGTTTTTAAAAATTTTAATCATAAATGTACTGTGTAGTTATATACAATTTGGAAAATACATGTGTTCTGAATGTCCCAATGTTGGTTGAAATTCACATGAATACTTAAGTCTTCTTGGTCTCCAACCCCATCTGTACACTCAGAAAATCTGGTCTCTGACAAACTTCCCTTCCATCCCAGGTGTTTCTGGCGTCCCCAGGGGTGATCAGGAACCACGGCAAGTCTGCCTCTGTCATCATTGCTGGGAGCATCTTCACAAGCAGAAGTTTCTCGAGTTTTCTTAGTTAGTTAAAGTCTGGTATTGTTCCATGGAGACAACTTGACCAACTAGGGCAAAAAGGAGAGGAAGTAGTGTATTCATTTCTGTAGCATCATTGGGAGCTCGCAAAAGGTTTGCCTGAGCGCCCAGATGTTATAGGGCTGGGCAAGGTAACGCTCTCCCTTAATGCACCCTGTCCTTGTCTGCCTCGTTCACAGCTGGGCCTGGCATGATGCCCAGCACAGAGGTGCTCAATTAACATGTGTACATCAGATAACTTAGTGAACAGCACCTCTGGCTGGAAATGCACGCAGGCAACGGGCAGAGAGGGTTCAGTGAGGTGACTGGCAAAGGCCCAGGCCCAGGATTGCACGTGGTGGGAACAGCATTGCGAGGCAGCAGCTTCTCACGATCAGGTGTTCCCTCCCCGTCTCCCACAGCCCGCCCATCCTGGGAGAAGGTGCCCCCCTGAGGGGCTCCCGCAACACCCCGTCCCCTTCGTCCTCCTCGTGTCCTACCATTTACCTCTCCTCCTTGTTAACGCCTTATCTGGGGTCCATCCCCCTGCTGGGCCCCCAGTGCCATTAGAGCAGAGACTGTATCTTTTCCCACGATCTCCTCAGTGCCCTGTGGGACCTGCCCTAAGCTTGTGCTCTGTGACAGGCAAGGGATGACGTGGGCAAGACCCTCTGGAAGATGAATCCTGTGTCTCACAGTTTACCCCCCAAAACTTCCCCTGGTTATCAAGAAGCTAGGATATGTACCCAAAGAGTAAAAGCCTATTGATGCAGTAGAGCCAGAAGGAAGCTCCCCATGCCTTAATACAGTGGTTCCCAAACTCAACGGAATTACTTGCAGATCCTTGAAAACCTCCCAAGTCTGGGTCGTGTCCCAGATCAGTTAAATCCCTGTCGTTGGGGGGTAGGACCCACCCACTCATCAGTATTTTTTGAAGCCTTGCCAAGTGATGCCAACATGCAGACAAGTTTGGGAACGCGTCCTTAAATCCTCGGCCCCTGTCAAGGCCTCACTTAATTAAAACCTGTTGAATGAATGAATGAATGAATGAGGGGAAGGGAAAGGGGAGGGGCAAGATAGGGGGAGAGGATTAAGGGTACAAACTACTATGTATAAAATGAATAACCTACAAGGATATATTGTACAATACAGGGAATATAGCCAATATGTTATAATAACTATGAATGGAATAGAGTCTTTAAAAATTGTGAATCACTATATTGTACACCTGAAACTTACATAATATTATACATCAGTTATACTTCAATTGAAAAAAAAAAAAAAGGCTAAGTTGGCATTTTCTGTGGGATATTTCTGTACGCCTAGGAGTTCAGCCCCTTTCCAACCTACATCTTAGAGCTCATCTGTACGTAGATGGCAAAGAAGCATAAGCTTCCCAGCCACTCTTGGTAAGGGCATCTGGACCATTTTCACAAGAAAAATTGTGATGCTGCATCCAGGCTTTTTGAGAAAGAATGTTGCCATCGGTCCGTGATGCTTTCTGAAAGCCCAACACAGAAGATAATTGGTTATCTTTTTCCTCTTTCACAGAGGAAAAAGCTGGTCCCAAGGGTGGGGTGACTTTCCCTAGATTATAAGCCAGGTAGTGATGGAATTAGGGTAAGAACCTAGGACTACAGCTTCCCAGAAGCCTCTCGTCTGCCTCCTTTGCTGGTTGAGGACAATATTCCTCTGAGAAAAGAAAAATCTCTCTTCCTTCACTCAAGGACGGTAGAGAAACATGCGCACAGGCACATTGGAAGTGACCCAATTAACTCTAGTCAAAGCTGGCTCATCAGACAGCAGCAAATGGAAAGGACTTTGTTTTGCACTATCTCAGGATTAACGGGAGCCGTGGGGGAAGAATCTAAAGAGTGGAAGGAGGCCAGGCCAAGGTCACAGATACATAGAGCAGATTGTTCCTGTCCTGAAAGGGCAGGAGAACTCTAGTTTGCATGATTGTGAAGATCATATAATTTAAGAGCTTGGAGTAGCCCTGCAACTCATTTTATAGAACCTTATGGACCCTTCAGCAACAGAAGTACAGCCTGTGTTAGGCAGCAGTCTATTATGAGAATAACGCTTCAGCTGAGTGCTATTGGAGAGTCTGAAGGTCATGCAAAGGTAAGTCCCAGCAGTTTGGATCTCAAGGCCAGACCCAGATGTTCTTACAGCTTGGTCAAGGGTGGAGGAAGGCTGGGGAAGGAGTGTTCCAGATGACTAGGGAAAATGGAGCAAATTCTGCTACTAGGAATCCATCATCCAACAGGCCAGGTGTTTGGACACCTGCTAATGTGCTTACCAAAAGTTGTTTTTGTTTTTTTTCTTTTGTTTGTTTGTTTGTTTTGTTTTGGCTGCATTGGGTCTTCATTGCTGCACGCAGGATTTCTCTAGTTGTGGTGAGCCGGGGCTACTCTTCGTTGCGGTATGTGGGCTTCTCATTGCGGTGGCTTCTCTCATTGCGGAGCATGGGCTCTAGGCATGCGGGCTTCAGTAGTTGTGGTTTGTGGACTCTAGAGCGCAGGCTCAGTTGTTGTGGCACATAGGCTCAGTAGTTGTGGTGCACGGGCTTAGTTGCTCTGCAGCATGTGGTATCTTCCCGGACCAGGGCTCAAACCCGTGTCCCCTGAACTGGGAGACAGATTCTTAACCACTGCGCCACCAGGGAAGTCCCTTACCAAAGGTTTTTTATTTACTTTCCTAAGGGATTTTTTTAGGAGAATGTGTGAATCCTTTTTTTTTTTTCTTTTTTTTTTGGTACATCTCCAAATGCAAATGATGTTGCACGATTAGCTCTTCAGCCAACTTTGCTGGAACACATTTTTATGTTTCATATTATGAAGATGGTGACAGCATAGCAACAAAATTTGGGTATTAACAATCAGATTTCCTTCCTTCCTCCTTCCTTCCTTCAAATACCAAGTGCAAAGTCTGTGCCAGGCACTGTTCTAGATGCCGGGATTTTGGCGGTTGGTGTTATCAGCCCAATCCCTGCCCTCACAAAACTCATGTTCTGGTACCTTTCCCCCCTAGACATCACTTTCCTATGATTACATTTCCAAACCAGTTTTTTCCATCATCTCCTCCCAAGCCTGTGGCTCAAAGAGTAGCCAGTGTATTTCTTCTCTAGTCATCTCGGTCCAAAAAGCTTTAACAATGCTCTGGGAAAGTGGACTATCTAATTATAATATTTGGAAATTAAAAAAGCAAGGTTAGAATACATCAAAAATCTTAACGTCTCAAAAAATGTTAACGTCCCATCACTTTTGTCTAAGGACTTTATCCAAACAATTAAACTATGATAATATTCAATGCCAACTAGGACGTAGTAAAACTGGTAATCTCTTAGGTTACTGGTGGCAAAGTAGATTGGTGAAGGACTTTTGAAATTTTGATATTAAGTCACAAAAGCCTTCTGATAATCATCCAATAAGCTAACAACAGGCATAAAGATGATCAGAGCCATGTCATTTATAATACTGTAAACTGGAAAGCAAGTGAGTAATCATTCCGTCCAGCCCTCTACCATCTGTAATTCTGGCAGGACTGTCCAGTCTCTAGAAAGCCTTCCTAGAGATGAGGAGATCATTAGTTGGTTAACTGTTTGTTTTAACCAGATAGGTGAAGGGTAGCAGAATATGACACCCCAAAACATGCTGCTTTGGTTATTTGGTTATTGATTATTTTGAGCTGCCAGCACATGAATAAATACATGCAGAGAGAGACTTTCTCTGAACTCCCCTTATCTGCCTAAAGACAGATCCTCCAAAAGGAACTCAATTGTCATAGGTTCGGCTCCCCAGGGGTTTCATTGACCAGGGAAAATTGACTCTTATCACAGGTGGGGAGAGAAGGCAACCCCACACCCAGAGAATCTTTGTCACAAACTATCACATCTCCCATCTATTCTTCTAAGGACCCATTCATCATTCCTAAAAATCATTTACTCTCCCCTAAGAGGTCTACTTCCCCCATCCCCTTTCCCTATTAAAATGGTATTTAAGACTGAATTCCAAGCCACCTTGAGGAGTTACTCATTTTCCCCTGGGTGTCTCATGTGTGCATGAAGTATATGTGTTAATAAACTTCTGTTTGTTTTCCTCTGGCTAATCTGTCTTTTATTACCGGGGTTTCAGCCAAGAATGCAGAAGAGTAGAGGGCAAATTATTTTTTCCTTCCCAACACAGGCAGCATTGCACAGTTACCCTCATTTAAAGATTCTTTCTTCTGTTGCAGCTTCTTTTGTTGCTCAAAAATCACTTTAAATACATTTTCATTAAAATTTGACAAAGATCACCCCCAATACCACCACAACATATCTCTCGATTTTATTCACTTACCTCCAGTTGTTTTTCCAATGTATATTCTTTTTTGCATGGCTTTTATTACATACTTATCATAGTGTGTCTTACTTTTAAAATGTAGTATTATAAGACAAGTATTTTTCATATTGCTACACAGTTGTCATGAGGATATTTTTGATGACTCTATGCCATTTCATCAAAAGGGGATGTACCTTCGTGTTTATGGAAACACTCCCTTATTGTGGCACGTTGGGGGTCTTCATGTTTCTGTCGCCCTTAAGAGTCCTTCATATAATGGTACCAACCCGTTCTGGTTGCTGCCTGCACTCTAATCAGTGATCAGCTCCATGTCCCCCTCTGTTCTCTGGCTTCGTGCAGTTCTTTGCAGAGGAACTCCCATGCAGGGGCTGGGGGCTACTTATCTTTCTAGTTAAACTTGATGAAGGAAGTTACCTGCTGTTGCATTTGCAAATGGGGACCATTGAGAAGGTCTGAAGATATACCCTGATTAATCTAGCAACACCGTATGGCCTCCCAGGGCTTCTGGTTTTCATTTTTCTTTTAAGTAAAATTTGTTACTTCTTTGCATTTCGTGCCAACTTTATTTCCTTGATACCTTAAATTGTTTTGAGGCGATTATGAATAATATAACGCTGTGTTTTCTAACTTGTTTTTTTACTCTATAGAAATATTATTCATTTTTAATACTTCCCTTTTATTTTGCTGAATTTTTCCTAATTGTAATAGCTATGAAATGAATATTTCATGAACACCTAATGCTGGTTTTCTTTCCTGTTTTTTCAGTACTTATTTTTCTTATTTTGGTTCCATACTTTATTGGGTTAGCTTGAATTCTTAAATTATTTAATTTTATGAAATTGACTTCCAGTATTGTTGGCAGCTAGTTTACAAAAACCGCTTCTCTTCATGAAAAGGCAGTATGTTTTATTCCTAGATTTAAATATTTTATTAGGATTAGATGCTGAATTTTCAGACTCTAAAGAGATGGTCATAATTTTCCTTTTTTATTTATCCCATGAATATAGTATATTATGTGCATAAATTTCCATATATCAAATTATCCTTATATTTCATGGAAACCCCAACTTTGTCATTGCAGAATTTTGCATCAGTATGTTGTAGATTTATATTTTCTATTAGTGTGTTCAGTATGTTCATCTTAGAGCCACAAATGATAATGAGCTATAGTTGTCTTTCCTTGTAATCAAGGTTTATTATTAGTGTTATATTTGCTTCACAGAATAAACTCAGTAGCATATTGTGTTTTCTATTTCTGGGACAATTTATGTAGCATGAAAATTGCTTATTTTCTGAAAGATTAAAAAACTTACAGATTTCCTTACATTTGCCACATCTTCACGGGATGCTTTTGATTTTTTTAAGTTGTTAATGTGAGTCATAAACGTGACTTCATTTCTCTTCCCCACTCCTGAAAAATGGCTCTCCCAGCCCACCTCCACGCCTATTCTTTTTTGAAGACTTGAGAAGTAATAACAAACCCTTGACATTTCAAACTGCACTTGGTTCTCATTTTCTGTAAACAGGTATCTCTCATGTCCTTTGAAAAGGCATTTCACAGAAGTTGAAATACAATGGCCAGTAAATATATGAAAAGATGTTTAACATCATTAGTAGCCAAAAAATGCAAATTTAGACCTCATCAAGACACCATTTCTTTGATCATTTTGGCAAAAGTAAAAAGAATGAAAGCATCCTATGTTGCTGAGAAAGACAGAGGGGTGTGTCCACCCTCAGACACTTGGTTGGAGCATAAAATAACTTCCGGAAGGATGATGTGGAGTATCTCACAACATAAAAAGTACCTACGCCTGAAACTCAATACCCTCCCTCTAGAAATTCATCCTACAATGGCATGTACACAGAGAAACACATGTAAGGATGTTCACCAGTTCCTTGAAGTGGTAAAAAGAATGGAAGCAATCTGAAATATCCGTGCAGGGGGACTGTTTACATTAAAAGACATCAGTATTAAATAAACACTTATGTATGTCTATTTATTTGTTTATTTATTTTTGGCTGCGTTGGGTCTTCGTTGCTGTGCGCGGGCTTTCTTTAGTTGCCGTGAGCGGGGGCTACTCTTCGTTATGGTGCGCGGGCTTCTCATTGCTGTGGCTTCTCTTGTTGCAGAGCATGGGCTCTAAGTGCATGGGCTTCAATAGTTGTGGCACACGGGCTTAGTTGCTCCGCAGCATGTGGGATCTTCCCAGACCAGGGCTCGAACCCATGTCCCCTGCGTTGGCAGGCGGATTCTTAACCACTGCGCCACCAGGGAAGCCCCAAAATAAAGGCTTATGGACGTGAAAAAGAACAAGGCAAATCTATATGAACTGACCTGGAAAGAGACACAGGATATATTAAGTAAAAGAAAAAATGTTGAAGAATATGATCTCAATTTTTTTTTTAAGTATTGAACATGTGGCAAAAGACTAGGGGAAAATTCTGGAAGGAGATACAGCTGAGCAGGCTCAGGCTGGGGAAGGTTGCCAGGAGGGAAGACCCACACCTGTACCTTTCACTCGTCTGTCTTATTGAAATTTGTTGCAAGAATCATGTGCTGATTTCATAATAAAAACCGATATGGTAAAAAAAAAAAAAAAAAAAAGCGACATCTTTATGACTCACTCTTTTAGCATTATAAAATCTCCAACTTGGATAAAAGTCATTTAGTGCAAGGAACACTGCTGAGCACCTAGTAAGACAAACAAAGGTTGGATAAATTGTTGTTAAATATTAATATTGTCATCTATTTAAAAATTTATA
Source organism: Balaenoptera acutorostrata (assembly GCF_949987535.1). Lineage (NCBI taxonomy): Eukaryota > Metazoa > Chordata > Mammalia > Artiodactyla > Balaenopteridae > Balaenoptera > Balaenoptera acutorostrata. Next base: position 12,495,529 of record NC_080074.1, read on the forward strand.
TGTGACAAGTTTTTCTAACCTGTTATTTTGGCCTTTTGTGGCATTTTATTTCAGAATATCTCTTGTAGGCAGAAAATTATTCCAATCTGATTTTCACCCAGTTTGATACTCTTTACTTATTAATGCTATTAATTATTATTATTTATGGTCACAATTGTTCCACTTTGATTCGAGTCACCCTATTTTAGGAATTCTGCTTTTTATTTCTTTACTCTCTTTTTATATTCTTCACAGGCAGGCATGGTGAATAGATTTCAGCATGGCTGCGCAGAACAGCTTCTGGAAGGTAGAAATGTCTCTGCTTTCTTATCTACATGTACCTGGTAAATGACAGGTACTGGGGACACATTTGAATAAGGGCTCCTAGTTCATGATACTACGTTTTTTATGTTTAGAATCATGATTGACTCTCTCCCCTGTCCTGGCCTAGAATAGATCATGGGGAGAGAACTCTATTTTATTTTGGGGAAGAGGGGAGTGGGGAGTGAATAGGACTAAGGCAGAGAAGAAGCAGAATCAAGTCAAAGGGTGGGGGTGGGAGACCCACGGCACTGAGGCAGTGGTGCTGGGTCTCCAGGAGATGGGCCGTTTCCTTACCGTTTTAATAAATATTCTCTGAGACGTCTGTGATTTATACATAGAGTAGAGGTGAAATAGAACCCTGACTGTGTTTCACCACTTTCCCAGCTAGTTTCAGGAGTCATCCTATTTCCTGTTTCATCACATTTCTGCAGCTACAACGTATCTTCTGCTGGGAAACCTCAGAATATCCCACTACCTGGGAAGAAGCTTGCTTTGTCTCAGTTCTCCCAAAGAAGGCATCAATCATACTCCTCTGGCTTAGATTCCCTGACACTGAGGGGCCACACCTGGCCCCGGCCATGGCCACTCAGGCCCTCACACAAATGCAGGGAACCCTATCTCTCTGCTTCCTCCTCCATCCTCAAGGAGTGGTTGCTGGCTGAGCTTCTCTGCCTCGCGCCCTCAACTCTCCTCCCTCCCTTCCCTGTTCACCAGCTGGAGGCCAGTGCGCTCCTGGAACCTGGGCTTGGGCTTGGAGGGAAGGAGAGGCTCTCTTGGAATGAAACCACATAATTAAATCCATTTTTCTAGAGACCCTGCTCTGGAGATTCAGGTCCAAACCAGGAGAAGAGGATGTGCTTTCTGCTTTCCCTCTACCATTGTCTCTTGTGCTAATACCTCTGTCAAGGACCACTGAGTAAGGAGGTATGACTGGACCAAGGCCAAGTTCAGGCACTTCTGGGGGGTCCTGACTGCACAACCAGGTGATGTCCTCCAAACTGACCACAGAAGGCTGCCAGCTGAGAGTTGCAAGAGCCAGAGGGGGTAACACAGATGTTGCATTCTGCTCTGAATATACATTCTGATTTGGGGTTCATAAAATATGGTCCCTGTAGCTAAGGGACCCAGGATGAGATGTCTGTAATTGTAGGAAGGTCTCATGGGAAATAGGGCAGGCATGGGACATCAGACCCTCACCTTCACTTTAGGAGCTGGGATCACCCACATCCAGGGCCCGAGTCACTCCCCAGTCCCCAGTGTCACCAGCTATAGGTCAAGACAGTGCACTGTGGTCAAAAGAATTTGCCGAGGAAAGGGGAGGGTTTCCTGGGTGGATTCCAGGCAGGGCTGCAGTCACGGTGCCTCCGAGGGATCCTGGGCATTTCTCTCTCTACAGGTGACAATGGGTCCTGGACCAGAAGAGATGCAGCTTCACCCCGTAAAGGAGAAAACAGACCCCATAGTCATTCAGAGAGGCAGTGGCTTCAGACAGAGCTGAAACCTAGTGACTCAGACCTGGGAGTTCACATGAAACCCATGGAAGACGGTGAGCTTAGAAGGGGAAAGAGAGCTGAGGGTGGAACCCTGGGGAAGGGAACTGAGGAACAAAAGGAACCTTTTAAAGACTCTCAAAGGACGTTGCCCAAGAGGCAGGGGAAGTAAGGGGAAGACTATTTCCTCTGACGTCAAGTCTCTCTGGCTCCATTTTAATATGATGACGCTCAGAAATTTTTGCAAGAACTTCTGGTGTAAAGTTATCAGTGTCTCTTCTCTTAGCAATTATCCAAAGCAGCAAAGACATGATACAGGCACCATCTATTAGAAATTAGGAAAACTAGGTAAAATAGATTAAAAGGATGCCAAAAGCAATGGGAAGGATCAGGGTTTTGGGAGGAAAGCGGAGAGGATGCTGATAATTGCAGATTTCAGAAAAAGTGGGCGATGAGTGCAGGTTTCAGGAAAAAAATGTGTCTCTTCAAGAGAAGGGCATTCCCACAGTGCAAAACTAAAATCTCCCCCCTCCTTTTTTTGGCTGTGCCACTTGTGGGATCTTAGTTCCCTGACCAGGGACTGAACCCAGGCCGTGGCAGTGAAAGCGCTGAGTCCTAACCACTGGTCCGCCAGGGAATCCCCGAAAATCCTTTTTTTAAAAAATAGTAAGAATAAAGTTCTCACTAAATCTGGATTGGTTCCAAGGAGCATTGAAGATAAGACTAAATGAGGAAACATAGTAAGACAAGTCATATTTGTAGAAAGTAATTGTTTGTCCTCGAGACAGGAAGGAGAAAAGAACCTGCATTGTGAAGAATCTGAAAACTGACCAATTCCATTGCCTGAGGAGAAATAAAGGCTGAACACTCATGTAGAAGGTTCTAGATCAGAAAGCACAGTTCTGCTAGTCTAGAACACAGACCAGGCTTCTTCCCTATTTGAATCTCCCACAAAAAGCTGGCCCATGAGAAAAAGCAACCAACACAAGGTCCACACAAAAAATATTAACCCAAGGGCTTCCCTGGTGATGGTGTGGTTAAGAATCTGCCTGCCAATTCAGGGGACATGGGTTCGAGCCCTGGTCTGGGAAGATCCCACATGCCACAGAGCAACTAAGCCCGTGCGCCACAGCTACTGAGTCTGCGCTCTAGAGCCCGCAAGCTACAACTACTGAAGCCCATGGGCCTAGAGCCCGTGATCTGCAACAAGAGAAGCCACCGCAATGAGAAGCCTGCACACTGCAACAAAGAGTAGCCCCCGCTCGCCGCAACTAGAGAAAGCCTGCATGCAGCAGTGAAGACTCAATGCAGCCAAAAATAAATAAATAAAATTAATTAATTAAAAAAATATATATTAACCCAAGAACAACAAAAAACAATCAACCCAATTGAAAAATGGCAAGGCACTTGAATAGACATTTCTCCGAAGAAGATATACAAATGGCCAATAAGCACATGAAAAGACGCTCAGCATCACTAATCATTAATGGCGATACAAATCAAAACCACAGTGAGATACCACCTCATACCCAAAGGATGACTCATAAAAACAAAAACAAAAAACAAAACTCCCAGAGAATAGCAAGTGTTGGCAAGACTGTGGAGAAACTGGAACCCTAGTGCATTGCTGGCAGGACTATAAAATGGTGCAGCCACTGCCAATGGTACAGCAGTTACTAAAAAATAATAAAATTATAATGACCATGTGATCCAGGAATTCCACGTCTGGGTATATATCCAAAAGAACTGAAAGTATGGTCTAGAACAGATATTTGTATATCCATGTTCATATCAGCATTATTCACAATAGCTAAAAGGTAGAAACAACCCAAATGCCCATTAATGGCTGAATAAAAAGTGGTCTATCCATACAATGAAATATTATTCAGTCTTAAGAAGAAATTAAATTCTGACAAGGCAAATACATGGATGAACCTTGAAGACATTATACTATTAAAAAAATGATTAAAGAAGAAAATTTAGGTGATACAAATAAACTTTATTTAACACTTCATGAAGCAGATGGCATCCTTTTGGAGAAGTGTAAAATGGAGTGGAAGGCAAGAAGCGTCTATAGGGTAGAGAACAAAGAACAAGGAAGAAAAAAACAAAATATCTGATTGACTGAGGCCATATAGTCGACCTTGTTTGGGGTGAGAAGGCCCAGAGTTGGCTTGGTGTTCGGGGTTCGGCTGAGTGGATACACTGCGTTTCTGGTCAAGCAGACCATTTACAGGAACAGGAAAGTTATCTAAGTTTCAGTTTACTGACAGGCACCCCAGGCAGGAGTATCTTGAACCTAGAAAGTTATTTCAACATAACTAAGTGAAATAAGCCAGTCACAAAAGCCAAATATTGTATGATTCCATTTATCTGAGGCACCTAGAACAGTCAAAGTTAGGGACTTCTCTGGCGGTCCAGTGGTTAGGACTCTGCTCTTCCACTGCCGGGGGACCTGGGTTCAATCCCTGGTTGGGGAACTAAAATTCTGCGTGCCACGTCGTGTGACCAAAATATATATATATATTCAAATTTATAAAGATATATAGTGGAAGGGTGGTTTCCAGGGGCTGAGGGGCAGGGAGAATGGGGAGCTAGTGTTTAATGGGGACAGAGTTTCAGTTTGAGAAGACGAAAATGTTCTGAAGATGGATGGTGGTGATGGTTGCACAACAATATAAATTTGCTTAATGCCACTGATGAAATGATCAATTTTATGTGATATATATTTTACCACAATAAAAAAATTACAAGACAAAAAGGAAGATAGTAACGACAACAACAAAAACAAACAGCAGATTAAGAACACGCACCAGAAAAGTGAAGCCAAAAAGCTGATGAAAATTGTGAACCATTATTTTGCAATTAATTTTCTTAAAGTTAGTGAAGCAATTTCCTCTACAATGCAAGGTTATAAAACAGAGATCTGAGGGCTCAAGGGAATCACAGCCAGACAACAGGAGGAATTCACTGGAAACTGGTAGAGCTTAGGAAAGAAAAGAAGAGAAAAGTAAATCTGTCACAAAAGCAAATGCTTACTGGAATTCATACAAGAAGAGACACTACTTAAAAAAAAACAAAAACTAAGCAACACCAAAGACAGAGATGAGAAAAGTAAGCAAAATGAAGTGAAAACGAAATGCTAAAAAGGTTTGGCAAAAATACATGAAATAAAGGCAAAACTCCAACGTACGCTCATTGGAATCCCCAAAGAAGAAAACTGAGAAATGTGAACAGAACAAATATCTAAAGATAAAATGCAGAAAAAAAAAATTTTTCCATAATAACCTTCAGCACAAGAACAACCGAGCAGCAGCTACAGAAGCTGCAAGGATAGAAATCTTCAGAGGGTCTGCAAGTGGGTGTGCGTGTGATAATTTTGTAATTTTCATTTTCCAGGATAATTTTTGGCATGCTATTAGTTCTCAGGATTATAGAAGAAAAGATGTTTTGACTCACGATAGCTTAGATTTACTTCTTAGAATTCATCTGGAAACTGACAATGGTTTTATCTTTCAGCTTTGTGTTCAAAACCTATTTACCTTTTACATGTTTGTTATAAGAGATGACACTTCAGATAAGCAAGAGAAAGGATACAAATCTCTTTTGCTTCCACCACTCACGACAGTCACCATACAAACGAGTATTTTGACTGGCACATTATTTCATAAAGGACTTTACATCCATTTTCTTCCATGTTGCTCCAAACAACATGTAAGGTCAGTGCGTTTATGTTCCTCATATCTCACAGCCAAGGAAAGGCCGGCTCAGTGGGGGAAATGTACTCACCCAGGCATCTCTCCCGGTGAGCGCAGCATGTAGATGCAGGTTGGTCCATGTTTTGCTTCTATGCTGGGTCCCCACAACTTCAAGACACATCTCTAACTTTGGAAAGTGAGGCAGATGTGATGAGACAGCTTTGAGCTGTGTTTCCAAGGGTCTGGGCCACAGCTGACCACCGTCTGCAGTGTTGTCTGGGCAGTGGACAAAGCTCTCAGGAAAAAAATAGCTGCTTATCACCAGGTCGGGGGAGGTGCATACATATTTTGGCCTTCTCATCAGGAAAAGGGCTCAGATAGTGAACAGGTCAGAGGAAAGAGTGCATTTACCTTGGACCAGAACCATGTCCGAGGACAGCTCTGCCCCCTTCCTCCCTTTCAGCTGCAGAGAAAGGATGTTCCAGGGATGCTGAGGCTTCCTCATGGGGCAGCACTTCTCAGACTTAACGTACACACAAGTCCCCAGGGATCTTGTCTGATGGCTGATTCAGTTTCAGATGACTGAAATTCTGCATTTCTAACCAAACTCCCAGGAAGCTCTGCTGTTGCCAGTCCTAGATCAAACTTGGCAAGAAACGCTTCTCAGGATGCCCCTGGCTTTCAAGTCCAAGTCCAGGCTTTTTACTATGGCCCCTATGGTCCACTTGACGTGACCCCTATTTCCAGCCTCCACCTCCATTTTCACTTCTGCATGGTCCCCTGATGATCACAGGGCCCGTATCCAGAAAATTTAAAGAACTCCAACAAGTTCATTTAAAAAAGACAAATAGTCCAATAGAAAAATGGATGAGAAACTTGAATAGGCCCCTCATTCCTGCCCATTGGAGGGCAGACAAAAACTCACAAGGTAGAGGGGGCTGTTGCTGACCACACTGGGAATCCAACTGGGCAGAAGCCACCTTCAGGGAAAGCCTCAGCTGGGAAGCTGGCTGGGGCATTTGTGGAACTCACAGGAAATTGCCTCTGGGGCTGATCTTGAACTTGGGACATCCTTGGAACTCATAGGAAGTTGTCTCTGGGGCTGATGTTGAGCTCACTGGCTGTCCACCTGATGACTGAGCTCCACTGGGATAAGGAAAGAGGCCACACCCTTTCCCCTGCAGTGTGCCCTCTACTGACAAAGCTTAACCCAGAGCTAGCTGGCAAAGGAGAACGGTCAAGAGGGTCCAGTGCTGGGTCCCAGGCAGTGCACTTAAGGGTGGATTTGGAGCAGAGAAGTAACACATTGATAACTGGCACAGGGACAAAATGTTAATGGTTGTGAATCTGGGTGAAAGGATACGTATGGGAGTTCTTTCTACTATTCTTGAACTCTTCTGTGTGTTTGAAATTACTCCTAAATTAAAGAACTTAAATAAAAGAATACCATTAGCTGAAACTGGCCAAAATAAGACATTGGGGAGGATGATTTCTTGATTTTAAAAACTGCACTGGACTCTAGAAGAGAATTTGATTTCGGTCTTTGAGTCTTTTGGACCTTAAAAGATTTTGATTTCTTTTAATTTTTAAAAGGTTAGGAAGTAACGGAAGGAACCAAACTTGGGCCTGCTCACCCATGCACAGTAAAGTCAACCTACTGACACCGAGTTGTGGTGAAGGAAAGTGCAGCGTTCACTGCAGGCACCAAGCAAGGAGTCTAGGCAGCTAGTGCTAAAAAGACCCGAACTCCCCAATGGGTTTCAGGGACAGGTTTTTAAAGACAAGGTGAGGGAGGTGGGTGGTGCAGTGTGTGATCAGCTCGTGGATATTCTTCTGATTGGTGGGTGGTGAGGTAATCAGGAGTCAACATCATCAACCATCTGGTTCTAACTGGTCTGGGGTCTGCATGCTTGTGGGTAGCATGCAGTTAACTTCTCCCACCTGGTGGGGGCTTCAGTATCTGCAAAACAGCTCAAAGGACACGGCTCAGAGTATTATCTATAGCCACTGAGAAGGAACGAAATGTTCTTGACTTTGTTTAATGGCTAAACTATTATTATTTTGTCTTGCTTGACTGTTTTCCTTTCTTTTTACATTTTCTCACTTCTCTGATTAATTTATTCTCTGGAGCTTCAGGAAGGCTTAGGAGGCTAAAGTTCTTCTACAGACAAGAGGCAGGCAGAGGACACTGGGGGGTGTAGGGGGAGTGTATCAAGGGTGTCTGGTAGCTGATTGCTCCCTCTCACCAGGGCATGTGATTGCATGCGTCTTCCTCCTCTTCCTAAACTGTAGATTACACCTCAGAACTAATAGGTTTCTCAGAACTCCTGACTGACCGTGATAGAGGGCCTTGTACCACCTCGGGGGCACTCATGAAGAACCCCACTTAACCCAGAAGAGAGGGGAGGACAGTGGTGGGTGCGGGGTTGCCCTGGGTAACACAGGGAGTTGATGGGCTTCTCTTGGCCAGGAGGGCAAAGACTTAACTAGTGGGGAGATGAAATGAGGGGACGGAGTTCGTTCACCAGAATTCCAGGTGATGTAGAAGAGCACGCTTCTGGGAAGTAGATCCTGATAGGGAAGCAGCTGGGTGCTGAAGGCATTTCAGGGAGGAAGAGAGTAGAGGAGCTGCTTGGGCTGTGAGGCAGGAAGTATGGGCCAGAGAGAGGGGGCAAGAGGAAAGTCTTTTTTCCAGAAGCTCCTGCCCCTGTGGAAGAATCTGGGAACCAGAGAAGCAGGTGACGAGGGAAAGCTGAGCCTCTCCCGCCCCCTCTGGTGCTGGCTCAGAGCATTAGTAAGGATTCTTCAAGTTTCTGTCAAGGGTATTTTCTCCCAGATTGCTGTGAGCCTGGCGCTGCAAATCTGCACCCAGATGGAGTCCTGGATTTTATTCAGGCTACACTTATTTTGTGGCTGAAGAAACCAAAACTCAGAAATGGGACCAGGCAAATAAGTGTCAGAGATGAGCCTTGAATTTCCATTCTGATTCCTTCTTTTCTTTTTTTCTTTGAAACTTTCCACAAAACAAACAAAACCCCAAGCTTCGTGACTAAGTATTTTGTGCAGGTATTATTTTTTTTTATTTTTTAATTTTAAAAGAATATTTATTTATTTATTTGGCTGCATTGGATCTTCATTGCGGCATGCGGGATCTTTCATTGCGGTGAGTGGGCTCTTTGTTGCGGCGTGCAGAATTCTCTAGTTGTGGCACGTGGGCTCCAGGGCCCACGGGCTCAGTAGTTGCAGTGTGCAGGCTTAGTTGCCCCATGGCATGTGGGATCTTAGTTTCCTGACCAGGGATCAAACCCGCATCCCCTGCATTGGAAGGCAGATTCTTAACCACTGCACCACCAGGGAAGTCCCTGTGCAGGTATTATTATTGACAATGTTTATTCGGAACTTTAAGGATGCTCACGCACACGAAGAGAACAGTATTAAATGGGGCGAAAGCTGTTTACTTACTGTTATGCTCATGAAAATATTATAACAGCAACAAAAGCAGGAACCACATGGCCTGGGATGGCTACTTAAAACCCCTAGATCATAAGAGAGTTCCCATAGCCCATCCTAGACACCAGCACCAGCAAAGGCACATGACCCAGTCCTGACCAATCAGAGTGGGTCCCTGGACTTTTGCCCCTCTCCTTTCCATGTGGGAGTCCCCAGCTGGCAGCAGGCACACCTAGAGGTGCTGAGGCCACGGTGCCTGAATGTGGCGGAAGCCTGTCTGAGAAATGGAAAGACAGATGCTTGATGACATTTTTTTTAAATTTTTATTTATATATTTATTTATTTATTTATTTATTTATGACTGTGTTGGGTCTTCGTTTCTGTGAGAGGGCTTTCTCTAGTTGCGGCAAGTGGGGGCCACTCTTCATCGCGGTGCGCAGGCCTCTCACTATCGCGGCCTCTCTTGTTGGGGAGCACAGGCTCCAGACGCGCAGGCTCAGCAATTGTGGCTCACGGGCCTAGTTGCTCCGCGGCATGTGGGATCTTCCCAGACCAGGGCACGAACCCGTGCCCCCTTCATTGGCAGGCAGATTCTCAACGACTGCGCCACCAGGGAAGCCCTTGATGACATTTTTATCCTCTGGATCCACACACATCTGAAGCCCACTGTTCCCCCTAAGCTTTTTAAGTACATGAGCCAATAAATTCCTTTCTTTTTCATATGCCAGTTTGAATCGGTTTTGGCCACTTAACAAAGTGATGACTGATATATGTCTAATTAAAACATTGTAGGTACAGTCAAGAGAATATTTTGCAACATGGAAAAGCAATGTCTATAAAAACTCTGTGAAACATGGAAGGGTAGAAAATATTGCTAAGTGAAAACAACAAAATGGAAAGTTATAGATCTGTAGGCAAATGAGGGAGTTGAGAATGTAAGACAAAGAAAACTCAGTGGGTTACAGAAAAAAAATCTACTCTACAATGCAGCCTCGAGAGAGGGTCCCCAGCAGGCAGTAATGCCCAAAGCAAGAAAAGCACAGGAAGAAAATTCTCCACCAAAATACCAGCACCCTTGATTGGGGCATTATTTTTCCCCCTATTCTTTACTTTCCTGAATTTTAAAAAGTTGTATTGAATGTCCATACACTACTTTTAAAATAGCAGCTGAAACATAGAAAAGAAAAAAAAAATAGGTGTAAGATGGGTGAACGGGGAAGCCAGAAGAGTTCCTACAGGTTCCCGTGTCTTGAGGAGCTCCAAGAACTTCTGTTGTGGGGAGGATGGAGGGGCTCCTTCCTGATGGGAATCAGGCTGAGCAGGTTCCGGTGACATCCTTTTATGTGCAAACCCAGGATCTTCTCCAGAGATTACTGCCCAGGTCGGGGAGGGGGAGGACAGAGAGCCAACACAAGCTGAGTTGATACAAAAGAGAGAACACAACATACCCTTCATTCCCGGAGCCCTTCTGTCTGATGTCAGCACTTAATATAGAGCCTGGGGTCAAACAATACACGTTTCACAATGGCTGACTCTGCATGCGAGGGAGGGAGCAGGGGCGCTGGAGGAGTCCAGGAAATGAGTTACACACATGAAGGAGGGAGGGATGGGACAGGCTGACCTCCCTTAACTTACAGTGTGACACTCACCGCTGACAGTGCCCTCAGGACCCTCGTAGACCTGTCAGCTGCTGAGTCTCCAGGCATTGCCTCTGCCAACCTTACCCACCACCGCCGTGGTCCCCTTTTCTTCCACTCAGAGGCCCCTGGGCTCAATTGTCTTCGTCCTCTCCTGTCCCCTGGGATCCTGCTTTCCCACGCCTGGCTGGTGGCAGAGGTAAAGTCCCTATGGTTTCTTCTGAAGAGGAGCTCACAGGCTTTTTTTCTTGGGAGAGTTTCTAGAAAACACACACACACACCAATCAAAGGAAAGCTACAGAAGGCTCCTATGCAGCATGGCGTGGAGATCCATGCAGCATGGAGGGCTCAGAAGTCAGGCTCCCGGGCTGTCATCCTGACTCTCCCTCCACATAGTTGCAAGCATTTGGCAAGTTACATAAGCTCGCTTATGAACACCACAGTCTGGGGGGTTAAACAGCAAAAATGTATTTTCTCATAGTTCTGGAGGATGCAAACCCCAGATCGAGGGGCTGGTGAGGACTCTCCCTGGCTTGCAGACGGCTACCTTCTTGCTTTGTCCTCACAGGGCCTTTCCTCTGTGCCGGTGCAGGCAGAGAAAGAGAGAGCCCTCTGTGTTTCCTCCTCCTCTTATAAGGACACCAGTCCCCTAGGATTATGGCCCCACCCCTACAAACTCATTCAACCCAAATCACCTCCCAAAAGCCCCATCTCCAAAAAGTCACCTTGGGGCTTAGGGCTTCTACATATAAATGTTAGGGGGACACGTTTCAGTCCCTAACACTCCCTGTGGCTCAGTGTCCTCTTCTGTACAACTGGGAAGACCCTCTTCCCAGCACATGGACCTCAAGGAGCATAGAGGAAGAAACGGAAGGCATGACCAGGTCTCTCCAGGATTGGTGCCACTATCTCCAAGATGAACTTGATACCGTTTGGACCTTCAGGGCCACCAGATGCCCCATGTCCTCGGGGACATCCATGCAAACTCCACACACACACACACTGGCTTCCTCATCACCCTTCCCATAAACCCTGGTGCCCAGAAGCCCCAGTTAAAGCTTCCCCCTCCTCCAGCACCACCCACGAGGGAAACCACAGCCTCACCTTCTGCTGCAGGCTCTCATAGCACTGGGTGAACTCTGCCAGCTTCCTTTCCAGCTCCCAAGCCTGCGCCCTCAGCTCTTCCGCAAGCTCGGATGTCGCTCCCTCCTTCAGCTGCTTCCAGTCTTTCAGGAGGGAGGCCAAGCCCAGGCTGAGGGAGAAGCCAGCCATTGCGGTACCCAACAAGCGAGCTTTTGTCTTCATCACCAGCGTGGTACCTTCAAAAGCCCTTTGCACCTGCCTGCTCCTTCGGGCTGAGACTTGGCCAGTGGTCAGGAGACTCTTGGCAGCAGTGGCCAGGCGCGGGTGGGCCCTGGCTATCTGAAAGGCACGGATGCTCCTCTGGATATCCTTGATGGTGCTGTCACAATTCTGGACCACCTCTCCGGCAGCCACGACATAGGCTGCCCCAGCTCTCCAGAGCCACGGGAGAGCATGGCCACGGGTGGGCATTAGGCTACCGACATAAGCTTGGGCTTCTTGACTGTGAAAGCGTTCCAAAACGTTGGTCAAGATGCTGGTGACCTCCCCTGCTTTCCCCAAAACTCTACCAGCAGCGGAGAGTACCAGGCTTCCTCCTGCTATTGCCGGAGCGAGGACCAAGCCCAGGATGCTCATGGCTCCTGAGACCACAGCGATGGAATTGGCCACCATGCTGCTCTTGGTGAATGTTCTGTGGGTTGTGTCGACGTGGTCTGCAAGGGCACGGAGCTTTCTGATGCCCACTTCCAGCTCCCCTTTCAAGATGGGAAACTCTTCCAAAAATATTCTTTCTTCAGCTGACAGGTCACTATCTTGCCACTTCACATCTTCATATGGAAGAATGTCGTCTTCATCCCTGTGGATGAGTGAAATAAAGATTTTCAGTCTCCCAGATGGGAAAGCCAAATTCGTAGTCAAGCCCGCGTGGTTTCTGGATGTTCTCGCCCCTCCAGACTTTAAATCCTCCCTGCATCTTCCTAGCACCTCTGTTACCTCTAACTCAGCTGTGAAAAGTCCCAGAGCATTGTTGGGAGCTGCTGGTTCCCTGAAGAGAACACATAAGAGGGGGATCTGGAGGGAAATGGGAGAAACGTAGCCCTGGCCAAGAGATGGAAGAGGTGGATTAAAAGAGGGACTTTTTCAACCTTGTTCAAAGAGGCTATGGAACTGTCACGAGGAGGGGCAGTGGGAAATGCTAGGATCCAAGTCAAGATAAGGAACCTGGGACTAATTGCCGGGAGGGAGAAGTCTGGGAAAAGTAGGAGGAAGCAGAGACCAGGTGCTGGGCAGGAGGTCGGGAGTCCTGCACGCGTAGAGGTGAGTGAGGGGGAAGAGGCGTCATATTGTATAATGCATCCCCCACTTTGATGACCTTGTTTTTTTTTTCAGCTTGTGGGATCTTAGTTCCCCGACCAGGGATCGAACCCTTGCCCCCTGCAGTGGAAGCGCAGAGTCTTAACCATTGGAGCGCCAGGGGAGTCTCCACTTTGATGAACTTGAATTCAGCGCTCTGCCGTGCCTCAGGAGTTGCACACTGAGAGCGCTGAGACAAATGATTGCTAAAGCTCTGAATGTCCTCCTTGGCACTTGGCCGGCTTTCCTTGCTCTCTCGAGCAGAACTGGTTCTTCATGGAAGAAGTCAGGGACAAAAGGACCCAGCCCCTTTCCCCATCTTCTCACAGTAGGCAGTACTGAGGGATTTTTGCCAGCCCAGCTGAGTGTGGCTTTCATGGGACAGCAGTCTCGGGGGAGAACAAAGCCCTCTCCTTCAGGCACTTTCCTCGTGCCAAGGGCTCCGGGTGCATTTCCTTCAGGGCGAGCTGAGGAGGCCTGGTGATAACACAGATTCCCTGCCCACAGGAGGGTGTCAGAGCTGGAAGGAACCCTGAGGAAGATCTAAGCTTCCTATTTTACTTCTCTGTGGAGGGAACAGAAGCCCAGAGTGGGGCAGGGCTCTCACACAAAGGAAGGTGTGAGGTTGACATGGAGCTTTGAACGGGGACTGAGGGCTCCAGACCGTCAGCACATTCAGTTCTTCCTCTCATCGGACAGTTGATGTGAGGAATTCCTCACTGAGGTATATATACACATGCCTTTTAATCTCTCTTCACACACGCACACACACACACACACACACAATTCCTCAATGGAAAAGGTTAGAAACCAAATATACAACCAGGGAAGCCTTTAATGTTAATGAAGTAATTAATTTAGGCCCAGTTGTCAGTTAACCCGTAGCTGTAAATCAGTTGACAGAGCAAAAAGTACCCCGGGACTTGCAGTGGGGAAGGGGCAGATGACAGCAGGGAGGGTAATCCTGCTGACAGACCCCCAACTTCACAGACGCCACCATCCAGCCCACCCTGATCTCTCTGCTTCCTCAGGTTTGTAGGGACGAAGAGAAACAACAGAGAGATTTGTACCTGCAGAGATTGACAGCATGGAGGGAAAGCGGGGTGGTGGTGGTGAGATGAACTGGGAGATTGGGATTGACATATATACACTAATATGTATAAAATAGATAACTAATAAGAACCTGCTGTAAAAATAAATAAATAAAATAAAATTCCAAAGGAAAAAAAAAAGATCAACAATGCCACTTTGCATTCACTGTGAAGTTTTGTCTTTCACGTGGTTGGTAGCTAACAGGAGCTTGGCTTTCGTGTGTGTGTGTGTGTGTGTGTGTGTGTGTGTGTGTGTGTGTGTGTTTTGTGGGATCTTAGTTCCCCGACCAGGGATCGAACTCAGGGCCCCAGCAGTGAGAGCACCGAGTCCTAACCACTGGATCGCCAGGGAATTCCCTTCTTGTGTTTTTAAATTAAACTAAATGCACCCTGCATTAGGCAATGATGCCTCCTGACATAGTGAAATTGCAATCGAGTTCTATGACACCTAATTCCCTCAGCAGACATTTGCTGATTGTCTATACTGGGCTGGTGATGTTACATCTGCTGATGAATGGACACTTGGGCTTATATTCATGAATGCAGTAACACTAAGGGGCCTTTTTGGTGATACCTGAACCTCACAGAGGTGAGGCCTGAGGGGGCAATTTCTGGCCTCAGAGTCCTATTACCCAATGTCATGTCCCCGACAAGAACTTGACTTGTGCTCCAAAATATTTAATGTAGCCGGTGGAATATTTTTTCCCCTGGGAGACATATATATATACGTAACGGAGACCAGCTGGAGGGCAGGGCATACTTTATGCCTGATGCTCTTGGAACACGTTTGTCGCGTGTCGTGAGGATGCCTAAACATTTCTGCAGAAGTAGCCCTTTCCCCAAGGAAAAACCGCTCTGGGTTACCTTTGCAAACCGACACCAGCCTTGCATGCTTTCCCTGCCTGGTTGTCCAGCAGATTCTGTGGCATCAAATCCGTGTTCATTTTGCCTGTGGGAGAATGAGAGCTGTCACCACAAGTCAAAGGATTTTCTGGTTGGAAACAAACCAAGTTTACTGCAGGGGCCACGAAACCATATGAAATTCAAGTATGGAGGGATTTTAGATGGTGCGGAATCAAGATAATAATAAACACACAATGTACAAAATATTTGCAAACTGCTGTTTTTACATTTTATGTTGAGGTGGAGCTTATATAGGATAAATACTCAAAAGGAAGTCCTCAACTCAGTACATTCTGACATTACACACCTGAGTCATCACCTCCCAGATCAAGATAGAGAACAGAAGATTCCCTTAACCCCCTGCCAGTCAATCTGCACCCGACCCGGGCAGGAGGTAACCACTATTCTGATTTCTATAACCATTGATTAGTTTGCCTGGTCTTGAACTTCATGTTAATGGAGTCATTTGTTTGGTTTCTTTCGCTCCACACAATGTCTGTGAAATTCTTTCATGTTGTCGTGGTTTTAAAAACGTTCAGTAGCTTTAAAAACGTTTACCATGGGCTTCCCTGGTGGCGCAGTGGTTAAGAATCCACCTGCCAATGCAGGGGACATGGGTTCGAGCCCTGGTCCCGGAAGATCCCACATGCTGCGGAGCAACTAAGCCCTTGCGCCACAACTACTGAGCCTGCAAGCCACAACTACTGAGCCCATGTGCCACAACTACTGAAGCCCGCGTGCCTAGAGCCCGTGCTCTGCAATGGGAGAAGCCACCGCAATGAGAAGCCTGCGCACCACAACGAAGAGTAGCCCCCGCTCACCGCAACTAGAGAAAGCCCATGCGCAGCAACAAAGACCCAACGCAGCCAAAAATAAATTAAAAAAAAAAAAAGATTGCTATGTAGTATTTCATTATAGGAATACACAACAAAGCAAACGTCATGCACTTGGTAAGTGGGGGAGCCCAGTGTGAGCCCAGCCAGGTCTAGAACGGTAGATGTCAATCAGGGGCGTGTTTCCTCCCCGGGGGATATTGGTAATGCCTGTAGACATTCAGGGGTCGGGGTGGAGGCAGTGCTACTGGCTTCTAGTGGGTAGAGGCCAGCGATGCTGCTCGACACCCTACAATGCCCAGCATGGCCCCCACAGCAAAGAATGGTCCAGCCCAAAATGTCGGTGGTACTGAGGCTGGGAAACCCGGGGGGAGCCCCATTTTTTACCAGCACCCCCTAAAACTTCCCCCATTTTTCATATTAGTCTTATCAGATGAAGGGCTATAGTGACAGTGGGGAGCCCTTTGGTCCCATCAGGTCCCATCCCCTCTCTACTGACCTTCTCTCAGTGGATGTCAGAGGATGTTATGTTGGGAGAGGGATGGACATGATGGGAGAGGATTAGAGATGTTATTCTCATATGAGAGCTTTTTGTTAATGAGTTTCTCTTCGCAGTTTTGGAAGACTTCAGCTCCACTGTCTTCTGCCCCTTTGCCTGCAAACCAACTCCCTCACGCACCCCATCAGAGTCAGAAAAATCGGTTACTCTGAAACACAGCTTTGAGATAATCCTCTTAATCTTTATCACCAACTCCCCATACTCCCAAACTACCTTAAAAAACCTACAGCCCAAGAAACACTGCAGGTTGCAATTTTGAGACAACTCTTTCAGCATCTTTTTCTACAAAGATGACAGCCCTAAACCAGTCCTGCAGAGAACGTCTAGGGAAATGCCTTGGCCCATGCCGTCTCCTCCTTTCTGGGGTCGAGGCGCGCTCTCTCTCTCTCTCTCTCTCTCTCTCTCTCTCTGTCTAGGATCCTGGGGTCCCCAGCCAGTGGAGGGAAAGATGCAACTTGGTTGGTCTAATCATACGCTTAATCATGCTTTTATTTAAACTTCAAATACTCCTGAAGGAGAGATTTCTATCCTGATTTATCAAGTAACGAAGCTGAACTTCAGACCCAATCTCACATTAGGAACTGGCTGGATGGGGATTTGAACCCCTGGGGGGTTCCTGACAACAGCTCTTTTTCCCAAACCAAGTGCAGGTGGCCAACCCCTTGGGCACATTGTCCTTTAGAGGCCCCAAGTCAGCCCTCCTCCTGGGTCTGCTGTCCCACCTGTTCTCAGTGAAGCTCTCACTGTGGCCTCAGGTTCTGAGGGCCTTCTGTTCTCTCCTCTCCGGGCGCCTCTGGTCCAGCAGGGGACTGTGAGCGTCTGGGCTGCAGGACAAAGACGAAGTGCAGACTCTGAAGCTGGTTCTGCTCACTAGGGGAAAGGCCCGAGGCTCTGATTGCAAAACTGGGTCCAAGTTCAATGAGGCAGGCACAGAAATGCCAACGCCCAAGGCAGCTCTTTCGGGAAGACCATGGGGCTTATCGAGAAATGGCTTGAACTTTTACATTCCTTTCTGCTTCTTTCTCTAATAGATGTGCAGCTAAGTGGACAGCTGAATCCAAGTCAGGCCTGAGTCTCTCCTCTCCTGGTCCTAGCTGTGCCAAGGGCAGAACAAGGGTGGTTACGTCCTGCAAGGACTCAAGTCGAGCAGACCACCTGGAGGGCTGTCCCTGTGGGCCAGTTCCTCAACTGCCCTTGGCCTCAATTCCCCATCTGTTAAATGGGTATTTATTAAACTAGCCCTTGTGAGGGAGAGCTATCTTGAGGAGCCTCGGAGCAAGCGAGGGAATGTCCTGAGAGGAAGCAATACCCAACAAATGCATCAGCGCCCCTGCTGATGCCGAAAACTCAGCCTCTGTGCACCGGTGCTGAATCAAACCTCAGAGACAGAGTTCTGGGTGAAGTGGGAAAGAATAGCTTTATTGTTTTGCCAGGCAAAGGGGGACACTTAATGCCCCTCAAAACTGTGTGTCCCAACCCGGGAGGATTTGGTGAGGAGTTTTATAGCAGTGGTTCAAGGGCAGCATGTGCACAGGGCCTTCACGTCTTTAATCTGGCCTCAGGTGGTCTGCTGATGGGCTCCCAGGTTATCAAACTGTGATCTTCTCTGGAATGAAGAATGTGAACACCTTCTATTTGTTGGGGGTTTTAGTTCTATAGAAGAGCTCAAAGATATTGTTATAGGTATCCCTTGAGGACCCTGCCCCAAGGCTGCACTATTGTTTCTTGGCTGCTCCTTCCTTGTCTCTACATCCCCTCCCTTCCCTGATTAGCAGCTGTTTGAATCTGCCCTTTGGGACTCAGGGAAGGTCATGGAGGCTAGGGTCTATTCCCTACAAACAAGAAACAAGAAAGGCTTCCGTGCCCAGGAGCCCCACAGGGTCCTGCTCAGTTTCACTGCCACAAGTGCTGTCATCCGCCCTCCGAGGAGGTGGGTGACCTTAAAGTCTAAGACCTCTTTTCTGTAACTGTGAAATTCATAAAGGCTCTGAAAATGGAAACATTTTTTCATAATTGGTGGTAAAACCTGACCTGCGCTGGTGCAAGTGTATAGTTTTGATGCATCCCCCTTCATTTGAATATTCACAGTTTCCCTGAAGAAATATGCATAGTGTTTGACCAAGGAGGGTGTTCTGGGCTGGTCTCAGTTTATAATAACCAGTGTTGTGGTTGGACTGGCCCCCAGGGTTCTCATGATTGCAAGATGCCCTTCAGCAATAACCATCAGAAAACTTAAACTAAATAAGGGTTTATGACTTATAGAACCTGGAAATTACATAAAAGAAAAATTTTTAATAAACTAATTAATTAAATAAAAGGTTATTACTTACAGGACCTGGGAATGATATGACACATCTGGGTCACCTGGGGGGGTAGGGGAGGGGGTCCAGGTGGGGAAGGGAGGAAAGAGAGAGAGGGGGAGAGAGAGCAGCAGGGCCTGGGGTTCTGCTTATACTGGGGTGGAGAGCGGGGCCCCTAAGTGTTCCAGGGCTCACTCTTTATCGGTGAATTTAAAACCTACAAGGGGAAATTTAAAGCTCGGGAACAAGTGACCCAAATCATCAGTGATTAAAATCAACCAAGATCTCTAAAACCGAGGAACCTCAGCAGGGGAGGTGGCTGGCTTTTTGTTTAACCCCAGGGCTGGCAGTGTGTTTATTCAAGATCACCATCTTTGACATGTATGCCTCAGCAATCAAAGCTTAAGTCAGGCACTTGCATTACAAACAAGAACAACAAAAACCCAGCTTTAGGGTTTACACTACAACAGGGCTTCTGGGGATGTTACATAATGTATAATATCTGGACCTTTCCTAAAAGCCCCCAAATTGGAAACTCTGAAACGCAGCTGGCCCCATTGATTTGAGACACAGGATTGTGGTCCTGACTCTCCCATTTTTCAGATGAGGAAACTGAGACCTCAAGAGAGTGGGTGGCTTGCCCCATGGTCACACGGCTAAGAAATGGCAACCCCAGTTCTAGATCCTGTGTCTGTGGGAATAGCCACTCATGCAGTCATGGGCTGAGATTTGTGCCTCTGTGTGTGTGTGTGTGTGTGTGTGTGCGCGCGCACACGCACGTGTGTGTGTGTGCACGCAAGCTGGGACAAGGGGCCGCGTGGTTTGTTCACATTTATATGAACAGAGGTCCTAGGCCCTCTCCCCAGCCCCCCTGAGGCCACACTTGGGGCTTTGCTTTACAGGAGGTGTGCCCACCCAGCCAGGCTTGGTCTTTGGGGTCGGGGCTGACTGCCTTCCCTGGCCCTGTGAGCTGGAGTGAGAGGCTGGAGGGCCCTGAGGTGGGACCCGTAGGGGCCTTTGCAGCCCTGGCGCCCTGGCCTCCTATACCTGGGGACGCTCTGACCAGAAAATGTCCTGGAGGTGGAGTTAGCTAACCCCAGGCCGCCTGGCCGTCTGGGCCTCCCTGCTGTTTTCCCGGCAACACATCAGATATTGTGGCCTCTCCTCAGCGCTGGGAGCCTCAGGGACCGGCCAGCCATTGGACTGAAGGGTATTTACTATAGAGACTCTTATGAAACCATAGCCCCAAGAGATGCTGGGTGAGCAAGTCATCTGTCACCTGCAGGAGACCTGCTTCTGCGGTGAGACAAAAAGTGTGCCCTGTAACCCAGATGATCACGAAGTGGAGTTGCTTCATTTCGTAAAGTCACCTAACCTTCCTCAAGGGTCCCCAGCCTGCTGAAAAGAAACAAACTGGCCTCAGGGAAACTCCGTCTCTTGCATGTAAAACACGCTCTTTTGGGTAAAGTTGTTACCAAACCAGGTTCGTTTGCCTGACTATGGCGAGGTTTGCAACAGAGAAAAAGAGTGTATTCACAAGGCAGCCAACCGAGGAGACAGAGCAAATCTCAGATCTGCCTCCCCGAATGCGAGGGGCTCGAGATATTTATGGGATAAAGAAGCAGTATGCTCTTGGGCATGGGGCAGGCTGATTGGAGGTGGGGAAAAGTTGAGGTGATTGGGGTTCTGTGCACGTGTATCTGAGTCACATGCTTCTTCATGGGATGCATGTTCAAAAATGGAAGCTCTTGGCATCGTCTGAGGGTGCAGTTTTCGGCCCTCTGATACCAGAATGTCGTTCCTTGCACACCTGCACAGGTCCAGTTTTAGGGTCGGTTGTCCCAACCATTCTTAGCTGGCTTGAACCGGACAGGGGTCAATCGAATTCAAGTTCCTGGAAAACAACTTAAGCCCATCGCCCTGTTACTATAGTGACCCACGCCACACGGCAGAGTTATCTATCTAAAGCGGGGGTTAAGGAGTCAGAAAATAATTACAGCCAGCCTGGTCAGTGCAGGCAGGTTACAAGCGGAGGAGTTTTTAACAAGCTGTTCTTACCTGCTGTTCTTTGTAACAAGCTCAAGAATTTCTGTTAGTCACCAGTTTCTTTTAACCCTGAGGGGCACAGTTTCAGGATGGGTTTTTTAACCCTATGGGAAATGGTTTCAAAGTCAGGCATTGGAGGCTGAGTGTTCAGGCAAATTCAGACCCAATTTCTTATCAGGGTGTTAAAAAACAAAAATCCAACTGAGTAAATTTCAGGATCAAACTGACTTTATTCATTGATTCGTGAATTGGGCAGTGTCCCTTCCAGCAAACAGAAAGGGGCTCTGCCGAGCTGTAGAAAAGGAAAGGTTTTTAAAGGCAGAACAGGGTAGAAAAAGGAACTTATTAGCAAAGAATGCGTTGTTTCAGGCAAGGTGACCTCCTCAGGGGAATGGAATCAGCCCACCAGGCTGACCGCTAGGCTGACTGATTACAGGTTCCATTCCTGGGAGGGTTGAAGCTGCACTTAGAGTAGGTACTAAGTCTTGCTTTGCTGTTGTGGGTTTAGCATAAGGGACTCCATTTTGGGGCTGCCATTGCCTTTTAACCAGGGGTTTTTCTCTCTCCCCCATAAAAGTCTGCCATGCCCCAAGGTGACATCTGCCTGGGGGGTGCCTGTGTTGTCCCTCTGGGGTCTGGCTGGCCTGGGCAGAGGCCTCCTTTGCCTCACCTCACCCTCCTGCTGGGCCCTCACTGTCTCTTGCTGGTGAAAGATCCCCTGGCGTCTCTCTGCGGGCTCCGTGATGCCAGCCCGGCTCTGAGGAGCTGCAGGGGTCCGCCTTTCCGCCACCAGCATCCAGCCCACCCTCTGTGAAGTCCCCTCACCCTCAGCCCTCAGTCCATCTGCCAGGCCTCGCTCAGGCCCTGGGGGCTGCGGGGGGCAGGGGGAGAGCTGGATTGGCAAGGGAGGGAAGAGGTGATTCAGCCTCTCTCTCCACCTAAGCAACCTGTCAGGAGGCCTCTCCTGCGCTTTGCTGCTCTCAGCTGCCTTCCGTGCCCGCTGGGAGGTTTTACACAACTCAGCCACGGAGTTTGATCATAATGGAGAGAAGCTGCAGGTGACTTCTTGCTCCGCCTGTTTCCCTCCCAATCCTGGAAAGCTACTCCCTAAACCATGTCCCCCCCTTTCCAAGTCCTCCCTGAGGACTTGTCCTCTGTTCTTATTCCTAAGCACCTTGATTTAGCCCCTGGTGAACAGGGTCGGTATTGGGGGAGGGGGGACAATTTACAAATAAAGGGATATCTGAGGGGTATTTCAAAAATGTCGTAGTTAACACTTGTCAAAGTCTTAGAGAATTTCTACTGTTAACAAACAAGCAAGCAAGCAAACAAACAGCATTTTCATTCTTGTGACCTAAATGAGAATGATAGGATTAAACCAATCTGTTTAATCAGCCTGATTGCAGGAAGTCAGGACCTCCTTGTCACCTTCCCCTGGCCCCTATCATTTTTGCTGAAGAATTATAGCTGATTATCAGACACCTACCTGGAGGTGTGATTTCATCAAGTCCTTTGAACTGCAAGCAATAGAGATTGATTCTCGGCCTTGCTTATTTATTTACTTATTGTAATGCTTGACTCATTCCCTTTATTTACTAAATCCTAAGGGGACACTGGGAATCATTGCTTTAGACTATTACATAATCACTCATTTGAATTGAAAGCATAGCAGGGCTCATTTAAACTTAAGAATCTTTTGGAAAGACTCTGGGGCAGCTCCAGCCACAAAGGTACAGCTGGACCATCAGGGCTGGGAGAGACCAGGAAGCAGGCAGCCTGGTGACTTGTCAGCAGGTTAGGGCTGATGCACAAGGCTGCTCCCATCAGATGATTCAGCCACCTGTCCCATGACTCTCAGCCACCTGCCCCTCCCGGCTACTCCAATTTTGCATCCCTGCCAGAGAATCTGATTGGCTAGCTGAGGTCACACGCCCATCCTTGTGTTTTGGGGTGTGTCTTAGTCCCTTTGGGCTGCTGTAACAAAATACCACAGACTGAGTGGCTTGTAAACAACATTTATTGCTCATAGCTCTGGAGGCTGGAATTCTGAGGTCAGGCTGGCAGGGTGGTTGGGTTCTGGTGACAACTGACTTCTCACTGTGCCTTCACGTAGTGGAATGGGCCAGGGAGCTCTGTGGGGTCTCCTTTATAAGGGCATTAATCCCATCCCCGAGGGCTCCATCCTCATGACCTAATCACCTCCTAAAGGTACCACCCCCTAATAACCTCACATTGGGTGCAGGATTCCAACCTGTGAATTTGGGGGGGCCGGACACAAACATTCAGGCCATAACAGGGTGGTGGGCGCGAAGGTGAGGTTTGCTGGTTAGCACACCCACCAGAACCACATGGGGTAGAAGAGAGGCAGTTACTCAACACAAAAGGGTGCTGAACCCAGAAAAGACCAAGAGAGGTTGCTGGGCGGGCAAAAGCCACAGGTGTTCACTATATCTCACCCTTTGCTCACATCTGTGTGATTCCATTTACATGAAGTGTCTAGAAGAAGCAAATGTGTAGAGACAGAAAGTGGATTGGTGGTTACCAGAGGCTGGGGGGAGGGAGGAATGGGGAGAGACTGATCATGGGTGTGGGGTTTCTTCGGGGGTGACAAAGATGTTCTGGAATTAGGTAGTGTGATGATTGCACAACTCTGTGACTATGCTAAGCACCACTGACTTGTACAGCTTATGAGTGAATCGTATGGTATGTGACTTTATATCAATGAAGCTGTGTTGCTTTTTTAAAGACAAGCTCACATTTTTAGCTTCCAGTTTAACAATTACTAGGTGAAGTGGGTGAACTGGTGGAAGATTTTGTGGGGGGGGATGGGGGGCAGGGGAAGAGATACCAAGCTAAATCTTCTAGATGAGTAGAGCCTGAAGTCATGGAATTGTAAGCAGATAGGTCAGGGAGTCCCCGGAGAAGAGATCCAGGAATAGCTTTCTTGACATAAGAGAAGCCATTTTGGCCTAAGCCATTTTATGATGTAAGCCTCGTTGCAATGCTTGCCCTTGAACAGGTCTCAGGAATCAATCAATGATCTTATGGGAATTGAGGGAAGGCAGGGACAAAGGAAAAGCAGTCAAGAAACAATAGTTCAGCAATAAAACTGAGTCTTAGTTCCTCCTCAAGGGATATACATAATAATATATCTTTGAGTTCTGCAGGAACTAAGGCGTCTGCCCAGGTGGAGGATGGAATGATGACATTGACCCTCTTAACTTCAATCAACTGAAGCTTGGATTCTGTCGACCTTTGCCCCAGTTCTATGCTGAATTCTCCTCTGCTCAAGCCCCTTCATGAATATGTGTAGACCCTTAGCTTCAAACTTTCCCAATTTTGCTGTTCAGAGGAGACACTGCTTTGGGAAAGATCCCGGGTGTCCTCCTTACTTGCTGCAAGTAAACAATCCTTCCTTCTCCCGATCTTTGGTTTGGTTGTGTCTATTGGCTTGACATCCACCAAGAGGTGAACCCAGTTTTCAGGTAACAGGCTCATGCGTTGTGGTTTTTGGGAGAAGTGGTATGTGGGCTAGAGCTCATATAGGATCCTGCAGGGTAGCAACCTGGCCCACGCCTGCTGCAGTCACTAGGGTCTCGGGTCCTGGGGATGAGCAGAGGAGAGCTGGGCCCCCTCTCACCACGTGACACCCCCCAACACCCCACACCCATTAGAATAGCTCTTATTTTTTAAATACAGAAAATAAGTGTTGGCTAGGATGTGGAGAAGTTGGAACACTTGTGCATTGCTGATGGGAATGCAAAATGACACAGCTGCTGTGGAAAACAATGAGTCTCCACAAAAAATTAAAAATAGAATTATTATTTGACCCATCAATTCCACTTCTGGGAGTACACCCAAAAGAATGGAAAGCAGTAACTCAGAGATATTTGTACAGCCATATTCCTAGCAGCGTTATTCACAGTAGCCAAGAGATGGAGCAGCTCAAGTGTCCACGTGAAACCAAGTCCCCCTACAACCGAGTTTAACCTCTCCATCCAAAACATTGCTCCCTTTCTTGTCCCACACCTGTTCTCCTCAAGATTGAGGAGTATCAAAGAAAAGGGGGGATTGAAACCAAACAGGACCCTACGTGGCCATTCTGGGTACAATAGTCTTTCTGTGTCCCCCATTTCTTGTTTGCAGGAAGAAGGCTTCAGCCTCCTAGACCTTCCCCAAGTGCCAAAGGGCAGATTCAAACAGTTACTAATTAGGGAAGGGAGGGAAGGCAGAAACAAAGGAAAGGCAGTCAAGAAACAATGGTGCAGCGATAAAGCGGGAGTCCCAGCTCCTCCTCAAGGGATTTACTTAACAATCTGATACAAATCTCTGAGTTCTTCTGCTGGACCTGGGGGTCCCACCCAGGGGGAGGATGGTGACTTCGGGTCTGCACAAGCACGTAGACCCCAGAGTGGAGGGAACCAGAAGGCTGAGGCCTCAGATTCCTGGGGCACCACCAAGTTACCTCCCCACCAACCAATCAGAGGAAGGTCACACACCCTGCAGCCCTCCCCCCCAGTTTTGCCTTTAAAAACTCTTCCCCCAAAAAACCATTGGGGAGTTTGGATTTTTGCACATGAGCTACCCAGTTCTCCTTGCTCAGCCCTGCAGTAAACCTTTCTCAGCTCCAAACTCCGATGTTTCAGTTTGTTTGACCTCATTGAGCGTCAGGCACACGACCTTGGGTTCGACAACACAGGGATAACAAAATGTAGTCTATACATACATTCGAATATTATTTAACCTTTAAAAAGGAAGGGAATTCTGACACAGGCTACAACATGGATGAGCCTTGGAAACATTATGTTCAGTGAAATAAGCGAGTCACAAAAGGACAAATACTGCACGATTCCACTTAGATGAGGTCCCTATAGTAATCAAACTCAAATAGAGACAGAAGTAGAATGCTGGTTGTCAGGGGCTGGTGGGGAGGCGGGAAAGGAACGTTGATGTTTAATGGGGGACAGAGTTTCAGTTTTGCCAGATGGAAAGGGTTCTGTGGATGGACGGTGGGGATGGTGCACAAATGTAAATGTACTTAATGTCTCTGTACTGTACACTGACTAATGGTGAAGATGGTAGATTTTATGTGGATCTCCCAAAGGACATGTTAGCTGTTAGCTCTCCAATGTCCCATGTTAGGTGAGGGCCCAAGCTGCACACAGGGGCTCCCTCCCAGCTGCTGTTGACTGGCAGCAACCTGAATCCAGCTGGGCAGCTCAGAGCAGGGCACTTAGGCCCAAGGTTATAATAATCCCAAACCATGACTCCATGTTCGTGGCCCCGAAAGCCATCCTGGGATCCTTTGGCAGCTCCATTGCCCCTGGCTCGGGCAGTGACAGTCATGAGGGATGGAGACCGGACTCCAGGAACACTTTGACCCTGAAATCCTTGGACGGCAGGAATCGCTGCCCTTCTCCCTGCCTACGGCATTTAGGATGGTTTGAGCAAACGCTGCCTGAGAGTATTTTGCCAAATGTAGCAAAAGTACCATCCCTGCCCCCATAGCTTTGCCCGGAAACCGAGCCCAATTCACAGAGGGACAGGAAAGCAGTGGTCACAGGGGAGAGAAGGGCACTGAACTCGGCCCCAGGACCCCTGGGTTCCAGGCCCTTGCTCCCTGTCCTGATAATCCTCCAGCACCATATCACCTACTTCCTAGGGTTCTCGGAAGGATCGAATGCGTTTATCTTGACGATGGGAGGATTGTCAACAGTTACTCTCACCATCGTCACCATTTTCGTATACATGGGACTCTCCTTTTGTGGAAGATTTGAGAGGCTCTTGAAGGGGTTTCCCCCTCGTTCTCTGAACTCAAATTAAAAATGAAGATTCTTGTGATGGTGGGGTTGGAGAATGGGAACGGCTACGTGCAGAGCATCCTTCACACTCGGAGCCCCGTCTGGGAGCGTTTCACGCAGGGTCTCATTGGATCCACACCGTCCTTCTAAGAGGCAGAGGGCACAGGCCTAATTTATAGGTGCCCAGACTGAGGCCAGTGGGGTGGAGTGCCTCACCCGAGGTCTGACGCCACTGCTAAGTGCTAGGGTGGATTCATTCCATAGAGGAATGAGTAAGTGAGTTGGCAAACTGAGCTCCTTGTGGAAGCCTGGCCAGGGGTAGGGGTGGGTGGGGCTGGAACGGGAGCAAAGTTGCCCGCCAGGCTTGAATTTAGTTAGTATTTACTTGGGTTGCAAGTGACAAAACCAACTTGAACTAGTGTTGGCAAAAACAGGGATTTACTGGAAAGCTTTTGCTCCAGGTCGGTTGTTTTTGTACTGCAGGTCACAACCCTTTAGTGTGTCACGAAATCGATTTAGTGGGTCTCAACTAGTAATAAAAGAAAATGAGGGCTTCCCTGGTGGCGCAGTGGTTGAGAATCTGCCTGCTAATGCAGGGGACACGGGTTCGAGCCCTGGTCTGGGAAGATCCCACATGCCACGGAGCAGCTGGGCCCGTGAGCCACAATTGCTGAGCCTGCGCGTCTGGAGCCTGTGCCCCGCGACGGGAGGGGCCGCCATAGAGAAAGGCCCGCGCACCGCGATGAAGAGCGGTCCCCGCACCGCGATGAAGAGTGGCCCCCGCTTGCCGCAACTGGAGAAAGCCCTCGCACGAACCGAAGACCCAACACAGCCAAAAATAAATAAATAAATAAATAAAATCAAGTAAAACTTTAAAAAAAAAAAAAAAAAAAAAAAAAAAAAGAAAATGACATGACATGGAATGGAAAGTATCAGAATGTATCATACATAATAAGGGCTTACATATTGCTTCATGAAAATGATGTACATATAATCATAACACACACACACACACGTGTGTGTGCGTGTGCGTTCTGGATTGCAATGTGAACTGGGTCAGAGAGAGTATGTTTTAGAGCTGCTGATGTAACTCGCAGAATCAAAGGAAAATCTACATGGTGTCGGGCAGCTCTAGGAACTGCGGGCCCTGAGACCAAGAACCCATCATAGCGCCCTCGTACATTCTCGCTCTCTCTCCTTTCCCCAAACTCTGGGCTTCTCTCGGGGAACCAGCCTCATTCTGTCCCATTATAGGTGGGCTTTTTCCATAACAGAGAGGACACAGCCTCAGGCCTATTCCTATTCATGTATTTCTGGTTCCTAGATTATAGATGTAAGAGCGTTTTCTCCACCAGATCCAGGAAGAAGATTCCTTGGGAAGAGCTCTCTGGGTTAACTTGTGACCCATGTCCTACTGGTCTCTGTGGCCAGAGGAATATGGTTCTCAGGATCTCCAGCCCAGGTCACATTCCCTCTCCCACAGCAAAAGCAATGTGCTGTTTCCAAAAGTCCTCACCAGAGCCCTGAGGTTGAAGAGAGGAAGAAATCAGGCCCTTACAGCCCGGGGAGGTGGTCTTCCGGACAAGTCAACTGATGGCTGTCCTCTGCGAGGGGGTCAGGGGTCTAAGAGCTGACTGCTGCCGATTTGGCCCACAGACCACCTGGATAGCATTTTGCAAAGCAGCCTGTTTCCCAAGCAGCAGATCCTCCAAGGTAGGGGTGTAGCGGGGGATGGGCTCTGGGTGCCCTGTGGATCTGCAGGACCCTGGCTGAGCCGCTCACTCTACGCCAACAGAAAAATCCATTTCAGGATGTCTGCTACCGTCTCCAGACTTGGGATTTGGGAAAGATGCCCACTGAGCGTCTTCTCACAATCCTAGCAGAGAGTCAGTCCTTCTGGCACCAGAACTTACTCTCTTGTTCGGCTGGGGTGGGTTGTCTCACCCGAAGGTCTTGACGTCTCCAAGAAACTGCTGGGGGATGGCTCCAGGAAGCGTTGCTGTAGCCAGGGATGAAAATCCAGAGGCCACCTGAGTCCGCCTGCGGATCAGTGGACCCAGTTCTGTTCCCTTGGTGCAGTGGCTGTGGAAATGCCACTTCACAGGCAAAGCTGGGCAGTTGAGCTTTAGCTGGCAGGGGATCCCCGTGACCTCATCAACACAGGGAGGGTCTTCCACACTTAGGGCGGACCCTTAGCCTTCGGCAATGAGTATGGAATGTGGTGGCCTCCCCCTGGAATTGCCAGATCCCCACCCCATCTGTAAAAATAGGGAATCCCATTGCATGAGCCAGGATCCTTTTCTTGGCTATGATTCTGTGATCCTTAGAATCTAACATTCTGTGATTCTGAGAGCCTAGGAATTGAAAAGCCTCGATTACTTTGTGTCCTTGACTTGGTTTGGATCCAAGCCCTATTCTCTCCCCAGTCCTGTGGATTTTTTTTCAGACTGCCCTTGACCTCAAGAAGGACATCCACAGGAAATATATATTTGGTCTTGCCCTCAGTCTCACGTGAGGCCCCTGCCTCGCCGAAGGGGAGGATGTGCTTTTATGCGGGATTGAGCTTCGGAAGAAATGAGACTGAGTTCTCCCATTTTTATGCCCATTTCTTGGTGACACCAGAGCAGGGCCTGCCTCTGTGTCATCTTTTCTCCTTGGCAATTAGCTCTTAGCACAGTGAACCTTTGTTGACCCAAAGTGACCTAAATTCCACAGCTCACGGGCCATGTGGTTCTGATCTAGTGAAATGGAGGATGTTATCCACAGGAGCTCCAGGGAGGAGGGAGGTACCCAGCGGCTCATGGCCTGTTCTCCATGAGCAAAGCAGGCGGGGCCGAGCACTAGACTCAGTCCTCGGGGGGAGCATATTTTGAGGCATGAGGGCAAGTTCACGGGACCTGGCGAGGGAGGAAGATGGAGCTGGGGGGAGAGGTCAGAGGGGACACAGAGAAAGAACTTGCTGGTGCGGAACTGTGGCTGAACAAACATAGCAAATGGGGTTTTATTTGTCAGACAGTCTCCTCCCGGTCCCTGTGACCTTGCCAGGAAGGGTGATGCCACCAGCTCTTTCCGTCTATGGATCTGGATTCTCTAACGTGGCCGCGAGGACGCACTGGCAGGGTGAGGCCCATAGCTGGGCAGCCGGGATGGCCCATGCCGCTGACGTCTAAGGTTCTAGATCCTCATTCTAGATTCTAAAATTCCACAGGAAAGAAGGCAAGTGTTTGGCTGGACACAGAGCACAGACTCACATCCCGTCCTGTGCAGGACACAAGGGTTGCTGGCTAGGGGTTGGGCGGATTTGCAGAGACCAAGAAGTCTCCTGGGAGAGAGGGAGAAGGCCCCTCGCTCCGTCCTGCCGTGATGGGCACTGTGACATATTGCTCATGGGGACGCAGGACCCCCAGACCCCCTGCCAGCAGCCGGGTCCCCAGATCTGGCCTGCTGACCTATGCTCAGGCTGCCATGGGGCGGTGAGCATGCATCAGAAGAAGGGGTCTATCAGCAGGATTTGTCTCCATGGCAGGCATCAGGGCCTGCTCTTAGGTTATTTTATTTTATTTTTTATTTTTTGGTCACACCACGCGGCATGTGGGATCTTAGTTCCCCGACCAGGGATCGAGCCTGCGTCTCCTGCATTGGAAGCGCAGAGTCTTAACCAATGGACCACCAGGGAAGACCCTTAGGTTATTTTATTAAGGCAAGAAATTAAGGTCACCATCCTGCCCAGCACTGAATGCATATGACATCAGATTAGGGATGATTCTCTCCGCCTTTCTCTCCTGGAATTTCTTAAAACCAGAATTGGCTTAACATGACCCATGGCCATTCCCTACTGGTGTGGACTTGAGTTGTGATTTGCCCAGAAAAGCAAAGCCTTGGGAAGAAGAGAGAGTCATCTAGCAAGGAAGAGCTGAGGGCCAGAAGTCATATGAATTAGATCACAGCTGACATGTGACTGCATGTGTAGTCCGAGCTCCAATGGCACCCCAGATCACACAGGGTGACAATAGCCATCTCTCCTGATCTCACTATGGGCTCTGGGATAAGGGCTTAATGTGGTTACGTTCATCCTTTTAATGACTCCGGGAGGTCAGTCTGCCATTGCCCCTGTCTTACCAATGAGAGAACCGAGGCTGGGAGGAATAAATAACGTGCCCAAGGCCACATGTTCAGCAAATGGCAGAGCAGGGGCTCGAGCCTGGGCTGGGTGGTCTGGGTTCTGAGTCCAGAATCCCAATCACGATGCTCTACAGCCTCTAAGAACCAGGGATTTAGAGTCAGTTATTGGTTTAAATTCTATGCAATGTTCTCATCTCTCTCCGAAGAGGGTGGGAGCCATGTCCTGGAAAGAAAGTGACCCCAAGGTCAGGGGGATTGCGTCCCTCTCCCCTCCCCACAGTGTCCAGGGCTGCCAGTGGCCTGTAAGAGAAGGGGACAGGAGCAGTGTCTCCGAGAGCAGGGACGCCACCAGAGCGGGGCCTGCACACCAGCCAAGGCCCCAGGCACAGAGCCAACGGGGAAAGGAAACTCCCTCCCTGATCACATTCTCAGCCACTCCGCGCAGGAAAGGGCAGGCTCCCCCCGAAGCCCAGATAGTCAGTCTCCAGATGGTTTTTCACTGAAGACTTTCCCAGAGAGTCTCGGGGACCCAGGCCAGCACGGGCGGTGACAGAGCTATGGCCCAGCATCAGGAGAGCAGGCAGGCCCTCAGCTGCCCTTTGGGACCCTGAAAAAAATCCCTTCTCCTCTGGGCCTGTGTTTCTCCATCAGCAGTGGGTCAACTAGAGACCCCACAAAGATATGTCCAAGTCCTAACCCCCAGTACCTGTGATTGAGACCTTATTTGGAAATAGAGTCTTTGCCAGTGTAATTAAGGATCTCGAGATGAGATCAAGCGGGATTTAGGGTGGGCCTTACATCCAACGACAGCATCCTTAAAAGAGACCAAAGAGAAGACAGACACACAGCGGGAGGGCCGTGTGAAGATGGAGGCAGAGATTGGAGTGATGCAGCCGCAAACCAAGGATTGCCAGCAACCACCCAAAGCTGGGAGAGAGACACGGGACAGGCTCTCCCTCAGGACCTCCAGAAGGAACCGACCCTGCCGACACCTTGATTTTGGACCTGTGACCTGCAGAACTGTGAGAGAATAAGCTTCTGTTGTTCTAAGCCACCAAACAGTGGCCATTGGTTACGGCAGCCCTAAGAAACTAATATACCATCTCCAAGAGAATTGATTGGGCCAGGAAGTCTCCCAGGGCTTAAGAAAATAAAGAAGAGACTGGAACTTGACCCCTATCCAGAGAAGCTCACAGTCGAGTTGAGAAACAAAAAACCTGCACCAAATTACTGCATTTCAAACAACATCTTTTAAAAATTATTATTATGTAGTTATTTATTTATTTATTTATTTAATGCCAATCTTCTTTATTTTAAAAAAATTTTTTAAATAAAAATTTTTTATTTTTTATTTATTTATTTTTGGCTGTGTTGGGTCTTTGTTGCTGCGCGCGGGCTTTCTCCAGTTGCAACAAGCAGGGGCTACTCCTCGTTGCAGTGCACGGGCTTCTCATTGCGGTGGCCTCTCTTTGTTGCAGAGCATGGGCTCTAGGCGTGTAGGCTTCAGTAGTTGTGGCTCGCGGGCTTAGTAGTTGTGACACACGGGCTTAGTTGCTCCGTGGCATGTGGGATCTTCCTGGAGCAGGGATTGAACCCATGTCCCCTGCATTGGCAGGCAGATTCTTAACCACTGTGCCACCAGGGAAGTCCTATTTTTTATTTTAATTTAAAATTTTTTTTTATTTTTTGGCCATGCCACACAGCTTGTGGGATCTTAGTTCCCTGACCAGGGATCGAACCCGGGCCCTTGGCAGTGAAAGCGCTGAGTCTTAACCACTAGACCGCCAGGGAACTCCCTCAAACACCATTTTTCTTTTTTTTTTAGCTGTGTTGGGTCTTCGTTGCTGTGTGCAGGCTTTCTCTAGTTGTGGAGAGCGGGGGCTACACTTCGTTTTGGTGCGTGGGCTTCTCGTTGCAGTGGCTTCTCTTGTTGCGGCACGTGGGCCCTAGAGCGTGCGGGCTTCAGTAGTTGTGGCATGTAGGCTCAGTAGTTGAGGCACACAGGCTCTAGGGCACACAGGCTTCAGTAGTTATAGCACGGGGGCTCAGTAGTTGTGGCTCACATGCTTAGTTGCTCCACGGCATGTGGGATCTTCCTGGACCAGGGCTTGAACCCGTGTCCCCTGCATTGGCAGGTGGATTCTTAACCATTGCGCCACCACGGAAGTCCCCTCAAACACCATCTTGATGAACCTTCTGTACATAGAATCCCAGCTGCCCAGGCTGCTGGGAGTTCCCAGCCAGGAGGAGTGGAGCATGGAAATTCAAACCAAGGAGAAGGATTGGCCCCCAGGAACCGCAGGGTGCAGAGCAGGGTGGGTGGGATGTCAGCCCTGGCAGGGCCACCTCCAGGGAGCTCAAAGCTTCCAGCTGGAGTGGGGAGCCAGGATGAAGTCCCACGGGGCCAGCATCTTTTCTAGGAGTTGCAGTGGCTCTGCAGTGGGACCTCTGGGTGCAGGGGTCTCAGCCCAGGGCGTGGCAGTCTGCCCAGGTCAGAGAAGGGGTGCTGACAGCAAAGCCTAGCCCAAGGCAAAGTGCTCTGCAGACCTCAGGAGAGGGGATTAGGGACACATGGGAACCAGAAACCAAGCCAAAGACCAACCAGGCTGACCTGTGAGTTTCAGCAGGGTGGTTGGAGCCTCACTTTCTCCACCTGAAAATGGACACAGCAATTCTTGCATTACAAGGGGTTTGTGAAATGAAATGGGCTGATATTCACAGAGTGATTGATGGAATATCTGGTCGAAGCTTTATTATTCACGGTATTGCTGTCCTCAGAGGCAGCTGCTTGAATTATAGATGAGTTTCAAAGAAGTTAACATTCTTCCCAAGTATGTACCCAGTGTCTTCAACCACCGACCTTGGGAGGCAGGACTACAAACGCGGGGTTTAGAGGTGAGCAAGCCTGGGTTTGAATCCCAGCTCTGCCTTTTCATGGGATGGTGGCCCTGGAAAAAATTACTTATCTTCTCTGAACTTTCCTGACTTCATCCATGAACGAGAGATCATATCGACACCACGGTGAGAGCATTTCTGTTTGGCAAATAGTAGGTATTTCTGAATAACACATGAATTAAAATAAAGGCAACTGTGTGAGATGGTGGGCACTGACAGTAAATGTGGTGAGAGGTACAGGCCACAGGAAGTGGGAACTAGGAGAGGGAGCGTTTGCTAACTGAATAAGAAAACATGCTCCTGGGACTTCCCTGGTGGTCCAGTGGCTAAGACTGCTCCCAATGCAGGGGGCCTGGGTTCGATCCTCGAGGGGGGAACTAGATCCTACATGCCGCAACTAAGAGTTCGCATGCCACAACTAAAGATCCCACATGCCACAAGAAAGTTCCCGCATGCCGCAACTAAGACCCGACGCAGCCAAATAAATAAATAAACATTAAAACAAAAACAAAAATGAAAACGTGCTCCTACCTCAGGGCCTTTGCACTTCCTGTTCCCTCGGTTGGAATGCTTTTCCTCAAGACATATCCCTGGTTCTCTCCTTTACCTCTTTAGATTGTTATCACATAAGTTTAAATTAAATTTTTACTTACATTTTGAAACTAAATTTTAAAATGTTTCCCCACTCACCACCCAACACTCTTTATGACTTTTCTCTGCTTTGTTGCTTTATTTTTCTCCATAGCATTTATTATTACTCAACATGCCATTTTAATGGTTTATTTTATCTTATTATATTTATTTTATTTATAAATCTTTCTACCTGCACCCTACCCCCACTACCATGTAAGCTCCACTAGGTAGGATTTTTGTCATTTTTTGTTTTGTTTTTTTGGCTGCACCATGTGGCATGCAGGATATAAGGGCAGGGTTAGAACCCCCAACCTCTGCAGTGGAAGTATGGAGTCTTAACCACTGGACCACCAGGTAAGTCCCTTGTCTTTTTTTAAGCTACTATACTTTCACTACCTAGAACTGTGCCTTGCACATGGTGGGTGTGATGCTAATTCTGTTTATCAACTTGACAGGGCCACAGGGTGCCCAGATATTTGGTTAGACATTATTTCTGGGTGTGTCTATGGGAATGTTTCCAGATGAGATTAGCATTTGAATTCATAGACTTGAGTAAAGCAGATTGCCCTCCGCAATGGCAATGTGTGTGGATCTTATCCAATCTATTGAAGCCTGAATAGAACAAAAAGGTGGAGGAAGGGAGAATTTGCTCTCTGCCTGACTGCTTGAGCTGGGACTTTGGTTTTGCCATTGGACTGAGACTTACATCATCAGTTCTCCTGGTTTTCAGGCCTTCAGTCTCCAAATGGAGCATCAGCCCTGCTTCTCCTGGGTCTGCAGCTCGCCAAGTGTAGATCATGGGACTTCACAGCCCATAACTGCATGAGCTGACTCCTTGTAATAAATTTCTTCACATACATATATGAATACATACATATATATATATATAACCTATTGATTATATATATACTATATATAGGATAAAGATATATATATTCTATTGGTTCTGTCTCTCTGGAGAACCCTGACTAACAGAGTATGCATTCAGCAACTATTTGTTGAATGAACAAATGATTGAATACATGTAACTGGGGGGTCCAGGATACAACTGACTTCAGGCATAGATGGACGCAGTAGCTCAGAAAAATATCTCAGGGCTCTACCTCACTATACCTCTTGTTATCTTTCAGGCCAGAGGCCACCTGCTGCCCCAGGTTCACATCCTCCTTACTTGGCAAATCTGTCCAAGAGGTCTGGCAGAAATATCCCAGAGAAGAATCTGATTTGTCTAGCTTGGATCTCATGCCCGCCTCTGAACCAGCTGCTGTAGTCAGCCAAATGCAATGAGTTCCCAATAGGAAAGGGGCGGAGGGGAGCGGGAGTGCTATGAAGACAAAAACAGCACAGGTCTACAACAGAGGGCTTCCTGGAGGAGGTGACCTTTCAGTCAGGCCTTACAGGATGGTTAGGACTTGGCCACGATGTCAGAGTTTTCTACAACTGGATCCTGCCCACGTGTCCAGCCTCACCTCTCGTTCCTCACCACCCTGCACCCTATGATTCAGCCACTCCCTGCTTCCTTAACTCAGTCCAGGTTTTGACACTGCTATGCCTTTGCTCATCTTCTTCCCTGCAGCTAATACTCCCTTCTTCTTCTTCAGAAACCAGGGTAATTCTCTACACCCTTGAAATGCTACAGTACCTGATAAAGAAGAGGTACTCCACAAATATTGTTGAGCGAAATGAATGAATGAATAGATAAAATCTTTCTTCCCCTGGAGCTATAATAAGGGCATATTTAGTATTCTACTAGTAAGAACAGGATGGGGGCCTGGAGGGAGGTGTCTACATGATGCTGGGGCTCTGAAAGGAGGCCTTCCTGGAGGAAGTGCCATGTTGAGAAGGGCGGGCTTTGCACAGGTTGGGGCAGATGAGTCCATGAGACATGATACAGGAATGTCACAGAGTCCAGTCTAGGGTAGAATGGAAGTAAGGAGTCTTTCTTTGGGGTTAGATAACAAGCTTGTGCTTGTCTTTGTTGAAATAAAATCTCTTGGTGGGGAGGTAGGAGGGGTTGAATTCCACCAGTAACCATTAAGACAGGTCATAAGGGAAAATGATACCCAAGACAACTACATTTTGATAGAGGGGCAAGTGGAGGGAAAGTTCTAGAACACAGGATATGTTCCCAAGGCATTCCAGTGAAGCCAAAAATAGAATGGGATCCTAGGCCCTCAGGGAAGAGGTCCTAAGTGTTTACATCCTCACAAGTTGCGTACTTTACAGTTTGCAAAGCATTTTTCCATTCATTATCTACCTGATCCTGGGTGGTAGGCATTTCTTTTTTTTTTAAAATAAATTTATTTTATTTATTTATTTTTGGCTGCATTGGGTCTTCGTTGCTGCGTACGGGCTTTCTCTAGTTGCGGCGAGTGGGGCCTACTCTTCATTGCGGTGCGGGGGCTTCTCATTGCGGTGGCTTCTTTGTCTCAGAGCACAGGCTCTAGGCGCGTGGGCTTCAGTAGTTGTGGCTCGTGGGCTCTAGAGCGCAGGCTCAGTAGTTGTGCACGGGCTTAATTGCTCTGCGGCATGTGGGATCTTCCCGGACCAGGGCTCGAACCCATGTCCCCTGCATTGGCAGGCAGATCCTTAACCACTGCGCTACCAGGGAAGTCCCTCTTTATTCAACAAATATTTATCAAGCGCCTCCTGCTTATGGTGGTCCTGAGGGCTAAATGAGCCTCTGCGTAAAAAGGATTTGGAGCCGTGCTGGGCCCTGGCAGGCCAGCAGTGCATGTCTGTGGTGTGGTGATAGGAGTGGAGGTGGTACAGTGGTTATTATCAGCCTGAACTTGGCCTTATACCAGACAATGGAAATACAAGACATGCTCTCAGGGGCCCCCCAGTCCATCAGGGAGAGGGACCTTGATTCATTAATTATATAACACAGTCACAGGTCTAACCATTTCATTCAGATGTTTGAAGAAAGGTGGTTTCTTTATTACTAGGACCCATAGCCCACATGTGTATGGAGTGTTTACTCAATTCTGTGCCAGGTATAGTTTTAGGTACTTTACCTGATTTAAATTTCATCCTATGAGGCAGGTACTGTTATGATGGCCTTTTAGCAGGTGAAGAAACTGAAGCACAGAGAGGCTAAGTAACTTGCCTGAAGTCACACAGCAAGCAAGCAGTGAAGCTAGAATTCAAATCCAGTAGTCTGGCTCCAGAATCCATATCTTTGACCTCTGTAGTACATTGCCTCTTGTCTGTAAGCACCCCTGCTCTGTGTGTGTGTGGGGGGGGGGCTGCAACTTAGATGAGCCAATTAATGGGATCTCAATCTTTCCTCCTGCTTGTATCTCTGGTTACACACACACACACACACACACACCCCTAACTACCACCACACTTTCTCCTCTCCAAGATGGTACCCGGGTATATGGGAGGAGAGGGGAGATGGGAGATGGGCCCTTGGAGACAACTGGCTGAATAATACATTATTTAAAATTTTACAACCATTATCCAGTTTACAATTACCATTGTGAATATTGCTACCTAGGCCAAGCAAGGGAGTCTAGAACCCGGTCTTACTGGTGAGGAAGGCCTCCGTGAAGGAGGGGCTGGCAAGGTGAAGGGAAGACCACTTCAGGCCAAGGTGATCTGAGAGAGGCCAACCAGGGAGTTGGGCCAAACTGCCCCCACCCCCTCCTGTGGTCAAGGTCAGAAACCCAGAGCTGCTGCCCCAACAGCCCAAATGGTTCCGGGACAGCCCAGAGCACCTGCTCCAGCTCTGAGCTCCCCCAACTCAAAGCCTTCCCAGAGAAGCAAACCCTGGCTGCCACGTGAGCCAGCACAACTGTTGGCCTTGGCTTCTCTCTGCTGGGCCAAGGTGACTAATTTTAACTGACTCTGCTGATTCATCCGAGGCTGGGACCCCCTCTCCCAACCCACCCCAAGCCACAACCTCAGGGCCTGCTGAAGAGCTGCCAAAATTCTTCAAGTTCAAAGTCATTCCTGATCCGCTCCAAGCCCACATTCCAACCTCATCCATGACCAACCCCCTTCACGAAATTTCTGACCCTGCTAAACTGGTCTTCTCAGGGTTTCCTGAAGATTTCATATGCATTCCTGCTTGCCCAACTCTCTCTGACCATCTTTCAGCTCCCTATTCAGATGCCCCCTTTTCGAAAATGCCCTTCTCATCATCACAGAGGGTGCTAGCCCCTTTCACCTGGCCCTGGCCTCACTACACAGCTTGTGGGATCTTAGTTCCCTGACCAGGGATTGAACCCGGCCCCGGCAGTGGGATCACCGAGTCTGAACCATTGGACCGCCAGGGAATTCCCTCCCCACTGTTTTATCAGTGGTGATAAAACTCATCTGGAGTGTGATGACCCGAATGGCTCTAACAAATCCAGAGCATCTACTCTGTGAGCTATTAAGACACGATATATAGGAATGTTTCATTCCCAGCTCCTCTTCCTCATCTTTCCACTAGATTATAAAAACATTTTATTATCTCAGGCCATGACTGTGGCAGACACAATGCCGTGTGTCCACCAAGCCCGCTTCACTTCCTCCCGGCCATACAGGATTTCATTCCCACCACCTGGCTGTGACCTGGCTGATGGAATATGGCCGGAAGTGAAGAACCCCACTCTCAGACGCGTTCTCTAAAACCTCTCACACACTGTCCTGTTGTTTGGCTGCTGGATATGGAGGGATGAAGTCCTTGGGGATGAAGCCTGTGTCCCTGAATCACTGTGTCCTAGCAGAGTCCTCCCCCTAACTTGCACTGGATAGTGAGGTGAACGAGAACTAAACCCATGAAGCCACTATGAAGATCTACAATAATAAGCCACTGAGATTTGGGGGCTGTATGTTACAGCAGCTAGTGCTGTAATACACGAATGCCTCCATATCTGTGGTTCAGCACTCAGCCAGGCCTATAAGGATTCCTTAATATTTATCCTCACGTCCCACACGGCTCCTTTCTCATCCATCCTCCATATGCAGACCTGACCCTGTCACTCCCCTCCCTGTAATCTCTCAGGGCCCCCATCGTCCTTGGAAGTTTCCTTCTCCATCTCCTCTTCCCCTTCCCAATTCTTTTATTTTTTTTAATTAATTTATTTATTTTTGGCTGCGTTGGGTCTTCGTTGCTGTGCGCGGGCTTTCTCTAGTTGCAGCGAGCGGAGGCTACTTTTCGTTGCAGTGCGCGGGCTTCTCATTGCAGTGGCTTCTCTTGTTGCGGAGCACGGGCTCTAGGCGCTCAAGCTTCAGTAGTTGTGGCGCGTGGGCTCAGTAGTTGTGGATCGCAGGCTCTAGAGCGCAGGCTCAGTAGTTGTGGCGCACGGGCTTAGTTGCTCCGCGGCATGTGGGATCTTCCCAGACCAGGGCTCAAACCTGTGTCACCTGCATTGGTGGGCGGATTCTTAACCACTGGGCCACAAGGGAAGCCCGTCCAAGGGGGTTTTTAAGAAAGAAATTACTCTTTGCTGGGGTGAGTTGCATTTGATTTTAGATAGACTTGGGGGACCCAACTGCAGTCAGGGAGTGTGGGTCCATGTTTCACTTTCTCTGCTTCCACTACTGTCTCCAGGGAAGCAGACCAGGTGGCCTCCTCCCTGGAGGAGATCTGAATCGCTGAGACCTGGGCTTTGATAGTTTTTACGGGGAGGGAAGAGGAATTTGGAATTAGGTGGGCCGCAGTCGCTAGAGAGGACCAGGTACCAGGCGGCAGGATGCTGGGGAGAGAGGGGGGAAGGAGGGGTAAGGACGGGACCGCCCAGGTGGGCCCTGCCCTCCCTGGCTTCCCCGCCCCTCCACTCCTCGGGAGTGAGGGCTCCTATCCGGGTCCTGCCAACCAGAAGTAACCACCTCCGTGCCTTCTCCATGGCCCTCCCTCGGCTGCTTTGGGGAAAGCAGGGGTGTGGCCTCCGGGACGGGCGGAGAAGGGGCCCCTCTGCCTTTCCCGGTGGCGGGAGCCTTGTGTGCGCGGGGGCCGGGGCCGGGGAAGGATGAAGACGCTGGAGAATCATGGCCACCGCTTCTCCGATGCCACCTCGACAGTACAAGGCTCGGGATGTGTATCCCTACGCCTGCTACACAGATGTCTCACAGACGCTCCAGATGCTACTGTCCCAAGGGAGACTCACTCTCTAGCCCCTTCTCCCGGGTACCCCGCCCGCCTTAGTAAATAGCGCCACCATTTGCCCAGTTAACTCAGCCAGAAACTCAACACCCGCTGCCGGCGCTGCGCTGGGCTTCCAGCTCACCCCCTCGCCCCAGCCTCCCCTACAGAGCCTGTCCCCTCCTCCTCCCCCCCTCCGCCCTGCCTCTCCCTCAGTCCAGATGTGGGCTCCACAGCAGGCTCTTAAAGATCTCCCTTCCCCAAACCAATCTGTGGTTTATAAAAACCAAATCATCAGGACAGCTGTTGCCTCTGGGAGGTAGTGGGGGCGGGGACTGACCGGGAAGGGGCGTGTGGGAACTTTTGGGCGGGACGATAATGTTCTGTATCCTGATAGGGGTTTGGGTTACCCAGGTGTACGAATTTACCAAAACTCAGCAAAAAGTCCGCTTCAGACGCATGCATCTCATTGGATATAAATTTTAGGTCAAAAGAAAAAAATGTAAACGAACATTGAAGTCTCCTTAACGACATGCATGCTGAAGTATTTAGGCGGAAGTGGATGAACGGTTGCCTGCAATTTACTTTGAAAGGCCACAAAATAAAGAAAGATTGGATACGTGGAGGGATGGATAGATACGCGAGAACACAAGCTGTAAAATGTCTGTGGTAGAATTTTGGTGGTAGGTATATGATGTTCACTCTAAAATTCTTTCAGGTTTGCCACATGTATGAGAAATTTCAGAATAAAATGTTGGGGAGAAGTGTCCCCTGCCTCCACAATGAACCCCCCCCCCCCCATTACATTATTCCCATCTGCAACTAGTGTGGTGTTTCTAGGACAGCAAATCAGACCATGGCCCTCCCTGCTCAAAACCCTTCCTGGCTCTCTCCTGGGGAGAACTCTTAACTCTTGTGGCTTCCGAGGCCATCTGGGGTTGGCCTCTGTTTAATTCTCTGGATGCATCCTCTATCACTCTCTCCCTCACTTTTTCCACCACAGAAACACTAAATATTTGTACTTTATCTTTACATGCTCTTTACAACTCCTGTGGCAGAAATTTCTCGTATTCATCCAATTTACATTTCCCCCTTCTTTCTAAGTAAAAGAAGTTCCAGTTTTTATCTGGGGATATGGCCATATTGAAATAAACACTACGTTTCCCAGGCTCCCTTGCAGAGAAGTGTGGCCATGTGATAGGCAGGGAGAGGAGGTATTGATCACAACTTCCAGAAAGTGTCCCTAAAGGTAGGGGGCACAAACTTCTTCACCTTTTTTGACTTCCTGCTGGTTGGAATGATGATGTGATGGCTGGACTCAAGCAGCCATTTTGGATCAGGAGGTGGAGACCATGTATGTAGTATGGCAGAGCACTAAAGTAGACTGAGGCTGGGTTCCTGACATGTTGTGTGCCCTACGAGCCCTGGACCACTACCTCTGGACTTCCATATGAAAGACAGATGAATACTCTCTTGTTAAAGCCATGCTATTTTGGATTTTCTGCCACCCACAACCAAACTTAGTCCTAACACACCAACTTGCATGCCCTTGAATGTTTTGGTCCTTGTGCTTGGAATACCCTTTCCTCACTTTGCTCCTAGACAACCCCTATTGATCCTTCAAATTCCTACCTAGACATCACCTTCTCTGCTACACGTTCCTTGGTGGAATTAATCATTTCCTCCTTTATGATTCTTTTGCACCTTATATTGCAGGGAGCAATTATTGAGCACTTACTGTGTGCCAAGCACCACCCTGAGTCCTGTACATGCACTCTTCTTTTAATCCTCATGGTGACATTTGAGATAGGTAATTATTTTCAAAGCTCCCATTTTACAGATATAAAAACAAAAGGCCTGGATAGTGATGATACTTTCCCTGGATCACAAAAGTAACACCCGATGGAGCCAAGCCTCGAATCCAGGTGTCTGATTCCAAAGCCTTTGCACCTATGCTGAACTGCCTCTGTTCCTGCTCTTATCACAAAGTGCTGTCATCATCTGTTTACACATCCCTCCCTCCCATCACCCCGAAAGCTCAAGGACGCTGTGATGTTCACCCTGCTCTCCCTGGGGTGCAGCACAGAGCCTGGTTCCAGGTGAGCACGTGTTTGTGGAACGGAACTGTCAGCTTTAAGTCCCCCATCTTGGTTCTGGTGCAGGAGGACCCTCAGGCGGTCTCACCCCCCTTAGCACTCCTTTCCCCACACATCCCTTGGGCTTTTGCACACGCAGTTTGTTACTTCTGCTTAGGAGACCCTGTAGGAGTTCCCTCATACGTTAAGATCCAGCCCAGTCGTCACCTCTGCCAACAGGTCTTCTCCATGTGGACCTGGGGCTACCTTCTCACTCGCCCATAGCTCTTTGTTCAAATCTCGGTTATGTTCCGAATTCCCCTGGAATGTTTCCTCCACTCAACTTTGAGTCCCTTGCGAGAAACGACCATGCTTGTTCATCTTTTAATAATTTGGAAAGCCGTCTCTAGTCGGTGCCAGGAATATAAAGATGGAAAAAGCCCCCGTCCCGGCTGCTGGTCTGCTGGCTGGGTAAACAAAGGAACGCAGTGGGAGGGGCGGAGCCAGGGGTAGAGGCTTTTCTCCTCGTCGCCACTAGATGGCAGCAGGGCCCCCCGATTGTCAGCCTCCCAACACACTGTCTTTGCCTTCACCTCCAGGAAGCCAGGAGCCTGGATGGACTCAGTTCAATAGAATAAACAATTCGGAGAACTTATCGACCTGGCCCTTTGCTAGGGGCTGGCAAAAAGGTGAAGTGGGCGGGGGCTTCCCTGGTGGCGCAGTGGTTGAGAATCTGCCTGCTAATGCAGGGGATACGAGTTCGAGCCCTGGTCTGGGAAGATCCCACATGCCACGGAGCAACTAGGCCCGTGAGCCACAACCACTGAGCCTGCGCGTCTGGAGCCTGTGCTCCGCAACAAGAGAGGCCACGATAGTGAGAGGCCCGCGCACCGCGATGAAGAGTGGCCCCCGCTTGCTGCAACTAGAGGAAGCCCTCGCACAGAAACGAAGACCCAACACAGCCAAAAATAAAAATAATAATAATAAATAAATAAAAGTGTCTACCCTGAGATTGGGATTGACATATATACACTAATATGCATAAAATAGATACCTAATAAGAACCTGCTGTATAAAAAAAAAACAAAACAATGAAATTCAAAAAAAAAAGTGTTTACCCTGAAACATTGTAAATCAACCATACTTCAAATTTTTAAAAGTGTCTGTTGAAAAGGGCTGCTGGGAGGGGCAGTAAGGGCTGTGTGTCCGTGGCTTTTACATTCCTGCCTCTGAGGAAGCTCACAGGGTAGAAATGGGGAGCCGCACCCCAAAGCATAGAGAGGAGAAGGCTGCATCCATGTTGGAGCCAAGGTGGGCGGGGGGCGAGGGGGGATGGAGGGGGGAGGGCACACCTGCTGGGAAAGGGGTGGCATGTGGTGATGGGGGCGGATTCCTGGAGGGGCAGCTGTTTCCGTGAGATGGGCCAGGGAGGGAGGGAGGGAGGACTGAGGAGGGAGGGGGGCTGTGGAGGTGGGGTTGGCTCCCCCAGGTGACAGGTGGAAGGCGGGGCTGGAGAAGTGACTCCAAGCCTCAGAGGCTGGGGGGCGGGGGAGGGGAAGGGAGGCTGATGCCCCTGGGCCACACCTATTGACTGGAATATTGGGATCCTGGTGTCCCTGTGAGCCCTCCTCCAATAAGCCCCTCTGGGCCTCCAGGGAGAGGAGGAGCCTCGCCATATAAACTGTATTTTTAGTTCCCCGTGAGGCTTCCCAGCTGCTGTGACACCTCTCCCTGCCCCCAGCCCGCTGTTTGGCTGGAGGCTCCGGGAGGACAGCTGGGCAGAAGGGGAGACATGGTCAGTACAATGGCTGCTGGGGGCTGGGGGGAGCGGGCAGTGGGCCCAAGTAGAGTCTGGGGGCCAGCTTGGGGGGTCCTACTGCCCCGTCGATGACCTCAGCAGGTCCTGCAGGCTCCAGGCCCCAGCCCTGCTCTGAGTCAGGCCTGGCACTGGTCCAGCAGGCAGACTCTTCCAGGAAAGAGCAAGCTGAGGTCGGGGGTGGGGGGGGGGAGGGGAGGAGGGGTGGGGGGGGAGGGGAGCACTGCCCGGGCTGGCCTCCAAAAGGGCAGCTCCCGGGAGGAGGAAGAAGGAAGGTGGCCAAGGCTGAGGGGACCTGCAGCTTTGAAGACCCAAAGTGCTCCTTCTTTCCATCTTTGGTCCCTACGGTGGAGCCTTAAAGTGTAACACCCCCCACCCCGATTCACTGGAAGGAGTTGTTGGCTGCATAAGGGCTCACAGATTCCCAGGTCACCCAGACTGGACTTGTGACCTTTGAAAGAGAGGGCCTGGTGCTCAGTCATCTGGGGACTCAAACCCATGCGGGGGGCACTGGAAGCCCCTTGCTAGAGAGTTCTCTCTGTGTATGTGAGTGACGAGAGGTGAGAGTCACCAGATACTGAAGATGCAGAAGGGGCCTTTTCCCACCAAACGGGCTCCTGGCTTACCTTGCCAGCCAAGGGCGCTCAGTTAAAGCCCTGGGGACGTGTAGTCTGGACAGGAAAAGTCTTAGGTGAGCCTGCAGCTTCCCTCGGCTGTTCCTGCCCATCCCCAAGGGGCGCCAGAGCCAGGACAAGGGAGTGAGCGTGACAAAAAGGCATATTTTGGTTTGATATAAAGAAGCCCCTTTAAAGCTTTAGGTAGTGAGCTC
The DNA here is from genome assembly GCF_949987535.1 of Balaenoptera acutorostrata. Taxonomy (NCBI): domain Eukaryota; kingdom Metazoa; phylum Chordata; class Mammalia; order Artiodactyla; family Balaenopteridae; genus Balaenoptera; species Balaenoptera acutorostrata. Next base: position 12,540,522 of record NC_080074.1, read on the forward strand.
ACTGCTCTTAGGAGTATTCAAGCAGATGCTAGATGATGATCTGTAGGGCGAATTCCTGCATTTAGTGGGAACTTGGACAGGACACTATTGAAGGCCTCTGTTAGCTCCAAGATCCCGCGGCCCTATCATTCTAGATTTCTCTTTCTCTAGCTTTCTGACTCTGGAACCTGGAACCTAAGTGTTCAGAGTGGTGAAAGTTGAAGGCTTTGGCCCTCTAGAATTGTAACTCTGGCATCTCAAGTGTCCAGAATTTGAAGACTTGAGGATGAGTCTACAAGGCTCAGATTTTCCCATTCAAAGGATTCTGTGATATGAAAGGGAAAAAGAGGAGGGGGCAGGTCTCACTTGGTGCGATCCAGTTCTGCCCCACTGGGTGTCAGACTAACCCACCTGTGTGTGTGCACGCCTGTGTACATGTACATGACGTGAGCGTGTAAGGCTGCAGAAAGTTTTGCACCCAGAGGCAGCCTGGCTTTCCTATCCTGTGCCTTTCCAGTTTCCCTGGCCCGGCTATTTGAAGGCTGTCACAGGGATAATTATAGCCCCCAAACAAAGCTGGGACTGCAGGTAGCCATAGCAACTCCTAGGTACCTCCAGTTCTGTTGTAGAGATGTGTAAGTACAAACAAATGTTGGTTCCTTCCTATTAGCTTAAAAGGTAAAACTTGAAAAGGTTCATCAACTTCAAAGCCACAGGTTTCCATGAACTTGCCAGTTAATGGGGGCGCCTGCCAAGGAGGTGACAGCTTCATATTAAACACTTTAGCGCTGGTAAAGAGTTGATGAGATTTTAAGTACTCAGGCAGTTTCCAGATAACTCGGGAGGCTGGAGATGGGACAAGGGCTGTGGATTCCAGCTCTGCCGCTCACCAGCCTCGGGTGGGTGCATAACCTCTCCAAGCCTTCGTTTCTGTATAGCCAGGTGGGATAATGGTCGACCCTGCCCTGCCAGCCCCTCGGGGATGCTCCGAGGTTCTCAAGAGGGCACCGGCCAGAGGGTGTTTGAAAACGGCGCTGCCAGGGCTGAGGATGTAAATCAGAACCTAGGGATGCTGATTCTCTTAGGGGTGTCACCAATGGGCCCCAAGTGGCCAGCCCAGGCCAGGGGCAGCTCGCTGCCTCTCTTCCTTCTGCCCTCCCCTCCCACACTGCTGGGCTCACCCTCCAGCAAGGGGCCAGAAGTAGGAGCTGAGCCCTCGGCAGGATCTCTCAGAGTTGCCTTTTCCTTTGATCCTGGGCCTGGCACAGAGTAGGCCCTCCATACCAGGCTGGTGAATGAACAAATGAACAAATACTAGCCCCCCAGAAAATCCCTATGGCATTTTAGCTACTCAACTTGCTGCTGAACCTTCCACCGTGAAGGCTTCATGGCTCCTGGAGGTTCACCAGCTCAGGGTCCTGGGTTAACACGGAACCTCAGTGTGATTCCAGGAGCACATTGTCAGGAAGGGGTCTGTGTGCCTCTGGCCCTTTTGGTTGTTAGGAATCAGCTGACTCAATAAATAAATTGGTCTCACTCAAGGATACACAAGGGGTCACACAGGAAGTGGCAGCTGATGGTGATCCTCAAACTGCAATTGGAGTGGGCTTTTCAGCGGTCAGAATGGAGACCCAAGGTTGCACAGGGGTCTTACCCAAGTTTGGGGGTCTTACCCAGTGTTGGCCACGAAACCCTCTTTGACCCTGCATTTCCTACCACCTAGCCAATTCTCACCAGGGATCTGACTGGTGTAGCTAATAGACATTGTTTGGCAGAGTCCTGCCATTGGCTGCCTCGGGTTAGGTCCCAGTCCTGGTCCAATCCACTGTGACTAGCAACAGGTTTGGAGAGAGGACATGACTGCGGGTACTGGGGCAGGGCAGTTATCTTTAGAAAGGGCTGCATATGTGGGGCAGTCATAACTGACATGTCCAGTACAGACCCAGGATGGCCAGGACACCTGCTTGTCCTTTCTGAGCCTCATGGTCCACAGCTGTAAAATGGGATGATGCTCGCTACCTCGCAGGGTCATTGGGAAGATTAGATATAATCCTGCCCAAGGAGGCACTTTGTAAACCATAATGTTCTGTGTAAACCTTGATCATAGCACTAAATAAACTGTACTGTAATTTTGTTCCTCTTACTTATCTCCTCTAGGAGACTGAGTTTCTTGAACATCAGGATGTGTTTTATCTGGTTTTGTGTCCTCAGCATGTAGCACAGTTTCTGACACACAGTAGGTACTCTATAACTGTGTGTTGGATGGATGGAGGAATGATGATGGATGGATGGATGGATGGATGGACAGATGATGGTTGGGTAGGTGGATGGATGAGTGATGGATGATGGGTGGGTTGGTGAGTGGACGATAAGTGGGTGCATAAATGATGGCCAGATGGATGGATGATGGGTGGGTGGATAGATGGGTGGTTGGGTGGATGAATGGATGATGGATGGATATAAAATAAAGGCTGATCATCCTCCACTTGCCTTCCTTGCAAGGCCAGCCATCTTTTTATTCAATGAACATTTATTCAGTTCAAATTTGGTACACAGCACTGTGCAAGGTCCAAGAAATACACAGATGAATAAAACAAAGCCCCTGACCATGTGAAAATCAAAGTAGGGTGTTCAGGAGCATGGATTTGGGGGCCTGAACTCCTGGGTTCAAATCCCAACTCTTGCATCAACTAGCTGTGCAACCATGGCAGATTTCCTTAACTTCCCTCCATGAGATGGTGGTAATGTCTGTATTTATCATATAGGGCTGTTGGGGGACTAAACGAGTTACCAAATGTAAAGTGCTTGGAATAGGGCCTGGCACCCAGCAAAGTCTCTGTGAGTATTGGCTGCTCTGATACTAATGGAGGGGCCAGCATGGAAACAAAGAAATATGATGCAATGAGGTAAGCAGTGCAACAGGAACACATACAAATAAATGGAAAGGGCAAGAAGTTAATTGTACCTTGAGGGGTATATCCAGCAAAACTTTTCAGAGAGAAATATGTGAGCAAGACCATGACGCCAGGAGTTTTCTGGGTAGAGTGGGAAAGTGCAGACTCCAAGAGGTTATGGATCTGCCTGGGTCCACCCAGCTATAAGCAGGAAACCATCTAGCCCCTTCCCACTGCCCTGATGGGTGAGGGCATTCTGGCAAAGTGGGCAGAAGGTGGACAAAGCGACTGCTAAGGGTCAGGACAGTCCCAGGGCCAGCCAGGGTGACTGCTGCCCTGGCTAATAAACATGACAGGTCCTCTTGGGATGGCTGACAGCAGGGGGAGTTGGGTTTCAGGCCATTGGCATCAGCCTTGGTCATGCTCTTTCTGTTGGCCTCTGAGAGCCCAGACGGTGATCCAACCTCCTCCCCACTCTTTCCACACACACAGCTCCTCCCCACCCCCCCAACCTGACGCCTGAGTTGTCCTACCACCCCACAATGGCACCTGCCTCAAAATAGCTTCCATGTGAGGGCCAGAGAAATGAAAAGATTAGACCCCTGCATGAAAGCGGGGGGGGGGGGGGGTGCAGGGAGGGGGAGAGAGAGAGTGAGCGAGCTGTCAAGTGATCTCTGTCAAGCATCCGGGAAGGTATAAAAACCCTTTAGGGCCAGGCAGCCTCAAACCCCAGCTGTCGGAGCCAGGACACCCGGTCAGCCCACACTCGCTCTTTCTCTCTTCTTCAGACTGTGCCATGGTGCTCAGCGATGCAGAATGGCACTTGGTGCTGAACATCTGGGCGAAGGTGGAAGCTGATGTCGCAGGCCATGGGCAGGATATCCTCATCAGGTAAAAGGAAGAAATCCCATTTCCCCTATCACCTACCTCCTTCCCAAAGATCAAGAATGTTCGCCTGCAAGGTGGAACGGTTGCCCGGGGTTGACCAGCTGGCTGCGTTAGTTGACTTTGTTAAAGTCCTTATTTGGTTCTCCTTTGCTTTTATGTGTCAGAGGTTGGAGTCAGGAAAGGAAAGGGGATCCATCTCACACCTATGCCAGCAGCTGGAAGGAGCTTGACAATCAAATCCTGGATGCCTAGAGCCCACTAAGTGGTATCCTAGAATTATAGACAGAATTAACAAGAAAAATCTGAGAGATCTGTCTCACCTCACCTAATGGATGAGGACAAAAAGGACCTGAGAAGGGAAGGATGACCCCAGAGTCACAAGTCCATTAAAGTCTGTAAAATGTGAAGGCTAAGACATGGCTTTCAACATGAGATATGTAGTTCTAGAGCTGCCTCTGCCACCGAGCAGCTGTGTGACCTTTAAGAAGGTACACAACTTCTCTGAGCCTCAATTTCTTCTCCTATAAAATGGGTGGAAATCCTAATATATACGATATAGAGTGGAAATAAGAATTAAATAAGATGATGCATGTAGGGGGCCCAGCATAATTCCTGGCATAGAGTGAGTCCCAGAAGATGTTAATAACTATTATAGATGAAGCTTAGACTTGTGCCCTTTAAAGAATTATAATTAGTAAACAGAAGACAGAGACCCATTAGTGACTTTTTTTTTTTTTAAACCTCAAAGGTACATTTTTAGTTTTTTTTTTTTTAAAATTATCTATTTATTTATTCACTTATGGCTGTGTTGGGTCTCCGTCTCTGTGCGAGGGCTTTCTCCAGTTGCGGCAAGCGGGTGCCACTCTTCATCGCGGTGCGCGGGCCTCTCACCATCGCGGCCTCTCCTGCTGCGGAGCACAGGCTCCAGACGCGCAGGCTCAGTAATTGTGGCTCACGGGCCTAGTCGCTCCGCGGCACGTGGGATCCTCCCAGACCCAGGCTCGAACCTGTGTCCCCTGCACTGGCAGGCAGATTCCCAACCACTGCACCACCAGGGAAGCCACCCATTAGTGACTTTTGATGTTGAGTATGTCTTGAATTTGAGGGCTCAGAATAGTCTCCAAGCACATCTTGCCTTCTGTAGCAAGGGGTTCCTGAATAAACAAACAAAACCCCCCACAAAATTCTGAGTTTTTTAAGTAGAAAATGGCTTGTGGCTTGTAAATAGAATCTCATGTCCCAGTTGCCTTCTTCCCCAAATGGTGATAAGCTCTCCCCTCCTCCTGGCCCTTTCTCATGCTCTGGGCAGCACAGGTCAAAAGCCTAATGGGATGTATGTACATCAATATTTCTGCACGTGGGAGAAGGTGGGCCCCAGTTACCACCAGTGAACAGATTGTCTTTCACACTTTAATTTACAGATGAATTTCTCCTTCTTTATGAGCCAAAGTAGGTTATCTTCTCCCACTTAGATGCCCTTTCAGCCTCCCTCGGGCTTCACCCATCTCCAGCTCCCAAATCTGGGGAGAATGCCCAGTCCCATAAGCCCTGTTATCTGGAGTTCGAGCCCTTAATAGTTCATGCCAGAAACACTTGAGAGAGGACAGTCAAGTTCTCTGTTAAATCTAACTGATTAGATTCTTGGGGTGTTCCTTTATGTCTTTCTCCTCTTGTGTCTCTGTCGGTTGGCTACTTGGGTTGCAACAGGTCCTGCCTGATTGGACAAAATGCTCCCCCAAAGTTGACATCAACTCCTCAGCCATCCATTTGCTGTGTGACCTTGGACAAGTCGCTAGTCCTCTCTGGGTCCCATTTCCCTATTTGCTGAGTGAAGGGATTGCCTGCCACTGTCTCTGAGATCCCTGCCTGCTCTCATGCCCTGGCATTCTCTGACTCCATGATCCTACCTTACTTTTGGAGAGGTGGCTGGGTAGCTGGGGTGGGAGACCAGTTTGCCAAGCAGGAGTCTTTCCCAGGTGATCTGGGGGCTGCCAGCACTAAGTCAGTGACTTGGATGTCTTGAAGGAGACTTGGGGTATTGTGTCATGGGGAAACATCTCCTCCTTTCCCAGGGTGGATCAGAGAGAACTGCCTGGGGCCAGGTGCCAGGGACAAGACATGATGCTGGAGACTGCTGGCCCCTGGCAGACCCCAGAGAGCCCAACAGCCTGTCACGTCTTAGGCTGTAGGACATGCAGAAACCACGCCAACTGGTTCTGCCCTCTTAGTGTTTGGGACATGGAGAGAAGGAGAAGGGGCTGCAAACTCCTAGGGCTGAAAGTGCCCCTTTAAGACCTGACCTTTTGGTTCTGTTCCAGATGCTGAACCTGGGCTTTCTTACTCATCTTGAAAAGGTCATTTCTCCCACTCCTCTGATTATAAAAGAGGGCAAATTCTGTTCAGCTGAGTCTGTTAATAAAACACTGAGGGCTTCACTGCAAGTATGTGATCATTATGTTCTAGAACATAATAGCTGGAAGGTCAGTTGGAGAGTCTGGCTCCAGGAAAGGGGGGGCTCAGGAGGGAGGAGGCTGCTGAGAGGGCTTCAGGCCCCTGCCTTTCCTTCTTTTCCCCACATTTTTTCTGCTTTATTTATTTTTTCATTTGAACAAAGGATTTTGAGGCCATGGAAAGTTTGAAAGCCACTGCTGGTGGCCAATATGTCTCATGTCGCCAGGAGGAAACACGGCCCAAGAGTCCGAGCCACCCAATGGCAGCTACAGACACAACCAAAAATTCCCAATCCTAACGATGATGATGATGGTGGTGGGGACAATGATGATGGAGATGGTGATGATGATGATGATGATGATGATGGAGATGGTGATGATGATGGAGGAGATGATGGTGATGGTGATAATGGTGCTAGAGATGGTAAAGAGGACAGCAAATATTTATATAGAGAGTACACAGTGATTGCTAGGCCCTGTGTTAAGTGTTTCACATATATTTACTCATTTAAGCCTCACAACAACCTGATGAGGTAGATATTATTATGATCACCACATCTAACAAAGAGGTTAAGTAACTTGCCCAAAGTCCCACAGCTGGAATTCAAATCCAGGCGACTTGGATCAGTACGCCTGCTCTCGACCCCTATGCTACATCATCCCACAGTCTTGACACACTAGAGATGCGTTCCCATCCTCATCTGGTTCTTTGGTTCTAGAGCAGAGAAGGATTTGTGCAGGCCTGGGAGAATCCTCTGTCTTCCGTGTGGGTGTCTGATCGGGCCCCAGCTCAGAGAACAGCTGGGAAATGGCCTCCTTTCCCTCTGACTTGCCAGCAGACCTGTGATAAACTAGGCAGGTTGACGATAGGATTGAGGATGAAAACACAAGGCAAGTGAGCACTTCTGAAACACTGGAGAAAAACCCTCCACCCGTTTCTACAGGACGGGGGCCTTCCATCTGCTCCTTTTCCGGGTAATTGCTGTCACAAACATCCAGGTATGGCCTCCTCTGGCTGCCCTGGGGGCTCCCAGCTGCAGGACTCGGGGCCAAGAGAGGGAGGCGGCTGTGCAGTGCCAGGATGATCTGGTGGGCTCTCCTGAGCCCAATTTTTCTGCCCTGTTTAAAGCGAACTTGGCTCTCTCTCTGGCTGGCAGGTGCTGAGAGTGGAGGGTGAGGTGGCGGTCAAGCCTTAGAACTTGCAGGCTGAGAAATCAGCTAGACCAACCCTTTTGGTTTACAGATAGTTACGCCAAGACCCAGAGAAACCAAGTGACTTCTTCAACGTCACACAGCACATCGGAGGCAGAGCTGGGGCCAGAACTCAGCTTCCATAATTCTCAGTGCCGAAGTCTTTCTCCCAGACATCCAGGGAACTCTCCAAATGTTTGAGATCCCTGGCCGCCTTGGATCCCAGATCCTTGGCCCTCTTCTGCCCCAGACAGTCTTCCTCCAGTGTCCCGACCTCAGGACTTCGCCTGTGGGGTCTGGGTCTTGCATCTGTCAGGCAGGAGTTCAAGGATCATTGTCACCAGATAATAATAGTCAGGAGCTCAGGGACCCTTGTGTGAAAGGTGCCAGGGATGAACTGTCAGTGATGTACAAGGTTTGGCCGGCGCCCCAGATGAGGTGGTGACATTGGGCATGGCTGTGGACAGCCCTGAGTGTTCTGGGGAAGCGGGAGGGATACGCCCCCTGGGAAAGGGAGCGCTTCCCGTCCGTGCTACGTCGTGCATGCATGTGCGTGTGTGTGCACGCCCCTGTGAGTATGGGTGTGTGCCATGAGATACTTGTGCACACTGGAGTGTGTTCACAGTTAGGTTTAAGGGTGTCGCAAAGCCAGGAAGCTACAAAAGAGGAACTTTTAAAAGAACTGAAGCCATTAGACAGGAGAAGGGGAAGTCAGGGCAGACAGGGTCACTCCTGCAGAGGTTTCAGGGTGCGACACAAGGGAGAGAACGTGAGTTACGGAACCATTCATGTGGGTTTGTGTCTGGGCTCTGCCACTGACCAGACATGTGACCCTGGGCAAGTCACCTACCTCTGTGGTCTTCCGTTTGCCCATGAGTGAAATGGGGAAAATCACTCCCGCCCAGGTGGCAGGTATGACTCCCTTTAACCAACCTCCACCTTTCCGCAGCAGGAAAGACTGAGGTCCAAGGCAACAGGTGGCTGCTCAGATCACTGTGGCCAGCTCACTGGAACCCTGGCAGGAGCTGGGACCTGGTCTTAGTGGTGGCTCCCACCAGGGACCCTCACCATCGGTACTGTGAGGGGCCAGGGAGGTGCAGGGAGTCAGAGCAAAATAAGCAAGAGCTTTCTGAGGTTTCTGAGCTCAGACTGGAATGGCTCTCACAGGTAGTAGTGAGTCTCCTGGAGCCAGAAGTATTTAAGAAGCCAAAGGGCGATCCCCAGGCAGGAAGCTGCAGAGATGGTCCCCTGCATGGGCTACTTTTTGAGTCACTCAGACCTGATTTCAGTCTGGCTCTTCTGCACCCTGGCCGTGTGATGTTGAGCTAGGACTTCACACTTCTTAGCCTCTGTTCTCTCATCTGTAAAGTGGGAATAATATGTCCCTAAAGGGAAGCGCAGGTGCAGAGCCTAGCACGGACCTGGCACACAGCGGGTGCTCAACAAATCCAGGTCCTTTGGCCCCAGTGCTCCCCCTTTTCCCTGCACCACTGTGATGCCATTTAGTCATCTATGCTCCCAACAGCTTAGAGGAAATGGGGGTGAAGCCAGGTGCAACGCAGAGATGTCTTTCTTTCCTGCCTTTCACTGTAACAATGAATAAGAAGAAGATGATGATAAAAATATTTAATAATAGCAAGCATTTATACACTTCTTGTGTGGTCCTCAGCATATACTATCTCATTTAATCCTCACGCTTCTATAAGGAGGGACTCGTTATCTCCATTCCTTGGATGAGGAGGCTGAGGCACAGAGAGGTGAAGTGAGTTGCCCAAGGTCACACAGCTGGGAGCTGGGAGAGCGTGGGCTTGAACTCAGGTCTGGCCACCTCCAGACCCCCTGCATCTGACTCCAGACCTCCTTGTGCCCACAGGCTCTTTAAGGGTCATCCCGAGACCCTGGAGAAATTTGACAAGTTCAAGCACCTGAAGACAGAGGCTGAGATGAAGGCCTCAGAAGACCTGAAGAAGCATGGCAACACTGTGCTCACCGCCCTGGGGGGCATCCTCAAGAAGAAGGGGCATCATGAGGCGGAGCTGAAGCCCCTGGCCCAGTCGCATGCCACCAAGCACAAGATCCCCATCAAGTACCTGGAGGTGGGCAGCGGGACCGGGGGCGGCTGGGAGGATGGAAGGAGAGGCCTCAAGGGCATGAAATTTGGGTTCAAGTCCCAGCTCAGCCACTAACTTGCTGGGTGACCTATGTCGTTCCTCTTTGTTCCCCCGTTTCCTCATCTGTAAAGTGGGTTGCCACCCACTTTGCCTTCCTCCTGGGTCATTGAGAGTCAACATATTTCTCCCCCAAATTAGTATCTTGTTACCAAGGAGGAAGTGGATATGGGATGCACAACTTGCATTCTCTCCACAGGTAGGTACCATTATCACACCCACTCGACAGATGAGGAAACTGAGGCACAGAAAGGTTAAGTAGCTTGTCCCTGGTCACAGAAGCAGCAAATGGCAGAACCAGGATTCAGACTAGGTCTCTATTCCTCCTGAAACCCGGCTCCTAATCCCTGTGACACTGGGAGTCGGAGACATACAGGTCTCGTTGGCAGGAGTTCAGCAACTGGGGCTCAATTCCGGGTGGGAATTATTAGTTCCTACATCTTTACAGATGAAGAGAGAAAGCCTCAGGTGTCAGAGGCATAAGCAATTGGTTTGAACCCCCTGTGATGGGCTGAGAAGTTGGGTGGGCTGGGGAGAGCCTGAGCTTCGAGTCCTATGTCTAGAACCAGTGGGAGGAGGGGATGTGGCAAGAGGGAACACTAGGGTTCTGGGGGATAAAGGATCCTGTGGATATCAACCCTGGGGATGGGAGCAGCAGGCAGGTTGGTGCAGCAGTAAAGGTAAGGATAATTATGATAGCTCCCAGTTAGGATGGGCCATAATAAGCTATTTGCCTGGGTCACTGCATGGAATTCTCACGATTTCCCCATGAACATAGGAATTGCATTCAGTGTTTTCTTTCCCTCTCACATAAAAGAAGTTCAGAGGTAGGGAGCCCAGAGCTGGTATGGAAGCCCCATAGTCACCAGGGATGCAGGTTCTTTCTGTGTTGCCATCCTTGGCATGTGGTGTCCACCCTCAAAGTTGACTCGTGGTCCAAGATAGCTGCTGGAGCTCCAGCCGTCTGGTCCATATTCCAAACAGAGCAAGAGGAAGAGAGGAAGTCTCTCTTTTAAGGAGCCCTGGAAATCTCATCCAACAATGCTTTTTACATTTCATTGGCCAGAAGTTAGTTACAAGACCACATCTATCTGCATGGAAAGCTGGGAAATGTAGCCTATTACCACTCCAAATACAACTAGTGTTCTCTTACAAGGAAGAAGGAGAAAATGGACATTGGGCAGGCAGTTAGCATTCTCTTCCCCAGGTAGGTACTCTTCTCATCCCCATTTTACTGATTTGGAAACTGAAGGCTCAGAGAGGTTAAGCAGCTTGCCCCAGGTCACCCAGCTTATAAACCAGGAGGTACAATCTGATCTATGGTACTCTGGAACCCAAGCTCTTAATCCCTTGTGGCACAGCATCTCCCATGAACAACCACCACCACCATCCTCTTCAGCCTCACCACCCTGCACCCCTACCTGCTCCCCCAAGTCACACACAAACAATCCTGCCTGCCCATCTCAGCACCCCAGACATGAGGAGCGGGTCCTGCATCTGAGATTCTGCACGAGCAGTGGTCCCTGCCCTTCCCATCTTCTCTTGGCAAATCCCTGTTCATCCTCCAAGGCCCAGCTCAGAAGCCACCTCCTCTGTCCTGGCCCATGTGGCAGTCAGCTGCTCCATCTGCCAGCCCTCCGCTGCGAAGGCATTTATCCTCATCGCTGCCATGGCGCCTGCCCGGCTGTATTGTAATTTGTCTCTTTACCCAGCTGTCTCCTGGCTGGGACACGAGCTCCTCAAGGGCAGACCCTGGCTCCTCCTCTATCTGAACCCCAGTGGCATGTGGAGGTGTTTACAACACAACTTGAATGATGGATCCCCTCTCTAGGGATGAGCAGACCGGCTCAGAGAGGGAAAATGATACAGCCAAGGTAGCACTACCAGCTAGCAGACTAGAGCCCAGGTCTACTTAAAACAGGTTTAATTTACTGCATAATCCCTGCAAAAGAATTAAGACAGAGCCCCATGTCTGCTCTTTCCCTCACTATGGAACCTTCGTCTGTGCTCTTCATAAGAAATTTCTCCTTCTCACCTGTGAGTGAGGGGGCACAGAGGGCGCTGGGTGCTAAAAACAACTATCTTTACTCAATCTTCCAGCTGCCCAGCCCACAATTTTCTAAGTATTTGTGGCTCTGCCACTGACCCAGGAAAACTGAGTGGGGGGACCTAATGGGGTCACGAGCCCCTATTTTACAGGTGAGGTCACACATGGAAGTCAGGGAGCTGGGCCTGGAACTTGGGTCTCTAAGTTCTCCATGGGCAGGGCTTGCTGACGTCAGTCCCTCCCCCCACTTCGTTTTGTTGTGTTTATGACATTAAAAGGGAATTAAACACATGTCCAAATCGATGGCCAGCAGCACGTGTTTGTGGAGCTCTCCCTGTTTCTGAGCCAAGCAGGGTTTACTAGATGTTGACATTTGTGCTTCTGAGGCCGCCCTCAGTATATGCTCCCCCCCACTCACCCAACCCCACCCTGCTTTTGGCCACTTGCACCCCCGGCGCCGGAGAAAATGGGCAAACCCAACCGCGGTGCCCTCTCTGTCTCTGTCCCTGGCTCTGGCTGTCATTTGTCCACGATCCCCTGGGTCCACTTGCTACGTGACCTCAGTGTGGGCCTCTGTAAAATGACACCCTTTGACCACAGGCCAGGGTAGTGATTGGCATCAAATCTTTCTGAACCGTTGAAAAAGCACAGTAGCTTCTTAGAGACACAAGATCTTTCAGTCCCTAAAGCAGCCCCGTGCTGTAGAGATGCCTGTGTCCATTTTCCTGGTAATGACATTGTGGATGGTAAAGCAAACAGTGATGGTGAGGCTGGTGTAAGATACAGTTGGTCCTGGGGCTGAGTTGTAGGCTTGATCCCTTTCCTCTTCCCTTCTCTCCTTCCCTCCCACCTATATACTTCTGAGTACCAGCTCTGTGCTTGGCACAGAAAATATGATGTTCTGACCCCCTGCCCAAACCCCAAAAAGGCTATTTAAAGCAATCTCCATCCTAAGCCATTAAACGCAAAAACTAAATACACACAAATGGAAATAGTTTCTTTCTAGATTTTCTGAGTGCCAAATCCTGGATAAAACCATGGAATAGGAGCATTTCCCTTCCTTTCCGAGGTTGGGTCCTCGAGCTGAGCACAACTGAGCTGTACCAAGATGGGCCTCCGTTTCCCCATCTGTACCTGTCTCACAGGGTTGTAGGGATTAAAGGAGTTAATCCATGGAGGCTGCTCAGCCGCATGCCTGATGTATAGTAAGTGCTCAATAAACAACAACCCTGGAATAAAGAGAAGATGGGTTCGGGCTGATTCCCATCTGGCCCCTGGCTTGTCCTGCCCGTGACCAGTACCCCTCTGCCCCTGTCCCTGCAGTTCATCTCGGACGCCATCATCCATGTTCTGCACAGCAGGCATCCTGCAGAGTTTGGTGCCGACGCCCAGGCAGCCATGAACAAGGCCCTGGAACTGTTCCGGAAGGACATCGCAGCCAAGTACAAGGAGCTGGGCTTCCAGGGCTAAGCCCCACCCCCCATGCCCCTCTCCCCACCCACCTGGGCAGGGAGGGAGGGGACTTAATCTTGTGTAGCTGTAGGGTTTGCTTCTGAGTGCCTGCTTTGTTTGTGAGAGGCGGGTGGGAGATGCGGAGGCGCTGGGGGCAGGGAGGGGGATGAGGGTTTGTTCAAGTGGTTTCACGTGCCTGGGGACCGGGTTTCCTGTGGAAGGTCGTCAGCTTGGTAACCAGGAGAAGCTTGGCTCTCCTCACTGTGGCCGGCAGTTTGGGTCACACTCAATTCGCCTTTCACCTAAATTCCAACCCAGTTCCTTCCAACCTCACCTTAAATCCCTAATCCAAACTGTCAACCTAAACTCCAGCCGTAATTCTCTGATCCATCACCTCACCCCGAGAAGAAAGCAGAATGCCCCCCTTGCACTGAGAAGGTCTGGGCTGGGCTGGACAGCCACACCCAGCCCCTGGGATGCGTGGTGTCTGGAACATAAGTGTACCTTCTCAGGTGATGGAGTGACTCACCTGGCTTAATAAAAGACTCGCATGCCATAGACTCTGCCTGGTGTTTTTCATCCCCTGGAGCAAGTGAAGGGGGGGTTCAGAGGGAGAAAAGGCCATGATGGGATTGTGTGTGCAGAGAGCCTTATGGGGAGGAGGAGGGGAGGGAGGGAGGAGGATGGGCAGGAGGCAGAGCCACCACTCAGTGGCAGGGTCAGTGCTGGGCACTGGGCGATGGAGGGCAGAGCCTTGTCTGGTGGGGGCAGCGAGCAGTCGATCTGTGCCAGGAGCCCGGGGCTGTGTGAGCCCAGAGCAGAAGATGCAGAATCAGGGGAAGATGGTCATTGTGGGTACCACAACTTAGGTAATGAACTCAAGGATACTGGTTAGTAAGTGGCAGAGCTGGGTTTAATGTGTGGCCTGGAAGCTGGCAGGGACTCCAGCTGGGGAGACAGCTAGGCGGCCAGCCGCTGGCAGGCGCTGACCTTCTGGCCACAGAGCAAGGACAGACGCATGGGGAATAACTTACCAACACAGGCCAAGAGACACAATCCCTGTCTACAAAGGCCAACCGCATAGGCAGAATGTGTAAATTTCGCTCCAGGGACTCAGAATAAAACCTTGGCATGTGACCGCAGCAGCCAGGAAGCAGGCTGGAGCAGAGGCTACAGACAGGGGTCTGGTGGTCTGGGTCATGGTGGGGACCCAAGCCGAGAGGAACTTGAAGAGCACCCAAGATGCCCAAGTCCTCGGCCCCATACATCTCCATGGGCTCCCAGGACAGGCAACCTAGTGCCCCCTGCCCTCAAGTGGCCAGACCCCTGTGATGAGCCCGACCTCCCCGCCCCAAACCTCAGACTGCGCCAAGGTTCATGGCCACTGAACAGGCCAGAACCCATCTTCAGAAACAGACATGTCTCAAATCCTAACGGGCTCATTTATCAGGCTGTGCTGCAGCGTCGGAGGACAGAGTAAAAGTCCCCCTCCTCCCGCTCTGCTCCAGGCTTTGGGATTGGGAATTCTTATGCTATCTGAGAAGTTGAGAGAGGAGGGGAGGGGAAAACAGGAGGAGGGGAGCTTTTTGATCTGGAGCCTGGAGAAAAATTCCATGCATTTATATAGTTACTCCATTGAATGCCCAGGCAAGGAACACTTCTGTATAGGATACGTGTGCAGGATCTAAAGTGGAATAATCTGGTCCCTGCCCTCAAGCAATTGATAATCTAGTCAGGGAGATGATGTGCTCTGATAATTAAATCAGGGCAGAATAAAAATCAGGGTCTCAGAGAAGTACCAGGCATTTGTCACACACATTAAGTATTCGTTCAACAAATATTTCTGGAGCACAGCAGGTAAAGATCTGTTTATACCTTTGACGTGCAAAAAGGGTAACTTCTTTTTTTCTACAACTCAACTGAATTTTTATTTGGAATCCTCATTGTGGCTGGGTGGCAGCAACTTAATCTCAGTCTCTTTGAGGTTTCTCCCCCAATCCAAATGTCCCTGGGGTTTTGACTAATTAATTCCAAGAAGCTTACATGTGCCAGGTTGTAGTGTGTATAGGCAGGGAGGTGGCAATCTGGTCATTGCTGTCATCTGTCCCCAACAGTATCCTCAGGGATGCTGCACCCCACCTGGTCTTCAGTTATTGCCCCCATCAGGCACTTATGGAAATTCTGAGGCTGCCCAAGGCTCCTTCTGCCTGACACCACTTCTTTCCAGGGACCCGCCCCAGCCCCATTCAGCTCTGCCTGGGACATGAAGCACAGGTTTCCTCTGTTCAGACCCTACAGGCCTGTTTGAGCTTTCTCTGCTTCTGGCAGGGATTAGCAGAGCTTGTGCCTGGCTTCCCTGTACGGTTATATGGGGTGTGCACTGCACATGGGTGCCTGGCTGGGGTGCGGGAGGGGCTAATAAGGCTAGATCCGGTCTGTGATCCAGTTGCCAAGCTGTGCACCTGGAAAGGGTGCCTTTTCCTCATTCACACAAGGGCGCTCTCTGAGCTAGCAGTGGCCCCCAGCAGAGACAGAACCACTTTCTTTGGGAACCGCCACCAACTGCAATCTTATTTCCTTTTCAAGTCCTTTCCTTCTGATGGTTCAGAAAATGATTTTCCAGCCGGGCAGCAGGGATGCCTCATGATTTCCTCGAAATCTTTTGCCCTTTCTGTGTGTTCTCTCTGTTCCTCTCAGGTCTGAGCTTTTGAATCTGCAAATCCAGACAAGGGATACATTTTTCTTGCTTTCAGCTGTTACATCCTTTCTTGAGGCCTGGGCACAGAAATGCCTTGCTGTCTTAAAAGGAAAGAGCAAAGGAGGAAAGGAAATCCCAGGGGAATATATAGGCTAATATTTTTTAAATGTGATCCTGCAATGGTACATATTCTGCATTGATCTAACGAATATTTCTTGAGCAAATATTATGTGCCAGGTCCCACCCAGGTTGGGACTAGGGGTCCCAGCTTCAAATAAGGTAAACATGGTCTCCTCCTTCGTGAAGCTTCTGTGGCGTGGGAGTGAGAAGGAAAGAATCTGGAATCCACACTTCCACCACAGGGGGCGCAGGTTTGGTCCCTGGACGGGGGAACTGGGATCCCACATACCCCACAGCATGGCCAAAAAAAAAAAAAAGAATCTGTGCTAGGTCTTGAAGGTAGCAGGGAAATGTATTCATTAGACAAATATCTACTGAGGGCTGCAACATACCAGGCTCTGGGCTCACTCTGGGGCGCCCTGGTGAAGCCCACAGGCCTGGCCCCATCTTTGGGGAGCTCATGGGCTTAGGGCTCTGGGAGTACGGAGATGGGAAGGCTGAGCCCTGAGGAATCTGAGGAGATAGGGTGGTGGTCCAGTCACAGGGACTAGTCTCGGAGATGGCTTATTAGTCAGAATTCTCCAGAGAAACACAGCCAATAGGATTTTAAGTGTATTTTTTAAAAAAATTAATTAATTTATTTATTATTTATATTTTGGCTGCATTGGGTCTTAGTTGCTGCTCAGGCTTTCTCTAGTTGCGGCGAGCAGGGGCTACTCTTCGTTGTGCTGCACGGGCTTCTCATTGCAGTGGCTTCTCTTGTTGCGGAGCACGGGCTCTAGGCGCGCGGGCTTCAGTAGTTGTGGCACGTGGGTTCAGTAGTTGTGGCTCGCGGGCTCTAGAGCGCAGGCTCAGTAGCTGTGGCGCACGGGCTTAGTTGCTCTGCTGCATGTGGGATCTTTCTGGACCAGGGCTCAAACCCGTGTCTACTGCATTGGCAGGCAGATTCCCAACCACTGCGCCACCAGGAAAGTCCCAATAGGATTTTTATATATAAAATATCTCTTCAAGTGTCGCCTTTCCTGCATATCTATTATCTATTATGTCCTTCTGGAATCCCCATGAGATGTTTTTTACATGGGCTCAAACTGTCCTCCATGACTCTTTCCTATTTTCCGCCACGTGGCTATTTTGCATTCAGAATTTTCCTTATTTTCTTGCTTGCACAGTTATACATTTCTTCCAGTTTTTCAAGTATTTTTTTATCCAGAATCATTGAGGTATTAGGATTGTATTTCACACTATCTAGTCTGCCATACTTCCAGAAGTGGACATCTTTACAACAATTTATAATTATGACTTTGGTTTTTCTCCCTTGTTTTGTTTCCTTTGGCTTTTTGTCTCTCCCCTATTGGACAGAGAGGGTAGGGGTCCCCTCAGTTTTGTTTATCTTTGCATACCTACCCCCTCGCCCAATGCCCACTCCATCATGGCAACTCAAACAGTGTGAGCTGAAGATGGGAGCGAGGCCGCCCTACTTCTCTCCTGGACATGATGGCATGTTGTAAACTGTAAAACATTGTAAACATTAGGATCAGGAGGCATCAGTGGAGCCTGGTTCTGAATATCTGGTTCCTGAGGTTGAGGTCTGTGCATCTGTGTGTGTGTGTCGTCTCTGTGAGGGTGCCGAGAGTGTGTGCAGCTGTATGCGTGAGTCTGAGGGTGTGAACATCTGTCTAACTCCTCCGTTGTGAGGTCTGATCTCGACCTTTAGTCCCTTTGACCTGCTGCTCTGAGATCCACGGGACTCACACCCCCAGGACAGCCAAGGTGACCTCTTTGGGCCCTAAAAACCAGCTCTAATGTCTCTGCCTGGGACTGTGGCTTTTGGGGTGGAGCCAGGCTGAGAAGTTGGAGAGGACATAAAAGAAATCAGAGCTTGGGTAAGATCTGGGAAAGGCTAAGTGTTAAACTGTGAACAGCTGTGTGCACGATGACTCATTTGTGCTCGACTTAGCACACTTTAACTGAGCAGAGCTGGAGGCATCAGGTGACGACAATATATGTATACGTATAGCTGATTCACTTTGTTATAAAGCAGAAACTAACACACCATTGTAAAGCAATTATACTCCAATAAAGATGTTAAAAAAAAAAAGAGCAACATTGTTTTTTAAAATTTTTATTGAAATATAGTTGATTTACGATGTTGTGTTAGTTTCAGATGTACAGCAAAGTGATTCAGTTATATCTATATATATATATATTGTGTTTGTGTGTGTGTGTATATATATATTCTTTTTCAGATTCTTTTCCATTATAGGTTATTACGAGATATTGAGTGTAGTTCCCTGTGCTATACAGTAGGTCCTTGTTGTTTACCTGTTTTATTTATAGTAGTGTGTATATGTTAATCCCAAATTCCTAATTTATCACCCCCCGTTCTCCCAACACATTCTTTTTTAATAACTGTCTCTTTTTTTTTTCCTTAATTTTTTATTTATTATTTATTTATTATTTTTATTTTTGGCTGTGTTGGGTCTTCATTTCTGTGTGAGGGCTTTCTCCAGTTGCAGCGAGTGGGGGCCACTCTTCATCGCTGTGCGCGGGCCTCTCACTATCGCGGCCTCTCTTGTTGCGGAGCAGAGGCTCCAGACGCTCAGGCTCAGTAGTTGTGGCTCACGGGCCCAGTTGCTCCGCGGCATGTGGGATCTTCCCAGACCAGGGCTCAAACCCGTGTCCCCTGCATTGGCAGGCAGATTCTCAACCACTGCGCCACCAGGGAAGCCCTAACTGTCTCTTTTTATTTTGTATGGAAGTAACACTGTGATTTACTCATTCCCTTACTGATGAATATTTAAGTCGTTTCTCTCTCGCAACATCTTTTTTGACCCACCTCCTAGAGTAATGAAAATTAAAACAAAAATAAACAAATGGGACCAAATTAAACTTAAAAGCTTTTGCACAGCAAAGGAAGCCATAAACAAGACAAAAAAAAAAAAAAAAGAAAAGTGAGCGGCCAGGCTTCATAAAGCCTACCAGACATCACACACACATTTGCCATTTTATCCATAATTTAAATTATATCTTACATTTTATTTTTCTTTGTGTGCACTCCCTCTCTCTCTCTTTTTCCCTCCCCACCCCCAAACACACTTCATTTTTTGTCCCCTAGCAAGTGAAAGGTACATCTTTTAAAAACAGAGCCACAAAAACTTCACCTCTATTGACCTGCATCAATTCTGTTGCTTTGGTCCAACCACATAGGTATATATATATATACATTCCCCACGGATATAAAAACTCTTTCTGTGTGGCATTTTCCACAGAAATAGAAACAAAATACTGAACCTCTGTCACCACATTTAGAACAGGATCTTTGCTGGAAATACTTCCACTTATCAAAGGATATTGTTTTCTCAAGGAAGATGAGTATCTTGTCCGAGGTAGAGAATGTTTCCCATTCTGGCTGGTGACCTTTCCCTCCATCGTGGTGAATGTAGACTTCAACCACCTCATCCAAAGTTTTCCCGTGAATTATCCGATACACTCAAAGGGCAGGATGGCCCCCGCTCACCACAGGGAAGAGGTGAGTCTGTGGGCCTAGTGGATTATGAAACTGGGCTATTTGAAGCCCCAGGTTTTGAGCACTGGGGACTCAGGGTCTTCTGACAGGTGTGGGCGGGGGGGGGGGGTGTTTATGGCAGGTGTAGGGCAGAATGGGCATCCTTGCCTCAGCTAGAGCGGTGGTAGTTTCAGCCAAGGTGTATATTTAGATTCTGATGATATTTCACTAGAAATAAGCCAAATAAGGCTATTCTGTTGGAAAAGGTTTGTCCCAACCACTAGCCTAGATCAGTGGCTCTCAGTGGGGCACATATATTGTCCCCTATAGGGGCATTTTGGGTATTTGTGGGAGTGTTTTTTGCAGTGAAGAGGATACTGACATTTAGTGGGGGGAGGGGAGAAGGAGGCATGCTGGGTGTTCTAGAATGTGCAGGAAAAACACACAAGGAAGATTTATCCCACGTTCTTGACCCGAACTCTAGAACTTATAAATTTTACTTATACATACATTATCTTTGAACTGTTCAAAAATACATCAAATGTTCCAAGAATACAACTACTGTGTACATTGAAAAAAAGTTTTTTGTTTTTTGTTTTTTTTTAAATTTATTTATTTATTTATTTATGGCTGTGTTGGGTCTTCGTCTCTGTGCGAGGGCTTTCTCTGGCTGCGGCGAGCTGGGGCCACTCTTCATCGCGGTGCGCGGGCCTCTCATTATCGTGGCCTCTCTTGTTGCGGAGCGCAGGCTCCAGACGCGCAGGCTCAGTAGTTGTGGCTCATGGGCCCAGTTGCTCCGCAGCATGTGGTATCTTCCCGGACCGGGGCATGAACCCGTGTGCCCTGCATTGGCAGGCGGATTCTCAACCACTGCGCCACCAGGGAAGCCCGAAAAAAAGTTTTTTGACTTGGGAACTTTCCAAGTCTTGTTCACCATTTCAGTAAATGGCACTCCTCACAGCAGTGCCACCGTGGGGTTCTGTGGCTGTGACCATCATCACGGATGTAAGTACTCTGGGTGCCCCTCCTTTCAGGCACAAGGTAGGATGTTTCAAGTTAGGTACACGTTAAGTTTTGTGTAGCCAATGAAATGCGAGGGGATATGCGTCATTTCCGGTGGAGGTTTTAAGAGCCAGTGAGTATTCTCCACATCCCTCCACGGTCACAGCGGCCATGAACGTGCAGGGTCTGGAGGGAGTCTCTGTGGTCCAGCTGGGTATCAGGGAAGAGCAGAGGTCCTGCCAACCACACTGAACGTGAAGTGTGAGTGAGAAATCACCTTGAGGATTTGGGAGATGCCTGAAGTGTTTGTCATTGCAGCCTAGCCCAGCCTGTCCTGACTATGCAGTCAGCCACCCAACACACCTGCTCTGGTAGGTATTGCAAAGGGGGCGGTTCTGTTGAATAGGTGCAAACATCAAACTGCTCCACGTGTCCTCTGGTGCCATTACGCCCAAGCATTTAAATATTGAAAAGCATTTTATTTTCTCATAAAAAAAACTTTCTTTTTATCTTTATACATATTATAGTTCAGATATGATATTGAATTTTTTAAATTATGGATGTATCAATAGTAGGTTATATTATGGATGAGCTTCATTTTAGGATAGCAAAGGGGATGTTAGCAAATGTTTGTTATAAAGAGGGGGTATCACCTGGCGGTATTGATAATCACTGGTCCTCTGTCCTCTGATAATCACTGGGCCTCTGCTATGGGGCCAGCTGTTCGGGTATTCAGAACGGGAGCATAGGAGGCTGGGGCAGTAAGTGGAGGGGAGGATATTCATCAAAGTCACGTCACAGTTAGGTAATAGTTAAACTTCAGAAAGTGCATGGATCGGTTCTAAGCTAGATGGTCATCAACATGATTGCACATGTACACAGGTAAAGGTCACAACACCAAAGAGAAACCTATATCTGAGCACAAATGAATGTACCACTAACTGGGTGCAGCCCTAATAAACTTGGAGACTCGTGTGGCTCAGTCTCAGAGCAATGTCATGTTTACATTAGACCGTTCAGGGAATTCCCAGGTGGTCCAGTAGTTAGGACTCTGTGCTCTCACTGCTGAGGGCTTGGGTTCAATCCCGGGTTGGTGAGCTAAGATCCCACAAGCCTCCAGATGAGGCCAAATAAATAAATAAATAAAATTAGACCGTTCAACAACAAAAAGTAATAAGGAAGTAAAAGTAAAAAGGAATAAGACAAAATCTCCAGTTTCATTTGCAGTCTGGTGGGAGTGGGGGGCAGGGAGGAGGGGAAGAGAGAGAGGGGCACGGAGGTGTCTACAGGGTACAGTGATAAGCAGAGAGGAGAGACAAAATCAATATTGCCTAGAGGGGATCAGGCACGCCGGGTCTTGAAGGATGGGCAGAAGTTTATCATCCTTATGGTAGGGATCAGGCAAGAGGGAAGAACAGGTGTGATGGTGTAGAGCTGGGATGGACCAGGTCCCAGGTCCCAGCTCCATCCCATTTCCGATGGAGCTGGAGCCCATCGTGTGAAGGAGAAACGAGTGGTGGTTTTAGATAATTCTGGGGGGGTCATCTGTGCCAGGCTAAGATGCCTGGGGGTCAAGAAGAGGTTTAAGTGCTAGACGGTGGAGTGTGCAGGCGATGGGGAAGGGACTGTCTAAGCTCCCGGCCTGCCCTATAGATCTTAGATTAGCCAGACCCCAGAATCATGTGAGGCAATTCCTTAAAATAAATCTCTCTCTATATACATCCTGTTGGTTCTGTTTCTCTGGCAGACCCTGACTAGTACAACCACCATCCCTATTTTACAGATGGGGAAGCTAAGACACGGAGAGTTTAAGCAACTTGCCTAAGATCACCGACTGAGAAGTAGTAGAGTTGGGATTGCACCCAGCGTATTCACTCTTTTTTTTTTTTTCCCCCACCATAATGTTGAGTTTTGATGGCTTTTTAAAAATTTATTTTATTGACATATAGTTGATTTACAATGTTGTGTTAATTTCTGCTGTACGTATGACAGGGTGTTCACTCTTAACCACTCCCTGCCTCGGGGGATCTCCAGATTTACTTAAGCAGTGTGACATGCTTCATCCCCTTAGGGGTAAATAGAACCCCAACTCCCACATTTTTCAAAGTAAAACCAGCTTGAGCCTCCACTTTCAAATTAGCAGGAAGTCCAACTTCTCATTTGGGGCCTCCTTTCTTCTCCCTGAATTGACCAAGAGTCCAGGGCTAACTCAGTCCAAGGGGAGCCAGTCCTTGCAAATGTGGTGGGAAGAGGCCCGGAGGCTCTGATCTGTCCCCCTGTGGCAGCCTCTGGTGCTGCCCCTGTCACTAGCCACATGGTTGTGACCTTGATACGCCTTCTGGACGGGCCGACACTCCCTTTTCCAGTGACCTGCGTCCTGGAGCCCCACCCGCCCTCCATGCTGTGGGCGCCCTGAGGCAGAGCCCATGACAGTACGTGATATTTTGCAGGCGAGACTCAATGACCTGCCAGTTGAAGCCAAGTGACCAAATCCCCACTAAGCGTCTGCAGGCTGGGCTGGCAAGGTTCCTAAGCTGTGGGTGATGATCCAAAGGCTATGGGTTGGCCAGATCTGGGTCACTTGTATCTCACCTCTCACCTTACGTGGGAGTGCCTATGAAAAGCCATTGAGGAGCTCTCTGGAGCAAAGGTGACCCACTCCAGGGGACCTGAGGTCACTGCTACTCAATGGCAACTCTTGGATTCTTTTACGTGGCAGCTTCTCTTAGAAAAAAAGAATTCCACCTAATCATGGACCCAATACATGAATTCACCAAATATCTATGAAACACTTACTGTTCTGATTTCTACTGCTGTATAATAAATCACCCTAAAATATAATGGTTTAAAATACAACAGTTCAGTATTTCATTATTGCCTCTCATGGCCCTTGGGCTTGACAGGGCTCCGGCTCGGGGTCACTTATGCGGCGTGAGGTCTTCTTCTCTACAATTCACCTTCCTTTCAAGGTCACAATATGGCTGCCACAGCTCCAGGCATCACATCCTCATTCAACATCCAAAGGCAGGAAAAGGCAAGTCTCTGCTTCATGTCCCCTTTCGAAAACAAAGAAGAACTTCCTAGAAGCCCCTCTCCCTCCACTCTGACCAGTTCCCTCTCAGCCTCCCTTTCCCAGGAAACAACCACATGTCCATGCTTAAGCCAATCACAGGCAAGACCACCATGACAGGCTGAGAGCAATTGTAACTCGCCTCTGGGGCCGTCTGGAGTCATCTTCCCTGAGCATCATTGCGGGGGGGTGTGGAACCCCCAAACCAATGTGAGACTCTTAAGGAAAGGGAGGCAGCTGGTGGGATGGAGTTGAGGAGGGGGCTGTTGGGTAGGGAACCCACAGTGCTGGCCGTGAGGGCTGGGATGTCGGCACACTCAGTGAGGGCACACTGTCATGACGCTCCAACAGCAGGAACCCAGGCTCCGCTTTACTTCTTCTCCCTGAGTTTTGTCTCTTTCCTTAGTGAAGGAGTCCCAGGCTGCAGTAGCTCACTGAGGAATGGGGAGAAGGGAGCCTGGGTGACGAACACATGTTCCCTTCTTGCCCTTTGTTCAGAGAGTGTCCACAGGCAGCATGGAAAGAGCATGTATGTGGCTGGGTCACCTCTGCCCTGGTCCACTGAGCACCGAGGGCCAGGGAGGGGATGAAGCAGGGGAGGCGACGTGACAGCCACGGGGGAGACTGGGATCTGGGTCCACAGACACAAGGAGTCGGAAGGCGGGTGGAAACGCCTACCCACCACATTCAGCAGACCAGGTCCCTTCCCATCACAGTCAGCTGTGTGGCCTTAGAAAAGCGTTTGCCCCTCTCTGATCCTCAGCTTCCCACATGCCAGATGGGGTTAGTTATATAGAGCTGACAGTGGGGAGTGAATATCAAAGCATGACCCAACTCTGAAGAGTTAGGAGGTTGGTGGGACCCATCACTCCAACCCATTCTCAAGATGCCTCACACCACAGGGTCTGAACATCCGAGTTCAGGGAGCCCTTGGGGGTCACTTAGCTCAGATGTGGTTTTACAGGTGAGACCACTGAGGCCCAGAGAAGAGAAAGCTTGGCCGACCCTGTACCTGGTCCCCCCCTCGTCTCAGTATCTCCTCCCTCCCGCGCTTTCCCCACTGCTTTTCTCCCCCCAACCCCCGCCCCGCCGCGCCCCCGGGTCTTTCCTCTCTCTTTCTTTAAATCCTTTTCTACTTTTCTTTGTCTCCTTGCGTTTGACTTATTCCTCTCTTTCCATTTCTATCTTTGTCTCTGTCCGTTTCTATCTCCATCTCTCTGTTCTCTCTCCCCATCTCTGTGTCTCTGCATCTCTGTCACTCATCTCCATTCCCAGCTTTTCTCCCCATCTCCAATCTCGTAACTTTTCTGTGGCTTTCTAAACGGCTTAAAATAAAGATAACAATGTGTCCAAGCATGGCGGGTGCATGAGGTCAGGTTGTAATAACTGGGGTGCAGTGTTCTGGGGGACCAGAGACAGTGGGCTGCCCCTACCTTGGGTTTTATAGATGGGACCAGACTGGGCCCAAAGAGGCTGGGGAGTGAGCTGGCCCAGCCTCAGACACAGGAGGGGTCGTGCTGCATGACCTTGGGGATCCCTGGCATCTCTCAGGTTCTGATTCCAAGATGAGTGTGTGACTGCCCTCAGTCTGGGTAAAAATAGCCTAGAGAGCCATGGCTGTCCACCCGGACGCCTGGCTGCCCAGGTCCCCAGAGACACAGTCTGGCACCTCCGCCATGCAGGGCAAAAGCCTGCAGCCCAGAGCCAGCAAATGACCTGCCCAAGGTCGCAGAGCAGGTGGGCAGCAGAGCTGGAGCTGGAACTCCGACCTCTGACTCCCAGCTGCACCTTCCACAGAATCGTGGAGCTCCCTAGGGGCCCCCAGGCTGGGCCAGGCCCCCTTTTTGGGTCCTGCAAGCCCAACCCCAATCTTCACCCCAGCCCCTACCTCTCTGGACCATAGCAGCCCTATTTTCTAGACAGTTTCTTACATTTCCCAGTGAGTTCCTTGAGGCTGGGGAGAGGGGAGGGGGGCACTGGGTTCGGCCCACATAATGCACTCGCCAGGAATAGTAATAAAACAGCTCACATTTATCAAGCACTCAACATGA
The DNA here is from genome assembly GCF_949987535.1 of Balaenoptera acutorostrata. Classification (NCBI taxonomy): domain Eukaryota; kingdom Metazoa; phylum Chordata; class Mammalia; order Artiodactyla; family Balaenopteridae; genus Balaenoptera; species Balaenoptera acutorostrata. The sequence continues at coordinate 12,566,037 of NC_080074.1, forward strand.
GCTGGGCACTTTCTAAGCGCTGTAGGCATATTCACTCATTTAACCTTCGCTACGGCCCTATGAGGCAGGGGCTATGATTATCATATCCATTTTATAGATGAGGAGATGGAGGCTCAGAGAGGTTAAATGATTTGCTCAAAGTCACAGAGCACTAAGTTTGCTGCAGCTGGTATTCCAACCCAGGCTGTCTAGCTCTAAATGAATCAGCGGATGAAAAAGTGAAAAAAAGTTTGGTACTCTGGTGTAATAAACAGCTGCTGCTATCATTTAACTCTTAAGCCACCAAGGATCAAGAGTCCCCCTCCTCACACTGGCAGGCTGGGCCCACAACCGAACCCTCAGAATGCCATTTCCAGGGGACTGGGATACACATTCACGCTCCAAGCCTACCCCTTCCCAGCCAGGTGACCTTGGGGAAGCCCCTTTCCCTCTCTGAACCTTAGTTTCCCCATCCATGAACGGGGAAACTTATTAAGTTGGTGATTCCCAACGGGGCTGGTAGGATGGGTCGGATTGAGGATCCAAAGCTGAGAGCAGCCTGAAAGAGCATATTCTAAAATTTGGTTTTTCGGGGGTCAAGATACGGAAATAACTTAAAAAACACAGAGAGCGTTGCAAGAGGACCTGAAGTTCTTACATGCACCCCAAGGGGGGTTTCCAGTAAAAGGTGAGCAGAGCCCCCCTAACTAGAAGGGCGTGAGGGAAGAGCCTGGCCCAGAGGGCGTGCGGGCCGAGGCCATCCTGGCACAGCCGCCGTGGGACTGGTGACAGTTACCTCCTGGGAGCTCCAGCCAGAGAGGGACGGGCTAGGGGGCGGAGGAGGGGGCAGAAGGACAGCCAGCTCTGGGGCTCATGCTGAGTCATCCTGCTGAGTCATCCTGCTGAGTCATCCTACTGGGCCCGGGGTCTGGGAGCAAGAGGGCAGAGAGCTATTTCCAGAGCGGGAGGAGGTGGCAGTGGAGTCACGAGGGGAGGGAGGGGCTGGGGGGGGGGAGGTGGGCAGACTGCCGCCCCAGGGGGAATTTGGCCACCCCACCCCCTTCCTGCCTCCACGGCCTATCCTGCAAGTTTCCTTTCCTCCCTGGGGTCCTGCTGTCTGGTGGTGGGACCCAGTGCCTCCCCCAGGCTCTCTGCCCCTCCAACCCTGGCTTCCACACCCACAAACACCCCTAGCCTTCCCGCCTTCCTCCTGCCCCCAAACCCCTAACCTCAGGCCCCTGAAGCTGTCAGGCAACTCTGGGCTTGAGGCCTAAGAGGGTGGCCTGGGGTCTCTGGAGCCAGACAGACATGGTCCAAATCCGCCCACCATTCCCGAGCTGGGTGACCTTGGGCAAGTTACTTGATCACTCTGAGCCACAGTTCCCTCACCTATAAAATTGAGAGAACACAGTCTTCCTGCAAGAGGTGATTATAAGGCTTCAAAAAGAGGTGCCTGAGAAAGACACAATTCTTGTGACTTCATCTCTAGAAGTGTCCGGAAGAGGCAAATCCATAGAGACAGTAGATTAGTGGTTGCCTGGGATGGGCAGTGAGGGCGGGGAATGGGAAATGACTGCCCCGAGATACAGGATTTCATTTGGGGGTGATGAAAATGTTCTGAAAGGGATTGTGGTGATGGTTTCTCTGTGATAGACTAAAACCGTTCATCTGTGCACTTTGATGGTGTGAAGTATATGGAATGTGAGTTCTAGCTCCCAAAAGCTGGTTTAAAAAAAAAAAAAAATGGAGATTCCCATTGGGTGGGTGATCAACGTGGGTACCCAAGGCTTACAGCTGACCCTGTTGGCCGCTTTGCTACCTGCCCCGCGTCCTGGGCGAGGACTGCGGCTTCTTGACCAGAGCACGAGTCATTTTCCAGAAGGTGAATGCTGAGGTTGAGATATTCTCACCCTGAAGTTCAGATGAGATGACCTTGGAGAGAAGAGACGGCATCCTCTACCCCCAGAAGGAGGCCATCAGAGCCTGGGTGACGTGGGGCAAAGACCTGGGACCCAGCACCCAGCAGAGCTTAACTCCTAGCTCTGCCTCTCACTGGCTGTGTGGCCTCGGGCATTTCTTAACCTCTCTGGCTGCAGTTTCCTCTTCTGAAGAAATGAAGGTGATGGTATTCCCAGTCCTTATCTCACAGGGCTGTGTTAGGATAAATGCAGGACATAATGAGTGAACAGGGCTTTGTGCATCCCGAGTGCTTAGAAAATAACAGCTATTTCTGATTTTGGTGCGAGGGAGGAGCCGGAAGGGGGCTGAGAAGGGCCAGAAGACTCCCACCTGGTGTGACTCATCCTACACCTTTGCTGGAGCATCAGGCTTTGCCAGGCCCACGCCCCAAATCCCCCTCCTCTTCGTTTCTCAGCAGTCCTGTGCACTGCATGATATCACAGTCCTAGGACCAAAGAATCTCTCCCTGGGTCCTCATTTGTTCATTTTGTCCAACGAGGGACCAAAAGGAGTCTGAGGTTGCCATTTCTGGTGGCCTTCGCCTGCTCCCTGGCCCCGCACACCCCTGAGCGCCTGCCTTTGGCTCCAGGACTTGCCCTACCTTGTCCAAGGGCCTGCGTCCTCCTTTTTGCCCTGCCTTGTCCAAGGGCCTGCGTCCTCCTTTTCACCCAGCCTCCTTTCTCTAGTCCCTCAGAGGCAGGAGCCCACCTTTCTGACTCCCTGTGCCTGGGGTGGTGTGAGGTGGGTTCAGCTGACCATCTACCTTGACTGAGGCCCCAGCCCAGATTCACCTTGAGCTGGATGAGTGACCTTGGGCAAATCCTAGCTCTGGGCCTCAGTTTTCCCCACTGTAAAACAAGCCAAATAATCCCTGTGTCCTCTTTGTGTTCCGGGGGAAGACAGTGATGAGCCCTGTGATCTAGGGGGCAGGGAAGGGCCTTGAATAGCATTGAGTTCAACCCCAAATCCAATGCTTGAGGACCCCTACCATGACCGGGCTATGCTTGCATACCTCTGGAGTGACGGGGAGCTCACTACCCCTCCCCAACCCATTTTATCTATTTGCTTGACAACAATGACTGCATCTAACGGGTGCCACACATAGTGGCAGGCTCAGAAGGCTCAGAAATAAATAGGAGCAAGGTAACGCAGAGACAAGGACATTGTTCAGGTTTGAACCCTGACTCTTTCTGCCTCTCACTAGCTCTGCGTGGCCCCTGAGAGAGTCTTAACCTCAGTTCCTTCATCTGTAAATGGCCGTCACAATGCCTACCTTGTAAGGTCATTGACGAGACTATAAGGGGTAAGCTGAAGGTCCTGGTGCCCCATGCCAGGTCCATTCATTCTTGGGGAGCAGGTGCTGTCATAATCTCAGTTTCTTCAGATGAATTTTTTGGAGGCCCAGGGAGGTTAAGCAACTTGCCTGCGATCACATAGTGAGTGTAATGGGTAGAACTTGATCTGGCCCCAGGCTGCCTGCCCCCAGGCCCCTTGTACCTCACCCCTCTCACAAGCGGCCGGCTCTGTGCAGCCCGGTTCCCTTCTTATGAAATGTGGGCATGAGCGCTCTGTGCTCCTCAGAAGCCCACAGACCCTGTTAGCCCCCTTTCCTTAGAGGGCAAGAGGAGCTGGTGGTTTCCCAGTTGTTAATTTTAGCTCTGCCCCACCATACTGTTTAGGTTCCAGAGAGTGGAGCCTCCAAGGTCCCCCATGTGCCCTGCCAGCACCCCGGGAGGTGTAACCTTAGTGGATTTGCTAAGGAGCACGATAATAACAAGTTTACCAGAACCTGAGCTCTCTGACCCCTACACCACCCACACAGTGACTCGGTTCCACTGAGAATGACTCAGCAGAAACTGCCCTCCCCCTCCTGTCCCATCCAGCTGGCATCCATAGGTAGGGGACAGGGCAGTGCTCCCAGCAGCTGTGCAAGAGGAGCCAGCTCTGGGCCATGAGCTCTGCCATTCCCAGCTCTGCTGCCCGTGTCCACTCAGCTCCGGGGTCACACGGTCTGCAGGACCACATGGCCTGCATGAGGGACCCCTTCCTGGGCCCCAGTGAGTTAGCAAGGGGCAGGGGGGAGCGACTAGGATGGGCCAGGAGTCACCCAGGCAGTGTGGAGTTGCAGTGAATCCTGTGGCCCCAGCTGCCAGGGAGCAAGTCGGAGCTCTGCTGGTGTGATGTTGGGTGAGTTACTTAACCTCGCTGTACCTGGTTCTTCATCCATAAGGTTCTTGTGACCATTTACCATGAATCAATACATGTAAAGCACCTAACACAGTGCCTGGCACAGAGAAAGGGCTTGGGGACAGGGAGTTGTTATTATCATTCATGGTCCATCTATCCTCCTATTTATACAACAAATACAGGAAGGGTGGGGAAGGACGTTCTAGGCAGAGGGAACAGCGCATGTGTGCCATGAGATGGGCTATGTGGCAGCTCAACTCTGATGCTCGTTTGCTTCCCTCTTTGGCCTCATTTTCCCCATCTGTAAAAGGGGATAGTAAACAGTTCCTATGGGGCTTTACTGGGAGTGAAGCTCTTAGCACAGAGTGCCTGGCACTGACTAAGAGCTTGGGAGCATGAGTGTCATGAGAAACCAAAATGCCTGATGTTGATGGAGGTGCTTCTAAGTTGACTGTTTCTGCTTCATTAAATGTAACCATCTAATTTCTCCAGAGAAGACATACAGATGTCCAATAAGCACATGAAAAGATGTTCAACATCCCTAATTATTAGAGAAATGCAAATCAAAACTACAATAAGATATCACTTCACATCCATCAGAATGGCCATCATTAAAAAGTTTACAAATAATAAATGCTGGAGAGGGTGTGGAAAAAAGGGAATCCTCCTACACTGTTGGTAGGAATGTAAATTGGTGCAGCCACTATGGAAAACAGTATGAAGGCTACATATAAAACTAAAACTAGAGTTACCATATGATCCAGCAATCCCATTCCTGGGCATATATCTGAAAAAACTCTAATTTGAAAAGATACATGCACCCCTATATTCACTGCAGCACTATTTACAATAGCCAAGACATGGAAACAACCTAAATGTCCATTGACAGATGAATGGATAAAGAAGATGTGGTACATATATACAATGGAATATTACTCAGCCATAAAAAAGAATGGAAGAGGCCCTGAACCAAGATGGCGGAGTAGAAGGACGTGCTCTCACTCCCTCTTGTGAGAACACCAGAATCACAACTAGCTGCTGGACAATCATCGACAGGAAGACACTGGAACTCACTAAAAAAGATACCCCACATCCAAAGACAAAGGAGAAGCCACAGTGAGATGGTAGGAGGGGCGCAATCACAGTAAAATCAAATCCCATAACTGCTGGGTGGGTGACTCACAGACTGGAGAATACTTATACCACAGAAATCCACCCACTGGAGTGAAGGGTCTGAGCCCCACATCAGGCTTCCCAACCTAGGGGTCCGGCAACAGGAGGAGGAATTCCTAGAGAATCAGACTTTGAAGGCTAGCGGGATTTGACTGCAGGACTTCGACAGGACTGGGGGAAACAGAGACTCCACTCTTAGAGGGCACACACAAAGTAGTGTGCACATCGGGACCCAGGGGAAGGAGCAGTGACCCCAGGGGAGACTGAACCAGACCTACCTGCTAGTGTTGGAGGGTCTCTTGCAGAGGTGTGGGGGGGTGTGGTTCACCATGGGGACAAGGACTCTGACAGCAGAAGTTCTGGGAAGTACTCCTTGGTGTGAGCCCTCCCAGAGTCTGCCGTTAGCCCTACCAAAGAGCCCAGGTAGGCTCCAGTGTTGGGTTGCCTCAGGCCAAACAACCAACAAGGAGGGAACCCAGCCCCACCCATCAGCAGTCAAGTGGATTAAAGTTTTACTGAGCTCTGCCCACCAGAGCCACAGTCAGCTCTAGCCACCACCAGTCCCTCCCATCAAGCCTCTTAGATAGCCTCAACCACCAGAGGGCAGACAGAAGAAGCAAGAAAAACTATAATCCTGCAGCCTGTGGAACAAAAACCACAGTCACAGAAAGATAGACAAGATGAAAAGGCAGAGGGCTATGTACCAGATGAAGGAACAAGATAAAACCCCAGAAAAACAACTAAATGAAGTGGAGATAGGCAACCTTCCAGAAAAAGAATTCAGAATAATGACAGTGAAGATGATCCAGGACCTCGGAAAAAGAATGGAGGCAAAGATGGAGAAGATGCAAGAAATGTTTAACAAAGACCTAGAAGAATTAAAGAATAAACAAACAGAGATGAACAATACAATAACTGAAATGAAAACTACACTAGAAGGAATCAATAGCAGAATACCTGAGGCAGAAGAACGGATAAGTGACCTGGAAGACAGAATGGTGGAATTCACTGCTGCAGAACAGACTAAAGAAAAAAGAATGAAAAGAAATGAAGACAGCTTAAGAGACCTCTGGGACAATATTAAACGCAACAACATTCGCATTATAGGGGTTCCAGAAGGAGAAGAGAGAGAGAAAGGACCAGAGAAAATATTTGAAGAGATTATAGTCGAAAACTTCCCTAGCATGGGAAAGGAAATAGCCACCCAAGCCCAGGAAGCGCAGCAAGTCCCATACAGGATAAACCCAAGGAGAAACATGCCGAGACACATAGTAATCAAAGTGGCAAAAATTAAAGACAAAGAAAAATTATTGAAAGCAGCAAGGGAAAAACAACAAATAACATACAAGGGAACTTCCATAAGGTTAACAGCTGATTTCTCAGCAGAAACTCTACAACCCAGAAGGGAGTGGCATGATATACTTAAAGTGATGAAAGGGAAGAACCTACAACCAAGATTACTCTACCCAGCAAGGATCTCATTCAGATTCGATGGAGAAATCAAAAGCTTTACAGACAAGCAAAAGCTAAGAGAATTCAGCACCACCAAACCAGCTCTACAGCAAATGCTAAAGGAACTTCTCTAAGTGGGAAACACAAGAGAAGAAAAAGACCTACAAAAACAAACCCAAAACAATTAAGAAAATGGTCATAGGAACATACATATCAATAATTACCTTAAACATGAATGGATTAAATGCTCCGACCAAAAGACACAGGCTTGCTGAATGGATACAAAAACAAGACCCATATATATGCTGTCTACAAGAGACCCACTTCAGACCTAGGGACACATACAGACTGAAAGTGAGGGGATGGAAAAAGATATTCCATGCAAATGGAAATCAAAAGAAAGCTGGAGTAGCAATACTCATATCAGATAAAATAGACTTTAAAATAAAGAATGTTACAAGAGACAAGGAAGGACACTACATAACGATCAAGGGATCAATCCAAGAAGAAGATATAACAATTATAAATATATATGCACCCAACATAGGAGCACCTCAGTACATAAGGCAACTGTTAACAGCTATAAAAGAGGAAATTGACAGTAAGACAATAATAGTGGGGGACTTTAACACCTCACTTACACCAATGGACAGATCATCCAAAATGAAAATAAATAAGGAAACAGAAGCTTTAAATGACACAATAGACCAGATAGATTTAATTGATATTTATAGGACATTCCATCCAAAAACAGCAGATTACACTTTCTTCTCAAGTGCGCATGAAACACTCTCCAGGATAGATCACATCTTGGGTCACAAATCAAACCTCAGTAAATTTAAGAAAATTGAAATCATATCAAGCATCTTTTCTGACCACAACGCTATGAGATTAGAAATGAATTACAGGGAAAAAAACGCAAAAAACACAAACACATGGAGGCTAAACAATACGTTACTAAATAACCAAGAGATCACTGAAGAAATCAAAGAGGAAATCAAAAAATACCTAGAGACAAATGACAATGAAAACACGATGATCCAAAACCTATGGGATGCAGCAAAAGCAGTTCTAAGAGGAAAGTTTATAACTATACAAGCCTACCTCAAGAAACAAGAAAAATCTCAAATAAACAATCTAAAGTTACACCTAAAGGAACTAGAGAAAGAAGAACAAACAAAACCCAAGGTTAGCAGAAGGAAAGAAATCATAAAGATCAGAGCAGAAATAAATGAAATAGAAACAAAGAAAACAATAGCAAAGATCAATAAAACTAAAACCTGGTTCTTTGAGAAGATAAACAAAATTGATAAACCGGGGACTTCCCTGGTGGTGCAGAGGTTAAGAATCCGCCTGCCAATGCAGGGGACACGGGTTCAAGCCCTGGTCTGGGAAGATCTCACATGCCACAGAGCAACTAAGCCCGTGCGCCACAACTACTGAGCCTGTGCTCTAGAGCCCACGAGCCACAACTACTGAAGCCCGCATGCCTAGAACCAATGCTCCGCAACAAGAGGAGCCACCGCAATGAGAAGCCCGTGCACCACAACGAAGAGTAGCCCCCGCTCTCTGCAACTAGAGAAAGCCCGTGCACAGCAACAAAGACCCAATGCAGCCAAAAATAAATAAATAAATAAATTTTTTAAAAAAATTGATGGCTTCCCTGGTGGCGCAGTGGTTGAGAATCTGCCTGCTAATGCAGGGGACTCGGATTCGAGCCCTGGTCTGGGAAGATCCCACATGCCACGGAGCAACTAGGCCCGTGAGCCACAGCTACTGAGCCTGCGCGTCTGGAGCCTGTGCCCCACAACGGGAGGGGCCGCGATAGTGAAAGGCCCGCGCACCGCGATGAAGAGCGGTCCCCGCACCGCGATGAAGAGTGGCCCCCACTTGCCGCAACTAGAGAAAGCCCTCGCACGAACCGAAGACCCAACACAGTCAAAAAAAAAAAAAAATTGATAAACCATTAGCCAGACTCATCAAGAAAAAGAGGGAGAGGACTCAAATCAATAAAATTAGAAATGAAAAAGGAGAAGTTATAGCAGACACTGCAGAAATACAAAGCATCCTAAGAGGCTACTACAAGCAACCCTATGCCAACAAAATAGACAACCTGGAAGAAATGGACAAATTTTTAGAAAGGTATAACCTTCCAAGACTGAACCAGGAAGAAATAGAAAATATGAACAGACCAATCACAAGTAATGAAATTGGAACTGTGATTAAAAATCTTCCAACAAACAAAAGTCCAGGACCAGATGGCTTCATGGGTGAATTCTTTCAAACATTTAGAGAAGAGCTAACACCCATCCTTCTCAGACTCTTCCAAAAAATTGCAGAGGAAGGAACACCCCCAAACTCATTCTATGAGGCCACCATCACCCTGATACCAAAACCAGACAAAGATACTACAAAAAAGAAAATTACAGACCAATATCACTGATGAATATAGATGCAAAAATCCTCAACAAAATAATAGCAAACAGAACCCAACAGCACATTAAAAGGATCATACACCATGATCAAGTGGGATTTATCACAGGGATGCAAGGATTCTTCAATATATGCAAATCAATCATTGTGATACACCATATTCACAAATTGAAGAATAAAAACCATATGATCATCTCAATAGATGCAGAAAAAGCTTTTGACAAAATTCAACACCCATTTATGATAAAAACTCTCCAGAAAGTGGGCATACAGGGAACCTACCTCAACATAATAAAGGCCATATATGACAAACCCACAGCAAACATCATTCTCAATGGTGAAAAACTGAAAGCATTTCCTCTAAGATCAGGAACAAGACAAGGCTGTCCACTCTCACCACTATTACTCAACATAGTTTTGGAAGTCCTAGCCATGGCAATCAGAGAAGAAAGAGAAATAAAAGGAATACAAATTGGAAAAGAAGAAGTAAAACTGTCACTGTTTGCAGATGACATGATACTATACATAGAGAATCCTAAAGATGCCAACAGAAAACTACTAGAGCTAATCAATGAATTTGGTAAAGTTGCAGGATACAAAATTAATGCACAGAAATCTCTTGCATTCCTATACACTAATGATGAAAAATCTGAAAGAGAAATTAAGGAAACACTCCCATTTACCATTGCAATGAAAAAGAATAAAATACTGGGCTTCCCTGGTGGCGCAGTGGTTGAGAATCCGCCTGCCAATGCAGGGAACACGGGTTCGAGCCCTGGTCTGGGAAGATCCCACATGCCACGGAGCAACTGGGCCCGTGAGCCACAATTACTGAGCCTGCGTGTCTGGAGCCTGTGCTCCGCAACAAGAGAGGCCGCGATAGTGAGAGGCCCGCGCACCGCGATGAAGAGTGGCCCCCGCTTGCCACAACTAGAGAAAGCCCTCACAGAGAAATGAAGACCCAACACAGCCATAAATAAAATAAATAAATAAAATTAAAAAAAAAAAGAACAAAATACCTAGGAATAAACCTACCTAGGGAGACAAAAGACCTGTATGCAGAAAACTATAAGACACTGATGAAAGAAATTAAAGATGATATCAACAGATGGAGAGATATACCATGTTCTTGGATTGGAAGAATCAATATTGTGAAAATGACTATACTACCCAAAGCAATCTACAGATTCAATGCAATCCCTATCAAAGTACCAATGACATTTTTTACAGAACTAGAATAAAAAATCTTAAAATTTGTATGGAGACACAAAAGACCCCGAATAGCCAAAGCATTCTTGAGGGAAAAAAACAGAGCTGGAGGAATCAGACTCCCTGACTTCAGACTATACTACAAAGCTACAGTAATCAAGACAATATGGTACTGGCACAAAAACAGAAACATAGATCTTTGGAACAAGATAGAAAGCCCAGAGATAAACCTACACACCTATGATCAACTAATCTATGACAAAGGAGGCAAAGATATACAATGGAGAAAAGACAGTCTCTTCAATAAGTGGTGCTGGGAAAACTGGACAGCTACATGTAAAAGAATGAAATTAGAACACTCCCTAACACCATACACAAAAGTAAACTCAAAATGGATCAGAGACCTAAATGTAAGACCGGACACTATAAAACTCTTAGAGGAAAACATAGGAAGAACACTCTTTGACATAAATCACAGCAAGATCTTTTTTGATCCACCTCCTAGAGTAATGGAAATGAAAACAAAAATAAACAAATGGGACCTAATGAAACTTCAAAGCTTTTGCACAGCAAAGGAGACCATAAACAAGACGAAAAGACAACCCTCAGAATGGGAGAAAATATTTGCAAACGAATCAATGGACAAAGGATTAATCTCCAAAATATATAAATAGCTCATGTAGCTCAATATTAAAGAAACAAACAACCCAATCCAAAAATGGGCAGAAGACCTAAATAGACATTTCTCCAAAGAAGACATACAGATGGCCAAGAAGCATATGAAAAGCTGCTCAACATCACTAATTATTAGAGAAATGCAAATCAAAACTACAATGAGGTATCACCTCACACCAGTTAGAATGGGCATCATCAGAAAATCTACAAACAACAAATGCTGGAGAGGGTGTGGAGAAAAGGGAACCCTCTTGCACTGTTGGTGGGAATGTAAGTGGACACAGCCACTATGGAGAACAGTATGGAGGTTCCTTAAAAAACTAAAAATAGGATTACCATATGATCCAGCAATCCCACTACTGGGCATATACCCAGAGAAAACCATAATTCAAAAGGACACATGCACCCCAATGTTCATTGCAGCACTATTTACAACAGCCAGGTCATGGAAGCAACCTAAATGTCCATCAACAGACGAATGGATAAAGAAGTTGTGGTACATATATACAATGGAATATTACTCAGCCATAAAAAGGAATGAAATTGGGTCATTTGTTGCGACGTGGATGGATCTAGAGACTGTCATACAGAGTGAAGTAAGTCAGAAAGAGAAAAATAAATATCGTATATTAACGGATATATGTGGAACCTAGAAAAATGGTACAGATGAACCAGTTCGCAGGGCAGAAATTGAGACACAGATGTAGAGAACAAACGTATGGACACCAAGGGGGGAAAGCGGCGGGTGGTGGTGGTGGTGGTATGATGAATTAGGCCATTAGGATTGACATGTATACACTGATGTGTATAAAACTGATGACTAATAAGAACCTTCTGTATAAAAAATAAAATAAAATAAAATTCAAAAATTCAAAAAAAAATGGAAGATGTCATTTGCAGCAACATGGATGGACCTAGAGATTGTTTTTTTAAGATTTTTTTTTTTTGATGTGGACTATTTTCAAAGTCTTTACTGAATTTGTTACAATATTGCTTCTGTTTTATGTTTTGGTTTTTTGGCCACGAGGCATGTGGGATCTTAACTCCCAACCAGGGATTTCACCCACACCCCCTGCATTGAAAGTCTTAACCACTGGACCCACCAGGGAAGTCCCGGACTAGAGATTATCATACCAATTGAAGTAGGTCAGAAAGAGAAAGTCAAATATCATATGATATCACTTACATGTGGAATCTAAAATATGATACAAATGAACTTATTTACAAAATAGAAATAGACCCACGGGCATGGAAAACAAATTTATGGTTACCAAAGGGGAAAGGCAGGGAGGGATAAATTAGGAGTTTTGGATTAGCAAATACACACTACTATATATAGAATAGATAACAACAAGGTCCTTCTGTATAGCACAGGGAACTATATTCAGTATCTTGTAATAAACTGTAATGGAAAAGAATATGGAAAAAGAATACATGTACTGTATTCTGAATCACTTTGCTGTACATCAGAAACTACTACAACATTGAAAATTAACTATTTATTTTATTAACTTCAATAAAAAAAATAATGTAATCATCTAGTAAGGGAGATGGACTAATATGGTAAAGCAGGGAACACCCTGTAGCCTGGGGTAGGGAGCAAAGCTGGTGTGTGTGTGTGTGGGTGTGTGTGTGTGGGTGTGTGTGGATGTGTGGTGGTGGTGGTGGGGTGTCTCTGAAACTATGGGGGAGAGACACATGGGAAGGCTCCCCCCAGGAGTGGCACACAAGTCTGGAAAAATGGGGGGGGGCAAAGAGCAGAGGGGAGCACATTGTAGGCAGAGGACACCGCCAGGAGGGAGCCCGTAGGATCTGTTAGGGAGAGGTGGTAGCTCTGTGTAGCTTCAGGCAGCTGAAACTTGGTCACTGTGGAAACAGGCCAGTGCCAGGAGGGAGGGAGGCCTTGACCCTCACATTTGAATAGGCTTTCCTGTAGGCAGCAGATCAGCTGGCAGGAGAGAGACAGGGACAGACAGATTTGTGTTCTAGAAGCTCCCTCTGGCTGCAGGGAAGAGGGGTGGGCAGAGAAATCAGTAGAAATGTGGGTCCAGGCAGGAGACAGTGAGGCCTGGCCCAGGGTAGTGGGTGTGGGAATGGAGGGGAGCAAGGGAGCCCCAGAGGGGAAGAGGGAATCAAGGAGGAGGAGGAGAAGGGAGGACCCCCACCCTTCCCAGGCCCTGGCCAAGTCTCCCCTCCTTTTGCAGGGGTGTGCTCGTACCTGCTCCCTTCCATCCTCTCCTGACCTCAGACACAGCTATCCCCAACCCTAAGATGACACTTAGCAGAAGCATGAGGTTGTGCGACCTCTCCAGCGTCCCTCCATTATGGTAATTATTTTGATGGTGACAACCATTTATGGAGTACCTGCTGTATTCCAGGCACCAACACACACACACACACTCACTCATCATCTCATTTAAACCCCACAAGACTCTTGCAAGGTAGATATTATGGCTCCCATTTTGCAATGAGAATCCCAAGGATCAGAGAGGTTAAGTAATTTGCCTACAGTCACACAGCAAGTATGAGAGAGTCCAGATTTCACCAAATTAGCTAATATATGGAAAGTGCTTACACCAGGGCCTGGCACATAGTAGGCAATCAATAAATGCTGGCCACTATTTTTGTTAGTATCAGCAGCTAGATCTGTCTGGCTGCAGAGCCCAAGGGGGGGGTGGCCTCACCGATTCATCTTGTTCTCATGGTCTGTTATCTATTTGTCTTCCCCACTGGGCTGTGGGATCCTGCAGAGCAGGAACCAGGTGGCGTTGGTTTGTGGGTCCCCAGCACCCCTCATGAGACAGGCACAGAGTAGGTGGTCGGTGATTGTTGGTTGAATAAATCAAGGCAAGATCAAGCTCTTGAGGGCAAGGACTACGGTTCTCTAAGAATCATGGGATTTCTCCAGCCATGTGTGTGCTACATCTCTATGGGAGGAGCCTTGGTTAACACTTCAGCCTGGACAGTCTGTTTCTCTTTCCAGCCTGCTTTCTCCCACCCTCAGGACTCAGCCTGTAATCAGCTCCTACCAGCAACACCTCCTCCCCCGTGGGCTGTCAGCCCTGCCAGGCCAGATCTGGAGGCGCACACGCACCCTCCCTCTCTGGTCCTCCATGGCCTATCCATACATAGGCCTGGCGTGGAGTGGGGTAGGGAGACAGGCGGCCTGGAGTCCCACCCTGGCCTCTAGCTTTTGGTGGAAACCCGGGGAAGGCCCTCTTTGCTTTGGTCCTTCCCACAGAGGCACCACGAAGAGTTAATTCGTTCTGGTCTCCCGGAGGCTGGACAGGCACAGGGCGAGCCCTGCCTCCTGATCCCTGGGTCTGCCCCTGACTGCCTGGGTGTGTAGTTCGACTGGCCAGGTGTGTAGTTCCCCTGTCTGGGCCTCAGTTTCCTCAGCTGCAAGATGATCATGGTCATTTTGATCACTTCTTTTAGGTCAACCTTGTCGATTTGCTAAAGGATCCAGCTGGATGGAGGATGAGGAAGTTGTGTTCATCTCTCCCAGTGCCTCTGCAGGTTCTAGATTATCCCTCGGGGGAAGTGGCATAGCTCCATAAGACCACTAGGTGGCGCTAGCGGGTCACATATCTCCCTGAAGACTGTCTTCAGGCGGAATTCCACCCCAGGATTAAGATCGCAGGACCATAGCCTCCCACTGCAGACCCACCAGCTGGAGGAGGCAGGGTATGCCAGGGTTAGGGACTGGTTTTAAGGTCCGGCAAACTTGAACTGGGAAGTTCCACGCTAGACCCTTCTCTAGTGAGTGTCCTGGGCTCTGCTGGGCAATTAGCTTGCCCGGTGACCCTGGGCACGCCATATGACTTTGAGATGTCAGTTTCTTCATTGGGGAAGCAGGATAACAAGTCTTTCTCCTGGGGCATCACGGAGACTGAATGAGATCGGGGCGCATAGAATGTCCATCCCGCCTTCTGGTGCAGCACTCTCTGTCACTAGTCATTACTACTTTACATCTCAGAATCTCCCCTGGGAAGAACCTTGGGCAGGATGCCCAGAGATCTAGGTCTGCATTTGGCAAGTCCCTTCCTGTTTCTGGTCCTCTGTTGGCCTCAACCAGCCTTGAGGGACTGGGAGTGTCATGGAAAAATAAGGGCTTGGGAATCAGAGAGACTTGGGTGTGAATAGCACCCATTTCTCCTCTTCCCAGCCGTGTGACCTTGGGCCTCTCTGGGCCTCTCTGGTAATTACCTAATTATTTGTGATTATTTGTTCTAAGTCTGTCTTCTTAGCTCTATTATAAGTTCCATGAGGGCCAGGATCTTGTCTGTTCAGCTCACCTACATAAACTCAGCACTGAGCTCAGCATGGGGCCCAAAGTTAGTCCTTAACAAACAAGAGCTGCCATTATTATTATTATCACTACTGCGGTTACTATACACATCACTCAACACCGTAGTAAGGCTGTGTTCAGAGCTTTCCCTGCATTATCTCTAACAATCCTCTTCCATTATCTCTATTTTACAGGTGAGAAAACAGGGCTGGAGAGGTTGAGTCCTTGCCCAAGGTCACACAGCTACAAAGTGGCAGAAGCTGGGATTTGAAACTGAGGCCCACGACAGATTATGGTGACAGGTGTAGGAAGTGGAATAATGACCCTCCAAAGATATCTACATCCTAATCCCCAAAACACTTGTGTTCCCTTACTTGGTGAAGGAAACTTTGCAGATGTGATTAAAGTAAGGATCTTGAGATGAGGACATTATCCTGGATTATCCAGGAGTGTCAGAGTGGGAAGAAGGAGACAGGACAGCAGAAGCAGAGGGCAGAAAGGCCATGTGATGCGGAAATTAAGTCAGCATCCATTCTAGAAAAGGCAAGGAAGAGGATTCTCCCCTAGACTCCAGAAGGAACCAGCCCTGTTGACACATTTTGCCCAGTGAGACTGATTTTGGACTTCTGACCTCCAGAACTGTAAGGTAATTAATGCGTGTTGTTTCAAGCTACCAAGTTTGTGGTAATTTGTTACAGCAGCCATAGGAAACTAATACACAGACAGAGGAGATAATGTCCAAGAAGCACCTGGCATAGAGTTGGAGCTCACTAAGTACTCTTTCCTTCCCAGTTGTAACCCTTGTTCCTCTTTCAGCTATAACAGAATAGCAGAGGGGGAACTGACTTCCAAGATCTTTGAGCTCAACCAGCCCATTTTACAGATGTGGAGCCTGCGGCCAGAGTTAGGAAATAACTGGCCCCCTTTGCATGGGGGTAGGGTGGGGTGGAGGGAGCTGTCCCCTGGGCAAGTCCTGGGGTTGCTGGGACTCCAGCACTGGGCAGCCTGGGTGGAATCATCTAATCCAAACCCATTTTCCAGGTGAGGAAACTGAGGCCTGGAATTGCCCCAGAGGGTGGCAACTCCCAGGGAGTCCACCTCTTCACAGAGCCTCCCCTCCCCCTCCAGAGTTGGGGGGGAAGGGGGACATGTTTATCCCCAGCAGATACGGGCCAGCGGGGTCTGGGAAAGCCATGTCCGCCGCGGCCCAGCTGTGCTGGAGGAATTCGAGAGCAGCTCCTTGGTGGCCTTCAGCCTGGGAAAGCGCTGAGGTCTTCCTCTCCCTGCCCGCCTCGCTCCTCCCAGCCAGCCCCGTCCCCACAGCTGTGAGACATCACTGGAGGCAGTGTCCGGTGGAGCTGGAGGAACAGCGGCCCGGAAAGGAGGGACTTGATCCCTGATCCTGAGCCAGCATTATCCTGGATCCTCCTAAACCGAGCCTGGGGCCCCAGGCTTGTCTGGGAACCATGGATCTCCCTACCCGGGCACGTGGGGGCACGGTGGCACCATAACACCCAGTGACATGGGCACAGTTCTTCACATAAAGCATTCACACACAATAGCATTCTCAGTCCCCACAACAGCCCTGCAAAAACGAGGCTGCCACTGTCCCATTTTACAGATGGAGAAACTGAGGCTCAGAGAGAGGAAGGGACTTGCCCAAGGTCAAGGTCCCATGATGGCAGTGCTGGGACTCCGCTGACTCCATGACTCTCACGGGATGACCCTGGACTTGACTCTGGCACCTTCTGGTCCCAGCCTTGCTGTGAAACCTTGAGCCAACGCCTTCCTCTCTGAGCCTCCGCACGCTCCTCCGTAAACTAGGACATAATGACCTTGTCTCCCTCATGCGTGCCCTGTGCCCAGTAAGCAACGAGCCCTGTGCCCAGCACTATCGCCTGTCCTCAGCACGATCACACCACTGGATAATCACAAATAATACCACCCACCGTGCGCCATGTGCCAGGAACCCAACACACAGCCCCTGCCCCAAAGTGACATTCTGGTCCTGAGGAAGACAGCCAATAGCAAAATGAGTGCCTGGGAAAGCATGTCAGAAAGTAATCAGTGCCGCGGGGATAGGGCTGCTGGGGGAGGCCGCAAAGGTGCGGCATAAAGGGTCCAACAGGACGTGAGGGGGTGACCATGTGGCTCTGGGCAGAGCGAGTGGGGCTGCCTGTCAGGTTCAAGAGACACAGAAGAGGCCAGTGGAGCAAGTGATGGGAGTGACAGAAGGGTATCCATGGTAGTTCTGTACTGGCCACTACCATCTCCTCAGCTTCAGTTCAAGGGGGAGGAAATCCACCATCTATCCACCCTCTGGTCTTCCATCCATCCACCTCTCTATCTTCCTTCCCATCGGTCCATGCATTCATCTTTCCACTCATCTAACCAATTACCTCACCCACCTGTTCATCCATCCATGCATCCATCCATGCATCCATCCATGCATCCATCCATCCATGCATCCATCCATCCACTGGTCTGAAGAGCCACCAGTCTCTGTCTGATTGCTATTGGTCCATCTCTCATGCATCCAACCTGTCCAGCTGTCCATCCACCTATCTTACACTCTCTCTCATCCACCTATTGTTTGCCCAAAAACCTATCTCTCTTTCTGTCCATTGGTCTACCTATCCATCTATCCACCTGTCTATCCTCTTCCTAACTTCCCCACCAATCCACCCATTCACCCACCTTCCTCCATCCATCATCTCCTCACCGCACTTCCCACTGCTCTGCCTACCAACTTGTCAGCCTGCCTATTGGTCCATCCGCCCATTCATGCAACATTTGTAGAAGCATGTCCTGTGTCTGGGGTCAAATCCTAGCTCCATTGCCTTCCCAGCTGTGTGACCTTGGGCAAGTTACCTAACCACTCTGTGCCTCAGTTTCCTCGGGTCTAAATCAGATGACAAAAGTATTTACTCCATAGGATTGCTCAGAGGAGTAAACACAGAGACAGAGCTTAGAACCATGTCTGTCACTAAGCAAGAGCTCAGTAAAAATTGTCGTAAAGCAGATGAGAAAATGGCGGCTCAGAGAGGTCAAGAAACTTCTCTGTGGTCAACCAGCTGGGAAAGAGCCCAGATTCTAATCCAGGTGTTTGACACTGGAGCCCTCGCATTGAACGGATATATTCAATGTATGTTCTTGGAAGGGCCCGACCTCGTACCATGCCTGTCCCAAGTCTGACATACAGGGCTCTAGATTAGATTGACAAGGGTGGAGGGGCTGGCCTGGCTGGTCTCCACGGTTTCCTGCCATTTCTGACACTGGTGGCTTCTCCCTGTGCGCCCCCAGTCTGGGGCGTGCTGAGCCAGCAGGCTGACCTGCCTCCAGGGAAGCTTCAGAGAAAGAGCAAGAGAGCAAGAGAGCATGTGTGTGCACCTGAGCATGTGCACAACCCCCCCCAACCCAGCCACCCACAAGGTGCAGCTCCCAGGGCTCCCTGCATGGCCTCCCAGGCGAGGCGCCCCCGCGGGCTCCGCGCCCTCCGGTGACATGTGACACTGGCAGGTGGAGTGGGCGGGAGGAGGGGATGAGCTCCCTGCTGACTGACGGCTTTCCCTCTGGGGCAGGGAGCTCCGGGGGCTGCAGCCCTAGCCCCAAATGGCTTTTAACAAACTCTAACTTCTCACAGACAGATCTGTGCTTTGCGGTGCCAGTTCCTGGCTTAGTGTGACCTGGGCACACTTCTTCACTTCACCGGGCCTCAATTTGCTCATCCATAAAATGGGGACAATTGCTCCTACCCCACTGGGTTGTGGTGCAGATGACAGGAGAAGATGCATCTATGTAAAAATACCCAGCCCCCAGCAGACTCTCAACACTGTCAATTCCTGCCCATCCCTGTTCCCTTTTGGAGGTGGAGGGGGCTCCTGGTCTGAGACAGGAAGGGGCATCCTTTGGCATCTTGTCACAGTTGAGTGAAGGGTGGCTGGAGGTCCGGCCCCTGTGGTTGGGGTGGCCTGTGCAGGTGAAGATGCCCCAGGTTCTTTTTTTTTTTTTTAATTTATTTATTTATTACTTTTGGCTGCATTGGGTCTTCGTTGCTGTGCGCAGGCTTTTCTCTAGTTGCGGTGAGCGGGGGCTACTCTTTGTTGCGGTGTGCAGGCTTCTCATTGCTGTGGCTTCTCTTGTTGCAGAGTACAGGCTCTAGGCGTGTGGGCTTCAGTAGTTGTGGCACGTGGTCTCAGTAGTTGTGGCTCACAGGCTCTAGAGTGCAGGCTCAGTAGTTGTGGAGCACGGGCTTAGTTGCTCTGCGGCATGTGGGATCTTCCCGGACCAGGACTCGAACCCATGTCCCCTGTATTGGCAGGCAGATTCTTAACCACTGCGCCACCAGGGAAGCTCCCCCCCTCCAGGTTCTTGATATCAGGAAAAGTGCTGAAGACAACTTGCTCTGTGACATCACGGGGCTGAGGGAGTGAACCCCTTCTCCACTCCAGGCTTCAGTCTCCCCTTGGTTCAACTGGGTCTCTGACAACCCCACCAGCTTGAGCACCCTGTGGCCGGGGTGGGTGTCTCAGACCCCCCTGAAGGCCGGGGAGTCTACTGGGCAGGACCGGGGGCTGGGAGGGCGGAGGTGGGGGAGACTTCCCTTCTCCTGCTCTGCATCTTTGTTCACTCACTCCTCCAACAAATACCTTTTGAGCCCCTATTATGGGCCATGTTTTCGGTGCTGGGGGTACAGCCATGAACGAGACCACGCCTGAGGAAGCAGGTGCCCTGGGGGGGCAGTCAGACTCCATTCGGCAGGTAGCAACTAGTGCTGTGAAGGAAAACAAAGCAGAGGATGGAGATGTGGGGTGTCCGGGGTGCTCGTTATGTAGAGGGTCAGAAGAGGCCTCTTCCGGAGGAGACATTTGAGCAGGACCCTGAAGGAGGTCAGGTGGCAGCCACAGGGACATCTGGGACAAGTGCATTCCAGGCAGAGGGCACAGCAAGTACAAAGCCCCAGGGCTGTAACTGGCTTGGCACGTTTGAGAAGAAGGCTGAGGGTAGTGAGCTTAGCATGTGGGAGGAAGTGGATGGGGTCAGAGAGGGAAAGGTAGAGGTAGGGGAGGTGATTTAGAGCTGGTTAGGGATCCTGGGCTTGAGGGGCGGGGAGGAGGCCCCCAGGCCCAGCCTTGCTTCACTGGCTGGGAAGAGGGGGCATTCTTTGGGATTACTCCTCTGAGTTCCCTGCCCCCAAGGGCAGCAAGCCACTTGGACTTAGCACATGGATGAGGACGTGCTCTTGAAATTCTGGGTCCAGCCTAAGAGCCTTAAAGCAATAAGAGGTCATCTGGTCCAGCCCCCTTTGTTCACACAAACCCGCATCGAAGATAAAGAAACTGAGGCTTGGGGCTTCCCTAGTGGCACAGTGGTTGGGAATCCGCCTGCCAATGCAGGGGACACGGGTTCATGCCCTGGCCCGGGAAGATCCCACATGCCGCGGAGCAACTCAGCCCATGCACCACAACTACTGAGCCTGCACTTTACAGCCCACAAGGCCACAACTACTGAGCCCAATGCAACTACTGAAGCCCATGTGCCTAGAGCCCGTGCTCCGCAACAAGAGAAGCCACTGCAATGAGAAGCCCGCGCACTGCAACGAAGAGTAGCCCCCGCTCACCGCAACTAGGGAAAGCCCGCGTGCAGCAACGAAGAACCAACACAGCCGAAAGAAAGAAAGAAAGAAAGAAAGAGAGAGAGAGAGAGAAAGAAAGAAGGGAGGGAGGGAGGGAGGGAAGGAAGGAAGGAAGGAAGGAAGGAAGGAAGGAAGGAAGGAAGGAAGGAAGGAAGGAAGGAAGGAAGAAAAGAAAGAAAAGAAATAAGAAAAAAATTTTTTAAAAAAAGAAAAGAAACTGAGGCTTGAAGAGGAGAAACAAGTTTCCCCAGAACACCTGGCTACAAGATGTGCCTGAACCCCGAGGCACGCTCTTCCCACTCTGGCCTTCTTTCAAAATAATGTTTGTGAAAATTAGCCTCAGTAAAGAGCTAACAAGCCTGGGTTGGGGATGTTTTTAGCTGCCTGTAAGCCAGATAAAAGGTTCTGCTGTTGCAAAGATGCTCTTCTTGTGCATGCTATAAGCGTCCATCAATTTCAGAAATTATCCAGCCTCGCTAACTAGAAATGACAGGTGCTTTTTGAATTTGAGATGAAGAGGGCTTTTTTTGGTGTTATTGATGGTGGTTTACTCATGTCAGACTCTTTTCCTATCCTGAGTGTGATATTCTAAATTTCAAGGAGGAAGGCACTGTTTTTCATTTCTGCAGCCCTAGCAGAATAGACACACCAACTAGCGTTTACAGAAGAGGTTTTTCCTAAGTGGCCGCTCAGATACCTGCAATTATGTGATCTTCTATATAGTAGACCTACTATACTCCAGAGCATTCTATAGGCACCGGGAATATAGCAGGGAACAAAACCAATTTTCTGATCCCGTGAAATCTGCATTCTAGGGGAGACACAGATAATAAGTAAAATAAACTCTATACATACAATTTGTAGTATGAAGGAAAAAAAGCAGACAGTGGTTTTAAAGAGTACCAGAGAGGCCACTTTGGACAGAGTAGTCATGGAAGGCCTCTGTGAATAGATGAGATTTAAGCAGAGACCTGGGTGGTGTGACAGATGAAACAACGTGTGTCTGGAAGAGTCAGTGGACAAAGCAGGTACAAAGGCCCTGAGGTTCGCGCATACCTGGGCGGGAGGCGGGGCGCGCAGCAGAAGGCCTGAGTGGGAACGCGGCAGGGGATGAGGCCCCACGAAGGAGTTTGGGGTTTTGCCGAGTGAGGTGGGGAGCCTTTGACTGGTTTGCATCCGGGGAGAGGTCTGATCTGCTCTGTTGTCCAGGCAAATACCATGGGGAGAACCTAGGCGGCGGGCGGAGGGACCCGAGAAGAGGGGGCACTTGCCACTGTCTGCGGGGCTGCAGGCGGCTCATAGGCGCTGGGGACTGGTTTCAGCGTGTGGCCGAGAGAGTCCCAGACCTTGACCCCATTTCACAGAGGGCTGGCCCTGGGAGCGCGCCAGGACAGCAGGCTGAGGGGCCGGAGGCACCGAGCGGGGCGGGGCCGGGCTCCAGGCCTGATGGACAGCGGAACAGCGCGTTTCCCGCACGCCCCCTGCCCCGCCCCGCGGAGGGGCCGAGGCGCTAAGACGGCTCATTGGCTGGAACCTCGCCCTGGGCGGCTGGCTGGGCTGTGAGTGCCTCCCAGGAGCGGGTCTCACGATGATGGGGCCCCTCATCTGTGATTCTGACCACGCTCAAGGCCCAGCTGTATCTGCCACCTAATTCTTTCCTGACCTTTCCGCTTTCCATCAATTTCCCTAACCCCTTCCTCCCCTGAAAAAGTAAACGAGGTCCTTGGAGGGGCGGGTATTCTTCTCATTTTATTCTTACCAGGTTGTCCTTCAACAGCCCTTCCCAGAGTTGCATTTTCCCCTTTCCCTCTGTGATTAGTTGATTGACGTCCATTTGTCCCACTCGATTATGAGCTCTGCGAGGGTTGTCTTTCATTTTGGGGGTTTGCTGGGTCGGGGCGGGGTGGTCACCGTTGTATTCCCAACTCCACCAAGTCCCAACAAACAGCTCAGTATAAACCCGAGTTTCCTGCCTCCGGGTGTCTTCTTTTTTTTTTTTTTTTTTAATTAATTTATTTAATTTATTTTTGGCTGAGTTGGGTCTTCGTTGCTGTGCACGGGCTTTTCTCTAGTTGCAGTGAGCGGGGGCTACTCTTCATTGCGGTGCACGGGCTTCTCATTGTCGTAGCTTCTCTTGTTGCGGAGCACGGGCTCTAGGTGCAGCAGGCTTCAGTAGTTGTGGCATGTGGGCTCAGTAGTTGTGGCATGAGGGCTCTAGAGCTCAGGCTCAGTAGTTGTGGCGCACAGGCTTAGTCGCTCCACGGCATGTGGGATCTTCCCGAGCCAGGGATCGAACCCGTGTCCCTTGCATTGGCAGGCGGATTCTTAACCACTGCGCCACCAGGGAAGCCCCCCCCCCCCCACCCCTGGTGTTTTCAAGTCCTGTCTCCCTGGAGAATCAGGACCTGATGGCCAGGGGCTGTCTTGGGATTGGAGTCCCAGGGAGCAAAAGACCCATTCTTTTCTTTTTTGATGGGGAGGGTTTTTTCCTCAATTTTTTTATTGTGGTAAAATACATAAACATAAAATTAATCATAACTATTTTTAAATACACGGTTCAGTGGCATTAGGTACATTCATATGTGCAACCGTCACCACCATCCATCTCTAGGATACTTCTCACCTTGTAAAACTGACATTCTGTGCCCATTAAACAAGAGTTCCCCTTTTCCCCTCCCCTTAGCCCCTGGCAGCCACCACTGTACCTTCTGTCTCTATGAATCTGACTACTTTAGATACCTTGTATATGTGGAAGGATACGGCATTTGTTTTTTTCGTGTGTCTGGCTTATTTCACACAGCATAACGTCTTCAACGGTCACCCATGTTGTATCATGTGTCCGAATTTCCTTCCTTTTTTAGGTTGAATAATATTCCACTGTATGGATAGACCACATTTTTCTTATCCATTCATCCATCAGTGGACCCTTGCATTGCTTCCACTTTTTGGCTATTGTGAATAATGCTGCCATGAACATGGATGTACAAGTATCTGTTCAAGACCCTACTTTCCATTCTTTTGGGTATACTCCCAGAAGCGGAATTGCTGGCTCATATGGTAATTCTAATTTAACTTTTTGAGGACCCACCATACAGTTTTCCATGGTGGCTGCACCAGTTTACACTCCCACCAACAGGGCACAAGGGTTTCAGTCTCCCCACGTCCTCGCCAATGCTTGTAATTTTCTGTTTTTTGGACACTTAGCCGTCCTAATGGGTGTGAAGTGGTATCTCACTGTGGTTTTGATTTGCATTTTCCTGGTGATCAGTGACGTTGTGCATCTTCTCATGTGCTTACTGGACGTCTGTATAATGAAGACCCCATTCCTGAGTGTTCCTTGCCAGGATGGGTCACAGTGCAGCAGAGTGAGGGGCTTCTAGTCACCCATCTGCCGTTGACTTGCTCTGCATGTTTCAAAGTATCCGAAGCGAAGAGCGAATTTGCAAGCAGATTCGCAATAACTCCGTAACCCACTGACACCAATTACAGGCAGTGGTCTTAGAGCAATGTTGTTTTGGGTTTTTGTTCTGAACTTACTTCAGGTTTGAGGGGGGGTCTCATCTCCATCATTTTCCAGTGGGTGGGTATAAATGGCCCAGCCACAGGCCACAGGCCACAGCTCCTGTGAGTCTGTCCTCTCCTACAATGACAATGATAATGACAACTCCCTCTGATTTGGGAACTGGCCCCTCCTGGCCCCTCCAGTCCTGGGGGTGATAATGGCTCCCACCTGTTGCCAGGTTCCTGGGTGCTTCACCATCCCTTGTCGATTTCCCTTAACCCTGTCTACACCTCACAAGAGTCTCTATTAAATGCTCCCCATGAGCCCATTTGTGTGCCCTCTGCATCCTTCAGGACCCCGGCTGATGGTCCCCACAGCACTGTGCACGGGTCTCTGCCTAGCAGCCTGAAGGTGTACCACCCAATCCCAGGGTTAGGAAAGAAAACAGCAGGGGGCTTCCCCTGCATCCTCCCCCCATAGTCTGGTGCCTGGGGATCTCTTTCTCTCTGCTTTCTGAGCATGAGTTGCAAGACTGGGTGGTCCTGGCCACTGTGCTCCTGAGATGACGTCTGATCCCTGACCAGTTTCTGGGTTGGGCCTCAGATTCCTCGTTTGTGAAATGGGGGAAACCAAACTGCCTGCTGCAAGCGGCGTTGTGAAGGTGAGATGAGGTAATGAATATGGGTTGGCACAGAGTAGGTGCCTAATCAGTGCTGGCAGATCTGGATTCCACCAAAGGTGACTGCTCACATTTTCTGCATGATTCCCCAAGTCCTCTAGAAAGAGGTGAAATAGTTTCTGCTGAAGCCCAAGAAACCCATCTCTGTCTCTGTAGTTTTAGAACCCAAACCACATCCTCAAGAGGGTCCCCATGGTAGCAACCTCCAAGAAGGCCTCCTGGTATTCACACTGTTATATACTTTCCTCCCACACTGAGTAACCAACAGGGCACTGCAGAAATGATGGGTGACTTCTGAGACTGTCATAAAAAATATCGCAGCTTCCTCCTTGCTCTTGCTTGGATTACTTGCACTGGAAGCCAGCCGCCATGTTGTGAGGACACTCAAGCAGCCATGAAGAAGCCCACGTGGAGAGGCCTGAGGCCTCCAGCCAACAGCTAGCGTCGGCGTCCACCATGTGAGGGCGCCACCTTGGAAGTGATTCCTCCAGCCCCGGTCCAGCCCTGGGATGACTGCAGCCCTGCCTGACAACTGGACTCTGACCTCATGCGAGACGCTGAGCCAGAACCACTCAGCTGAGCTGCTCCCACATCCCTGACCCACAGACACTGTGAGATATATTACATGTTTATTGCTGTTTTAAGCTGCTAGGTTTTCAGGTAATTTGTTACACGGTGATAGATGACCAATATAATCACCCACTTTATCCTGCCAAGTTTGGCTGCCACAGCCTTTGGCTGCTTCTCAAACTCAGATCGATCCCTGAAGAATGAATATTCACCTTTACAGTGGCTTTGGGAAAGAATGTCATGCAACGTGGATTAACAGGCTGGCATCATAGGGAGTCTGGAATTTATAATGAGAGAGTGGGGACGAGAGGGCTGTATAGGATCCAGAGGGGGAGCCGTGATGGGGTGGGGAGTGGAAAGAACCCAGATGTGGGTGTGAAGACCTGGGCTGCAGTCCGGCCTCTGTGGCTTGCTAGCTGCGTGACCCTGACAAGTGACTCAGACTCCTGGGCCTCAGGTTCATCACTTGCTTAATAGACCTAGCTGACAGTACCGTTGTGAGGTTGACAGTCTGTTCTCCCAACAGCAGCCAGAAGGATCTTTTAAATTGCAAATCCGATCATGACATCCCTTGCTTAAAACCTATCAGTGGCTGCATTGCCTGGGTAAAGGAGCACAGCCCAGCTGGCCTGTACCATCCCTGCACCACACCCCTGCGGGGCCAGGCCCTGCTCAGCTGCAATGCTTTCCTCACCCTCGCTTTCCCTCCCTCTCCCAGTTCTAACCACGCCACCCGTCTTTTGCTTTCTTGAAGGTGTCATGTTGGGTAGGCCCAGGGATCTGTGGCCCGTGTGGGATTTTTCCACCTAGAATATGTCCCCTTCCGCTTTCTAACTCCTCTGTATTCTTCAGGTTTCAAGTCACACGGAAAGCCTTCCCTGACCACTTAGGCCACCCTTCACGGCCCTCACGGCCACTTGGGATCTCAGATATGATAACTGGATACGTGTCTGCCTCCCCACGAGTCAGTAAGGCAGGGTCCCTGCCTCACTCCTGGCTGTGTGCATGCCATGAGCAGGTTGAAGGAGCTTAAGTCTTTGTGGAATGAATAAATGAGCAGGAGGGGCCTAGGACCGTGCAAATATTAGTCTTCCTCTGTTCCCCCGTCCCCAGATTCTACTCTGATTTCATGAACTTCCTGGGGACCCGGGCTGGGGAAACATATGTGAGCAAATGCTTCCAAGTTTCTACCCTTTCTTATCTTTGGCTGAGTATTATCACTCCCTGTAGAGTTTTCCAAAAAGCTGTTGCCTGAGTCCCACCCTCAGAGATTCCAGTGTAGACCTGAGGTGCACTGGACATCAGGATAATTAAAAGTCTCCCAGGTCTGGGGCTTCCCTGGTGGCTCAGTGGTTGGGAGTCCGTCTGCCAAAGCAGGGGACGCGGGTTTGAACCCTGGCCTGGGAAGATCCCACGTGTCGCGGCGTAGCTGGGCCCGTGCACCACAACTGCTGAGCCTACACTCTAGAGCCCACGAGCCACAACTGCTGAAGCCCACGCGCCTGGAGCCCATGCTCCGCAGCAGGAGGGGCCACCGCGGTGGGAGGCCCGCACGTTGCAGTGGGGAGTAGCCCCCGCTCGCCGCAGCTGGAGAGGGACCGCGCACGGCAGCGGTGACCCGAAACAGCCAAGGATAAATAAATAAATAAATAAACAAATAAATAAATGGATAAATTTATTAAAAAAAAATTCTCCCAGGTCAAGCCCTGGCCAGTGGGGAGACTGGGGCCCTGGCAGAGCCCTTCTAACCTGGAGACTGGAGACTGTCTCACTACCTAGGACGATGGGGCTATAAATAACGAGAGGAAACCCAGAGGCTACAATGTGCCAGACACTGTTATAAGGACTTCTCTTAATTAACTCATAATCCTCAGTAGAGCCTCAGAAGAAGATGGTATTATTATCCCCACTTCACAGATGGGGAGACTGAGGCACAGAGCTATCAAGTAACTTGCACACAGTGACCCAGCCACTAGGTGGCAGAGCCAGGACGTGAACCCCAGGTAGTCTGGCTCCAGTGTCCAGTGCTGGGCCACCACCCTACACTGCTAGTGACCGTGGAGAGGTCCCCACTGACTGTCCTTATCCTAATGATTGCTCTCCCATCCTCCGAGGGCGCTGATGGGGACAGGGCTGCTGCCCATCTGGCATCTCTGTCCCTTGCCACCAGGATGTGCCCTGAGCCACCAGCAGGCATCACGGAGCTGAATTAGAGGGGCCCGACTGACCCACTCTGGGCTGGGCTTCTTCCAATACCGAAATAATCCTGTTGATGATAGAGCCCTTTGTCAGCCTTAGGAAGAGACAGGTCGCCATGGAAACCACGGGACTCTACAGCCATACCACCAGCTGGCTTCAAGGAAACCTTTTCGAGGCTCCATTTGGGACTCTGCTGTGAGGACGTCAAGGGGGCTCTAGCTAATTGGGCCCCCTGTTTGGCCAGGATGTCAGGTTAACTCCCGGTGCTCAGCGGCAGCAGCCTTGGACCAGCCCTCCTCCCCACCACGTGTACACACAAGCGCTGTTTCCACTCCTCCCGTGGGAAGGTGCGTTGGTGGGGGAGGTCTGCAGGTGATTGATGTGTGGGGTTGAGTCTTTAATTAAATGCATCATGTGCCCGTCAGAAGAAAAGAAAGTTCAACTTGCTGGTGAGGTCGTCATCCTGAGCTTCACTTCAAGAGCTCTTTCCCACGGGAGGGGAGTGACCTTGTCTAAAGCTACGCCGAAATCCTTCTGAGGCTTCCGGCGCTGTTCCTGAGCCCGGCATCTGACAGTGTGGGGCTGGTGTGCAGACCTGGCCGCTGGACCACACGCTGACAGTCAGCGCTGGGTTGACCCTTAATGAGCACCAGCTCTGTGGTTCTCAACCCTGGCATCCGTTACAATCACCTGTGCAGCTTTTTAGACACACCCACGTCTGGGCCTCACCGCCGTCCAATTAAATAAAATCTTGGAGAGTGGCACCCAGGCCAGGGTACTTGGGAAAAGCTCTGCCAGAGCTAAAGTGTGGCCAGGGCTGAGATCAAGTCCAACCCCCTCTTCTCCAGGTGGGGAAACTGAAGCTCCGAGAGAAGGGACTTGCCTCCCAGGTGGTAAGGAGCTCCGAGGCTGGTGGAATGCAGACCTTCTCCATCCCTCTGACAACCCGCAGCTCCAAAGATGGGGGTGCAATTTGAGGGCCTGGCTTGGGAAAGGGAGGTGGGTGGCACTGGGGAGACCCAGAGCCAAAGGCTGGGGGGAGAAGATGTGAGAAGATGACATCATCCCTGTCCCAGCCAGGGGCCTGGGGTATAGTGAAAGGGGCGCAAAACTCAACCTCATTTTACCTTTTAAAAAAACGTGGGAGAGCGTAAGGCCTTTCTAGTAAAGGCGTAATCGGGGGCCAGCTGTGTCACCAGGAGCTTGTTAGAAGGACTCTCAGGGCTGCCCCAGACCTACTGACTCAGAGTCTGCATTTTAACAAGTTCCCCAGGCGATTCGTATGCACATTCAAATGTGAGAAGTCTCATAGTAATGACCTTGGGATGAAAGCTACAACACTTGCGTTCTTTGTATGTGACCCTGGGGACATTCCTCTACCTGTTATACGGAGATACCCGAATCTTCAAACGTCAGAGCTGGAAGGACCAGAGATGGGGAGCGAACTGCTCGAGTACACACAGCAAAAGAGTGGCGGAGCTGCTAGAAGAAAGAGCAAGGCTTCTAGTCCAGTGTATTTCCCTCAGCTGTGTGACCTCCTTGCAAGGGGGCAGGGGCACTGGGGTGCTGCAGATATAACAAATACCCTGAGATGCCTCTAAGTTCTTCTTTTGATATGTCATTTTGTTCCAGCAGATTCGTTGCTAGAAATCGCATCTCCTATCAGTAAAACTTGGGGATTTGGTTCCAGTCCCGTGTCTTTGTGATCTAAAAAAATAACAAAGATATCGAAACAAAAGTTGGTGCCAAGGAAAAGAAGTCATCTGAACTAGAAGGAGAAGAATGATGTGTCTACCTTCTCCTCCTCCTCCGCCTCCTCACTTGTTCTTGGCAGAGTGCTGGGCAAGCCTGTGCCTGCTGTGTCTGTGCGTGCATTCATGTGTGTGCATGTGTTATGGGCGTGCAAGAGTGTGCCTTGCATACATGCATGTGTGTGCGTAAGGGGGCATCCATGCAGGCAGGTTGTGTGGACGCATGCATGCGAGCATTAGCATGTCTGTGTGTGTGTGAGCGTGCGTGGTTGGAATGCATGTGTGTGCCTGTGTGTGTATGGTGTGTATTTGTATGTGTGCATATATGTGTGGTGGGAGATGTGTGCATGCCAAGGTGCCACGATCCTGAACGTGTGTTCCTGTGTGAGTGTGAATACAAGTGTCTGAGTGTGCAAGCATGCGTGTGAGCCGGTGTGTGCAAGCGTGTGCTATATGTGCTGTGTGCGCATGTGTGTTCATGTGTATATGTGTGAACCTGTATGCCTGTGTGTGCATGGCGGCACGTGCCCGCATGTTCATGTGTGTGTGCGCATGTGTGTTAGGTGGTGTGGAACATTAGGGGATTTAAAGGCTGCATTTGGGAGGGGGAGGGGGAGGGGAATCAGAAAGCCCAAGATGTCCTTGACATTCAAGGGTTTAACATGCAATTTGGTCTCATTTCAAGTGATCCAAAGGTCCATGGCTTGCAATGGTTTTTAAAAATTTTTTAACAGTTTATATTTTTGATGGGGCAAAAAAAAAGTCAGCAGGGAACTGAGCTAATGAGTGAGCCTAGCCCTGGCCACCTGGTGATAAACACTGTTCCTTTCAGGAAAATGGTCTCAAAAGAATTCCAATTGCTAGTGCTAATCATGGAAAGAAGGATGAAGACGTCTGAAACATGATTGGCTCTTAGTCTGAAAAAAATGGAAGCAGGGAGTGGATTAAAGAGAGGAGAGGGGAGCTCAGCCCTGGCTTAGATCTGCGGCTCCAAATGAACCCACAACAGGATGCTCTCAGCGGCAACCAGGAGAGGTGATTCCCCACCCGGCTCTAGGGAGTCGCTGAGCCGGCTCCAGGAGCAGCTCAGCTGAACGAGGACTCCAGGCAGGCTGACGAGTGAGGGAACGCACGTTAATAACTGCAGAAATGGCTCCAGTCCTGACTTTACAGGACTAAACGTCCAAGACAGCAGTTTCACATTCCCACGACACTTTGCTCCTTTTTAGAAGGACAGTTTATGCTGGAGACAGTATTTCCCAGTGTGGGATTCTTAAAGATCTCTTGTCTTATTTCTTGTGAAGGTCAAGGGCCCACAGTAATTATAAGCATCAATAAAAAAAAAAAAAATTCGGGGAGGGAGTTGGGTGGAGTCAAACTTATAAATGCATGAAAATTATTAGTAATAATATTTTAATGGCTCATCTATATCGAGGGCTGATGATATGGCAGGTGCTGAGCTAAGAACTTTGATATTAAATATAATTACACTTATATTAAGTAGAATAATATGATTCTCCACCTCCAGGAAGTTCTTCCCTGTAAAATTCTATAAATCCTTAAGAGGCAGCTATAATTATTACCTCCTTTGAGAAAACTTTCCTTCTGTCATCAGCAATTACTTCCCTGAATTGCGGTACACCCCCTTCCCTGTGTGTCCTTCCCACCCCCCAAGATTCCCTGAGAGCCTTATTCATCTGCCCCCAGCTCCTAGGGCTGGTCTGGGGATCCAGAGAGCTCCGTGTTTGTGGAGTGAATATTCATTGTCAAATGGGCTTTTTCATTTTAGTTGTCTCTGTGAATTCCACGCCCCAGGCTCCTGGACTGCAGCCATCCTCTCTGCTTGTTACTCATTTTGGATAAAATTGATTCGGGCTTTTCTTCTTGAGGTTTAATTTCTTATGAAAACGTTAGAGAGCTGAGAATGTTCTCTCTTGGGGACCAGCCTCCATCCCCATCAGGTAACACATCAGGATGCTGATTGTTCTGGAAGGCAAGAAAAGGCTTTCAGGCAGCTCACTCCATCCATCGCGGGCTCGGCTCCCCTCCCCGCCCTCTCCTCCGCGGTCATCCTCTCTCTTGATTGAAGCCACTGCCTCCGCCTGTGTCCTGGATCCCCGCCCTCCCCATGTCTCCAAAGACCCCTCTCCAGCAATCAACCCTTCCTCCTCTTCTGTGCTGTCATCCTCCTTCTCTTCTGGATCTTTCTCAAGAGCATTTCAACAAGTTCCAGCCTCTCCATCTTCAAAAATGGTAATAGTACTAGCAACGGTCCCTCTGGAACCCCTTGTCTCCTTCTAGTTTCTCTTCCATTTTCCAGCCATGCTTATTAAAAAATGTAAAAGAAAGAGAAAAAGTTACCCTCGCTATTGGCTCGCCACCCCCTCCATTCACATGCCGTCTGTCCTTTAGTTGGGCTTCTTCCAGTGTCTTGTGGATGCCCTTCAGCCCCTTTGTGGCAGCTTTGACACTGGCGCCCATCTATCCCTTTTCGAACCTTCCTGGTCCCCGGCTGCCATGGCCCACACTCTGGCTTTCCACCTACCTCTCCTCTCTCCCTCTGCCTTCCTCCACTCTCTGTCTTTTCCTAAACTCTGGTGTTCCTCTGGGTCCTCTTTTTACTGCCTGGCCTGTCTAGTCCACACTCTCCCAAGGCTGGCATGACCCTCAGGTCCACCACTCAAGGCCGGACTTCTCTCCTAAGATTCAGACCCTCTCCTCCAGGTTCCTGCTGGTCCCTTGCACTTGAAGTTCCCACGGGTGCCTCAAACTCCACACGACTCAAACTCAACCCATCCTATCCGTCCTGTGCCCATGCTCATGGCCTTGCAACCTGCACCCTGTCCTGATGGTGTCCCCACTTTGGAGACTGGCACCACTTACCATCCAGCTGCCCAAATGCCAATCCTGAGACCCGCCTTCGGCTCTCCACCCAACGCAACACCCCACAGCTGGCTGGGGAGCCCACGTCTTCAGTTCTACCACCTCGAATCCACCCTCTCTTCACCATCCCCTCTCACGCCCCTCCAACACATTCCCTGAAGCCGAGTGGGCTTCCAAATGTGTAGCTGATCAGGCCTCTCTCTTCATTCCTCCGTTGGCTCCTGATATATTTGTTGAAGACCTACTGTGTGTCAGGCACTGTGTTACTCTGGGAGGACCTGTGCATTAGTCTTGTATAGTTCCCACTCTAGCGGAAGAGACGTACAATAAACATACGCATTATAAAGAGTCAAGCGATGATCAATGTTATCAGGAAAGATGAAGCAGAAAAAGAGGGCGAACAGTGATGGATTAGGAGGGGATCTTAGGGCAAGAAGTCAGGAGAAGCTTCTCTGAGCAGAGATAATGAATGAAGGGACCAAGTGAGCCAGTGGGGATTGTAGAGGAAACACATTCCAGGCGGAGATTACTGCAAGTGCAAAGATCCTGTTGCAGCCTGGTGGGCATTTAGGGTGTTTGAAGGAATAGTGGGTCTGGGACTTCCCTGGTGGTCCAGTGGTTAAGAGTCCATGCTCCCAATGCAGGGGACCCGGGTTCGATCCCTGGTCAGGGAACTACATCCCGCATGCTGCAACTAAAGATCCTGGTGCCCCCAAATAAATAAATAAATATCCTTTTAAAAAAAGGAACAGTGGGTTTTGCCCTCTGTGCCCCAGCCACATCGAGCTCTACTCCCTTGCACACTCCCTCATCCTCCTGGTTAGCTTTTATTAATCCATTAGATTCAACTCCAGCATCATCTGCCCCAGAGAGGCCAGTCCAGAACCTTACCCAGGCAGGGATGGGTCATCCACAGCCCCTAACGTAGCACATGACGGACTACATTGCAATCACTGCTATGAGCTGCTTGCTCGTTCTCTGTAGAGCCAGGACCACGTCTGATTCATTTCTGTGCCCTGAGACCCGGACAGTGAAGTGGGGTTAGGTGAATGTTTTAAATATGTATTGCTGCTAACAAACCTCTCCAACTTTAGTGGCATAAAATCACAACTACTTACTTCTGCTGTCAGATCCTGTGGTCAGGAATTTGGACAGACCATGGCGGGAATGGCTTCTCTCTGCTCCGTTATGTCCGGAAGACTGGGATGGCTGGGGCGGGAGACACCTGAAGGCTCCTGTCTGCACATGTCTAGCCTTCGGGCTGGGCTCAGCTGGAACTCTGTCCAGAACATCCCCACACAGCCTCTCCACGTGGATCGGGCTTCTCACTGCACAGCAGCTGGGTTCTGAAAGGGAGCATCCTGAGAGCAAGAGAAGGTTCCAGGAAAACCAGGCAGAGCAGCGTGGCCTTTTCTGAGCTGGCCTTAGAAGCCACAGAGCATCGCTCCAGCATACGCCATTGGTGGAAGAGTCAGAAGCTCATCCAGATGAAGAAGAGGGGACATAGACCCTACCTTTTGGAGAGAGGTATGTCAAAGAATTTGGGGGCCATGTCTTAAAATCCTACAGTGAACACATGTCAAATGATTGATATTTGCACCCCTTTTACAAATTGCCAAGTGCTTTCGTGTACACGTTTTTGTGTGGTCCTCCCTGAGATTCAGGGATGAAGGAACAGAGGTGCAGAGGAGTGATGTGTCCAAGGTTGGTTCATAGAAGGCACACAGCCAGAGCTGATGCTGTAGGGAGCACATTGGGAGTGTGCCCACCCCAGGTGGGCCTGCAGCGAGTCTCAGAGAGGATAGGTGTGGTGGACTGTCATGTTCGCCGTCCTTCACGCCTTCCCTGTGTTAGAACATATATGCAAGCCCTTTGCCACGTGACCCCCTGGAGTGGACAGAGTATTTCCCCACCCCATGGGCTGTGGGCTGGCTGTATGACTTGCTTTGGCCAATGAAGTATGGGAGAAGTGAGAGTGTGTCAGCTCCGGGCCGAGGTCTCAGGAGACATCTCACGATTCCATCCTTTTGTATTCCAATGATTCATCATAGAAGTGCATACCCTGGGTAGCTGCAGGCTCTTCAGCCTGGGCGGGGTGGTCCTAGAACAAACATGTGGAACAGACCAGAACCTACCTGGTAGCCTGGAGCCAGGGTGAGGTGAGGGTGGAAGTTGCCTCGTGTGCAAAAATTTGAGGAGATGCCAATAATAACTCAGGGTTCAAGCTAAATAATACTTAATGTAATATTTTAAAAAATAAAAAGTAATGCAAAAAGTCCACTGCTGTAGACTGAATGTCTGTGTCCCCCCAGCCCCAAAATTCATATGTTAAAACCCAAACTCCAGGGCTTCCCTGGTGGTGCAGTGGTTAAGAATCCGCCTGCAATGCAGGGGACACAGGTTGGAGCCCTGGTCCGGGAAGATCCCACATGCCGCAGAGCAACAAAGCTCGTGTGCCACAACTACTGAGCCTGTGCTCTAGAGCCCGTGAGCCACAACTACTGAAGCCTGCACACCTAGAGCCCGTGCTCTGCAACAAGAGAAGCCACCGCAATGAGAAGCCGGTGCACCGCAA
Source organism: Balaenoptera acutorostrata (assembly GCF_949987535.1). NCBI lineage: Eukaryota > Metazoa > Chordata > Mammalia > Artiodactyla > Balaenopteridae > Balaenoptera > Balaenoptera acutorostrata. The sequence continues at coordinate 12,601,189 of NC_080074.1, forward strand.
CGAAGAGCAGCCCCCGCTCGCCGCAACTAGAGAAAGCCTGCGCACAGCAATGAAGACCCAACACAGCCAAAAATAAAAACAAATAAATAAATTAATTTTAAAAACAGGAAATTAACACTGATATATTAAAAAAAAAAACCTAACCTCCAATGTACCGGTATTTGGAGGTGAGGCTTTGGGGAGTTAGTTAGGTCACGAGGGTGGAGCCCCTATGAATGGGATTAGTGCTCTTATAGAAGAGACCTTAGAGAGCTTCCTTGCCCCTTCTGCTATGTGACAACACAGTGAAAAGATGGCCATCTATGTAAAAGTAAGCAGACCCTCACCAGACATTGAAGTTGCTGGTGCCTTCATCCTGGACTTAGTAGCCTCCAGAACTGTGAAAAACTATATGTTTGTTGTTTATAAGCCAGTTTCTGTTATCAATATGTAATTTGTTTATAAGCCAATTTATGATGTAATATGGGCACGTTGTTAAGACCCAGTTTATGGTACTTTCGTTATAGGAGCCTAAATGGAATAAGACATCACAATGAACAAAATATCAAAATTTTAAATTAAAACAGGATCAGTATTGAAGTCAAGACCAGCAATGTCCAGCCTAAACCACTCAGACTGCGATTGACCTGGAGTCCGGTAGGCATAAGAAGAAATGTTTGTTGTGAACCACTGAATTTGGGGGTAGTTTGTTACACAGCATTACTGCAGTGAAAGCTGACCAATACAAAAGTAATTTGCTTAAGGACACTCAACTTGAAAATAGCAGAGCTGAGATTTGGATGTGAAAGTCTCAGACCAGAGTCTATGTTATTAACTATTAAAATGCTCTGCCTCTCTTGTTGAGACACACATTAAGGTGTGTGCCCAGGATACCTGGGCTGTTTCAGTCCTTGCACTGGGTTCTGACTCAATTTTCTGTTCAGTGTTCCGTTTCCTGGATGAGATTGGAGCCCCTCCCTGAGTGTCATTCCCCTGCCCCCTTTTACCTGGTGGATGACCCTGGCCCTCTCCCCTTCTTTTTGGTTGAGACCCAGCAATATTGACCTCAGATTCTAAAGCAAGATGCCAAACCAAAGGCAACATTTTCAACGTAGGTGGCCAAGAACCAGCTACTTGATGCTCATACTTCTCACCTACGTCAAAGATATGAGTCAGTAGCAAGAGGATTTCTTGGGAAAGAGAATTTTTGGAGAGCACTGTGGTGTTCTTGTGAGAGTGTCTGCCCTCGTCGCAAGCCTCAAGTGCTTGACACACGTCCCTGTAGCCAAGGGCTCTGTGGACCACTGTCCTTGCCTGATAAATCTAGTGGGTGATAGACCATCTGGGTTAGATGCTAAAGACACTTAACTGAACTGAGATCAACTTATACTCAAGCTAATTGAGGCAAGTGATGTGAGTTTCATGTGGAGGAGATGTGGGATAACCATGAGAGAACGCTGGTGTGGGGATGCCTTCAGCCCTGTCCAAGAGAGCATCCTGGAAAGACAAGAGGCCTCAGTACAGGGAATCCACAGATGCCGGAACATTCCTAAGGGCCGCAGAAGGACTAAGCTGGCACTCCAAACAGAGATGCACAGAACTGCATCAGGACACCCACAGGTGAAAGATCCCCAGTGACGGCAGGATGGTTTCTGAAAAATCTACAAAATTGCCCCTGAGATTTTAGTACCATCATTAAACATCTCCCAAGCTCTGAGCATGACACAGTCTTACCGCAATACCACAGTGCCCCGGAAGTGGGAACGTCCCTGTCCCACTGACCTCCTCTCCCCCCGCCTCCTCCCTGACCCACCTCCCAAGAACGGAGGAGAGAGAAACTGGAATTAGCTAAAAGGGAAGATGGAGAGTGAAAAAAGGGGAGAACATGCCCACCCTTCTCTTCCCCAAATTCTAGCTTTTTGTGCACAGCAGAACTCAGCTGGGGGAAGGTCTTTCCTTTGAATGAAGACAGAAATGTCAGTCATCACATGGTCAGAGATTTTTAACTGAGGCTGTATTGCCATCCGAAGTGCCTCTGGTATAGATGAGAAAAGTCATGGGACAGTCCCAGTTCTCATGGAGGGACGGGGAAAGCAAAACCCAGAGCCACTTGAAAGAAACAGTGGGAGGTCAGAGCTGCTTTCTGATCGCGTCTACTGAGTGGAGCTTGTTGGAAGTCGGGTTGAATGTGAGTCCTGAGGTCCAGACCTGCTGCTTGAGGGTGGCTTCATGGGGACAGTTAGCTGGCCAGCCAGTCACTCCTCCTCTTCTTCCACGAGTCACCATTTGGTACGGGGCCACCTAGCAAGGAACTGTGTTTCCCAGCCCTTCTCATAGGTAGGTTTGGTCACATGACTGAGTCTTGACAGTGGAAAGTGAGCAGAAGGGATATGTCCAGGGCCCTGAAAACAGCAGATGTGCAGTGTCTGCACTCTCTTCCCTTCACTTTCTGGCTGAACCTGAATGTGGCAGTGGCTTTGACCTTGCAGATGTGACACGGTCCTAGAGATAGAGGAGCCTGAGACCTGGATGCCTGAATGACCAGGTGGGGCAGAGCCATACTCTGGCCTAGCACACTCACCTTGGGCTTCTTCATGAGGAGAAGTCAAGTTCTCCTCCGGCTACAGTGGCTGCGCCCTTGGCTATGAGTGGCAGGGCATCTCACTCCCTGTGAATGACACCTGAACCATGTTCAGACATCACACCCCAAACTGCTGGCTTCTCCCTCCAGAGAGCAGCTCCTAGCTGGCTCAGTTATGAAAGCTCTGGGGAGAAAACATGCTTTGCAATCAGTGGTGAATTCTAGCCCAGCTCTGCCACTTGCCAGCTGTACAACCTGGGGCATGTGGCTTTACCTCTCTGAGCCTCAGTTCCCTCATACGGGGATTCATAATCCTTCCTCATAGCTTTGCCTCGAGGATGCAACAAGAGGCTGCAGGAACAGGCCGAGCCCAGCAGAGCCCCAGCTGGCCTCCCATCAGCCCCCACCAAGCCTGGATGCAGGCTGAAGTTTTTCTTTGGAATGAGTAACAGGTTCAGGGAGGCGGAACAGAACAAGTACTTAGAGTTCATAGCTCAGAATTCTCTGAAATCAGATTCCCACCGCTCCCTTCCTAGGTTGGGAATTAAGCTGGCTGTCCTGGGCTTATCTCTGAATGGTCTCCCCATGAGGGGAATTTTCCTGCAATCTTATTCCACCCTCCACGCCAGGGCTATTTGTCAGGGGCGTCTTCCTCCTCTGCCCCAGCTTTCTGCTTGTTAACCCCATTCCAGGGCGAATCTGTGGGATGCACGGAGTGGGGCTGGGGCCGGGGCTGGAGCAAACGTGTTCTGTTTAGTAACGATCAGAATGTTGTGGGTTATGTAGTAGGAATATTAATTCCTTTTCGCAGAGAACATAGGGCTGTAAGGGGCTGTTCGTGTGCTGTCTGGTCCAGCTGTCCTCCTCCCCACCCCCCACTTAGAGATGAAGAAACTGAAGCCTGGGAGAAGACAGGACTTGCTCATGGTCCCATGAGGAGGGGAGGGGGCGTGGCAGAGGTGCCCCGGCTCCGATGCACCGTGGAAGGCTTGCATGGAAGGTGCGCCCAGCTACCTCTCCGTTTAGCCCTTCTTAGGGTGCAGTTCTGACCTGAAATGCAGAAGGGAATGTTCACCTCCACATCTCACATTTACAGAAACCAGGACTGGGAGAGCATCAGGGTGACTTGTCTCCCACTTTGACCTTCTCTGGCTGGCATGGGCAAAGGATGGGAGGGAAGCTGGGCTCCCAGGTAGGCAGAGGTCGGGAGCTCTCCCAGGCTCACCTGGTTTTCCTCCACCGTAGCCGGGCTCACCTTGCTTTGTGAATGTCCACACAGGGGTCTCTCCCTCTGGATCGTGAGCCCTTGGCAGGCAGAGACCTTGTCCTCCTTCTCTATGAACCTCCCGGCTCAGTGGTGTTTGCTGACTGATCAAAAGCACAGACCTGTCTCCATCTCCCAGATGCAAAATCCTTTCCTCACTCACACGGAGCTCAGACGGCCTCTGGTTTCAAGTCCCCGACCTGCCCCTTCACCAGCTGTGCCTTCTTGGACGAGATATTGAGCTCTCTGAGCTTAATTCCCCACCACAAGAAGGGGTGAACACAAGGAGCACGTTTCTTATGGGGCTGGAAGATATGAAGATGGAGCGAGAGGAGGGGTGTCAATCACGCAGCAGGTGTGTGGCTGATTCCCTTCCCTTCCCTCCGCCGAGGGAGAACCTCGGTCCAAGGCACCATGTTCGGGGTTACATGGGGATAAGACCTTCTCCCCCCACCTCCACCTGCCACTCCCCGCCCATGTCCTGTCTCGTTTCACACAAGGGCACACTGTGCTTGTCCAGTGTTTACCATCCAGAAAGTTGTATGTTGTATCAACCATACATAGACATGGGCTGTGTCCTGATTTCAAGGGTTGACGGTCCAAGCGAGGAGGCTGCTCATTGCTGACATTCAGGGCGGGTAACACTTTATGGTGAGGTGTTCAGCACCGTCCCTGGTCTCTACCCACCAGGTGCTAATAGCATGCCGCCCCCCTCCCCAGTTTTGACAATCCAAACTGTTTCTAGACCTTGCCAAATGTTCTCTGGGTGGTTCTGGAAGCCCCCTAGAACTTGGTCATATGGTGACCCCAAAGGGCTAATGGTCCATGGGGAGGCCTCTCCTGTCTGACCTGGCCACTCCTCCAGAGGGCCCAGGAGCCAGGGGTTTTATCCCCGCCCCCCCCCCCCCCACCCTCCACGTACTTAACCTTAAAGGCTGACTCAGTGCTGACACGCAGGGCAAGGGCACCAGGCAGGTGCAATCTGGGGAGGGAAAGGCCAGCTTTGGTTGGAGGAAGAGCCACACCTCTTCTTGGAAATACAGAAAATACACATGGTCAAGGACACGGCTTAGAAACAAACCCACTTTAATTGAGAGTGTACACAGAGATAGGGGGAAGCAGGGGTGTGACTGAGTGAGACCAGGCCACACACCTGTCCTGGCCAAGGTACCTGGTCTGCTTAGAGGGTTCAAGCTGGGGCCAGGTGTGGGCACAGAAGCAGGGTCAGAGTGGCTGCCTTGAGCAGCAGGGGCCAGGGTGGGGTGGGGGGTGTGCAGAGCTGAGGCCAGGGCACGTTTATGTCTGTGTGTTCATGTGTATGTACATGGATATACGTGGGCACAATGTACACAGAATCTACAGGAGCCCTCAAAGGCCGATTTAGGGACAGGGTCAGGGAGACAACACCTCAAATCCCTGAAGACCCCAGGGGATGAGGCAGCATCAGGAGAGGGGCACACCATGGTGCATGCTGAATGCCAGACCTAACCCTGCTTCTGCCACTCATAGGCTTGCTGTGTGACCTGGAGCAAGTTACTTACCCTCTCTGGGCCTCAGATTCACTAGATGACCACTAAGGTTCCTTGTGGCCCTGAACTTCAATAGTTTCAAGGAGGTTTAAAATATAAAATGTATTTTGTGAGAGCTGATGACAAGAGCCTTTGGTCCACGGGTTCAAATCCCACCATGCCTGGTACCCAGCACAACCCAATCCCAGGCACCAGGAAAAGGCCCACTGGGAGCTCTTCCTACCTGCCTCTCCCGGGCTCAGCTCTGGCTCCCAGCTGCTCTTCCACGCCTCCCAACAGCTGCGTGTACAGAGGCAGTAGGGCAGCAGGGGTGGGCAGCGGCCAGGCGGGGGGTGGGAAAGAGGCCAGAGCCGGGGAGGCTTGGCCTTGGGGGCGTAAAGTGCATTGCTCACCCTCTTTGTTTCCTAGCACACGGTGGACCCAGCACCCAGCAGGCGCTCAATAAATGTTTGAGGAACCAGCACAGTAGAGGACAGCCCGGTTCCAGGTGGAGCTGCGTCCTGAACTAGCCGGGAGGCGGAGCTGGGGCCTGTCACTTTGCCCTCTGAGTCTCATCCACCCGCTCTGGGAAATAGAGGCAAGAGGAGAAGCTGCCCCCGCAGGCCTGCCCCGCCTGTGTGAGTGTGAACGGTGAAGCTTGGTAGAGGGCAGCGTCCAGCTGCAGACAGGCCACAGAAACCCCATCTGGAATGGGGGACGAAGGTGTCCCCAGTGGAGGCAGTGGATCTGCACTGGGGGGGCCTTGCCAACGAGGGGTCACTAGGCTTTCACAGTACAGCAATTTCCATTCCTACTGGGAACACGACATAACAGCTGCAACAACAAAGCACAACCAGCAGACGAGAGGAAACTGGGAGAAGAGGCTGAGGAAGGCGGTCCAAGAGATGGACATGGGCCAGGCGACGTAGCCACGCCTCCTTCGAACACACAGACACCCCTGGCTCAATGTCGGGGGCAGCTGAGGGCCAAGTTGGGGGGCAGGGGATAGAGCCAGAGGGTAAGCGTTTCAGGATGGGGTGGGAGGAGACTCCCAGCTGCCTCCTAAACCAAGCTGGGTCTTCCACCAGGAGAGCGGAGCCCTCTCCCAGCTGGCTCTGGGTCTCATTTTCATCTGGGATGTTCCAGGAGTCTCCATCGGATGCAGGGGTCCTGGCCCCTCTGGCCCCTCAGGCAGGCTCTGACTTGGGTCCTGGCATAAGTTCAGATGTCACCCAACCTTGCCTCTTGTCCTGCAGGGATTCCCCTCCCAACCCACGGAGAAGCTGAAACCAAGAGGGAGTGGCGGAAAGGAGGAATCAGAGGGAAGCGGTTGAAGGCAGGAGACTGCACAGAGGCTGGTGGCTGGGGTCCTCCAGTCTGGCGCCAACGTGACTGCTGTTGGGGTCTCATGGGGGGGATGCGGGCAGCGGGCACCCGGGGCCACGCCCCCCCCACCGTAAGGCACCGCCCAAGCCCCACCCCAGCGTCCCGCCTGCTCACTGGATGGTGCATTTGTCCCGCTCGCGGGCCTGGCCCTCCCGGAGGACCTTGGCCTTGATGTATTTGAGGTCACTGTTGACGCTGGGGCGGCGGGCAAAGGGCGAGACCATGCCGTAGGCGTCCATGTCCTTGACTCGGCGCATGCAGAAGGGCCTGGGGTGGAAGGCGTCCCCGTACTGCACGGAGATCTTGCGGTGCAGTGCGGGGCTCATCTCGTGTGGTAGCTTGGCCATGCTGAAGAGCACGTAGAACATCTCGTCCACGTTGGTGTTCTTCTTGGCCGACACCTCGAAGTAGGCACAGTTCCCGTCGCCCGACACCAGCAGCTCGGCCTCGGTGGTGGGCACCTGGCGGCACAGCTCGCCGTGGTCGTTCTTGTTGCCGCAGATGACCATGGGCAGCTCCGCCACTTCCTTGGTCTTGTTCTTCAGGCAGGACTTGACCTCCAGGATCTGCTTCTGGAGGCGCTTGACCTCGTCGAAGGATTCCCGATTATCCAGACTGAACACCAGGATGAAAACGTCGCCTGTGGGGAGAGGAACCCCAGGCGGTGAGTTCACAGGTGCCTCCTGACCGCACCCCCCCACCCCTCCCTGCTCCCTGACTTGACCTTCACAGTGACTCTAGTGGGGAACTGCTATTATTCCCCCCATTTTCCAGAGCAGAAGACTGAGGCCCAGAAGGTTAAATCCCTTGTCACAGAGCTAATACGTGGCACAGCCTGGTTCAAACACAATCAATCAGCCCTACATTTCCCGGCAGGGTTGGAGACAGGGTGAGTGATTTGTGAGCTTGTGTGGACTGTGTTAGAATAATAAGAAATACAGTCTCCACAAGAGCAGGGGTCTTGCTGTTCAGCGCACATCCCCAGGGCCTGGAATAGCCCCCGAAGCATAGTTGGAACGCAGAGTGTTGGCATCAGGCAGGCCTAGGTTTACCTCTTGCCCCCTCCACTCACTGGCCATACGGCCTTCAGCGGGTCATACCGCCTCTCTAAACCTCAGTTTCCCCATCTGTCCCATGCAGGATGCTTTTGAAGGTTTGATGAGATAATGAATGGAAAGTGACATGTGCTCAGTGATCTCGGGTCTCAAAAGGACAATGAGAACAAGCACCTGCGAGAGTCGCGTGGGTTCCCCCTTGACTCCTCACGGAACATCTGTGAGGGAGATTTCATTACTTTCATGTGACAGGTGAGCCAACTGGGGCTCAGAAAGGGTGAGCAACCAGCCCAAGATCACACAGCTCAGGTGTGGCTAGGCCGAGATGTGGACCCGATTCTGTCCTCACCTGGCTGGTCCTGGCACACACAGGTGTCCTCTGATTCTTGAATAAATCACGGATGAACAAGTGAACACTAGCTTCCGAGGCCCACGCTACCCCTGCTACAACTCGCTGCATCCCTCAGCACAGGTCTTTGAAACAGGGATGATGGGGAGGTGGCAGGGGAGGCGGGGAGAGTGAGAGAGGGCTGGTGCCTCCACCCCAATTTCCACATCTCACTACAATGATCACAATCTCACACTCAAAGTACCTTTTGCACTTTGACTTAAACTCTTGAGAACCTGTGGGGAGATGTTAAGATCCCTGTTTTATAAGAAACCGAGGCTCAGAGGTGCCTGGGGCTGGCCCAAGTTCTCCAGAGGAGAATCAAGTGATGCCAGCTTCTGGTAGCACTGCTGCCTCCTTCCTCTGGACCCCCGGGGCACGCCATTTGTCCCCCCAGAATAGCACACGCCACATTCAGGATCACGTTCCAGCCAATGATGCTCTCTGGAGCAGAGGGAGATGTCGTCACGGCGCACAGTGGGTGTTCATAAAGCTGGTCCTGTGGACAGGGTGGGACGGGATGGAGGACGGTGTGGACTGTTTAGAAAGGCACTTGTAAGGCAGCGCCAGCCTGGCAACCGTTTCTGCTTAGGCTGCCAAACCCATCCCATTAAGGCTAATCCCGGGCCCCTGACGGCTCTGCAGCCTTGACATATTCAGATGGAAGGCTGTGATGCCAAACTTCAGAGACGCCTGGCTGGCAGCTGGAAGGAGAGCTGGCGGCAGAATTAATGGCTTTCAGAATTTGCTGTGTACCAGCACCAGGTTGGAAAATGAGGCACGGGCTGGTGAGTGAAAAAAGCGGGCAGCAGGCAGATGTGCTTGGAATGATATGTGCACGTAAAAATGAGACGAAAATACTCTCTGTTATGGGGACACAAATGTGAATGTCAAAGTGTTCATGGGGGGTCTGGAAGACTGATGGGGTGGCTACCTCGGGGGAGGGGGCAGGAGCCTGCGGTTGGGGGCATGGGGCAAGGGGGCTTTTTAGCCTTATCTGTATGTTTAGAGGAGGGTGTGTTTGTGTGTTATTTGTGTAATTAAAAATTAACTTTGGAAATACGCATGTGGTCCCTCTCCACATCTACTCTCTCCCTCCGTTAGCCTTATTTCTGTTGGTGGGCACCCAGTCCCCTCCCCATGGCCGGGAAAGCAGACATCCTTGCAATCTCCATCGAGTCCTGGAAATGCCCCCCACGCGATTTCCTGCAGTCCTCGCAGCCACCCTGGGAGGAAGCAAGGTTATGCCCATTGTGCAGCTGGGAAGACTGAGATCCAGACTTATGGTCACACATCTAAGCCGTCAAGTGGTAGAGCCAGGGCTGGAACCCAGGTCAGCCCAGGCTCCTTCTGCCCACACACTCCCTCTCCAAAACGTGGGGTGGGACAGTCGGAGTGTGATCTGGGTCAGATGGTCAGCAAGGACAGCCAGAAGAGGAAGCCATCTGCCCAGGGCACTCAGGGAGGAGTCTTGACTGGGCCGTGGGGAGAGGGGTGGGCATGGCTAGGGTTTCTTGGTGTAGAAGTATCTCGATTTGTGGGGTTGTTTTAGTGATGGCTGGGGGGTTACTTGCTCATTCCTTCCCTTCATCGCCGCCCAGCAATGGCAGGTGCAGGGTTTAGGAAATGGGCCTGCATAGCCCCTCGCAGGCATACTGCAAATGTAGGTTTAAGACCCATAATTCTTGAGCACTTACCTTCCAATCACCAAGCACTTTTCTTATATTAACTCATTTAAATTCTCACAAAGACCTTTGGAATGTGTGCTAATGTGATGCCAACTTACAGATGAGAAAACTGAGGCACAAAGAGATAAAGTCACTCGCTCAGAGGGACAAAACCAGGAAGCAGTGGAACCAGGATTCGGACCCAGGCAGACCAGTTTCTGGACGTGTCCTCTTAGCTACCACACAAAACTGCTTGAGTGATGAAAATCATGGCCCAGTCTCACATCTCTACCTGCCCCCTTAGTCCCCCACAATCTCCTCCCTCCCCACCACTCCCAGCCGGGCCAAGAGGCTATAGGATAGACCAGTGGTAAAGCATGAGAGCCAGACTCATTTACCAGCTGTGTTATCACCTGGAGTAACTCAACCTCTCCGGGCCTCAGTTTCTCCACTTGTAAAATGGACGCAAATACCTGTCTCCTAGGTTAGTTGTGAGGATTAAATACATACATGCCAAGCTCTAGAAACAGGCCCAGGCACACAGCTCTTGGTAAGCGTTAGCTGTTGCCATGGCCGTTACTGTGATTATTACCGAGTTCCCAGCATCCGCAGGTCCCCACCAGCCCCTCTGGCTGATCACTGCCTGGGTCCTGCCCCTGCCTCTCTGAGAGGTGGAAAAGCCCTGCAGTGTTAATAGATCAGAGCCCGACGGACTGACCCCGGGCCCTGGAGCTCTGCTGGGTCACCCCGACAGAAGGAAGGCAGCAGCCCCTCTGTTCCCTGGGGAGGTAAAGCCCCAGTGCAGAGTCTATCAGTTCCTGATCTGGAAGGCAGCGCCAGCAGCCATGAGCAATCGATCCAGAGTCAGACAGAATGGAACTGGGGACCCGGCTCCATCCTTTGCTTGGGAAGCAGCAACACCTCTCTGACCCTCACAGTGCTAAGGGGGCTCGTCGTGAGCTTCATCTCAGATAGGCAAGTGCCTTGCAAACTGTAAAGTACCGAGCACACACACTCACATACTCAAGCACCTGTGCCCACCCCGGCACCCACCTGTGAGGATGGAGAGCCTGCGCATGGCAGGGAAGGGGTGGTTGCCGGACGTGTCCAGGATGTCCAGCTGGTACATGTCACCGCGGATGTTGTAGACCTTCCGGTGGAAGTCCTCGATGGTGGGCGTGTACTGGTCCTCGAAGCGGCCGTTGAGGAAGCGAGAGACGATGGAGCTCTTGCCCACCCGCGAGGCGCCCAGCACCACCATGCGGTACGAGTTCTTGGCGGGCACGCTGAGTGTGCAGTTCCCACTGGACAAGGTCTTCATCATGGCTCGGGGCTGCGGCAGAGAGCCGGGAGCCGGCGTCAGGAGGCCCGAGGCCCGGCCTTGCAGCCCTTGCTGGAAGCCTTGGCCTCCCCTGCCGGCCACCTGTCTGGTCTCAGTTTTCTGTCTGTACAATGGGAACACTGGACTGGGGTCTCTCTAAAGGTCTTGGAGTTCTGCCTGCTCGTCCTTCTCTTGTTTCTTTCTTTCCTCCTTCATTCATCCACCCATTCACTCATTCACTCACCCTTGCATTCATTCACCCCTTATTTATTTGTTTGTTTGTTTGTTTATTTAGTTATTTATACAGCACAGGACTGCTGGAGCTTGACTCCTCGCTTTACCACTAACTTGCTACTGCTCTTGGGTAATGAGCTTAACTTCCCCGGGAGTCACTTTTCTCATCAGAACTTTCTACAGGCGCCTCTTGGGCTTGTGGGAGAGGCCGAAAGGGATCCAAGCTCCAAACCCCAGTTAAAGATAAGTAACCTCCAGGGGCTCCATCAGGCCCACCCAAGGGCCATTCACAGTCCAGCCACCCTTGTTTCCTATCTCAGCAGCTGCCAGAATCCCCCCCGGAACCCCTAGTGAGCTTGCGCTCTGCTGGCACCCACCTCCAGCCCCCAGCTCGTGCTAGCCCCTCCCCCAGAGCACCCTCTTCCCCGCATCAGGGTCTGGCTCAAATGCCACCTCCTCTCTGAAGGCTCCTCTGCCTCCTGCCAAACCCAGCAGGAAGCCGCCCACCCATCTAGAGAAGACGAGCTACAAATGGGTGCAGGCCTGCTGAAATACAGCTCCCCTCTGCCCTCAGGGGGCTGCCACACAGGGTGGTGCAGGTGGGGCACTGCACAAGGCCCCCGGCTGGGTGGGAAAGTGGGAGGCCGTCTTATTTGGTGTTCATCTGCTCAGAGAAGGCGCCTTTTCTCAATCTGCACAAAGGGCTGTGGTGCTAACTCTGACTGGTCCCCACCCCGCGATGCCCCAGGTCAGTAGCCTGGAGAGCCTCATTCATTCACCCCCTGGCACTCTCCAACATCATATATGTCTACATCTGCCGTGATGCTAAGAGACTTCAGGTGGAGACACCTCTTGTGTGTGAGTTTTCTGGCACACGACCTGTTCAGGGCGTCCTCCTTGCCTGACTGAGAACCGCCGTGCAGTAAAGCGGCTCTCAAAAAGACCTTTATAAAAGCTCTGATTGGTAGCATTTGTCAATTTCCATGAATACTCCCACCATGGCCGATGCCAAGCTACCAAGATGATCTCAATGAATGAATTGCAAAGGGACGCACACAATAAGCCGGCTCAGCCCACCACTGACCCAGGCCTGGAGCCATGACAACAATCACCAGTAACCAAGCCCTGCAGTGTGCCAAGCACTGTGCTAAGTATAGAACAATAATAACAGCTGACGTTTATTTTGCAGTTAATATATGCAGAGCGCTCCAAGTGCTGAACGTGTACTAACCTGCTTCATCCCTCAGGAACCCCAGAAGGTAGATGGTTACCCCAATTTACAGATGAGGAAACTGAAGCACAGAGAAGTTTAGTACCTTGCTCATGATCACACAGCCAGTAACTAGCCAAGGAGGGATTCGACCCCAGGCAGTCTGCCCCCTGCCATGGAGTACCCTCACCACCTCCCTATGAAGTACGTATTCCCTTCCCTGTTTCACAAATAAGGACCTGATGCTTAAAAGTCTACATGACTGGCCCATTTAGTTAATAAGGAAGCCAGGATGGTGACTCCAAGCCTACGACCTCTACATCCCCTGTGCAATTCATGCCTGAAGCCAACTTCAAATTTATCCCACAGGATTTCAGTGCCATGTACACAGCAGGTGCTCAGTAAATGATCTGTGAATGAATGAAGCAAATGGCTCTACCTTTGGAGCTCATTCAAAGCCTCCTTCTGGGGCCTTCGCCCTCCACCCACACCCTGTCTAGCTGGCCCGGGAGGCTGCAATGAGGAGGGTCTCAGTGCCCTGAGCACACCCCTGGGTGGGCAGCAGGGGAGAGAGGGCTGCAAGCCAACAGCACTGAACTTTTTTCAGTCTCCTCCTGGGCTGGGAGAGCCAGGCTGTGTGCACCTTCAACGGAGGCGGGCTGCTGGGGAAAGAGGTCCCACACCAGGATGGCCCCCTCCGCAAGTCCCTCTGCAGGGAGCTTGGATCTTGGTGGTCACCTCTGTCTACACAGAGAGGGAAGGAGGCCAGTAGCCCCCAGGGACAGTGTATCTTCTGCCCCAGCCTCTAGCCCAGAGCTCCTGGTATAGACGTGCTAACACTGGCGACTGAATGGGCCTGAGGAAGTCAGAGGGAGGAGGCATGGGGTCAGGAGAGGGCAAAGAAGGATAAAAAAAAAAAAAAATCTGTGGCTTTCCTCTCTGAGAGAAGACTGCGAGTCTTCACGTGGCCCCAGCCACGTGGGGCTCTGTGAAACGCCCAGACACCTGGCCGTCAGGTGACAGCACCTCCCACCCCCGCATTGTTCTTCCCTTCTCCTCCCCCAGAGGAGGCACTATGGGCAGCGCTGTAGGCACAGCTTCTCTCGTCCACCGCTGCCTGCTCCCTTCTCTCCATCCTCAGCCAGGCTGACCCTACAGTGAGGAGTTCAAAGGGCCCTTTGAGAATGTAGATTCCCCCCTGGAGGCCCAGAGAGTGCTTAGTGGGGGCCACTAGCAGCACAGGTACCCAAATGCAAGTTCTGTGACTCATCCCAGGGAGGCAGAAGGGCCTGGAGCAGAGATGATGGGGCCATGCTGGGAGAATGGTCAGCACAGCTGGGCAGGCCTCCATCATGCTGGGTGCTTTGCGTGCCTTATTTCAACGACTTCACAACACTCCCATGGAGAGGGGACCACCATCAACCCACTGGACCAATGGGGACACTGGAGGTTGCAGAGGCTGAGTCACTTGCCCCAGTTCACACAGATGACTAGCTAGGCCAGGATTAGAATCAGGCTGTTGGCTCCAAAATTGGGGCTCTTACCTCTATAAAAACCCACCCCTTGGCCAAAATCAATCTTTTTCAAAACAAAGTCTGACTCACTGAAGCCTCAGCTGGGGTCAGGCGGGGGGAATGACCCCAGAAGCCTATTCTAATTCCCTCTCTCTCTTGCTGCAGACAGTTGGGGTCAGGCACCCTGCCCAGTACTCCCTCAAACCTTGTCCAGCCAGCTCCCAGCAAATGCATCTGTGCGTTCACCCCATTCTTCTTCCTCAAGCCCCTCTCCCAGGGCCTGCCTGGAAGATGGAGAGGTCACAGGGGCAAGAACAGCAGGATAAGAGTCTGGCCGCATCCTCCTCCTTGTGGTACCCTGAGCCCTCCCTCCCTCCCTCCCTCCCACACACCCCAAGCCTCCTCCATTAGCACACATCCCAGCCTCTCTGGACCCATGTGCATTCACTGGCCTCCATGCCCACACTGAGGGGAGTCCTGGGGGCTTTGCAAAGCCAATCTCACCACCCTTGACAGCTCAGGGTGGTAGAGAGCAGGCAGACCAGCTCTGCCTCTCACCAGCCCAGCCACCCTGGGCAAATGACTGGACCTAGTGGGGCTGGTCACCTCTCAAATGGTAGAAACAAACCCACAGTGGCCCTCAGAGCTCAGTGAGAAGCCAAGAGGCCCACACAGCTCCTAGCACACAGCAAGCAGGTTCCTTTCTTTGTGTCACTTCCTCTTGGCAGTCAAGGGGCTGCCTGGAGCAGTCAGGTGGGGAGGGACTGGAGTGCAGGCAGAGGTCTTGGGGGACCCCATCTTGTCTCTCTGATGCCAGGGGAAGCCTGAATATGGGCTTCTGAGTTGGCTGCCCCTTCCCAGCCCGGCCTCCCACCTCCCATGAAGTCCTGGACAACACCCTTCATCATCCTCCCAGGGCCAGGGGCAAGGGGAGGAGAGAGAGCCCCGCAGAGGTACCTGGGAGCCTTCTGGCCAGCTGGTCACAGGAAACCCTTGTTGGGAAGGGGATCGCCCAGGAAACTCACTCCTTGTACCAACTCCCCCCAAAGCTCACGGAACTCTGAACAGGGAAGGCGTTCCTTAATCTTCCCTCCTCAGAGGAGGTCCTCACCAAGGCCACTACCAACTGGCCCCATCCCAGCCCCACCCTCAGCCAGGTTTGCAGGCTGCAGCTGGCTTAGGAAGGGGAGGGGCTGTGTTTGGGGCAGGGAAGTGCCTCTTCCTCTCTGAGCCTCTGTTTCCTTATATTCAAATTGGCTGTTACTCCAGATCTCTTAAATGGAAGGCTTCTAGCACCAAATCTGGCACATAGGAGAAACGCAGTAAGTCTTTGTTTCCTGGAATAAGCACCCAGCCTGACACATAGTAGGTGCTCAACTAATTTCATTTTCTCTAGATAAGTGAAGTTGCCGGATGATCATAATAGGCGCTCAATCAGTTTAACTTTCCCTAGTCCTGTAAAGCTTCACCTAACCTTCCGCTGACAAGCTTCAAACCCTTCCTCCCGGCTTCCCCGCTTCCCCAGTTCTGCTGGGGTGTCTCCCTCCTACCTGCGAGTGGCGGGCCGGGCCTCTGGCGCGGCTCGGAGGGATGCCCGCAGGCGCCTGGAGGTGCGGGGAACCGCCTTGCTCTCCGGCCGCCGAGCCTTCCAGAGTCTTTGGCGGCTCCCGGGTCACTCCGCCGGGCTCCTCCTCTGCGCGGCTCGGGGCGCCGGGCTGGGCGCAGCCGGGCGAGGGGACACGGGGAGCCGGTGCCCCATGAGTGGGTTCCGAGGGTTCGGCGGGGCCCGGGCGCTGGGCGGGCTCCGGCTCGCTGCCGCCGGCCCTGCCCTGCCCGGACCCGGGGGACTCCTGCTGAGCCAGGTGCCCGGAGGCGTGGGGACGTCCGATCCCGGGGTCCCTGCCTGGGGCTCCGGGGTTGGGGGAGAGGGCAAAAGGAGCAACTCCGGGTCCTTAGAGACTCCTGGAGGGTCCTTTGGAGGTGACTGTAGGTGCGTGCGTATGTGCGTGTCTCGGGTGGGCGAACCTATCCGACCGCCTATGCCACCTGCTCCGCCCGCCCCAAAGGGGATCGCTCGGGTGTGGGGGGGTGCCTGCCCGGCTCGGCCGCTGCCTCCTCCTCTGCCCGCAGCTGTGCGGCTCCCCCGGCGCCGAGGGACGGCTCCTTTCTCCCTGCAAGGCGACGCCAGCAGCTGAAGGAGGAGCTGGGCGCTCGGCTCCGCGCGCCTGTGGGAGGGGGCCGTAAACGCCGCCCTAACGTTTCGCAGCTCCAAGTTAGCCTCACACAGGCTCCTCCTCCCACTTCACCCCCTCCGGCCCCCAGAGGAGGTGAACTTTCTGCGGGGCCCTGGCTCTTCCCTCCTTCCCTCTCCTGGAGGCGAACGCCCCTCTTCCTCCCGCAGGGCAAGGTCAATGGTCCCTCCGAAAAGTGATCGGAGCCCAGGCTCCTGATGGCGGTCCCAGCGGCAGAAGCCCAGCTCAGGCCTGGGCGCCCTCCGCCGCCGCTGCGAGCGGTTCTCCGTGGACCCGTCGCGCGGCTAGCACTCGCTGCCTCCGCGGCCTGCAAGCAGCCTGTCCCGCCACCCGGCGCCCGCCTCTGCCTCCACTAGCCCGCTCACCCGCCTTCGCCCGGCGCCCCGCCCCCGGCACTGCGCTCGGCCAATGACGACGGGCCCCGCTGCCTGGCCCCGCCCCATAGCCCCGCCCGCGGCCGCCCTGGCACCTCAGTCTGGCGCTCCGCGTGCCCGGGCTTGTGGGGCCAGGGCGCAGGTGGGGGCGGCCGGGGGCGCGGGGAGCGCGCGGGGAGCGGAAGGCGGCGCGGGCCTCGGAGGCTGACGTCTGTGCACGCTCTCACACGCGCACCGCGCCGGCCGCAGGTGACCCGCGAGGGAACCTAGCCCCTCGCGCCCGGTCTGGCGGCAGCCCGCTCGCAAGGCTCCCGCGCCCTCCTCCTTCGCCGAAATTCCCAGGGACCCTCCCGGGCGCCCATTCTGCCCGCCCGAGCCTCTGCCTCCCTCCCGAGGTCTCCGGGCCTGCGGGACCCCGCGGGATGACACATGGGCCGCGCACGTGCGGTCAGGAGGGGCCGCGGAGTCACCCTGGCCTAAGCCCTCCTGAATGGAGGTCTGTGCGGCAAGCAGGTCTGAGGGAGCACCGTAGAGAGAGCCCTGCTGGGGACGTCCTGGGTGCCCTTGGGCAGCACCTCTCTCCCTTCCCTTCTCCTCACCTTGAACCAGGGCAGACATCAGTCATTATTACTTAGTATTTTCCAAGACCCACTCCTCCCCCGTGCCCCAAACACGTTTTTTGAAGAATTGTTATATCACTGCCTTAAATGGGAAACCAGTATCACTTGCCATAAATAGAAGGTAAGAGCAAAAATAAGCACAAGGAAAACAAACCAAGTTTATTAAATTCTAGCAGGGAATTGGCCTGCCAAGGCTTGAGATGTGCCCTCAGTGAAAAAGGGAGGTCGGGGGCTTCCCGGGTGGCGCAGCAGTTAAGACTCCACGCTCCCAGTGCAGGGGGCCTGGGTTCGATCCCTGGCCGGGGAACTAGATCCCACATGCATGCCGCAACTAAGAGTTCGCATGCCACACCTAAGGAGCCCGCCTGCCACAACTAAGGAGCCAGTGAGCCTCAACTAAGGAGCCTGCCTGCCGCAACCAAGACCCAGCACAACTAAATAAATAAATAAAAACATCTTCCCAGCAATCAATAAAAAAAAAAAAAAAGAAGTCATTTAAAAAAAAAAAAAAAAAAAAGGGAGGTCAGCCAGCTTTGGAGAGGTGTTAAAGACCTTTTAGCTCCCAACAGAGACTTTCTCCTTCAGTGTTATCAGGAGGCTGAAAAGAGAATGTTCTCACTGTGTGATGTGGTACAGGGACACTGAAGGGATGCAATTCTCTGTCTGTCCAACCATCATTTGGATCAGCCAGGGAACTGTCCCTCACTTCCAGAACCCTGAACATGGGGGATGTCTGCCACTCTGCCCCCAGACCTATTCTCCCACCTCATGATAGTCAGTGGGATCTGGGGGGGCACCAAGCTGAGGGTCCAGCTCCGCTGGGTGAGAGATTGGTGTTCAGTCTGCCTCTGTGTCCGCTCAAATCTCTGGCCTTGGGCCAGTCATGGAAATTCCCTGGGCCTTGGTTATGTCATCTATAAAATGGGTGTGCTATGCTAGGTCCACAGAGTGACAGAAGTGCTAAGATGGTCTTGGACTTCGATTATAGAAAGTGGCTTGCTCTGCTTGTCCCTGCATGTTCTCAAGAAGTTAATCAGAGAAGATGGGGCAGATGGAGGTGGAGGGCCTAGATAGAGGACTCAGTGCTTATACTTCTTGAGTGTGATTAGTCCCCTAACTGGAGGACGTGGAATATCTAGGCCTCAGAAAGGCTTAAGGGAAGTGCCCAAGGTCAGCCAGCCGGCAAGTGGCAGGATCCCAGCCCAGTGATCTTTCCTCATCCAAAGCACCAGACTTTGCTTCTAGGAACTAGCTTCAGCCCAGGAGGGTTTGTGCTCAGCTTGATGCACAGAGGCTGTGAGCCTTGAGCTGGCTGTGAACTTGGCAGCAGGAGGCAGGCAGGGTGGTATGCTTCACCTGGAATGCTGGGGTCAGTAGGACTTAGGCCACTGGGCCAGTTCCTCCACACCCACCCCAGAAACATGGCAGGCGGCCAGCTCTGAGCTGGCTCAGGAACCCATTACCTGCTGCTTCAACTGAGTTCTCTATCCTGAGTGGGTCACGCTCCACTGACCATGTCCCCATCTTGAGGGGAGCTGTATATGGAGACCCACCTGCCCCTGCCCCCCCAGTGCAGAGTGGCTCAGTCAGTAAGCAGGTGCACATAAGGAATTGATGCACAAAGAAGCTTCACGTGGCAATAGTACACCTCCCGCGTGTGCTCACTTTCCTAGTCTTCCCTGCCCTCCCCCCCCCATTTGTTTTACCATTGCACATGGACCATTTGTTGTAGCCATCTCCTTCCTTACTGGACTCTCTGTTACCCCCCCACACACACACACACTCCCGTAACCCATGACCACTTTCATCTTTTTCTAAAAATGCCATCCCTTGCTCAAGAATTTTCAATGGCTTAAGATATAAAACCTAAACTCCTTAGCCCAGCACACAAGGCCTCCAACCAGGATCTGATTCCCAGCATGCCTCACCATTAGCCTGCATTTCAGCCAATCAAACCACTTCTGGGTCCCTAGAGAAGCTGGGATTTCCCTCCTCTGGGTCTTTGTATATGCTGATCCCTCTATCTGGGAAACCTTTTTCTCTATCTACCCTTTGAACTTCTACACATCCTTCAAAGCATGTCCACACCTCTCCCCACAAAGCCTCCTCGCCTTTCTAATCATGTGGATCTCATCCTCGTCTGGGCTCCCATGGCAACAAAAGCTGGCTCTTGCACTGTGGGTAACTGACCAGCCCCTTAAACCTCAGTTTCTTCCATCTGTAAAGTGGGTGTTATACTAGTAGCTACCTCATGGGTTGTTGGGAGGATTATGAAAACCATAAAGTGTCTCCCACTGGGGGGCCTTGCATACAGTGGCCTTCGCCATGGTTACTTCGTCTATGGCCTGTGATACATCCCGTCTCACGTTTTGGACACATGCCTCATCATCCCCACTTACATGTGAACTCCTCGGAGAGGGGACGGAGCCTGATTCATCTTTGAATTCCCACATCATTAAGGACAGCATCTTGCACATTGAGTTTTTAATAAATGCTTATTGAATTGTGCTCAGCTGAACAGCCTCAGAGCAGAAGAATGCACAAGCTCTCCCTGGAGACAGGAGGAAGGGAAGGGCAGACACAGGGAGGCAATTCTGTTTAGTCCTAACAGCACCACTTACAGGAAGGGAAACTGAGGCTCAGGGAGGCTGTTCAAAGCCAGGCAGCTAATCTAATGAGGGGCTGAGTTGGGATTTCAGAGACCTTTCTCCAAAGGGAAATCAGGCATTTACCCAATCAATGTGCTGTCACATCTCTGGCCACTTTTCTGGAGCAGTGTTTTCTATCCCTGGTAGTCACCCGGGGGAGATTTTAAATGATAACAAAGCCCAGGCTCCCACTCAGAGATGCTGATTTAATTGCTCTGGGGTTGCGCCTGATATCCACACTGTTTAAAGCTCCCCCAAATGATTCTAATGTGCAGCCAGAGTTGCTAGAGCAGTGGTTTGTCAAAGTGTGGTCCCTGGACCAGCTGCATCACAGCATCTAGGACTTGTGAGAAATACAGACCCCACCCCAGACCCTCTGAATCTGAAGCTCTAGGGCGGGTTTTAACCAGCCCTTTCAGTAATTCCAGTGCCAAAGTTTGAGAACCACTGACCAGAAGATTAGAGTTGGCAAAACCTTATATGTCATGCGGCTCAGCCTTCTTATTTTGCAGACAAAGAGATGGTTTGTGGCTTGACCAAGTTCAACACATGTTAATGACAGGCTAGATCAGAGCCCAGATACTGACTCCTAGCACAGGGCTCTTTCCTGCTTGAATGTACCATGCAGGGCCATGCAGCCCCTAACTGGGTCTCCGGTCCCAGCAGTCCCGGGCATCAGAATCAGCCTTGAGCCTTCGGCAGAGGACAGTGGGTCACCAGCTGCACGAGCCTGGCTGGATCAGGGGCACAGGGTCAGGTGCTAGCCAGTGCAGAGAACAGCTAGTTGGAGTAAACTGGCACCACACCTGGCATTACAGGACCCTTCCAAACACCCCTGGAGGTGGAGGGATAAGGACATAGGGGGTGCTCCCCGGGCCAAAGGTCTGCAGGAGCACAGTTGAACCAGCCACACCCTGTGCCCTTCCCCTCATCTGATCACTCCTGCCTCCTTCTGAGCTGAGATGGTACTTGTCACATAGTAGGTGCCCAGTAAAAGTTCAATAAATGAATGACTGAATGAATAGTGGTCAGTTTTCTTTGCAACAGGAATATTGGGTTAGATCCTCTCTGAAGCCGCATCTGATTCCACATTTCTAAGCTGAATGAATCCCACTACAAGGTGACTCAGGTGCCTTCTAGCATACGCAGTTTTTATGAGAATTAGAAAAAGGCACCTCCTCTAGGCAGAGGCAGCTCCTCTCTGAGGCTTACGCTTTGGAAGGGAAAAGCACAAGCTGAATTTCCTTACCTGAGTGCCCTTGAGCAGTGAGCAACCTGTACAACCATACAGGGCAGCCCCTTGTGACAGTTTTGCAGGGACCAGTGATGACCAGGAGGGTGTGATCATTATACCAGGCCAGGCCAAGCTTAGGGTGTGGCCAGAAAAGAAACAACCAGAGTGAACCAGAGGCTTTAATCATAACAAGGACCATTCATGCAACCCCTACTCCTCGCAGGCACTGGGTTGATCCCTGTAACTACAAGAACCCATTTTAGCCAGGCCACAACCCTCTGTGGGGGTGGCACTAGGATCCTCATTGGTAAATGAGGAAACTGAGGCTGGGAGGGACTCAACTGGCTTAAAGACACCTGGGTAAGGAAGTAACAGATCTCGCACTGGCACTAAGTCTGATTGATGGCAGTGGCTGCCTGTGGGTGGGATTTGCCCTCAGCTGCAGCAGCAGCAATAACCGCAGCTGCTTGTGTGTATGAAAATGATCACGGCCATGATCTCCACGCATGCTCCCAGTGAAGTAAGCAGGGAAGGTTTTCTTTTTTTTTTTAATTAATTAATTAATTAATTAATTTTTGGCTGTGTTGGGTCTTCATTTCTGTGCGAGGGCTTTCTCTAGTTGTGGCAAGCGGGGGCCACTCTTCATCGCGGTGCGCGGGTCTCTCACTGTCGCGGCCTCTCTTGTTGCGGAGCACAGGCTCCAGACACGCAGGCTCAGTAGTTGTGGCTCATGGGCCTAGTTGCTCCGCGGCATGTGGGATCTTCCCAGACCAGGGCTCGAACCTGTGTCCCCTGCATTGGCAGGCAGATTCTCGACCACTGCGCCACCAGGGAAGCCCACAGGGAAGGGTTTTTGTTCCCATTTTACAGCTGACAGAACTGAAGCTCAGAGATGTGCAGTGACTTGCCCAAAGTCATTTGACTAGTAAGAGGCAGAGCCTGGATTGTAAAATATCTAGGTCTTTGAATATCTAGCCCTTTGATCTTTTTATCATATCCTATTGCCTTCTTAAGGCTTGGCCTAAACATGCTATAACAAACCCTCTCATCTATCCACCCATCCACCCAACATCATCATCATCATCGTCACCATCATCACCATCATCATCATCATCATCTCCATCATCATCTCTGTCATCATACCTATCATCATCATCATCATCTCCAACATCATCACCTCCATCAACTCCTCCATCATCATCTCTGTCATCATACCTATCATCATCATCATCATCATCTCCATCATCATCACCTCCATCAGCTCCTCCATCATCATGTCTGTCATCATACCTATCATCATCATCATCATCACCATCATCATCATCATCATCATCATCATCACCTCCCAAGCTCATGGAACTTCTGCTTCTCTCCAGATGTTTACTGGGCCCCTTGGCCTTGACTTGGTGTGATCCAGATGGAGGCAGAAGGGCAGCCCAACTTCCCTTAGCCTTGTCCTTTGGCCGGGACTCCACAGATGTCTTCTCCATCCTCTATCACATCTGATCATCCCACAGCCCCAGGAGACATGCAGAACAAAACATAACACGGAAGAGAAGCTGAGGCAGAAGAGGTTAAATGGCAATGGAAGAACAATAGGCCTTCCAACCTAATATTTATCAACTGCTTCCCTTACACCAGGCTCAAGTTGGGGAGACAAGCCCTGTCCTAAGCATGCTACACAATTAACTCCTTTAACTTCCTCAACAACCCTTGTTATCCCCATTTTCTGGACAAGGAGACTGAAGCTCCGAGAGGTGAAGTAACTGGGCCAAGGTCATTCAGCTCTAATTTGTGCAGCTGGGATCCTGAGTCTGTCTGGGACTCTGAAGCCAGTGCTCTCTCTGCCGTAGGAAGTTCCCTCCAGTGCGGCATTCTGACTGCTCCTCTGGGCTAACGCATCCTGATTCTGACCTGGAATCTGCCCTGGGCCCCTTTAACCAGGGGGTGCCAAGGACCCTGGGAGTTAGCATGGCCCTCCAGATTCTGACAGCCAGCTGAGCCACTGGCCTAGGAACTCTTGTCTACAGAGAAGTGCCTGTAAACCCTCAATTCAAGAGAGATTGAGGAAGGCCAGACACAGAGACTCAGCCAAACACCGTGCAACTTTGCAGCCTGGCCCCAGGTTCCCCCTCCGTCTCTGGCATTACTCCCTGTGAGTGATGAGGCAGAGAGTTGCCTTGGCTCTTGCTTCTTCCACCAGCACCCTTTCCATCACCATTGTCCACCCCTTCATTCACCCTTATGAGCCAGGTGTCATAGAAAGGGCACAAGCTTGGCCACCAAACAATCTTGGATTCAAATCCTGGCCCTGCCTCTCACCTTATCTTGGCCTTGGATGAACTAGTTCTCTGCTTGATGGCAACTGCCTCGGTTGCCTCATCTGTCAAATGGGCTGTTGTGAGGACTTTTTCATCCCATCATTCAGTCATTCAACAAACACTTAGAGAACACTGGGCTGGGAGCCTACAGTCTAGCAGAGAAGGGAGCCTGTGATTTGAGGAATGCATTGGAGTTGACCAGAGAAAGATTGTTTCAAGCAGAGGGAACAGGACACACAAAGGAAGAGAAAGAGTGGCCCACTGGAAGAACAGAAACACACCCAGATTGTCAGGAAAGCCAAGAAAGGGAAAATAGCACAAGATGAGGCTCAGGAGAAAAGCAGGGGCCAGACATGCCGAGCAGCACTTGGCACAGAGTAGGCACTCAATCAATGTGAGTTGCCTTCCCCTGAGCCCGGAGCTGAACCCCAAGCCCCAGGTGCAGGCCGATCCTCGTGGAGAGCGGGGAGTCTATTTCCTCTCCTGGTTGGTACTCGGCACTTCTGCTAATGCCACATAATACAGTGGGCTCATTACCTCTGAGTGCTGAGCTGGGAGGCAGTGGGTAGAGGTTTGCCAACTACCTCGGATCTGCCAGAAATAGAACCTAGTGTTCTGGGATGCTAATGACCGTAACCCTGGTGTATTTCTCTTTCCTTTAGTGGTCTCCAGCCGATGGGTTGTTTGAAGAAGAGGAAAGCAGGGTAGTGGAAGACAGGCCAAGCCAGCTGTGCAGAACCCCAGCTCAAGGCCCATGCAGTTGGAAGGTAAGCCTCGCTCTACGCACCAAATGTTCTTCTCTAAAGCCGTGCATAATCCAAATTTGTGTAATTCACATCTTATTTTCCATCTGGGTTCCATGATTCCTATCAACTCCTTGCAGAAGTTTGTCTATAAATATGGCCACTCACAATTCTTCCCATGGAGAGGTGGAGTTTATCACCTCCCCACTGGAGTCTGGGGCACTGTGTGACTGTGGACTTGCTTTGACCAATAGAATGTGGCAAAAGTGACACCATGTCACTTCCAGGCTGGGACCCAAGAGGCCAGGAAGCTTCTGCTTTCACTCTCTCAGAATCCAGCCACCACGTAGTAAGGAAATCCAGGCTGTCATAGGGGAAGGAGAGACCACGTGGTGAGAAAGACCATGTGGAGGATGAGAGGTCATGTGACATGCCCTTCTAGAACCTTCCAGCCACAAGCTGAATGCAGCTGCATGTGTGTCCAGCCTATTTCCTCTCTTGGTCAGCACCCAGTACTTCTCTTGTCTAGTCCATGTGAAATAGGAGCCCTGTCCGGCCTACCAGAGAAGCATAAGAAATCATAAAACCGTTGTTATTTTAAGCCCCAACTTTTGGGATGGTCTGTTATATAACAAAAGACAACAGAAATGGTTCCATTTGCTTTTTGTCTTCTAACCCTCAATTCTGACCGCAGTGTCTGCAAGGATGTACAGGCCCATCAAATACCAGAAAGAAAACTGACTTATTCTGAGCCAACCATGAGCATCCAGTGAATCCTTATTTTTCCCACCAAATCACTTTGTTTCCTATCAAGGATGCCTCAGAAGAGCGCCTGTGTATCCCTTCTGCCTCTTGGTTCCTTTTCCCTACTCACCCCGCCCCAGCAAGTCCTGTGATCTTTTTTAACCCCACCCTCCCCTGGGAGCCTGGCTCAATTTCGGAGAAAATATACAAGGCCTATGAGTTTCTGGCTGTCTTCTAGAATATTCTTAGCATTGTGTTCCAAGCAGAGGCTTTATGTCTTACAGACTTTTCAGAGGCTACAAGGCATGTGAACCCTTCTCTTGCTAACATCAGTGTCACCTTTCGTGACATAATGAGTGTGCAGGTGTGCTTAAAGAGACTTTCTCCTTGCTCTCTTATAGGGGAGGAGGTGGGAGAACACCCTGCCCGGCCACAGGAAGCATGAGGGACAACCCGGGAAACTGGAGGGCCCTGTGCCCTTCTCCCAGGAACTGCACGCTCCTGCAATCTGGAATGTGATCACTTCTCAGAGATGCCATCAACTGGGGCCGAGGCCTGGCGCTCAGAGATGGGTCTGCTGCTCGCCCCCAGGAGAAGCTTCAATTACAAAGTGTTTCCCTGCCCGGCTCAAACTCGCACCCCAGCCTGGGAGTCCCTGCTTTGTAGACGGTTTTATTGGACGAATAGATGAGTGAATGAACTTCATGAGAGAATGGTGGGATGGTTGAATAAACGAATGAAAAGGTAAATGAATGAGTGGAGATCCAATGACTGCTACCAGAGTCAATTTACCTGCGAGGCCAACAGGTTCTATCCCATTCCACAGCCTAGATCCAGACACATTACAGCTACAACTTCTGCCTCTTTGATGGGCCATGGGGCCATCTTACTCTGTGTGGAAAAGCAAGTCTCCTAGACATTTTATCCTACTTTTCCCTTTTCCATCCAAGGCTGTATCATTAAGATTATTTAACTGTAAACTACAGAAAATCCAAAATAAAAGAGGATTAAACCAGAGAGTTTATTTCTTGCTCAGGTAAATGAATTCTGGAGGTGAGGGGGCTGATGTTCTACAGAGCCAGAGATCCAGGCTGCTTCCAGCTTTCTGCTGCACCATCCCTGGGATATGACCTCATCCTCAAGGCCCAAAATGGTGACTCAAGGCTAGCCATCACTTCACAATCTCACAAGCAGAGGAAGGGGTGAAGAAGGGCATACCCGCTTTTCTCTAAGGATATTTTCTGAAAATTGGCCAGAACTGAGTCATATGGCTACACCAGACTTGCAAGGGAGGCTGGGAAGAGTGACCTTTATTCTGAATGACCTGTGTTCCGTTAAATTTGGGATTCTGTTATTAAGGAAAAAAGAGAGAACTGACACTGGAGAGTCATCCAGTAGGCTCCGCCACAATGACTAAGAGAACCACTACTTGGGAGCCCACACTGGCCCACCATTCCATCCTGGGGACCCACTTTTGTTTCTCTACCATGAGTTCCCTAAGAGCAGGGAGACATTAATCGTGTGTGGATTCTCAATATCCAGAGCAGGGTCTGTCACGCAATAGGTGCTCATCCAGTCAGTAAATACAAATATATTTAAGCCTCTACTGTGTGTCAAGGCACTGGTCTACCTGCTGGGTATAGAATGGAAAACCAGACAGGCAAAATCCTGCTATCAAGGAGCTGATGTTGCAGAGTGAAGAGGGGGATAATAATAGTTACAATGTAGCATGTAAAGTAGTAACTATAATAAATACATAATATAATAAAAGGTCACATAGTGATTAGTGCTCTTCAGAAAATGGACACGGGCCAGGTGTGTGACAGGGTGATGAGGAGCTACTGTGGACAGGTGCTGAGGGAGGTGCATTTCTGCAGAATGAGGCAAGGGGGCGAACCAGGTGAACCTCTGTGGGAAGCGCGTTCCAAGCAGAGGGAATGGCAAGTACAGATGCTCCGAGGCAGGCATGAGCACGGTGTGTCCACGGAAAAGCAAGGAAGCTCAGGAGCATGTGAAGGAGTAAGTGAAGCAGTGAAGTGACGAATGAATGAATGAATGAACGGTGAGCAGCGTATGTCCCGGCAGAAGCAACCCCGGGCTGCACACCGGAAGGTGTGTGTTGTCTCTGGTTAACAGCGGGACCTTGTTGATCGTCGGTTCCCTCCTCTACAAAATTGGGATAATACAAGCCCCTGCCTACTTGGTCGAGAGAATCACATGCAAGAAGCGCTTGGAATTATATAAAGCAGACTGTATCTGTGGACTCCAAGTAGTGCCATGACTATTATAAAGCCACAGTCAGACAACTTCCCGCTCAAAGGTGGCCAGGAAAGGGTCCTTTCTGACTCCACCCTGATGACAGGCTGTCTCGGGGGAGCCCTCACAGTGGCCGCCCCCTGCCTTCCCCTGTGGTTCCCCCATTTCCCCTCTCCTATCCTCCCTCCCTCCCTCCCCCCTGCCTTTCTCCAACATTTCCTGCTGCCCTCTGTGGGCCAGGCCCTGTGCAAGAAGCCCCTGCCCCCTGAATTCCCAAGTCCATTGTGAAAATAGACTGCCAAACAGGTTGGGACACTAGAGCTTTCACACAGGTCTGTGCAAGTTGCCTGGGAGCATCTAAATCTGCCTGGAGGAGTAAGACCTGAGGCTGGGCCGAGGCAGGGGGCCACTGGGCTACGAATCGGGCCTGATTCTAGCTCTAGTTCAGTCCCCAGCTCGCCGTGTGACCTTGGACACCACCCCTCCCCCACCATTCCGGGCCTTAGCTTCATCTGTAAAAAGAGATGGTGATTGTACACCCTGGCAATCGCCCACGCGGTGCTTTTGCCAACCGAGGGGCCCAGCTGTGCTCGCCCTGAAGGGTGTAGACAAGAAAAGAGAAACCTCGGTGCAGCCCGTCAGGAGAAAGGCCCAGCCTCCCACTCCTCCCAGCCGGACAGTGGGCTCACTCCCTGTTCGGGCAGGTGTTCAGGCAGAGGCGGGGATGCCTCAGAGAGAATCTAAAAGCCCAGTGGTGACTTGGAGTGATGGCCGCTGAGGCCTCTTGCCACAAATTCTGGGAGCCTAGGAACAGTTCTAAGGGCAACAGAAGGTCAGACACAGGAAGACGTCTGGTTTGGAAGCCACGATGCCAGGACGTCTAGGAGGGAGAGGCTTGTGCAGCGAAGCTGGGTTGTCTGCGGGGGTTGCGACAGGAGGTGGGGTTGCATGGGTGAACCGCTTGAGGTTCCGGGTGGGAGAGCTTCAAGCAGTCTGACTGTCAGACAGCCTGACGCTGGCCAAGTCACTGAGCTTCCCCAAGCCTCAGTTTCCCCATCTGTAAAATGAGGATGCTGAGAGAATTCGAGAGAGTTCCTCAAGGCTAGTTCAGGGCTCAGCACACAGCAGGCCCTCGTCATCAGCGGTTTCTGGTCCCGTTGTGTCACCAGAAGGATGCCCACCCCCCCTCCCTGCTCGTGACCACGGAATCCTGATCTCACCGCCCAAGCCCAGGGAAGCCACCTGCTTGCTGTAATCTTGAAACCGGTCCCAGACCTGCTTTCTCTCTCTATCTTGCCTGACAAGCCCCCAGAATCACTCCTGGTTTTTTTCTTCCTCATTTTCCCCTGGGGGCCTTTTAATTTCTTCCTCTGTATCATAAACACAAAACAAGTGTTTCAACGTCTGCCTCGAAGGCAATCTGGGAAGCAGAGCAACTCTTACATAAAGACCAGATGAAGCCCACGCTCGCCAGAAGGGCCATCTGGACGCTTGCTCTGCCACCCATTCCTCCCTCCCTCCGTCCACTTGGGAACCACTGTTGGTTCATAATTAAGGCCTGTAAGGAGGAGCTGGAGGGAGCAGTGATGAAGAGCCTAATGTAGGCTAATCGCCCAGTTGCCCTGGCCTTGGGCGGCCCCAACTGCAAGCCAGAGCTCGCCCCCCACCCCCGTTCCCAGTCCACTTCCCAAGTCCATGGTCCTCCCACCTGGGGTCCTGGCATTGGAGGAGAAGCCCCGCCATGGCAAAGAAGCTGGAGGAGAGGAAGGCAATAGAGTCTAGTCGTTACTCTCCCAGATGCAGGGGACAGGAAGCCTGGGTGTGGCTCTCAGCACCCGCACTCCTGGCCTGTGTAACTGGAAGTACGTCGCTGGGCCTCTCTGAACCTCAGTTTCCTCATCTGCAAAATGGAAATAATACTGATACCTACTTTATAGGTTTGTTGTCACGATTCATTGACATCATGCCTGCAAAGTGCTTAGCTTAGGATCTGCTTTAAAAAAAAAAAAGTTTATCTTCATTAGGGAAAGGTGGGCTGGGGAGACGCCTGGCTATGACCAGCCTCAGCCTTCATGGCCACACATCCCAGGAGGGTGGGACATAGTAGGGAAACAGCATTAGGTTTTGGTGTGCATGGTGAAAATTCAAACTTTGGCTAATATCAACTTTGGGTGGCTAATCTTAACACTGACCAGCTACTGAGGTTCCAGGTTACCATTAAACCATTAGCTGAATAAAAACAAATTTTTTAAACAAAATGATCATTAAATTAGCAGTGTTGAAAGCTGCTAGGATGGCCTGGAGAAGTACACGTCATGCCTCTAAGGGCAGATGATGAGACACCTTTGTCTCTGCAAGCTACACTGTGACCATGGGGTCAAGCAGATTCAGCTTTTCCCTGTTCAGTCATTAACTAGCCGGGTAAACTTTCTCTGGGCCACTTACTACCTGCCCTGCCTACTGACGGGCAACGGGGATACATCCCTGTCCTTCTGGAACTCTGGGTCCAGGGGAGGACAAGACAGGTAAACAGGCAGTTAGGATGGAGCATGCAGAATGCTTTGATGGGGGCACATGAGGACCACAGAGGCCTGTGGAGGGGCCCGTGTGCTGGCACTGGGCGAAGCACTGGGGTCGTGGACACCGCCCCAGACAGGCTTAGGGTCAAAGTGACTGATGGCACATGGGGTTCAGGTGATGAAACCCAGTCCTGTTCAGGATTATGGTGAGACCAACAAAGAAAATATAGATGCAAGCAGGTTCTGGAAAAGTACAGAGTGGCCTGCAAATGCTAGCTAGTTTTTATCAGTGACGATTTACCATTCCTCAGTCTATGTTAACATAATGCTAGTTTGGATTTATGAAAACACAGCACACCTGCAGCTTTCAAGCACACAGCGTGTGCATGTATGCACACACATGTGGACACGAGCATACACGTATGACCTGAGAAGGGTCTGCACGGTGTTGACGGCAGTGAGTTCCATCTGGGATTACTAGGAGGTGTTATTGGGATTACTAGGAATGGTGAATCTCGTGGTGAGCCTAGAAGAACTCCCAGCGGACAGAACTGGAACGGGGACCCTTGGAGCAGGCAGTGCTCACCGTTAGGTGAGCCAGACACATCCTCATCCTCCCCCTCCCGCCACCCCCAGCCAGCTAAAGATAGGGGAGGCTGCTCCCTCTGGGCTGGCCTCTGTCTCCCAACCCCCATGCCATGGTCATCCAAAGAGACAGGTATGTGCACCCAGAATGAGTCCTGGAGAACGACCAAGGCCAGCACTGGCCCCAGGCTGCAGGTGTCTGTTGCTACTGAATAAATCATGATTGGGCCCAATCAAGCATCTTCCCCCAGAGGAACGCTCTCGGCCTCCCAGATGCTATCTTCCCCCAGAAAGCCAGGTGGCACTTATGTGACCCTTCTTCAACAGATGGCGAGCAGGGGCGAGCCTCCCACCTGGTCAGGCTTACGTTTCCCAAGCTGGAACCAGCCTCTGCAGTGATCCACGCAAAGCCCAGCAGACTGCTGCTCTGCTCATGCAGCTCCCGGCTCAGGAGCCCCCCCAAGGCTCCCCACCCTTTACATCCTCAGCAACCCCTTCTCCTGCTGCTCCCCTAAACGAACTTCTGCTAGAGTCACCCCAGCATTCTTAGAGCTCCTTAAAAATTCTGCGCATGCCCACCTCCGTGGCTTTGCCGTCCACTCCCCAAATGGCCTCCCTTCCCATCTGGTTCCAGGCCATTCCAAGGGCTGCATCCACAGGGCTGGGTTTGGTCAGCTGAACCCCATGTGCCATCAGTCACTTTGACCCTAAGCCTGTCTGGGGCGGTGTCCACGACCCCAGTGCTTCGCCCAGTGCCAGCACACGGGCCCCTCCACAGGCCTCTGTGGTCCTCATGTGCCCCCATCAAAGCATTCTGCATGCTCCATCCTAACTGCCTGTTTACCTGTCTTGTCCTCCCCGGACCCAGAGTTCCAGAAGGACAGGGACGTGTCCCCGTTGCCCATCAGTGTCTATCTCCGTCTCCTTTGTATTCTCAGGGCCTAGAATAGAGTAAACCCTCGATTCCAAATGAATGGAAGGAAGAAAGAAAGAATGAATAGATGTATTATTTGTCTGGAGGAAAGCCGAATATCTCCAGACTCCTCCAGTTCATCAACTCTCTATTTAAGAAACCCTCAAGCCAGCACAACTTCCTATTATTATCTCTTATTCCATCCTTTATAACAGGATCGTTGTCTAAAATGCCTTGGGAACAGTTTCAACTCAATTCCAGAAAAGCTAAATAGCTTATGCCTGACACAGACGAGTAAATAACTCAGATTATCTATTTTTGCCCTGGTTTCTTACGTTGACAAGGCAATCGAGCTGACGCGGCATTGCACTGATCCAGTAATTGGTTTTATAACATGACCTTTAGAATGCTACACATTTTCATGCAGAGAAATTCAGTTAAACCCTGTAACTTACTCTGGATATCACGTGTTTTTGAATATGCTTCGGCCAAGAGTAACCAAATGTGAGAGGACCAGATAAGAAAGATGGAGGATTAATTACTCATCTTGGTTGAGCATTGCTGGTGAGTGGGCATGATTCATTTTCTTGAGAGGGAGGGAAGGAGAATGGGAGACAGAGGGATGGGGACGGGACAGAAACACAGACAGAGACAGAGGGAGACAAAGCTGGGGGTGGGGATTATCTGGACCATTTGCGGGATGCCCTGCTCCCCCATCAACGGGACTCTGGGCTCTTCTGGCCCCAGCTGGCAGTGACAGCAAGAGCAATGGCTGCATGCTTTCTCACCTCTCTCACGTGTGTCACATTGCCACCTTCTGGAGAGCTTTGACGTCCATCATCTCATGAGATCATCCGCCCTGAGGCCTGCGAAAGAGCAGATGTGCTGTCTTGAACCCCAGCATCCTCCGGAAGGGCTCATACCAGGGCATCCTCCCTGTGCTGGCCGAACCACAGGCAGGGACTTGCCCTTCCCCAGGGGGCCCGTTCTGGCCTCGATGGCACCCGTGGTTAGAAGGTGTGTACAGTGGAAAGCAAGCCTGTGGGCTTTGGAGCCAAACGTGAGCTCTGCCTCTGGTCGGCTCTGAGACTTTGAGTCATGACCTTGGTCTTCCTGGGCCTCTGCCTCCTGGGCTGGGAAATGGGGGCATGGCGGGGTTCCCCCTCGGGGAGATGATAGGAGCACTGCAGTGATTAGGAGTGCAGGCTTCCAAGTGGGCAGAGCAGGGCTCAAGTTCTTGTACTGTCACTTTCAAGACAGATGACCTCAGGCACATTGCTGAATCTACATGGACCTCAGTTTCTCCATCTGAAAAATGAGGATGATAGCAGCACCTCTCATAGGATCATTGTGAAGATTAAATGAAACCAAGTAGGTTGGGACCAAGGGAAAGTCATGATACTGGCCAACACTCACACAACAATTACTAAACACTTACTATTCACCAGGCTTTGTTCTCGGGTTGATGTATGTATGTCTATGTGCACATACACTGTAATCCTTACAGCTACTCCTGAGTTGGATAACATTATTATCCCTAGTTTACAGATGAGGAAACTGAGACTCAGAGATGGGAAGTAACTCTCCCAGGACCACACACCTGGTTAGTGGCAGAGCCAAGATTCGAACCCAGGCTGTCTGGCTCCAGACATTGGGTCCTCACCCTAACCTTTACAGCCTCTCAGCAAGGACTTCATAAAACTCAGCTGTTTCTCTTCAGAACCCAGACACACTGCAAACGCTTAATGCAAGCTCACTTTCCCTACCCCTACCCCATGGCCCTCGTGTGGAATTGAAATCTGTCCTCTATTTATAGAGTCTGCTCATTGTCCCCAGGACCTGTCTCTAACCATCTCTTCTTCGTGCCTTGTCACAGCCACTCTGCTGCTTGGAGATCAATTAGCCAATTTCCCATCCACCTCTTCTCCAGGCTAACATTTGTCCCCATTCCCAATGGGAACTCTCATTGATTTCTCGTTCATAAATTTCCATTAACGACCCTCCATGTACCAGGTTGAGCACAAGATAGAGCCTGATCTCTTGGTTCTCCCACTCCAGTGGGTGGACTAGGGGGTCCCTGCCCCATTCTGATGACTCCTTGTGGGACCCTCGTCAGTTTTGCTATGTCCCTCTAAATACTGGGGCCAAGAAATCAGCCCAGCACTGCTTTGAGCCTTCATAGCCACCCTGGGAAGTGGGCAAGACAGCAATTATTGTCCCCCTGTGACTGATGAGGTCACTGAAGCCCAGAGAGGGAAAGTGACTTGCCCAAGGCCACACAGCAAAACCATGTTTCACAGATTCATACATCTGGCTTCAGTCTCCTAACTCTCAGGGTGACACTTTCCTTGGATTTGGGGGAGGGAGGAGCAGGAGCTTTTTTGGGGAGGGGGAGCACCAGACCTTGACCTTCTTGGCATCTCTGCCCACTGAGATTTGCAGGACCTGGCTGGTGAAGGCAAAATTACCACCTGCTTCAATTCTTCCCCCAACTCAGTGGACGCAGGGGGCGCCTGATGCCCTACCCCTGGTCTGCAAAATATAAAAGCTAAAAAAATATCCCTGAGAAGTTAAAATTAGTTTTCCACCTTCTTCTGCCCCAGAAAGAGCTAACAAATCACCTGGAAGGAACTTTTTCTTTTCTGGAAGCTGAGAGGGGTACTGGTGAGGGTGCTGAGGTTGGGGCCTGAAAGGTTGTTTTTCTCCCCAGCCTCATTTTCCATTTCCCACAGAGAAGGCACAGCACTTGATTCTATTTTAATATTAAAAGCCAAAAAGAGAGGTGTTTCTGCCCCAGGCCTGGCCGCCCATGACAGCATCAAGAGGCATTGGGGCTTAGCACATGGCTCAGAGGGAGGGAGTCCTGAGGGTCACGTGCCTGGCAATTAAGGCCGGCTCCAGACAGCAGTGCCAAGAGGGAGAGGGGCTGCCGGGAAGCGGGGAGAGTGCAAGTCTTCTGGTTCAGTCCCCAGCCCTGCCCTGACTCTGGACTGTGAGCCCCTTCTTTCCCTTGTCTAGGCC
Source organism: Balaenoptera acutorostrata (assembly GCF_949987535.1). Taxonomy (NCBI): domain Eukaryota; kingdom Metazoa; phylum Chordata; class Mammalia; order Artiodactyla; family Balaenopteridae; genus Balaenoptera; species Balaenoptera acutorostrata. The sequence goes on from NC_080074.1 coordinate 12,635,526, forward strand.
TCAATCTTCTCATCTGTAAAGTGGGCTCATACTGCCTACCTGAGTGGAATCAGGTAAGATGGGGAAGGGCGAAGAAGGGACCCCCTTTACCTGGATGTTGTCTTTGAAGTAGCCGCCAGGCAGGGGACAGGGAAATAGTCACAATCCCATGTGACCACTTATGATGTTGTACTTCTTCTGGATATGGAGAAATGGAAGCTTGGGGAAGCCAGCAATACTGGTATTCAGGCCTGAATTTCAGGAACTGCAGGGCCCAAGCTCTTTCCAAACAGCCCATCTGACTGTACTTTGCAAACTCTTCTTTGCCTTTTGAGTCTGAATGACCATTACCTGGCTTGGTCCAGGGAAGCAACCTGAGCTCCATGGCGGCCCCTCAGACTGCCCTCAAGTCGGAGGCCCTGAAGCCCCTCCTCGGAGCAGGACCACCAGGGGCCCCTCTCCCAGCTCCCATCCACCCCTGCATCCCCACCCCCAGAGACAGTCCTCCTGCATTCCAGTGCCCTGTGCAGCAGAGGTGCCCCTGCACGTCTACCTTACACACAGGAACTGCTCACAGAGAATGACAGAAGGAGCAGGGGATGGCAGTTTCCATAGCAACGCTGGGTTTCTCTTTCCCGGCACATAAAATGCCAAAGCTGGGTTGGGGTGGTGCGGTCCCCTCTCTCGTTGAAGAGGAGTCTCTTCCTCCCTCCCCTGCTGTCGCCATCTCCATCTTGCTTGGTCCCATCCAGACCTCGGGGGAGGGCCTGGGACACTTGGACCCACAAAGGCTATTAAACTTGACTCCGTGGATGACAGACCCACCGGGGGCTGAGGACAGCCTGAGGGATCTTTCAGTCGACCGTGACCTTGTGCAGAGGGAGTTGGGAAAGAAAAAGAGGGGAAGGGAGAGAGGACAAGATTGTCCCCACCTCACCCCCACCCTGGGAGAGTACTGTCCATAAAGAGTGACCCCTGTCAAAGGGGCTGCTGGGTACCCCCAGAGGACGCTGACTCTTACTGTAGCCAAGGACCTGGCCTTGGGGTCACGTGGACCTGAGACTCAGTCCGGGCCTTGACACTGATCACCGTGTGGTCTTTGCTCTCTGAGCTTGAGTTTATTCATCTGGAAAATGGGAGAAATAAGAGACTCCAGCCCCTGTGGTGCAATGCTTGGTACCTCAGAGTGCAAATAATGATGCTCATTCTTACAGCTTTGTTATTATTATTAATAATAACATTGAAGTCCAAAACTTCCGCCTGGCAGGGAGCCTTCCACAGCCCTCTCTTCTGCTCTTGCCACTCACCTGCCCCCTACGAGAACCCTCTGGCCCTTCCAATCCAGCTGCTCTGCTTCCTGCCTGCGGACTGAGCTGAATCAGAGCCGGGGTTTGGGGAAGCAGCATCGCACCAAAGAGCAGTCCCATCTCCCAGCCTTTGCTCAGGTGCCCCTCTTGTCTGAAGTTCCTGCCCCATGTTCCCTGTTCAGATCCTCCCTGATTATATCCCCCTCCCTCAGGAAGTCCTCCCAGTCCACAGGGATCTTGCCCTCCCCTGAGCTCACCTTGTTCCTTGATCCCAACTCTAACCGTATGTTACCTGGGAGCACCTGTGCTTCATAAGGAACCACATTCCCCAGCTCTTTGGGGCGAGCTGATATAACATTCGTCGACCGTCCTGGGCGCTGGTCACTGTGCTGAGAATTTACAGGTGTGCCCCGCTATCTGAAAGTAGAGCGTTCCTATGAAAACTTCCATAAGCCAAAATGATGTAAAGTGAAGAAGCAATTACTTGAGGATGCATCTTGCTAACAGATGCACAAAATAGATCGAGATAAAACACAGACGTTCACAGAGTTCAAAGCTATGGTGGCTTGATGCTGAGTGTGGTTCCCAGGAAGGGGCTTGGTGGGGCCACTCTTGCTGCTGGGGTTCTGCAGTGCCTCTATCACAGCTCTCTGCAAAACAAACACTGAACGCCATTTTCACTTTTCACCTTTTTTTTGTAAAATTAAAAATCCTCTTCGGATTTCTTTTGGTTAAGGAAACAGGTCTTTCATAAAAGTGAAGTGATGTAAAGTGAACTTTCGAAAAGTGAGGAATACCTGTACATGGGAAAGTGGCCAGTACCCCAGCCGATACTCAGTAAACCGCTCTTATCATGGATAAATCTCCCTTAATCCTAACAGTCACAGAAAATAAGTACCCTTGTTATCCCCATTTTAAAGATGAGGAGACTGAGACTCCCAGGGATTGATGGCTCTGCCTAAGGTCACAAAGCTAGAAAATGGCAGAGCAGAATTTTAACCCAAAGTCCTTTACAGAAGCAACAGGGTGAAGCAGCATTAACAGGTGGCAAAATCCTTCTTGCGGAGGAAATGGCCTTTATTTGGAAAATACTTTGACAACTGTCTCCATTAGAAGGTGACATGTGAGCCCAAGAACCAAGAAGTAAGTCATTAGAGCTGAGGCTTCATGAGCCCATGCCATGCCCCAGGTGCCTCCCCAAGTACTGCAAGTCGATTTACCCAGTTAATCCTCCTAATGACCCTATGAGGAAGGTCTGAGGGTTAGTTCCATTTTGCACATGCAGAAACTAAAGGGCAGGAAGTTAGGAAGCTCTCCCGACATCACACAGCTAGCAAACAGGGGCAAGATTCAACCAGGCAGACTGACTCTGGTGCCCCTGCTCTCAACCCCTTTGCTCACAGGCTGGACTGTTTTGCAAAGACAAGGAGTGGAATTTGTGGTTTGCTCCTGGGAGGAGCAGAGGAGAGACACTGGAGATCAGTGTAGACAAGTGATATAAAGAAGCCATTAAAACAGGTTGAGATGGGCTAATGGGGGCAAACCCCCAGTGGTGGTGGCTGAAAGGTCCCTTAAGAGCACAGCTGCCTAATGTGCATTTTAAGGTGATTTGCATTTTTGTGATGGAAACCCTAGCTTTCTCCCTGCTCCCGTTCTTCCACAAATCTCCAGTGAAGTGTTCTATGCTAATAACTGTTTTGTATGACTGCGGCAGAAGGGGAGAAGTTAAGTGAACAAAGAAAATTATCTTTAGTACTTTAGTAGGCAGATTTCAGGAGAGGAGATGAGGATAAAATTAATACACACGCACACACCTTCTAATGCAAGTTCAGTCTTTTGCACCTTATTTTACATCTTTTTGTGATAATTTGAAGAATAGTCAGAAATAAAGAAACAGGGACTATAGAGGCCAAAGGGAAGGGGGAAGACAGGAGAAAGATGGAAAGGTTTGGCAGGTGAAAAAATACAGGAGCACATGGGAATGTGAGTGAGAACTAGTAAGAAAAAGAGTCTTGAGAAATGAAACTATGAGATCTGATTGAGATCCTCTTAAGTTTGATGGGAAAGACACAAATAAAAATTGGAATTACTTTTTAATTACTTTTGTTTGTTGAACTGTGCATCCTGAATACAACTCCATCCAAAGACTGGGCCACATGGGACCCTTGCTTGTGATCAGGTTACAGTAGAAAACAAGGATAAGGAAGGAAATGAGCTTCACGCGTCATCAGTTTGGTGTGAGACAAAGACAGTACAAGAGGAAGCAATAGTCTGGAGATAGCAGTGACCTTGATAATAGGAGTCCTTGCCTCCCCCCACCCAAATTCACAGAAATTTTGATTTAGATGTCCACAGGGCATGGAATTGGAGATTGATACTAATATTTTTGAAGCTTTCAAGGGGTAGGAAGACTCCATCTGACATTGAATTACATAGGAATAACTGACTACTAGAAATAATGCCAGGAAATCTGAGATCCCCCTCCTCTCTCCTGCCAGCTAGCAACTGATGAATAATCAAGACTAAAACACTGCTTCTGGTCACCCATGGCTGGAAGAGTACTAATCTGTTAGAGTAGATCATACCTATGATATAATAAGTTCTGTAGATGCTGAATTATTTTAGCAAGCTTATATAGAGTTCATCTAGAATGCTGTTTTGATTCTTCTTAACTAATTTCTTTGGTTCTTTCCAATTCGAGCGAGTTTATAAACCACAGATCTCTAACCTACAGGGATGCCCAGCCAGTTGAGTGTTTGATGCCAAGGCAGTTTCTCCCCAGACATCTGTTACACAAGTGGAGCTCAGAAAGGGATGTCTCTAACCAGATAAACTGGCAAAACGAGACCCAAGAGGGACTGCCCCTGCTCTGGGGCGTCATCTTATCCAGACCCTCAATGAACATTTATTGAGTATTTCACTAGATATGAGATACTGAGGGCAGACATCATGTCTTCATGATTTGTTTCCCTGATGGCCTTTCCAGGAGCCAAACCCAGCACTTCAGAACTGCTGAAGAAGCACCATGTACCTGGCTGCCCAAGCCAAAAACCTACCAGTGGCCCTTGACTCTATCTGGCTCTCACTCCCCACATCCAGGTTGTCAGTAAACCCGACTGGCTCTGTCCACCTAAATCCTACCTAAATCAGTCCAGTGATCACCAGCCGCCTCCTGTCTTAACCTAGCCATGGTCATCTCTTGTCTGGGTGACAGCAGCAACTCCCTAACTGGTCTCTGCAGCCAGCCTTGGCCCTCTCCATCCTATTCTCCATACGGCAGCCAGAGAGGTCTTTTGAAAACAGAAATCAGATTGTGTCACCCTCTGGGATAGATCTCCTTCTCCTTCAGCTAAAATCCCAACCCTCACTGTGCTAGAAGACCCTCCACATGCTGCCCATCTCTCTGCCTTCTCTTCCTACCCCTGTCCCCCTTTGCCCCTGCTCTTCCAGCCCTACAGAGGTCCTTGGGTCCCCGAACACACCAAACGTGTCCCTCCCCGCAAGCCTTGGCCCTTGCCGTTCCCTCTGCCTCTAATGTTCTTCCCCAGATGTCTGCACCACTCACGATCTTTTTACTTGAGTCTTTGCAAATGTCACCTCTTTAAATAGTCCTTCACTGACCATCCTCTCTAAAGTAGCATCTCCCATCCTTCTCCATCTCCTGCTTTACTCTTCCTGGTAGCGTTTATCGCTGCCTGTCACTTTATGGTATTTTTAATCGGTGATACTAGGATGTTAGCTTCCTGGCTGATGTCAAGGGTTTTCTCTCCTCCACCGTGAGTCCCCAGTGCCTGGACCTTGGCACTCAGTAGCTGCTCCAAATTACTTGTTGAGCGAGTGAATGTACCATGTGTTGAAATGAATGCGCATATGAAGTACCTAGTTTTTAAATGATTGACAGGCAAGAGATTTTGTAATTAGGGTGGTGTGGTACCCGTGAAGATGATGTGGTCCCCAGACCAGCAGCATCAGTGTGACTCGGAAGCTTGTTAGAAGTGCAAACTCATGGGTGCCACTCAGACCTATTGAGTCAGACACTGGGTGAGGGCCCAGCCATCTGCACTGTAACAAGCCCTCTCGGTGACTCTGATAATAAGCGCTCAAGTTTGAGAACTATGCTGTAGTAAGGACCCTTGAACCCAGCATTCAATTTACACCACATACAGCAGGCTGTCTCCTTTGAGTTAACTGCTGAAGTTATTTTGTTTGGGGGCACTAACTCCCACTCCAAATGCTGGTGGAGAAATGATTTTCAGTGTAATGAATAACGCCTGGACCAGAAACCAAAACAGAACGCCTGTGGACTTGTGTCAAGTAGGCGAGCGTGTTCGTCATCGTTCTGAACAGTTGTTCTGAAGTACGAAGAATTTTTAACATCCAAATATTATAAAAACTGCACCAGCAATAAGGACAAATTAACCTTTGGGAAAGTAAAATAAATGTTCCTTTTTATTATTTGTGTGGGTGTCAGCAGGCCTCCCCAAGCCAGATGGAGTTACAGAACTTAACCCTATGAGCAATGAGAGAGAGAAAGAGAGAGAGAGAGAGAGAGAGAGAGAGAGAATATGATGGCTATTCCACCCCATGTCATTCAAAGAGCATTAGTCCAGATTGCTGGTCCTCTGCCGCCAGCCCCCCCCCAACCCAGGGCACATCCAGAAATGCGTGGGGACGTTTTTTGTTGTATGATGGAAGTGCTACTTGCTTTCAGTGGGTGGAAGCAACCACAGGACAGACCCACACAGCAAAGAACTGCCCGCCCCAAATGCACAGCCCCTCCCCCAACCAAGCAACCCTCCCCCAGAGTGAGGGCACTTCCCAACCATTCTCCTCATCAACTCCAGTCCTGCTTCCCCTCCTGGAGCCAGAATCCAGTTTTCCAAGATGCACGCCTTTCCTGCTCCCTGGGCCCTGCACGCACACCAGCTCCTGTTTCTGGACACAGGTGAGGAGCCAGGGATCGGAGTCAGAACTGGAGGAAAAACAGGTCGTCTGGTCCGATTAGAGACAGTCTGTGGGGCTGCCATGTGACGATGCCTAAGGAAATGTCAAGGGTGATCTGCTATTCCTGACCTTTTGCTGAGTTTATTACTGAATAAATAAACTTCATCGTGGAGGAGGGAGGTTCATTCAGCCAGGTTTTCACAAACATAAAGTGAGGTGGCTGGACGTGGTGCTCTCCACAGCCCCTCACTTCCAGCTCTGGGAGAGGACGGCACAGAGGCTGGGAGCCACGGCCCGGGGGCCAGCTGCAGGCTCACTTGCGTGACCTTGGGCAAGTCACTTGCCACTCTGTCTTAGTTGATTGACCCAATAGTAAAACGGGAGAATGGAGTTAATCTTTATAAAGCATCAAGAACTGAGCCAAGGGACTTCCCTGGTGGTCCAGTGGCTAAGACTCCACGTTCTCAATGCAGGGGGCCTGGGTTCGATCCCTGGTCAGGGAACTAGATCCCACATGCCACAACTAAGAAGTCCTCATGCCACAACGAAGATCCCACATGCCGCAACTAAGACAGCCAAAATAAATAAACATTAAAAAAAAAAAAACCCTGAGCCTAGGGGGTTAGGGGAGGGCTGGAGTGGGTGGTTGGGCTGAGCAGATGTAAGCTATTATACATGGAATGGATAAACCACAAGGTCTTACTGTATAGCACAGGGAACTATATTCAGTATCCTATGATAAACCATAATGGAAAAGGATATTAAAAAAAGAATGTATATATATGTATAACTGAATCACTTTGTTGTACAGCAGAAATTAACACAACATTGTATATCAACTATACTTCAATAAAAAAATAAATTAGTATAACTTTTTAAAACTTAAAAAAAAAAAAAACTGAGCCTAGCACCATATAAGTTTTTACTGTGATTATAACATAAGGATTTGACATGGTCCTGCCCTGCTATTACTAACTCAAGATGCAAGAAAACATGGAGCCCACGCAAGCCTTGGCTAATGCAGCCTAAATCCAAGGGTGGCTATAACCTTAGGCTTCCCCACCCTTAGTCGCTGGAGAAGTGTAACTCCCCACTTTACATCAGCACCCTCAGGGGGTCTCCAGCTGAAGGGCATGTGCTTATGCCCCAGCCATCTGGAGCGAAGCGGGAGAATTCTCCAGTTATTGTGGCTCTTTTAACATCAGTCGCTGAACAAGCAAACCGAGAAGGTATATTGCCAATTATGAACAGAGGAAAATCAGTCCCCCACCTTCTTCCCCCACTTCTACCCCTGCAGCTCTGGTGTCCATCACGTGAGATGCAGAAGGGTCTTAAAAACCACTTAGCTTAACCCAACTCCCAGCCCCAGGCCGCCATCAAAATGGTCAGGTTTTCATTTAACAGTCTCAGTCTGTTTCATTCAAACTTCATTAAGGCAGATAGATGGAAGGGCTTGGGGAGTCAAGTACCTAACATTTTTTGAGTACCTACTATATGCCAGACCATAAGACAGGTGAGACCTATCATCTATCTATCTATCTATCTATCTATCTATCTATCTATCTGCCCCTATAGTCCCCACCCCAAATTTGTAATTCCATTTAATGGAAAGGAATCTAAGGACATATGAGAACTCTATTATACCCATTTTACAGAGGATGAATGACCATCAAGGAAACTGACTTGTCCAAAGTCATGCAAGTGGAAAGCAGGAGACCTGAGATCCAAACCGGCTCAGTCTGACTCCAGCCCATGCCATTTCCCAACACTAGGCTGCTTCCCAAAGCTGTTTCCATGGAAAACATGGTAATAAGCGATAATGATAATCCTGGAAAAAAGGAGTATTTGGTAAAGGCTCTGCTCGTGAAAGCCTGTTTTCATCAAGAACTGTATACAGCTACAAGTACTAGAGTTTCAACTTCAGCATAAACCAAAAGAGGCTGGCATGGCACTTCCACGAGGTCTTTAGAGACTCGGGGTCCTTGGATTTTCCTGCTCTGCCATCCTCATTGTCTGGCTTTCATCTTCAAGGTCCAGATGGCTGCTGGAACTCCAATCATCACATCTATATTCCAGGCAGGAAGGAGGAGAAAGGAAAAAGACAAAAAGGGTCTATGCTGTGCTCTTCTTAAGGAGACTTCTGAGCAGTTCCACTCAAAAATGTGTATTTATGTCTCAGTGGCCACCTCATCTACTCTGGGGAATGTATTCTTTCAACTGGGCACATTGCTGTTGAGTATATATCTGTTAGTGTCCTCCACCCCAGCTGGGGTCTTTCTGCTCCTTAAGATCTAGATAAGAATGCTTCCAATCCCCATTCTATTCCCCAAGAAAGTCCCAAGCACCCAACCCCTAACATTTATGCAAATTCTCAAAGGATTTACACCCCCATGGCCACCTCTAGCTCCTGATTCCACTGAGTTAATTCCATTTATGGGTTGTCTTGCTGTCCTGCATGTTCTGTGTCTGTCTTGGGTGAATCCAACTGAGGAATACCTTACCTATGTTTGCACGTTTACACACACACACACACACAAATCCATACTTCCAAGGCATTTCTATGTATGAGAGATTGTACTTAAGATTGGAGGAGATGGGCTAAGAAGTTATATCACATTCAGAGAATAAAAAACTTGCCCAAGTCAGTCCATATAATAAGTAGCAGTTCAAATAGCGCATCATTTTGTCCCATATGAAGGGACTTCATCCAGCCCAGTGGCCCCTCTCTCCTCCCCATTTCCATGATGGTAGGTCTGGTTCTACAGAAGCAGCATCTGAGATAGGGATTCTTGTGCAAATGATCTATTGGAGGCTGTGCTCTCAGGAGGAACTTAAAAAGGAAGGGGGGAAGCAGGATAGGGCAGAAGAAGAGGCAAAGCAGAGGTGTGGGTTCCACGGAAGCTTAGCCTCAGCCCAGTACCATGGGGAGCTCTGGAGTGTGAAAGGCATTGCAGGTTTATCCCTCCTTGAGCCAAAGAGGGTGGCCTTTTAGACTCTGTATTGGTCATTCAATGGCTGAGCGTGGGCAGGGTGACCTCCCAGGTCTCGGTAGGGGAAGCATTCTCAGTTGAAGGGTACAGTCAACATCCATAGCAGGAGGGGCTTTGGTGAACCAGTCCTGCCAGGGTGTCTGGGCAGGTCCCCAACAGTGTCTATGACACTCTGCCTTCTCCATGGCCTCTGGAAACTCTAAATTCTCCTCCCTTATTTAGGGAGAGGATTTAAACTCCCCCCAGCTGCCCACTCCCAAACATGATTTTCCAAACATATCAGAGGTCTCAGCAAAACATAAGCAAGATCCAGCCCTGAATTTAGAAGGCAGATAGGGTTTCAAACAACAGCTCTGCTTCCCTAGCTAGATGCTAACTATCTTGAAGGCATTGATTCTGGATCCCAGGCCGAATGCACTCACCTCACCCAAGGCGTGCAGCCGCTAGAGATTTTTGTTTTGTTTTGCTTTGTTTTTATGGCAAATTAAATGATTCACCAGTTAGCCCACCTGCCTGAACCACTGGGTCAGGGGGCCTCACCGACTCCACCTGCCCTGCTCTCCAGCAAGTGATGCTGAAACTCCTGAAGTAAGTGTGTCATCCTGAGCTGTTCAAGTTTATTTCCACTAAAAATACACTCTGAAACTGGGGCACAATGAAAGATTGCTGGCAAATGGGGAAGAGGAAAAAATAAAGAGTCTGAGGCCCTCTGATTCCTCACTGAGTCACCTCCAAACACTCACCACCGAGCTGAGCTTGGACCCTCTCCACTCATCACTGTCATCAGTAAAAGCTAAGGCAGTCCGTGTGGTTCCAGGAGCTTGTGAGTCATTGTTAGGAGACGTCCCTGTTGCAACTGAACCCGGCATTTTACCAGGGAGAAAACAGAAGAGCTAGAGGGGAAGTGACTTGCTCCTGGACCACATCAAGGATTAGTGGTGGAGCAGAACTTGGAGTCCGTGCTTGGCTTACTCACTTCCCCACCCCCCAACGTCCCCAAGCCCCCCATCCCCACCCCGTACCTGTGTCTGCAGTTCCTGTGTCACATCTTAAGGCAGCATAGGCATGTCAGAGGGGTCAGTGAGAGCGTCTTCACTATCAGTAAAGAATGCTTTCAGCTTCAAGTTACAGAAAACCAGATCAATGGCAGCTCAACTGTAAGGACATTAGTGTTGACTTAATGAGACCACGGAGGGAGGTAGCCCCAGGGTGGGACCACTAGCTCAGCCATGTCAAGAAGGATCCAGCCTCTCCACTCTGCCATCCTGAGGATTTTGACTCTTTACCCTCAAGCTTATTGCCTCGTGTCACAAAATGGTTGCCACAACTCTGGCTATAAAGTCCTCATAAATAGTATCCAAAGCTAAAAGGAGTTACCCAAAAAAGGCGGGGGGCTGCTTTCTCTCTGGGTAGCTCTCTCTTCTATGGAGGAAGGAAAATTTTCCTTACATCTCACTGGCCAGAACTAGGTCATGTGCCCACCCCTTCACCAACCACTGGCAAAGGAGAATGAGATCATCAGGCTTAGTTTATATTTTATTTATTTATTTATTTTTGCTGTGTTGGGTCTTCGTTTCTGTGCAAGGGCTTTCTCCAGTTGCAGCAAGCGGGGGCCACTCTTCATCGCGGTGCGCGGGCCTCTCACTGTCGTGGCCTCTCCTGTTGCGGAGCACAGGCTCCAGACGCGCAGGCTCAGTAGTTGTGGCTCACGGGCCTAGCCGCTCCGCGGCATGTGGGATCTTCCCGGACCGGGGCACGAACCCGTGTCCCCTGCATTGGCAGGCGGATTCCTAACCACTGCGCCACCAGGGAAGCCCCGAGATCATCAGGCTTAGTTTAGACCAATCAGGATTCACCTTTGAGTCTGGACATATTGCAGTGCCCACACTGCCAGAGTTCTCTCTGCAGTTCCTCCTCTGTGAAATGGGGGTAAGTCCTACCCACCACCTGTGGTTATCATGAGGATCATTGAATGAAAACACTCTGGACCTATATGAGGCAGAAATATTATTCTTGCAATCCTGAGAAGGAAAAAGTCTATAAAAATAGACCTTTGATCATTAGAGAAATACCTTCTATGAGGAGCTGAGTTACAAGGTGTTGCTAAGAGACATTTGTACTGAACACAAAACTTCTTTGGGAGAATAAATCCAAGGAGGGAACTCCCAGAATCGCACAGAGACCTCGGTGCTGAAGAGACGGCAAGAATAATTTGAAGAGCTGAAAAGGTGTGGGTGAAAGGGGGATGAAGAAGTGGCTGTGCCTGGTTGATTGTCAAGGGTGTCAGAGCAGGAGTGGAAAGGCATGGGGATTTAGGAGCTTCCTGCTGGTTCTCTGGGAGGAGCTGCCCAGGGGCAAGCTTTGGAAAGCTCTAGGGAGAGTGTAAGGAGAGCTTCATGGGGGAAGGAGGCAACAGACAGTGAGGTCTGGGCTGAGCCGGGGCTCCTGGCTCGGGAGGAACATGGTTGGGAGGCCCGGGGCAGGGGGGCATCTGGAGAATCCACTCCCACCTTCAGGCACCTGCACTGCCCTCCCTGTTCCGTCTCTGCCTCACTGAATGACCTGGTCCAGTTGCTCCTCTCTAGATAGGCCTCAGCTTTTCCATGAACTCCCAAAATGGGAGTTCATTTTGTTTTTCATTCTCTCATTCTTTAATTGCTCATTCAGCAAATACTTATTAAACTATATATGCAGAGGCAGGGAGGCGTGTGGTGTCAGAGTTGGTAGTGATCTTAGGTGACTTGCTTCACCCATCTGAGCCTCAGTTTCCTCCTCTGTAAAATGGGGTTGATCATTCAACCTACCTCATAGGTTTTCATGTTGATTAAAAGAATTACTACATGTAAAGTGCTTACACAGTGCCTGGCACACAGTGAGTGCCCGGTCAATGTTAGTTACTGCCTTTACCTTCCGGGGAACCATGCTGGACACTGGGGGTCTGGGGATGAGTAAAGCAGGAGGGTTACTACCTTGGCACTTCGAGTCTAATGGGGGCTACGGACATGGATCAGCTAGTCACTTGAAACAGAATAGTAATAAATGGTGGTAAGAGATTCGAAGCAGAATCACAGGGTCCTGTGGCCACACGACCTGGTCAGCTGTGGGGATCCTGGGAAGCTTCCCCGAGGAAGCAGTTTTCAGGCTAACGTCTGAAGGATGAGGAGGGTTAACTAGGTGAAGTGGGGGAACCTTCCAGGCACGTACAAACCCTGCAGTGGGGGGAGTATGGCATGCCCGAAAAACTGAAGGATGGCCTGGGGGTCTGCAACTCTGAGTGGGAGGAAAGATCCCCAAGAGGGGGTGGGGGCCAGACCAGGCCTGACTCTGGGGCCACATTTACCTGGTATTTTATCCTCAGGGAATGGGAAAGTACGATCACTGCTGTGCTTTAAAAAGAAGTCTCTCAAAAGATTGGAGGCAATCTAAACATCCATCCATAAAGGACCACGTAAATAAATGATGGTACTCCATACAATGGAAAACTCACTTTTTAAAAAGAGCAAGGGGGGACTTCCCTGGTGGCGCAGTGTTTAAGACTCCATGTTCCCAATGCAGGGAGCCCGGGTTCGATCCCTGGTCAGGGAACTAGATCCCACATTCATGCCACAACTAAGAGTTCACGTGCCACAACTAACAAGCCGGTGAGCCGCAACTAAGGAGCCCACCTGCTGCAACTAAGACCCAGCATAACCAAAATAAAATAAATTTAATTTAAAAAAATAAAACTAAATAAATAAAAAGAGCAAGGAAGAGGAGGTGGTGACATTTCATGTCCGGAGAGGAAACAGTCTCCAAGATACGTTAACTGAGAAAGACCAGGGCATACCAGTGTTTATCATAGGCTGCCATCTGTGTGAAACCCAGCAGGAAGAGAAAAAATAGGTACACATCTGCATATTCATATGTACATAAACCACCTCTGGAAAAATTCTTTAAAAACTGATATATTAGCTGTCTCTGGAAAGGAAAGCCAGGTGTCTGGGAAGACAGATGAAAAGGAGACTTGTACCATTTTAATTGTGAACTGTGTGTTTCTTGAGATTAGATAGCTAGCTAGCTAGCTAGCTAGATAGGGTGAAACTTTACAAATAAAGTGGTTCCTCTGGCTGCTGTGTGGAGACTGAGTTGAAAACTGAGAGTAGGAGTCAGCAGGTCAGTGAGTCATCATCTAGGAGCTGGTAGTTTGGGGATGTAAGGATGGACAGAAGTGGATGGACAAAGTCAAAGATATGCATGAAATAAAACTGAATTCTCTTTGCAGCCCTTTCTGCTCTGCTTCTGTCACTTTTTGAATGGAAGAGGAGAACCTGAGACAGGAGAGACTGTCCCCCAGAGAGCTCTCCTCCATCAAGCTTTTGTCTAAAAGGTGGTTGTTTTGCACCTGGTGGCAGAAGTGGGATCTGAGAGGGAGTTGAGCAAAAAAAGCAAGGGACAGTGTTAGGAGGGAAGGACCACTCCAGCAGCCTTCTCTCTGGAACTTCTTCCTCACTGGTCACCCTCCCTTGCAGAATTCTGGGTGTCAGAGTACTTAGGGGATCCATCAACCTTGTAGTTCTAGGCAAACATGTGGTTCATTGGTACCCCACATGGCATTCCCATCTCTCCTTGCCTAGGGTCATCACCTCCTACCTGCTAGTTCAGGGGAAACATTTCCTCATGGAGGAAGAAGCTAATCCTTTGACTTAAGGTGATGAGGGAGTGATTCATGAATGGAACAGTTGAGTTCTGATTAAAATGCAAATGTCCTTGGGAGAGACAACATAGAAAGCTATAATTCACTCACCAGAAGTGCAAAGCAACCCTTATAAAACTGTGAGTCACATGGTCACAGACAAAGGAACACAGTTCACTAACGAAAAAATAATTCCAGTTTGGCAGTTTGTTATGAAGTTAAATATAAACTTACTATCTCCAGTAAGATAGTAAGTTGAGTGTGACCCAACAATCACACTCTTAAATATTTATGCAAGAGAAATGACAGTATATGTCCACACAGACTTTTATATGAATATTCATAGCAGCTTCAATCATAACGACCAAAATATGGAAACAACCCAAATGTTCATCAACTGGTAAATGGATAAATAAATGGTGGTACATCCACACAATGGAATATTACTCAGCCATCAGCAGGAACAAATATGGATACGTGTGACCACATGGATGACTTTCGAACATTATATGGTAAGTGGAAGAAGCCAGACACAAAAGGCTAATCACTGTTTGATTAGCTGCATGTGACATTCTGGAAAAGGCAAAACTATGGGGACAGAAATGAAACTGTTGAATTATCTTTAATTCAAATCAGTGGTTTCCAGGGGCTGGGGGTAGGAAGAGGGACTGACTGCCAAGGGCATGAGGGAACTTTTAAGGGAATGGAAATATTCTATATCTTCACTGTGATGGTGGTTACATGACTGTATCTGTTTGTTAAAATTCACTAAACTGTACACTTTAAAAGGTGAATTTGGACTTCCCTGGTGGTGCAGTGGTTAAGAATCTGCCTGCCAATGCAGGGGACACGGGTTCAAGCCCTGTCCAGAAATATCCCACATGCCTTGGAGCAACTAAGCCCGTGCGCTACAACTCCTGAGCCCGCACGCCTAGAGCCCGTGCTCCCCAACAAGAGAAGCCACCGCCATGAGAAGCCCGTGCACCGCAACGAAGAGTAGCCTCTGTTCACCGCAACTAGAGAAAGCCCGTGCGCAGCAACGAAGACACAACGGAGCCAAAAATAAATTAAAAGAAAAAAATTTTTAAGTGAATTTTACTCTATGTAAATTATACCTCAATAAAACTGATTTGGTGGGGGGGGGGGGGAATGTCCACAGTTTCTTCACTTGTTTTTCTCAAATTCTGTGAAGTGGATATGCAGTCTCCCAACCACAAAAAAGAAACTCCCACCTACAGCCGGAGCCCACTCCGCTCTCAGCACCCCTGTTCTGAGTCTCCTGATCCTGCATTATAAACGCCCCAAAGGCACCTTCCGGGTGGGGAGGCTACTTTAGAGGCTTCCAATCAACACTGAGAGTCCTGGAGGCTCACAGGAGGTGCCTAGGGCCCTGGGGGGAGTGGGAGGCCAGGGGGAGGAGCCATGGGGGCGGAGTTCTGGGCCCAGCCTCCAGGAGAGCAGCCCTTGTGGATGTTTCTATATATTGAACTTTCACCTGACTTTCTGTGGGAAACAGCGGTCCCTCTCAGTCAAAAAGAAATTTGAAAAGCACTGGATCTGATACTCCTTTAAAGCCCCCTTCAGATCTGACAGTCTGTAGCACAATATGTAGAAAGGAACTAATATTTATTATGTGTTCTAATTTAATCATTTGATTTAACCCTCACAGGAGCTCTGCGAAATGGGGATTGTTTACTTCAGTTTTCACACGTAGGAAGCGTGGACTCAGGGCCACTCAGCCCCAAGGCACAGGGCCAGTGTGGACCGGTTCAGCCACGCATGCCCACCCTATCGTGCATGAACTTTACAGGGCAATCGGTGGCACTCCCAGTGCAAAGTGCTTTAGGAGAGATGCAGATAAAGTAACAGGGGAGCAGTAACAGGGCGAGGTGCTTTCTTGCTGGAAAGAAAATACCCTTGAAGGCTGGGCAGGAAGCCTACCAGGAGCAGGGTCACAGGAGAGGAAAAGCCCGGAGCCCGTCTTGCAGCTGGAGTGTGTGTTGGTGGGGGCGGGGAAGGTCACCTAGGAGAGGAGGGAGGCGGGCCTGGGGAGGCTGGTCAGAGAGGGGCTTACCTGGACCACCAACTCCCCTGGCAAATAGGTTTTGCAGACGCTCAGGATGAGCAGAGGGAAAGAGGGAAAGAAAGGGCACCAGGCTCTAAAGCCGACGCCACTTGCAGAACGCAGGGCTGCGGCTTTGCCTTCTTCCCATGTTTGCCAGGAGCAATGGCCCCCAAGCCATAAGGGAGGATGTGTGAATGATCCACGGGTGAATTAAACCGATATTTATTCACCACCGCTCAATCCTGGGGCCAGTGCCAGATGCTTTCACTAATATTAACTTATTTGATTTTCATAGTAAGCCTGTAAAATAAGTGTCATTATTCCTAAACTCTCACTCGGCAAACACAGGCAGAGTGCTTATTACGTGCCAGGCACCCCTGGAAGACCTAGAGGTAGAGATGAACAAGACAATGGAAGGCATGTATCATGATTCTCCATTTTACCAGCTCTATGTCGTTGGTTGGGTTACCTCTCTGTGCATCAGTTTCCTCATCTATGAAATGGACATAATAGTAGCACCTACACAGGGCTATTGAGAAGCATGTTAGAAAGCCTGGCTGCCTGCATGTCACGTGAGCCATGAGCTGGAGCTGATTGGACAAGGGGCGGGAGCCTGATGCGGAGGCAGCCAGCCCATTGGCCAGGGGCTTATGATGTGGCTATGGGCAGAAAGATGAGCTGAGCCCGTCAGATTCTCTCTGTGAATTGGGAGATGCAGAGAATGAAGCCAGCAAACCAAAAACATATATTCACATGTACCCACAAAGGTTGGAAAGACATATAGATGCTCCAATATCCTAGCTTTTGAAAGGCACCTCAGTTGGACTAATTAAGCCCCACCTCCTATTTATCCAAGGCCATTCAGTTTTCAGTGTATTTCAACCTCCAACGTTCCCACCACACCTGTGAGTTGAGTGGGGAGACAGCACTCCCCTCATTTTACTGATGAGAAAACTGAGGATCCCAGAGCAAAGTGACTGGTGGTGATCACAGAGCCGGCGGGGTAGAGAAGTTGGCATATAGAGGCAAGAACGGCTCCGGATGGAGCTCTCTCTCCATTACATCAGCCTTCTGGTTTCAACTGGTTCACCGGGTGTTCAGAAGAAAATCTTGTTCACTTTGTAGTTTAGTAAAAAATTAACAACATGTATTTTATTGTCAACTCTGAGATACGTTCAGGATTGAAAATGTGGCACATTTTGTTCCAGCCTTTATTTAGTACCTGGTTCGGATCCAGGCCCTATGAACAAAACAGCCAGGACTGCAGCTCGATTCTCTGTGCCAGTAGAGGGATGCTGGCACGGGATGAGTAATTCCGAAAAATGGGCAGCCCCTGAGCCTTGCCAGCCTTCCTCTGGGATGCCTGAGGGATGTCTTTTTGAACCCATTTCGTATTTTAGAATTCCTAAAAATTATTTTTCTGTGCCTCTTCCTCAAAGTGGGTGTTGGGGAGTTGGGGTTTCCTCTGCTAAGCTTGGCCTCCAAGGTCTATCAATTGGAAGCTTCTTCCCAGTTAACCTCGTATCCAGGGATGCAAGTGCTACCCAAACTCCAGCCAGGATCACTCATTCATTATTCACTCAACATTCATTAAGCACCTAATATGTGCTGAGGACGGTGCTAGATGCTGGAGATAAAATGACAACAGAGGGATAATGTCCCCATATTCAAGGAGCATATAGTTTAGAGTGAGATACATACATTAATTAATCAATCTTACGTGTAAATATAAAACTGCAATCTGTCGATAAGTCCAGAGTGGGATGATTAATTACAAGAGAGAGACCTGGCTTAGGATGGGTGAATGCGTCAGGAAAGGATGATCTGAAGAAGGGATGGCTCTGCTGAGATCTGATACCCATAGTCTCACATCCCCACCCGCCCCCCAGCCAACCCTGGCCATCCCCGGGGCCAGAGTGTCTCTAACACCCTCATCTGACCTCGCCACTCTCCTGCTTGCAAGTCAGCAGTGACTCCCCGTTGCCTGCTGGCTAAGTTAAAACTTTTCACACGGCCTTCACAGTAGGGGTCTTCCAAGCTGGCCAAGTAGGCGACGCAAAAGCCTGGGGATATAAGAGCCAGAGGGTGGCCCCTGAGGGTCACCTCTGGAGAGATGACACCCCTGCTCCTACAGCCGATCCATCAAGACTACATCCTGAGCATGCCTCTAACCCACCCACTTCTCTCCTCTTCCTTGCCCACCATCTTGGCCCAGGGCTCTTCCTACTGGGAGCTGCCCCATTACAACAGCCTTCTCCCCTCTCTCTGCCTCTGGTCTCACCTTCTTCTCCCTGCAGTGGCCAGAGTGCTCTGGGACCCCGTGATGCCCTCTACCGCATCACTGCCCCACTTAAACCCTTCACTGACTGTCACCACTACCACACGCTGGCCCGATTTCACACCCCTGCACCACCTGGCCTCGGGCTCCCCCGCACCGTCCCCAGCCTCATCTGGAATCCTACCTTCAGCCAGAAGGGATTAAGTGCAGCTGCCCTTGAGTGCCACACTCCCGGGAGACTGAGATTTGCACTTGCTGTTCTCTTTAGGGGGATGCTCTTCCTCTCTCAGCATCCCTCCCCTCGGGGCTCAGACCAGGTGTTACCTTCTCTGGACACCCAGCCTGGGGCAGGTGTTCCCACTGTGCTCCTGCAGAACCCAAGGCCCTTCACCATATTCATTGCAATGCGTTGCCATTGCCTGTCAATCTTTCTAACCAGAGACTGATATGCACGAGAGCAGGACTGTGGCCACCACTTTTGCCTCAGTGGTCAGTGCAAGAATCTGGTGGTGGGGTAATGGTCAGCTGGGGCAGCACAGATGGAAGGAGGGATGGCTGATAATTGGGTAGACAGATGGGTGGACAGATCCATGGCTTGATGGAAAGAGGGTGCACACGCAGGTGATAAGAGATGGACGGATGCGTGGTAAGAAGCTGGGCAGCTTGGGGGTGTGGTAACCAGTGTGCTTGGATTTGAATCCCAGCTCTACCTCTTACTAATTGTGTGACCTGGAGCAAGCTATTGAACATCCCTAAGCCTCAGTTTTTTCATCTGCAAAATGGAGATGATAATAATACTGTCCCCATATGGCAGCTATGTGAATTTAATAAGTTGATCTGAGCACTGCCAGCGGGGTTTGCCATGCTAAGGGGTAACAGCAAGGAGAGTCCAACCCTGGAGGGCCTGGACACAGAACGGGGAGGGCAGGTGGAGGTGGTCATGACAGGCAGGCCTGTGGCAGCAAGAAAGGATTAGACCAGAGAATGAGGAGGATGGGGCTGCCAAAGTCAGGGTGGGAGTAGCCAAAAGTGGAGACGGCGCTGCACTGGGCACTTTCATCTGCAAATGTGCAAAGCAGAGGTTCTGGTCCCCATTCAATGGAAGGCAGAGAGGCTGGCCTGGAGGCAGCTGGCGAGGGGCAGAGCTGGGATTCGCATTCGGGTCTGTCTGGCTGCCAAGTGTCTTCCCTCTACCCCATCGCAGCTCACATATAAAGTGGCTTCCACTGCTGGAGCGCCATCAGCTAGGATCCAGTGGTCCAGCTGTGGTCACTGGGATGTGTCTCTTCCTTCTCCCCAAGGTGCCTGGCATGGGGAGGGGGGGCCTGTCTGGGAAGGAGGGAGGAGGGGAACCCTTTGTCTGGGGATGGGGGAAGGAGGTGACCTGATCTTCAAAGAGCAGAGTTTCTGGGCTGGAAGCGACTTGAGAGGTGGTACTGGTGCCCGTGTAATGGAGAAGGTGTGGACACCGGATCTGGATCTTGGCAGAAAATGCCTGTAGCTGCATTGATTACAACCTCCTGGGGAGATTCAGTAGCTCCTTTTCATAGATAAGGCACATGGGGTGGAATCAGGTACTGGCTGCCTGGGCTGGGCCAGCTGAGAGGGGAGACCAGCCAGCTTCTTCTCATCAAAGAGGGTGGAAAGGAGCTGAGGAGGGGACAGTGATCTGTTTCCCCATCCCCTCAACCCCTTCTCCCCCAGATCTGCCACGAGCAGGCAGGACGGTGGGCAAGAAAACATAGGTTTATTGGAGACCGAGCACAGTGAGGAGCTGTGCATACACTTTCACAGACACAATCTCACTTTATCCCCATGACAAACTTCATTATTAACCCCATTTATAGATGGGAAAACTGAGGCTCAGAGAGACAAATGGCTTGCCCAAGATCCCACTGCCAGGAAGTTGAATAACTGGATCCCAACCCAGATCTCTCTGTCCCCAAAGTAGGTGTCACTACTTGATCTCAGCATGCTCCACCCCCTCTCTGGGCCTGGGTTTCCCCATCTGCACAATGATGCTCTTGACAAGATGATCTCTAAGGGCTTGTCCTGGGCTGGAGCACACTCCCAAGGTGAAATGCACCGCCCTTTAGTTCTAGGATCAGGAACAGAGCATCTGCTCTGAGCCAGGTCCCATGCTGGGTGCTGGGGAGAGAAAACCGAAGACTCCGTCCCTGTCCTCAAGGAAAGGGCAATCTGTGGGGGACTGACAGCCCCAGAGATGGTCCCAGTACCCGAGGTGAATTCTCCCGTACATGCTGAATCCTCCCAGGCACCCAGCCCCAGGGTCAGGGCCCAAGGGAGAGACGATAAAGAACCTGGGTCCCAACCAAGAGGGGCTTGTCCTGCTCATGGAGATTCACCAGGGCCCATCACAGCTCCTGACCCCAAGAATGAGGGTGGGCCTCATGTGTGCATCCTTCAGCCCTTTCACATAAGCCCCTGAGTTAGCTGAGGAAGGGATCCTTCACTAGCCTCATTCTGTAGACTAGGACAAAACTGAGGTTCAGAGGAGTTAAGTAGCTGATCCAAGGTCGTGGGGCTTTGGAGGAACCGGAAGCTATAAGCCCTCCTATTGCCTTGTTGTCTCCTTCCACACCCCCTCCAAATCCCTTAAAACTCAGAGGAGATCTGAAAACATACAATACATGGCTCCCTGTGAGTCAAAGCTGGCAGACTCAACCACGGGGCAGACACAAAAGGCCTCCTGAAGGAGATGGGGACTCGTGCTGGGTCCTAAGAATGGGGGGGAGCGGGGGGCAATTGGCTGGAGCACCACAGGCATCCGGGCCGAAGAATCACGTGTGCAAAGGCCCAGGGACAGCGTAGCTCCCGAGCAGTGCTTGGAGCAGGGAGAACAGCTGGGGCAGGGAGCTCTGGGGCAGGGCAGGGTGAGGGCTGGGGACCCGGCTGGGTGGCTCCTGGCTTTTTTGGGGGCTTGAGAGCCAGGCTGCATTTTACAGAAGCCGGGAGCTGGGAAGGTGCAGGGAGCGGCGCGGGTGGTACGTCGGCACTCCTCATCCACTGAATCTGGGACACAGGACTGGGCTGACCTCGCTGTTTGACTCGAGTGGTCACTTTTTCTTTCTGAACTCGTTCCCTCCACAGAGGATCGGAATCTCCAAGAGTCCATGAAGTTCTGACATTTATGACTCGGGGTTGGAATGACCTTTATGAAATCAGCACCGTTACTGAGGAGCATGGGGGTGCCCGACCCTGGGCGGGGCTGTGCGTGAGGCCAGGGAGAGGCCAGGATGTGGGAGCAGGACCCATCTGGTGGCCTCTGGGAGACGAAGGAACTGGGGGTGCAGAGGAGGGCTAGGCGCAAACTCTAGACCAGGCTGATGGACCACTTGCAGCCAAATGGGAGGGAGGGAGGGCAGCTAGGAGACAAACCTGAAATGGCAAACTGACCCCTTCCCCTCCTCCCCGTCCTACACCCCCTGCCCTGGAGGAGCCCATCCCAGCCTCCCCGTGCCTCACTGCACCTCCTGACCCAGAAGTCAGTGTGTTTTCTCTCCCTTTTGCAAACACCTCCCTCCCAGCTTCTCCAGCCCATCCCAACCCTGCCAGCTAAGTCTCATCCCCTGGGTCCTCCGGTCTCCAAGAGGCCCCTGAGGAAAGGAAAGAGAACACCCATCATGTATTCATTCCCTCAGAAAATACGTGTGAACTGCCCACCCTGGTGCTGTCCCAGGCATGTGCAGTACGGTTGAGCAGGGATCCCTACTTCCCGGGCTCACAGAGAGGCGGCCAGCCACAGAGAGAGCACTAAATGGAATAGAAGAGAAGGTGGGCGATACGTGACGTGGAAGGCGGGACGAAGCAGCACAGGGCAAGGGGAACGGGGCGGCCGCAGTTTAAAAGAGGTGGTCAGGCTAGGCCTTGCTGTGGCGTTGGGGCAGACTTGAAGGATTTGGGGGGAGCTAGCTCTGAGCCACAGTCATTGACCCAAGGCTCACAGCAGCTCCAGAGTCAGCTGTTTTACAGGCTTAGAGGGTGAATGCATAGCCCAAGGTTGCTCAGCCAGTAAGTGGTGAGCTCAGGATTCAAACCCAAGTCCTCTGATTCTGAACCCACACAGGGAAGTGTAATGGTTGGGACTGGAGCATGGATGCCGGGGACCTGGTGAATGAGAGTCGAACCTCAGACTGGCCACATCTTAGCTGAGCCTCAAGCAGGCTACTCTGAGCCTCAAGTTCCTCATCTCTAAATGAGGGTCATGGCAGAGCCCTCCTCGTGGGGTAATTTAGAGGATTAGAAAATGCAGTACACAGGGGATTTCCCTGGTGGTCCAGTGGGTAAGACTCCGAACTCCCAGTGCAGGGGGCCTGGGTTCGAACCCTGGTCGGGGAGCTAGAGCCCACATGCATGCCACAACTAAGAGTCTGTATGCCACCACTAAGAAGTCCCCATGCCACAACTAAGAAGCCCGCGTGCCACAGCTAAGACCCGGCGCAGCCAAAATAAATATAAATAAATAAGACTAAATCTTTTAAAAAGAAAAGAAAATGCAGTACACGGTGTTTACACAGCGCCTGGCACCAGACAAGGCTCCAAAGTGGTGACAAATCGTCACCGTGATCAGCATCACTACCATCACCAACACTGTCACCTTCCTCATATCCCCGTTATCGTCATCCCATCATCGTTATTTCTACTACGCTTCATCTGCCCAAACCACACCACAGAGCCCCCCAGTAAGGGCGTCTGGCCTGTGGCCTGGGCCGGTTGATCGAGCCTCTACCGAAGGGCTGGCTGCTCTGAGAACACCGCCTTGGTCGACGGGCAGGTTTCCTTTGGCTCCGTCTCCCCGGCGCTTGTTCCCTCGCTCCTCTCTCTCCAGGCTGATGAAATATGGACGAGCTGGCAATGGTGTCGCTGCCAAGCAGGCTGCCACCGCCCCAGGGAGGGTGATGGATAGCCCCGATTACACCGGCGCGGTAGCGGGGAGGAGGGGCGGGGAGAGCAGCAACCTCATGCATCTCAGGGCCCTCCTCCCAGCCTCCTTCAGCCTCCCTCGTCTGGCAGCGCCTGCCCTCCCAGGAGCTGCCAGGGTCTCTGCCCCAAAGGTTTGTGGCCTCTGTCATCTTGGCCCCTCACTACAGCTGGCGGTGGAGAAAGGGCTGGTCTCTTTGCAGATGAGGGACGTGAGGCCAGAGGGGGGAGGAGACCTGCAGAGTGAGTGGCTGTCAAGACTAGAACCGGGGCTTCCCTGGTGGCGCAGTGGTTGAGAATCTGCCTGCCAATGCAGGGGACACAGGTTCGAACCCTGGTCTGGGAAGATCCCACATGCCGCGGAGCAACTAAGCCCGTGAGCCGCAACTACTGAACCTGTGCATCTGGAGCCTGTGCTCCGCAACAAGAGAGGCCGCGATAGTGAGAGGCCTGCGCACCGCGATGAAGAGTGGCCCCCGCTTGCTGCAACTAGAGAAAGCCCTCGCACAGAAACAGAGACCCAACACAGCCAAAAATAAATAAATAAATAAATAAAAATTAAAAAAAAAAAGTTACTCTTTAAAAAAAAAAAAAAAGACTAGAACCTTCCAATTTCCCAGTCTAATGCTTTTCCACGGCCTTGTCAACACCTGTCCAGATACTTGGGGTATTTTCCATACCTGGGGAGCAATGTATCTCGGATGTCCTGAGCCCTGTCCCTGGAGTCAGGGAGTTTGGATCCCAGCTCTGCCACTTAGAATGCCCTTAGGGAAATTAGTTAACCTCTGGGCTCAATTTCCCCATCTGTTAAATGGAGATTATGATCCTAGTCATCTCCTGGATTCAGAAGCCCACCTTGGGACTTCCCTGGTGGCGCAGCGGTAGATAATCCGCCTTACAATGCAGGGGATGCGGGTTCGATCCCTGGTTGGGGAACTAAGATCCCACATGCCGCGGGGCAGCTAAGCCCACGCGCCACAACTACTAAGCTCGCACGCCTCAACAAGAGAGCCCGCGTGCCACAAACTACAGAGCCCACGCGCCCTACAGCTCGTGCACCACAACTAGAGATAGAAAACCTACACATCACAACTAGAGAGAAGCCCGCACGCCACAACGAAGACCCCACGTGCCGCAACTAAGACCCGACGCAGCCAGAAAAAAAGAAAGAAAGAAAAGAAAGAAAGAAAAAAAGTATAAGATAAATAAATAAAAAAGACTCTGCGCTCCCTATGCAGGGAGCCCAGGTTCGATCCCTGGTGAGGGAACTAGATCCCACATGCATGCCGCAACTGAGTTCTCATGCCACAACTAAGGTGCCCGCCTGCCGCAACTAAGGCTCGGAGCAACCAAATAAATAAATAAATATTAAAAAAAAAAAAAAGAAGCCCACCTTCCCAGAACCATACCTGAGTCAGGGTCTCTGAGGAATGCCGAAGCTCCCTGCCCTCCCCTTTTGCCTCTCCACAACCCCAGTGCATCTTCCCCTCCCTTGTGCTGTGCCTTCCACCTGGAATGACTTTCCCCCTCTTCACCTGGTGAGCCCAGGGTCCAGTTCAAATATCACCTCTGCTGGGAAGCCTTCCCTGGCCCTCATGTTTCTACATGGGGCATATAGCTCCCAGTTTGGAAACATCACTCAGCCACCCCTGGGCCACAGCCTGGGTCCCACAGCACAGAGGTCCATCACTCGGCTGCCTCCCCCTCACAGTGTCCCGGCAAAGTCTCCTCCTTGGAGCCAGAGCAGGGGCTCGTTTTTGATGGAGAAGCCAGTCATTGAGATAGCAATTGACAAAGGCTCCGGGCTTTATTCCTACCAGAGATGTCTGACTTTCCACAGGGGATTAGAAGTCAGGAATTGCTTTTCACAAACCCGAGGGCAGAATCAGGAGTGGTGGATTTTTACGATGAAGGATAGAGCATAAAGAAGAGATGTTTTAATCAGCTGAGGCCCTACAAGCCCCCTAAATCCCACCGTGCCAACAGCTGCCTGTGTCCCTCTGGGGTGGGGGCAAGTGTGTATCACCTGGACACGGCCCTGCTATAAACACTTCCTGCTGCAAGATGGATAAAATCTAAAGTCTGGTGCCTGCCAGTTCCAGCCCCATCTTCCTCAAATCTTCTCGCTCCTAGTGTCCACCTCCCACCCCCGTGCACTACTTCCCACCACATGTACATTCCCTTATTTTATTTTTGCTACACTGGCTTTAACAGTCCTCCCTCTGCTGAACTCTGCTGCCTCAGGGCTTTTGCACAGGCTCTTTCCTTTGCTTGTGATGCCCTTTCCTCAACTCTTCACCTGGCTTATGTCTACTCATTCTCTCAGTCTCCACTGAAATAGCACTTCTTCAAAGACGCCTTTCCCAGCCCCTCGGACTAGGCTGAGCCTCTCTCTTTGCTCTCCAGCACCCCGAGCTTTTCCTCCATAGCACTTATCACAGCTTGTGATTGCACATTTTATTTATATCATTGCTTGCATCCTGAGAGAGCCATGGCCAAGAGCGTGGACTCTGGAATCAGACTGCGTGGGTTTACAAAGAGGTTTTCCCTCACGTGAGCTGTGTGGCCCGGGCCAAGTTACTTCATCTTTCTGTGCTGCTTCTTCAGTCTCCTTGTCTGTAAAATGATCCAGTAAAATTACCTCCTCGTGGCACTGTTGTGAGAGTTAAATGGGCTTGTGCAGTAAAGCACTTAGAACAGCACCTGGTCCTTAGTGGGAGCTTGATACACACCTACCTGGATTATGACCATCTGTCTCCACGTTGGAATGTAAGCTCTGTGAGGGCAGGGACTGTGCCCATTTGTTCACCAACTTACCTCTAGCCCCCTTGCTGGCACGTGAATAATAAATACTGGCACAGGAGCCAATACATAGTGAATGAATGAAACTATGAATGCTGTAGTGAAGTGTTACCAAAAGTTTCCAGTTTTAGAAACCTTTGTAATTTTAAAGGATTCTATGGACTCTCTCTAAAGGACTTTATGGAGAACAGTTTCACTTCAAGTATTCATTAATGGAGAAAGATAATAATATAATATAATAATATCATATCACCACGTTGCTCTGAGTTCAGTAATGCTTTTTTTTTTTAATATAAATTTATTTATTTATTTATTTTTGGCTGTGTTGGGTCTTCATTGCTGTGCGTGGGTTTTCTCTAGTTGTGGTGAGCCGGGGACTCTTTGTGGTGGTGCATGGGCTTCTCATTGCGGTGGCTTCTCTTTGTTGTGGAGCACAGGCTCTAGGCATGCGGGCTTCAGTAGTTGTGGCATGCGGGCTCAGTAGTTGTGGCTAGCGGGCTCTAGAGCGCAGGCTCAGTAGCTGTGGCGCACGAGCTTTGTTGCTCCGCGGCATGTAGGATCTTCCGGGACCGGGGCTCAAACCCGTGTCCCCTGCGTTGGCAGGCGGATTCTTAACCACTGGGCCAGCAAGGAAGTCCACCAGTCATGCTTTTAATGAAACTTTTACTTTCAGTCTCAACACTTGACAAAGAGTCTGGTAAGGATGAGAAGCCTGTGACTGCCAAGTCTGTGGATTGGTCGGCGCACACGTGGATGCAGATGCCACGGGGAAACATCGGGGAAGGCAGGAGTTCAGGTGCACAGCTGAGCTGGAGGTGCCTTCGCGACAGCCAAGGGAAGATGTCAAGTATGCGGCTTCACGCACACGCTTGGACCCAGGAGTGCTGGGCTGGGGCTGGGGTGTGGGAGCCTCAGCTTAGACACGGGACTGAAAGCAGGGGATTCATGAAATCAGCAAGGAAGAGCGTGGGGAGGGGGAGGGGGAGGGGAGGGGAGGGGAGGAGGGGGCCTGGGCCGGTGCCATTGAAACTCCACCGCTTCGGGGCAGCCCAGGAGCAGGAGGCTCTGGGAGGGAGACGGAGGGGCAGAAGGAGAAAAGCAGGGGCGTGGAGTGCCACCCCAGCCGAGAGAGGGGAGTGCTTGAGGGCAGAGGCTGAGCCACACTGTCAAAACAGGCACCATCAGAATTCGGCAGCAAGAGATCACCGGTGACCGAAAAACATTAGCCAGACCGGCACAGGCAGGAGAGAGAAAAGGAGGTAAGGAAATGATGAGTAGTTTTTCGAGGAAGAAAGAGGAAACATGGGGCAGTCTCTGGCGGAGCACGAGGGCCAGAGACCTCTGTCTCCCAGTCTGTCTCTCTGTTTCTCTCCTTGGGGGAGATTAACTCTCCTTTGTGTGCTCCTGGGAGCCAGCGCACAGAGGGGGAGAGACTGGTGCTGCAGGAGCCCGAGAGTGATGTCCAGAAGCCATCAGATGGGATGCCCAGATGGGAGGGACCAAGCCCACGTGTGGGGCATGGCTGCCCTAGAAACAGGGCGGCTGATTAAAGTAATTGAGAGATGCAGAGGACCTCGCCCAGCGCCGGTGCGTGGAAGGCGCCCCAACAGTGCGTTCCCCTCCATCTGCTGCCAGGGAGGCGTGTGAAGGGATGCTTCACCAGGGGCCTCCTGTGGGGTCTGCAGGAATGGACCCAGGGAAGAGCCTGCTGCCTGCCGGCACACACACCGTCTCCCGCCCCCCCACCCTGCTTATTCCAGGCCTCTCCCCTCCCACCCCCTTGCTCACCCGCAGAGCAGCGCCCTCACATCGGTCCCCGTCTGGCCCAGTGGCCACGAGGGAGCCCCCCCGCCAGCCCCCACCTAGGGCAGCACTGGCTGGAGTCTGGTCAGATCCTAGGATGCTGACGGCTCCCCTGCATCTCGGTTATGATACCCAGCAGATCGCTGACAGCGGTTCCAGGATAGATGGTGGGACCTGCAGGCCGGGGGACAGGACCAGCAGCTGCTGGGGTTTTGGTGTTTTTGGCTTTTTTTTTCCATACAAAGTAACAAAGAAATCAAAACAAGCCAATCATTTTTTTAATTAAATCAAGCTTACATGAGAAGGAGTCCGCTGGATCTCCGAAAAACAGGGCAGCATGATAGGTGCTCAGAATCGCAGAGAACGGAGACTCAGAATCTCAGAGTTGGCTCTGAGTCATAGAATCTTAGAGAAATATACCCTTACGGTACCAGAGTCAAAATTCTTAGAATCATAGAGCCTTAGATCTCTAACGAGGCAGGTGGTTAGGAGAAGGGGGCTAGAACACTTAAATGCCTGCATTCTCATCCTGTCGCTTCCACAGATTAGCTGTGTGATGCACGGCAAGTTACTTCACTTTTCTGTTTTTCAGTTTCCCCTGCTGTAAAATCAAAGCAGGGCTGTCACAAGAATTCTGTGGATGCTGTTACGACACGCTCTTAGGCCAACATATCTTAGAAGCATAATCCTCGGTGGTCTTTAATTCTACCTTACTGTGCATTGCATGCAACCCAAGAGATGCTTATCACCTCTGAAAACAGAGTTGACCACCTCAAGAGGCAGCTAATTCTATTTTCAAATAGCTCTGATTGAGAGCTGAGGCCTTCTTGGGAACTTCTACCCACCATGAGGACTGTCTGTCCCTTCCATTTTTGCTTATTCTCTTCCATGGGGCAGATTTACACGAGTAAAATTCATCATCAGTGCCATTAACCTGCACCAGTTAAGGGCCCAAAGGCTCTACACTAAGTGCTTGCTGCCAGAACTGTTAAACCGTGGGCAAGGATGCCCTCTATTCTATACACAGAAGACTCACTCATTCATCCATTCAACAGGCTCTGTTCTAGGTGCCAGGGACTGGGGGATGGGCAGACCCAAGGTCCCTGCACTTGGGAAGCTTACAGTCTAGTGGGAAGGATGATAATTAAACAAGCTACAGCACTGAGGGTGGTGAGGAAGGGACTGAAAGGGGCAACACAGGCACCCTGGGTGTACCCCAGGTTCTGGGATGAGAGATGGAGGCTAAATTGTATTTCCTTCTAGTTTTCAATGTGATGTTGAGCACATTTCTGAGCCTTGATTTTGCAAATGACCAAAAAAATTAGAAGCCCTAGGGACTAGGATAGGTAGCCCCACCTCCCCACAGGGCACTGGGAGGTTCCCAAGAGACAATAAAGCAGGTACTGCCGTGGTCTGCCCTCTTCCCCACTAACAGGGTTGAATTGCACACAACCTAAGAGACGATTAGGAGATGAACCCCAGTTGGCTTGAGGCTATCATGGCAGTCTCTGTCCTTTACCACTCATTGGTCTTGAGTGGGCATGTGGTCCCATTCAGAGTCATAATAATATACAAAGGAATCTCTGGAGGGTGTGGTGAGTGGCAGGATGCTTCAAGGTAAAGATTTTCCTCTTGATGGAAGAGAAAGCCACATGAGGAGAAGGTTTCTTTGCTCCTTTCCCTCTGTTCCTATTTTGGACACTGTTGTAAGTGGATGTGATGCCCAGAGCTGTGGCAGTCATCTTGCGACCACGAGAGGTCAAGCCTAAGGACAAGTACCTACAAGCTGAGGGTGCAAGAGTGGAAGACGATGCGATAGACTGAATGTTTATGTCCCCACAAATTGCAGATGTTGAAATCCTAACCCCGGATGTGATGGAATTAGGAGGTGGGGACTTTGGGAGGTAATTAGGTCATGAGGATGGAGCCCCCATGAATGTAATTAGTGCCCTTACAAAAGGGACCCAAGGGATCGCATGCCCTCTTTCTGCCATGTGAGGATACAAGGAGAAGTTGGCAGACTGACATCCAGAACCCGATCATACTGGCACCCTGATCTTGGACTTCCAGCCTCCGGACTGTCGTTTATAAGCCACCCGGTCTACGGGACTTTGATAGCAACCTGAATGACTAAGACAGATGGAAAGAACTAGGTGCCAGATGACACTGTTAAGCTGCAGAATCAACCTTAGGACAACCTACATCCAGACATCTTGCTAAGTAAGCAATAGATGCCCTGTGACATAAGCTACTGATAGCTGGGTTTTCTGTTATTACAGCTAAACATGCCCTTTCTTCACCTCCCCAGTTCCTACTTAACCTTCCAAAGCCAGGGGAGCCATTATCCCTCCTTCATACAGTCTTGCTGACTATCCACAAATATTTATCAAGCACTCACATGGCCCCTGTTTTAGGTGACAGTATAGTGGTCATCTTGGAGAGGTAGCAGTGAGCGGTGGCATGAAGCAAGATCTTAATTCCCTGCCCAGAAATTGATCCTGGAGAGCCTGGATGAAAACCACTAATTCTAGACACCTGACCAGCAAGGGCTAGAGGCTAGAAGCTGTTTTTCCCTGGCTCTTGCCTCCAGTGAAAAATGCATTTCTCACGGAGGCAAAAACTGTAAAAGCAGGTACAAAGTTTATTATTAGAGACATAGCACAAGTGGGAGAGCACACAGAGAAACTGTTTAGTTAAGATAGAAGCAAGGCAGAGCTGCACACCCGGAGAGAAGGTGTGGGCGACCCCCTAAGGAGGAGGAGTGCAGTAAAGAGGCGGTAAAGTCATTTATGTAGGGAGTTCTTCCGGGTGTTTGTCTTCCTTCTGGCCAATCGTGTTGTTTTCCCCCCCTGGCTAATTTGTTTCAGGCCCCTCCCCCCAGGTGCAAACGCACCTCTCAGCCAAGATGGATCTTGATGCAAAGGCGTCTGGGAGAAGCAAGGCTCATTATGGCCTGGCGTTGTCCCCTGACTTTTGACCCCCAAGGAGCCTTTCTGCGCATGTGTAGTGTCTCCTTGCCTTGGGCGTGGGCCGGGGGCGGGGGGTGGGGGGCGTGGGGTATGTGATCTCTTGATCCTTTACTCAGACAAGGTTTTGTCCCTCTTAGTTCCTGCCATGACTGTTGTCTTAAGGCGTCCGCAAGAGACAAAGCCTGGCTATTTACCCTGTTTCTGTTGTTACTTCCATTTTGGAGGGCAAACAGGAGGCTGATCGTAAATGCCTAACCTGGAACCCACCTATCCCCTGTCTCAGGAAATGCAAACAGGAGGCTAGTTGTAAGTGTCCGGCCTGAAGCCCACTTCTCCTGCCTCGGTGGAAGAGAAACAAAAATAATTAAATAGATGATTGAACTGATTATAAATGGTGACGAGTTTTATACATTGAGCGATGGGGTGCTGACATAGAGAATGCCAAAGGAACCCCTTTTGGTCGAGTCATCAAGAAGGCCCTTCTGAGGAGGTGACATTTAATCAGAGCCCTGAACGAGGGCACAGAGCAGGGTGGGGAGATTTCCAGACGGTGAACCGACCTGAGGTGGGAAATAGCTCAGCATGTTTAGAGGGTGGAGAGAGGGTAGAGCCAGGCTGTAGGGTGGCATGAGGAGCTTAGGTTCCATTTTAAGGGGTGCCAGTGAGAAAGTTTAAGCCAGGAAGCGGCTCAGTCTGATTTCTGCTTTAAAACGCTCCCTCTGGCTGCCATGGCGGGGATGGGCTTCCCAAGTCCTCCTCAGCCTCCCCTGGGCTCTGAATTCCCCTAGGCCACCTCTGCCCTGGCCTTTTTGTTTCAATCCTCTGCCTGTTTGCTGTTGCCGCCTCAGTCACAATCTCCTCCCAGGTTGGGACCATTTCAGCCTCTTCTCTACCCTCAGCACCCGGCACACTGGCTGACAGCCCCTTCCTCCAAAGCAGTCAGCACCCAGCAAGCCCTTCCAGGCTCTGTGCTGTCTCCCAGGGGTCAGCAGCCTGACAACTCGCTTCAGGAAAGTGGCCCACCCCCTGCGCTCGGTCTACACCCCTGACCGCATGCAGCAGGCAAGGCTGGGGCCGCCACGGACCGGCACGAGGCCTGGGTTTGCTCAGTTTTATGACCATGCCCGTGTCTAGAAACGGAAAAGCCAGGCGAGTCTAGTAATTGATTAATGTCTCCCCATTAATGTCACCAAGCTGGACTTCTCCCTCCCGGCCCCAGTTGTCCCCAATGCCTCCCCCTCCCCCTCCTTTGGCTGAATCAGGCTGTCCAGGGACACAGGAGAAAAGGACAGAAAGAAGACGTGTTCCCTAGCCTGAAAAGCAACGCAGACACTCCCTCAGATCAGCACCAACCCTTCAGCTTTGCGGGGAGTAGACATTCCACCACCAACCAGAGCTGTGTTAGCAGCTGGTGGCCTCTGGGATCAAAGGACAGCATATCTGATGGCTCCGGGGTAAATCAGGTCTCCAGGCCCGGGATGGGGGGTGGGAGACAGGGAGATTTGGAATGTTCTGGAATGTCTTGGTCTCTTCCCTCTGCAGCCTGGTCACATCCTTCCTCCTGTGACATTTATTGCTCTGACTGTATGTTTCAGATACCAAGTTTTGGCATCCTGGAACACCAAGAACCCTTAGAGATCAACCCAGGCCTGTCCGATACCCATGGGAGAGGAGTCACACCCCAGCTAGTCACCCTGGCCCAGGGGAGCCGCAATTCTCAGCGAGGGGAGAGAGAGGGCCACAGGGCTGCTCTGGAGCCTCTGAGAGTCTGAATCACGTCTCCATGTGATCAAACTCGTCCCCCACCCTCACCCCTTGCAGGATCACTGGGCAGGCCATGGGTAAGAGCTCGCCCTCCGAGCCAGGCTGCCTGGGCTGGAATCTCAGTTCCCCCACTTCCTAGGTGTGTCAGTTTCCCCATCCGTAACATGGAGATGATAACAGAACCTTCGCCACAACTCTGGCCTGTAACGAACGTGCTCAGAACAGGGCCTGCCACACAGTAAGCGCTCCATAAGAGTTGGCGGCTGTTCTTGTTTGCCACTGAGGCTTCTCAAGCCAGAGACGGGCAGGGGCTCGCCCATGGCAGCCCAGCAAGACCGGCAGGTCCCAGGCTAGAGCGCGGGTCTCCTAACTTCCAGGCCAGTGCTCTGTCACTGAGCTCACAGAGCGCTGATGGTTGCAAAGACCTTGGGAGATGTTCTGCCAAGGCATCGAGCTGCCCCCAAAGAGCCACACGCAGAGACACACACCATCTCCCCAAGGGACACACAGATTAAATCACAGACAGATGCACAACGTATGTGTACGCCCATCCTCTGATGCTGGGATACTGATGCTCACAGCAGTACACACACACACGCACACACACACACACACACACCCTGGGCTTTTCATGCTCCGGAGATCCAGGCCTCCCCCAGACCTCACTGCCTTCTCTCTTTCCTTCCTTTCTGTCTCCTCACCCTTCCTCTCCCTCCACCAGCCACCTATTTGTGGCTGTTTTCCCAAAATCCCTGGCCTGTCTGGAATGAGGGGTGATGGTGTCAGCTCCTGTTGCCAACCAGAAGCCCAAACTTCTGTTCCCAGCCTTAGGTCTCAATGTCCCTGCTCACCTGGAGGGTCCGAGTAGGCCGTGGGGTGGAGGTTTCAGCTGGACCCAGCTCCGAGCTGTGGGCCTCCAGCTGGGGCCACCTCCTCCTACCCTCATCCCCCCGAGGATGTCACGGGGCAGCTGGGGGCTCTGGCTGAGGCCCTCGGGGAGTGGGAGGGAAGCTGGGGTCTTCATGATCTCCACCATCACGGCAGCTCAGAGAGGTCCAGCCTTCCAGAGCCCCCCACGTTGTATGAAAGGTGGAGCCTCAGAACTTTATAGTATCAGGGCAGGAAGGAGCCCCTCCCAGCCATCTAATCCAGCCCCTCCTTTTACAGATGGGGAGATTGAGGCTCTGAAAGGGGATGAGATTTGCACAGGGTCACACAGCAGAAGCCGACTCCCAGCATGGACTCTCTCCTGGATTCACACTGAGGGTCGTGAGGTTGATCGCCAGCCTGATGCTGACCCCACATGGCACTGCCCACCACTGCTCACCAGTCCCTGCCCCACAGCCCTCCAGGCCCTCCAGACACGGGCTGTGATTCCCAAGCTGAGGCCACACGGTTCTTTTGTGATGGTTTCCAGAGTCAGAAAGCTTCCCAGAGCCTGTCTGGAGACTCCGCTGTGATTTTTTCCCTCTCCCTTCCTGTTTATTCAACCCCTTGGCAAAAAGCCCCAGGGGAGAGAATTTATGAGAGGGGGAGGAGGGAAGTGGGGAGAGATGGGCTGGGGACATGAGCGATGGTTGATAAAAAGAAGAGGAGAGAGGAGGGAAGAGAGAATTTAAGGAGAAACAACACAGGGTGTGTGTTTGTATGAGCAGGAAGGGCTTGGCTGACCAGCATTTGCAGGTCCAGGGAAAACCCTCCCTGAGAATCTCTCAGCTGGACTGCAGGTGCTCCCACGGATGCCTGGGTTGGGGAGGACGTCTCGGGGTCCCCAGGCCACTCCCAGGTGGAGAAGCAGCTGGGAATGCTGCACCAAGGAGCCCCCCCACCCTTCTCAGGGTGCCGGTGTTCCTGCCCCTATGCAGTGTTCAGCAAAGCCCTGGGATGCACAGGGCCCCTGAAAGCACCATGTATACAGCAGGGGCTCCATAAATGCTGCATGGACACCTGGTAGGAAACAGCCAGGCCCCTGGGTTCTTGCCCGGGCCCTGACTGATTCGACGTGTGGCTTCGAGCAAGATCGTTCCCCTCCTGGGCCTTGGCTTCCTCCTCTGTCCAGTAAGGGGACATGCTGGGTGGTAGCTAAGGGGCGTTCCAGCTCTGAGAGCCCAGGCGTTTGGAATTCTAGAGGTCACCAGCTAAATGTCATACAATAGCCTTGACACAATAGCCTTGACTTCCCCACCCCATCCACTCCCAGTTCCACAGGCAGAGGAGGTGCCAGGGCTCCCCAATATTCCAGCAAGTCCCCGAAGGGCTCACATTCTCACCCTGCCTCCTGGGTGCCTGGTGTTCAGGACAGCGTCAACCTACACCTGAGACTCAGCTGCTTTGTTCAGGCCTGACTCCATCCACCCACACTGAATGTTCCAGGCAGATGCCTTTCCACGTTCAAACATCATCCTATGTATGGGAGAAACGACGTAATTCTTGGGGGAAAAAATGGAGGGGGGAAGACATGAAACCAGAGTGGCAGAGCTGGGTGATGGGTTCATGGAACTTATTATCCTGTTTAGTGATTTCCATAATAAAATGTCACATAATAACACAAAATTTTAAATGCATCTTTCTGAGATGCCTGTGGAATGCACAGTAGGTAGTCAAAGAAAACATTCCTGCTCCAATAATATTAACAGTAATGTGATACCTATTGGCAAGTTTGAAATCTAAGGAGGTTGAGGAGAATGTATAGTGCCCTGGGATTTCACAGTGGTTTACAGGGGCTTATGTGTTAATACAACAGAAAAGCTAAATACACTGCTTCTTTCCACCTGTTTACAGAATCAGGCTGCATTGTCAAGTCCCTTGGATATTTTCAAGGGTTTGGAACCATTCTATATAATAAGCACTTAACCACTTCATGCTAATGAATGTCTTGCTTAGTGTTTTTTTGTTTGTTTCTGTGGGTTTGTTTGTTTGTTTTGTTTTTTGGGTTTTTTTGGCCGCGCCGCATGGCATGCAGGATCTTAGTTCCCCGATCAGGGATCGAACCTGCGCCCCCTGCAGTGGAAGCATGGAGTCTTAACCACTGGACTGCCAGGGAAGTCCCCTTGATTAGTGTTCTTTATCTTTGTGTTATATGTATGGTTTTCCTCTTATTTTGAATTAAGTATGTCCACAGAATTACTAACATTTTTTTTGAAATGGAAAAAAAGAGTAATTCAGGTCAAATAAATATTTTCATAAAGTTTTTAAAAATGTCCTGTCTCTCTCATCTCTTCTCCCTCTGTCCCTCCACCCCACCCCACTCCTGCCCCAACGGCAGAACCACTGGTCTCCTGCAGAGTGATTTTATCCCCTTCCCTCTGCCTTGTTACACGCCCAGACCTCCCACCCCATGCATTCAACAGGGACTCAGCAAAGGCTGTTTCCTCCCTAAGAGGAATCCTGGGACTGCAGGATGGATGCAGGACCACAGAGGCCAAAGCGTGACTGGGAATGAAGGAGGCAGATCAAGATGAGGTCCGGACCATCCTAGCACCGATGGAGGCATCTCTTGCCCTGTTGCGCTTGCATTGGGAGTGATTTGGGGACCAGGGTCTTCCCGTGCCCGTGAGAACCCTCCTGAGGTGGCTGGCATTCTGCTGATGCCATGCCCAGGCTCTGCCTACTAACCAGACACAGGAACCTGATGGGACCTTAGGACAAACAAGCCCAGCTTCCTTGCTTGATAGAGGAGAGGAGACACTTGTTCAGTGTTACACAGCAGAGTTTGTGGGCATTGGATGCTAATCTGACCAGCCTTTCCCCTGCATAGAATCTTGCAGGGGCTCCCACTGCCCACAAGACGAGGTCAGATGCCCTGGCCTTGGTGCCCAAATTTTCAAGACCTGCTCCTGCCCCCCATTCAGCACCACCTCCCACCAGTCTCACCAGCCTCACACCCTTCCCTCCGTCTTTACCCAGACAGCTCT
Source organism: Balaenoptera acutorostrata (assembly GCF_949987535.1). NCBI lineage: Eukaryota > Metazoa > Chordata > Mammalia > Artiodactyla > Balaenopteridae > Balaenoptera > Balaenoptera acutorostrata. Next base: position 12,671,954 of record NC_080074.1, read on the forward strand.
AATTCCCCCTGCCCGGCTCCTCCTCCCCAGGAGGTCCACTTGCTCAAGGGGCGGAGCTGGCATTGAAAGCGAGTCAGACTCCGGAGCCCACCGTTCTAACCACTCTGCTCTCCTTCCTCAGCCAGGGCGAGGGAGAGGCGATGGAGACCTGGTTCCTGCTTCCCAGATCTGTGCCTTCCCTTTCACTTCCCGGACACCGCTGGGCAGAGGTGACCAGAAGTCAGGAGGAGAAAGGGGCGGGCGTGGGGAAGGCAGGCAGAACGGTCCCGCCCTTTGCCACATCCTCCATCACTCTTATTCTTGAAAACCTCAAAGAGAAGACAAGTCTAGAGCTGGGCCTGTGCTGGGTAGAAAGCTAAAGTCTTCTGCTTCTCTCTTGCCCCATACCTTTACTTCCAGGAGCCCAGGCAGGACCAAATGAGGGGAAAATATTGCTGCCTGCTGAGGGTGGGGCTCTGTCCCTCCCCAGGGCTCTCTCCTGCCCCGCCCTTTACACTGCCTCCCTTTTGCTGTGACCCCTGAGGCAGACATCCCGCTCTCCCCCGACCCTACCTGCTCATATACTGTCAGCCTCAGTATCACTGAGAGATGCTCACCAGGTGCATCCTGGGTAAGAAAGGGGTCTCGGGGCCCCACCCCGCTGGGTTTAAATCCTACCTCTGTCACTTATTATCTGTGTGGCCTCAGGTGAGAAACGGAATCTCCCTCTGCCTCCGTCTTCTCATCTGGGAGATGGGAGCGGTAGCAGTGCGTATCTCCTAGGGTTGCTGTGCCAAGGAAACAAGTTAAGATATATTAAGTGTTGCAAATTGTGTCTGGCAAATCATTAGAACACCAGCAGTGTTAGCATTGGGTGCTTAGCCCAGGGCACCAGGCACTGGACTAAGTTTTCATTCTCAGCTCATCTAGCTGGGTGGCCCTAGGCGGGTTACCTAAGCCACAACTCTCTACCTCCGATGTGAAATGGGCACAGTCATCGCACTGCTTTATAGCACTGAATACAGTGACCGGCACGGGGGTGGCCATTCTCAAGATGGTGTTAATGACAATGATGTGCTTGCCCTCAAGGAGCTCGCAGTCTGGCAAGGGCAGCCGGCGAGTTGCTGGCCTCTCATCTGGCAGCTGCTCTCCGGGAGCCCCTGGGACAGTGTGTGGGAGCCGCCAACGTGCCTGGCAGCTCAGCGGAAGCTGCAAGTGCAAAGGCGTGGAGGGAGCGGGCATGGCGCCTGCAAGGATAAAGGACACCCCATAGACCTTCTTACCCTCTCCAGGCTTCCTCCAATGCAGCTGAGGGGACTGGCTGGAGGTGGCAGCTCTGTGTCACTGGGGGGATAAAGAAGCAACTCATGTCCAAACTATAATTCAAAAAGACACATGCATCCCTGTGTTCATTGCAGCACTATTCACAATAGCCAAGACATGGAAGCAACCTAAACGTCCACTGACAGATGAATGGATAAAGAAAATGTGGTACATATATACAATGGAATACTACTCAGCCATAAAAAAGAATGAAATAATGCCATTTGCAGCAACATGGATGGACCTAGAAATTGTCATACTAAGAGAAGTAAGTAAGGCAGAGAAAGACAAATATCATATAATATCGCTTATATGTGGAATCTAAAATATGGTGCAAATGAACTTATCCATGAAACAGAAACAGACTCACAGACATAGAGAACAGATTTGTGGTTACCAAGCATTGGGGGGAGGGATGGACTGGGAGTTTGGGGTCAGTAGATGCAAACTGTTACATTTAGAATGGATAAACAACAGAGTCCTACTGCATAGCACAGGGAACTATATTCAATATCCTGGGATAAACCATAATGGAAAAGAATATAAAAAAGAATGTATATACATATATAACTGAGTCACTTTGCTGTACAGCAGAAATTAACACAACATTGTAAATCAACTATATTTCAATTTTTAAAAATTCACAAAAAAAGAATAAAAGAAGCAACTCATGTTCTAGTCATCTCCAAGGAGAGACCATTAAGGAGACATTCTTGGGAAGAAGGAGGGGAAAAAAACTGGGCCATGAATCTGGAGATCTGGGACCAGCTGCTATGTGACACTGGACAAGTCACCTGACCTCTCTGGACGTCAGCTTCATCTTTGGTCACGGGTGCTGTTTGAGATGCTGATTAATCTGCACTTGCCCCGCTGGCCTGGGAAATCAAGCCTGTGGTCTGGGACAGTTGTCCTGGGTCTCCATGCAGGTCACTTCCCAGATTTCTCCCAGTCTCCTGGGACTTGCTGCATGGGAATGCCAAGCCCAACCTTCTTCAGAGCCACTGGGTATCCAAGCTGCCTGACATCCCCCCACCCTCATCCTCCACCACTGTCCTCCAGCCCCAAAGCAAAGGTGAAAGGCTGGCAGAGTCCCGTTTGGTGGACGGCAAGAACTAAACTTTGCGGCACACCTACTATGTGCCAGATTCTTGTCAGGTATGAACTCCTTCACTTCTCTCAATAACCCAGTGAAAAAACAGTGGTGTCCATTTTATAAATAGGGAAACTCAGATTCAGAGAGGTTAAGTCACTTGCCCAAGAACACCCAGCCAGTTACTGGCTGAGCCAGGATTCCAAGTCAATGCAAAGTCAGCTGCTTGTCCTCTGCCATGATGCTCTGGGGGCCAGAGGCACACCAGACTCCTGCCCCTGCAGCTCGAGATGCAGAGCGAGGAGGAGACATAAGGCCAGAGAGAATGGAGGCCACCCCAAGCAGGGGATAATGTCAGGAGCACTGTCCTCACCTCCAGAAATGGCAAAAAAATTCCCTTCCTTCTGGGTCTTCTGAGAACCACCTTTGTAACTGCTCATTCATGGAGCAAACAGCCATGCACCAAGCATCTACCACACTCCAGCTCCAAGCTGGGCATAGCTGCAGTGACCAACACACAGTCCCTTCCTCTTGGGGCTTATGGTCCAGGGCAGGAGACAAAGGAGGTCCAGAGTGTGCTAAATATCATGGCAGAGTAGCCTGGAGGCTACATGAGCCCAGAGGAGGGACCTCCTATGCTAATCCAGAAATCAGGGAAGGCTTCCTGGAAGAGGGTACAGGTACAAGTGGTTTCTCAGTGGGCTCAGACAGAGGAAGGTCTGTCTTGTTCACTTCTATTTCCCTAGGACTGAGGACAATGCCTGGCAAAAGCGAACTCTCAGGAAAAACGGCTGAAATGATTTGCTTAATTGGAAGCCCCATGACAAAAGATGAAAGCTGTTAAGATGTTAAGCTGTTAAGAAAGATGAAGTATATAAAAAAGTGTATCAGGAAGTATATAAAAAAGAAATGAATAGGGTTGAAGATGCTGTAGGTGCATGTGGACTCGAGAGGGCAGTGGGGACGGGTGAGTTCTGTCTTCAAAACCTGCAAGGCACTCACTGGGAAGAGGAAACTGACTGGACCTAGGGGAACCCAAGGGGCAAAGGCAGGACTAATGAAAGGAGGCATGTTGGGCTCAGTGTAAGTAGGAGCATTTCAACAATTCAGCAGTTAGAAAGGTTGAAAGCTGGCTCGTGAAGTTGAGTCCCCTGTTGGAGGGGTTTGAGTTGAGGCTGGATGACCATGTACTAAGGATGCTGGAAAAATAAAGAGAGCAAAGAGCTTGGTGGGAAGTGGTGTCAGCTGACTTTGTAATGTCCCACCTGTGGCTGAGTCTGGGATTTGCCTACCCAACCGCGGACTCACTTTAGCCTTACTAACGAAACTCCCATTCAGGGCGGAGCATCACAATGCCCAATACAAAGGCTAAAAATGATTATTCTAAGCCATTTACATCTACCCCATTCCCCTTTGCCAGACCCTTTTCCAGCTTGCTTTGCAGTAGCAGTAGCTATGTGACGCACTTCTGGCCGATGGTATGTAAGGGCAGGTCTGCTGAGCAGACTTCTAGAAAACTTCTAGAAAAGGTCTTGTGTCCTCCCCACACCCTACCCACCCACTGCTGAGCTGGACCTTTTCATCCATCCTCGTGGGGATGATGGTGTGAGGACATGATGCTTGGCAGCCATTTTGAGACCATGAGGCAACAAAGCATAAGGCTGAAAACCAATTTCTCAGGATGGAAAAGTTCAAGATAGGAAAGTTTAGCAATTCTATGATACATCATATTTTCACATTTTGACGTCTTTGGAATCAAGATATAGCTTATAATAATCATTGGGTGTCAGAGTATAATTGGCTTTTTTTTTTTCAATCATTGGAGGTACAGCATGGGATTTGCCCAATACCCCATAAATAATATGGTGGAACCATGATTCCAATCCAGACGTTTTCCATCCTAGCATGTGAAACATGATCTGGGAAAAGGGAGGGAGGGCCTCAAACAGACTAAACCCCTTTTATGTGCCAGGCACATGGCCGAGCACTTCACAGGCACCGCTTCTCCTAGCCCTCACACCACCCTGAACTTGACCACGGTCACCCACCTGGTAGATGGTGGAAACAGGACTTAGATCATCTGACTCCAGAGTGGAGGCTCACACCATTTGTGCCCCTCCGTCCTCCAGCTGTGCCCCCTTCCAGTTCCACAGCCAAGGGTCTAAGCACAGGAGCCATCACCTCCTCACCAGTTGCTACTATCCCTGTGGTTTTCACCCACTTGCCCCTTTCCCTCTGCTCTTCACCCTAAGAGTTTGATCTTCATCCCGAAGGCCGTGAGGAGCTGCCACGGTCCTTTTAAGAGGGAAGTGACCTGGTCACTAGTGAGTTATTCCTTTGAGTTAAGCATTGCCCTCTCCAGCCTCCTTGCTTAAAAGGCAGGTGCCCCTGGGAAGGGAAGCACACACATGACCTGCCTCTGAAGGGGGCCAAGTCTTACAATAGCCAAGACATGGAAACAACCTAAATGTCCATTGACAGATAAATGGATAAAGAAAATGTGGTACATACAGACAATGGAATACTACTCAGCCATAAAAAAGAATGAAATAATGCTGTTTGCCGCAACGTGGATGGACCTAGAGATTATCATACTAAGTGAAGTCGGAAAGAGAAAGACAAATACCATATGGTATCGCTTATATGTGGAATCTAATATATGACACAAATGAACTTATTTACAAAACAGGAACTGACTCACAGACATAGAGAACAGATCTGTGGTTGCCAAGGGGGTGGGGTTGGGGGAGGGGTGGATTGGGAGTTTGGAATGAGCAGATGCAAACTACTATATATTTAATGGATAAACAACAAGGTCCTACTATATTGTACAGAGAACTATATTCAATATCCTGTGATAAGCCATAATGGAAAATAATATGAAAAAGAATGTATATATATATATGTATAACTGAATCACTTTGCTGTACAGCAGAAATTAACACATTGTAAATCAACTATACTTCAATAAAATAAAAATTTTTATAATTAAATAAAAACACCTTACCATACAGACCAGTTGTGAGTATCAAATAAGACAAAGAATATAAAGTATGTAGCATGGGGCTAGAGCAGAGAACTCTATAAATATCACTATTACTATTGTTGCTATTGTCTAATAATCATATCTATAGGAACGAAGGCTCAGAGAAGGGACATGAATTGCCCAGGATCACACAGCCAGTTAGTGGCACAGCTGGAACCAGAACCTGCATTTCTCTCCACTTAATATAATTATAAAAATAACAATAACAATAATAGCAGCTAGCCCTTACCATGTAGCAGGCACTCTTCTAAGTGTTTTATGTCTGTTTTCTCACTTAACTCTCACAACTCTGTAAGATAGGTATTATTAGTATCCTTACTTTATAGATGAGAAAACTGAGGCCCAGAGAAGTTAAACAGTTTTCCCAAAGCCACAAAGCCTGTCAGTGGTGAAGTGAGGATTTGAACCCCGAGAGTTCTGGCCCCAAAATTCAGCATGTGCTTGTCATATGTGTAGCCAGTTCACTAAATGCCTTTACCCTGGACATACCTGATGCAAAGACATGACTCTAGTGGCAGTGGTCAGGTCCCATGACAGGGAAGTCAGGTCCATCTGGTAGGACCCTTCACAGCACACAAAGTGATGGGAGCTGCCACCCCACCTCCTGCTCTTTCATTAACAAATGGAGTTCCTGGGCGCCTCCCGGGGCCCCCGTGTCAGGCAGACGCTGACTCCCTGAGCTGGCACAGTTGCCCAGAGCCACAAAGCCATCCCTCGTTCTGCACAGTATCCCTAGATGCCCGAAGGCTGTGTTCAAAGAGGCAGCGAGACCAGGGCCAGGAACGCATGGGTGCCAGCCCAGCCCACGGTCCCCGTGGAGGCTGCAGGCCCCGCATCGGCCCCAGGCAGCGGGAGCGTCAGCTGTCCCAGATGCAGGCAAACTCAGGCTGCTCCCCAGCCTTGGAATATTCGCTTCTTGGTCCCGGCACAACCTGCCCCCGGCCCGCACAGTCCTCCTCGCCCGGCGCTCCCAGCCACAGGGGCAGATGGCACAGCCAGCCTGGTCCACAGGCACAGCCAGCCTGGTCCACAGCTCAGACTAGCAAAGCGACTCTGTCCTCCCTCTAACCAAGCGTGGGCAAACCTGCTTCTTAAGTGGGGCACGTGGAGATGCTTAGAGGCTGAGAAGAGAGAAATTGGGGGTTGATGGAACTGTTCTGTGTCTTGATTGTGATGGTTAACCAGTTGAGTGCATTTGTCAAAACTCGTAGAACTGTGCACTAAAAATGATAGACTTCAGTAGATAGCACCGCAAGAAATCTGACTAGAAATCATATATAAATATAAACACAGAAATAAACATAGGATTAGAAAAGAAGGAGCCCCTGGGCACCCGGCCACTCAGACCAGGCCAGCACAGAGGACACTGCAGTGGGAGAAAGCCTGTCCCCTCCCTCAGCCACCTCATCCAGCCCACGGGCGCATCCTGCTGGCTCAGCCCCCAAACACCCCAGAACCTGCGCCTTTGTCCGGGAGCACCATCCCTTGGGATGCTTGGGGCTCCCCACCTTGTTGAGCCTTTTTCACATGTGAGGTCCATGTTGGGTTTATTCCCATCACATGTGAGACCAAACTGAGGCTTGGAGGGACTGAGGAACCTGCTCACAGTCTCCCAGCTAAAAACATGAATAACAAGAAGGCTATGCATTATCCCTTTATCCTCACAGCAACCTTGATTTTATGGATGAGAAAAATGATGCACAGAGATGTTGGTCAACTTTTAAAATTTGTAACTTGTGATTTCTTTCCTTGGTTGAAATAAATATAATTTTTATACCTAAAAAAAAAAAAAAGCACAGAGAGGTCAAGTAACTTGCCCAAGGTCACACAGCTCATAAAAAGGCAGAGTTAGGAGTCGAACCTGGAGACTGGCCCCAAGGTTCAACTCTCAGCCACTAGTCTCTTTTCCCCCTAAAGAGGCGAGCAGCCTCCACCTCCACCCTCCTCTAGAGACTGTGCTCAGAGCCATTACTGTTCCTAGTGGTTCACTGTGGGCCCAGGCACCTCCTTCTAAGAGCTGAGCTGGCGGGATGGGCAGTCCCCAGGGCAGTCCCATGGGAGGGTGCAATTTAGCCACCCCTGGACGACACTGTCCACCGGTCCCTCCTGTGTAAGCCCAGCGAAAACGCCTCATTCGGTTCTGCCACAGCTGTGTGACTTTAAGAAGTTACTTCACCACTCTGTGCCTGGGTCTTGTCTGTGTAGAGGATGATGGTAGCACGAACCTCCTAGGCCACCGCGAGCCTCTAACAAGTGACTATGTGTACAGCACACACAACTGCATCCAGCAGGGACCAGCTCTCCAGGAGCGCAACCAGTGTGGTCTCAAGTAGCATTTTCATCGCTGCGCAAGGAAGGGAAGGTACAGGTCAAAACAACATGGTCTAACCGCAGCCAGAGTCTCAAATTACGCCCACCCGTCCTGCAGGCCCCAGTGATAGAGTCTCACCCACACGCAGGGGTACTGCTCTGGTCTCCTCAGCCCATCCCCATCCAAGGGGAAGGGAGGGTCTCAGAGTTAGACCCCGGGTCTTCCCTCCTGTGATAACCATCCAGCATCCTCCTTGGAGCCCCTCTTTGGTGTTCTGTCTGTCCCTCTATTTCTTCTGCTGCTGCGTGGATGGGGCAGGGGAGGGTTGGGAAATTTCAGGCCTTGCAGGTCGGGGAGGGGAGGGGATCAGCATCGAGGTCAGCTCCCAGGGTGGTTCCCCCCAAAGCTGCTGAATCACGTGTATCTTACTGTGTTAAAACAGAGTCTGTCTTTTTTTTTTTTTTTTTTTTTGGTCACATGGGATCTTCCCCCACCAGGGATCGAACCTGTGCCCCCTGCTCTGGAAGCGCGGAGTCTTAACCACTGGATTGCCAGGGAAGTCCAAGTCTGTCTGATTCTTGACCATGAGCATTACTACAAAAGGCTGCCTTCTCCAGAGCACAGTGTTGTCCTAGCATTTTGTTTAATTCAGTTATTTAATGGATGTCTTCCAGATGGATGAGGAGAGGGGCTGTGTTTCTCTTGTTTGTGGCTGTATCTCCAGGGCCTGGCACAGAGGGCAACTGAGGATGGATAGATGGGTGGGTGGGTGGGTGGGTTGATGGATGGATGGATGAATGAATGGGTGAGTGGGTGGATGGGTGGATAGATAGATGAGTGGTTGGATGAGTGGATAGATGGATGGATGGATGGATGGATGGGTGGATGGATGGATGGACAGATGGATGGATGAGTGGATGGATAGATGGGTAGATGGGATAAATGATGCCCAGCAAAGGCTGGGGCTGGGGGCTGGGGGCTGAGGTAGACCATCTGTCTCCTCTCCACCTGCTGTTCAGGGCTGAGAGCTTGTGATATCTCCTCTACTGGTCCTTTCAAGGACCTTGGTCGCTCTAATCAGTGGGTCGGCCCCTGAGCCCCCCAGACAGGGACAGAGCAGCAGACTAAAGAACAAGATCTGACAGAGGATAAAGGCAGAATGAGGGAGGAGCTGGGGGCAGGGGAAGAGGGTGGGGGCAGAGCTTTCCAGAATAAAAGTCTGGGAAAGCAGAAAGAAAACGTTCATCAGGTGGAGGAGAAAGGGAGGAGGGGGGCAAAACAAAAGCTGGAGGCAGATGGAATACTTGATTAAAGGAAAGATAAATTGGGCAATGATAAATCAGTCCCTTCTCAGCACTTTGATAGCTTGCATGTGGGTAAGAGCCTGCCTGGCTGATTCCTGAGCACTTTTCTCTCCATTAACACAGCTCAGTCTCACAACATCCTTGAGGGGCGGGTTTATTATTATCCTTCTGTCAGTGTGGCCCAAGAAGGAAGACGTCAGCCCCGCCCTCCTGAGCCTGGATCCTGCTCCCCCATCCCTGGCTGGGGGACCTGGGTGGACTGTATGGCCGCTCCTAGTATCACCTTCCTCACCTGTAAAACAGGGATGACAACGATACTACCTGGCAGGGATGTCACAAAAAGGAAACCAGAGCATGCCTGCATGGGTCTGGTACTCAGGCAGCCCACCGTCCTCCTTTCCTCCCTCTTCCTCTCCCTGGACTGAGATGCAGGTGCCCACGGAGCCAGGAAGCACTTGTCTCATTGATGTGGGGTGAGGCTTGGCCACCAGGACCCTTAAACTCCCCAGGAGATTCTAGTGTGCAGCCAGAGTTGAGAAGCTCTGGTCCAAGACAGAGACTCTGCAAGGAGACCCCAGGAACTGGTCACAGTAGACAGTGTATCTGCGGAGGGCAACCCAGTGGCCTGGGGCACGAGGTGGCGGGCGAGACGGAGGAGGATTTTTCTCTGAATACCCCTAATACCTTCTGTTCCATGTGCCCATAGTATCTATTCAAAGAGCAAATTTAAATTCTTATAATAATAAGCAAATGGAATTAAATCCAGCTTGACCTGTCCCCAAGATTGGCAGGAAGTCCTTAGGGGGGGAATTCTCTGTTCCTTCCCCTTCCTGTCGATGCCACAGAACCCCAAGGTTACCTGGTCCCTGCAAAATAGAGGTGGCACTGGCCTCAGCTGCGGTGGTTGCCACTACACAGCTATTGTGACTGAACTGTGTTCCCCCAAAATTCATGGGGGAATGAATTGAAGTCCTAACCCTCAGGACCTCGGAATGTGATTGCATTTGGAGATAGGCCTTTAAAGAGGTAATTAAAGTGAAAAGGAGGTCTTTAGGGGACTTCCCTGGTGGTCCAGTGGGTAAGACCCCACGCTCCCAGTGCAAAGGGCCCAGGTTCGATCCCTGGTCAGGGAACTAGATCTCTCATGCATGCTGCAACTAAGAGTCTGTATGCCACAGCTAAAGATCCACATGCCGCAGTGAAGATCCCGCATGTCGCAACTAAGACCCAGGGCAGCCAAAATAAATAAATAGATAGATAGATAGATAAATAAACAGATAAATAAAAATAAATCTTAAAATAAAAAGAAAAGGAGGTCTTTAGGGTGGGCCCTAATCCAGTGTGACTGGTGTCCTTATAAGAAGAGGAGATTTGGACACAGACACGCACAGGCGCAGAGGAAAGGCCAGGTGAGGACACAGTGAGAAGGCAGCTGTCTACAAGCCAAGAGGAGAGGTCTCAGAAGAAACCAACTCTGCTGGCGTCTTGATCATGGACTTCTAGCCTCCAGAACTGTGAGAACATACATTTCTGCTGTTTAAGCCTCCCAGTCTGGGGTGCTTTGTTATGGCAGCCCAAGCAGACTCACTTGTGCAGGACAGTGGGTCCCTCCACAAACACCTTCAATCCCTGCCACTAGGTGTGGCCATAGGAGGACCAGCTCAGGCCTAGACATCCCCAAGCCCGGCCATCCCCATCCAAGCCCCTAACCCTCGGTTGCACCAGGCTTAAGGCCCAAGGCCTGAAGGGACCCACAGCCCCTCTGCCCCTCTAGTCCTGGAGCCGGGCCCACACCCCCAATGGACAATCTTGCTCAGCGCCTAGAGCTTCAGACAACAAGGTCTTCAGGGCAACCACCCCATGTGACAACCTCTCTGTCAGCCCTGGAGAGCAAAAGGGCTTATACTGCCTTCAAAACACAAAGGCCCGGCTAGCACCCTTCCTTCCTTCCCTCTCGGGGCATCTGCAGGGGTAGACACCATGTAAGGGCGCTTCTCAGCCTTCTTGCCTGCTCTGCCATCCTCCTCCTCCCTCCCTCCCCCTCCCTTCCTTCCTGCCCTCCCATAGCCTCAGGACTCCTGCCACTGCAATGGACAGAACCTCACTTTAAACCAGCTGAAGAGAATTGGTTGACTCATACGACAGAAAAGTTTGGGGATAGAGCTGATGAGTTAGGGTGGGCTTCAGGTCTGGCTGATTCAAGGGTCTCAAGTGACATCATTAGAGCTCCATTTCTTTCCATTCTGTAAATAGACTATCCTCATACAGCAAGCATGAGGCCCACAAGCCAGCAAAAGAGTGCCACAAAAATCCCCTGGGAGAATCCCACTGAGACGAAGACATATGTCCATTCCTGAGCTGTGGCTAAGGGGATGGGGGACATGCTGATTGGTCAGGCTTGAGTCACAGGCCCCTGAATGAGGAGTGGAGGATGGGAGCATTTTTCCCCATCCACAAAATAGAAATGTATTTCCACAGGAAAGAGATGGTCTGTTATTAGATAAAAGGAGAGGGAGTGTGCAAAGGTCAACTATGGTCTTTCATTCTCTCCTCCCTTCCACACACCTTAGAGTCTGCACGTCACTCCTGGCTGACGTTCTTCCCCAACTTCGCCTTTCAAAGCTGTTTTCATGTTCTCACACACAAAAAAATGGTCTTTATCTGGGTAGCTTGGAGGGATGTGGAAGAGGTATGGGGTGGGTACAGCTGTAGGGATCGTTTCATACTTCATAAGTGTATTAGGCAGCTACTACTGCAATAATGCTGCGTAACAAAGCACCCCAAAGCTCGTTACAATAACAATAGTTTATTTTTCTCTTGAATGGGTCTCTGGGCAGATCCGCTTCAGGCTGTAGGATGTGTGGGCTCAGCTCCTGGCTGTGGGTGGTATCCAGGTCTGCTCCACATGTCTCTCCTCCTTCTTGGACCAGCATTTTCCTGAGGAATGGTGTGCGAGAGGCCAGGAGTACAAGAGGCCAGACCACACCATGCATGCACATTTAATATCTCTGTCCCTGCCATGTTTTATTCCATTGGCCAAAGCAAGTCATATGACTGAGCCCCAAAATCAGCAAGGCAGAGAAGTAAAGCCTTCCCTGGAAGAGAATAGTTGCTGAACAATCTTGCTCAGTCAGATGGTGGGATCCCACTGGAAGTTTCCCTCAGCGCTGAGCAGAGACAGGGAGACCAGTGGGCAGAGATCTCAGGCAGAACCTGGGCAAAAGCTCTTTGTGCAGTCCTGGAAACACTCAGAGATAAACACAGGACAGAATTCAGACCCAGAGGCAGGCCAAACTCTGCCCAGCTCTGCCGTCCACCAGCTGTGCAAGCTTCGGCACCTTCCTTAACCTCTCTGAGCCTATTTTCTCATGCAAAAGAATGGGGGATTCCTACCTCACTGGGGGTGCTGTTCAAACTAAATGAGAGAGGAATTTGAGGTGTGCAGCTCTGTGCACAGGGTTTTGTATCTAGTCCCTCATTGAACCTTCCTCTGAACCTCAGTTTCCCCATCTGTGAATTGGGAGTAACAATAAACACCTCAATGTAGGATTGGCGGGTGGGGGGGGGCAGTTATCTGGAGAAACACTGTGTGCAAACGACTGAAACATTAAAGACACCAGGGCAGAGCATCCTTGCTGTTCCTTCCAGCTGCTCTGGGACTCAGAAAGTTCACTCTCCCAGGCCTGCAGAGCTGAGGGTGGCCACCGGAGTCTAGAAGATTACGAGCTGCCTGGGGAAGAACCACGGGCTGCCTGCCTGGCTGGGGCCAGTACTTTTATGCATCTTTCTGTCTGGGGAGGCTATGAGTCTTCCAGTCCCTTCCTCTCTGATGTTCGACCCTCAGGGACTCCTGCCTCCCACCCCGATCTGAGGCCCCAGGCAGTGTGATGCAGAGAGTGGAGAGTTTGGGGGGTGCACGGACCTGGGGTGGGAACTTGCCCTGCACCTCCCTAGCTGTGTGACCCTGAGCTGTTCACTGACCTCTCTGGGCCTCCCTACCCTCTTCTGGATCCTCTGCTGAGAGGTGGGGGGAGGACCTCTCTCTACAGTAGCCCAGCGCTCCCCAAAAGATGTTGTAATTGAATCCCTTTTTCCACAACCCAGGGGCTGACAGTTGAAAGGAACCCCACCAAGGGCTCCCTGAGATAAGGAACGAGGAAGCTGGCATGCAAATGGACCTGGGCACCAGCCCTCCTGGTGTGGTTTTTAAACTCTTTAAAGCTGGGGAAGGGACTTCCCTGGTGGCTCAGTGGTTAAAAATCCGCCTGCTAATGCAGGGGACATGGGTTCGGGCCCTGGCCCGGGAAGATCCCACATGCCGTGGAGCAATTAAGCCCATGTGCCACAGCTACTGAGTCTGCGCTCTAGAGCCCGCAAGCCACAAATACTGAGCCGGCACGCCTAGAGCCCGTGCTCTGAAACAAGAGAAGCCACCGCAATGAGAAGCCTGTGCACCACAACGAAGAGTAGCCCCCGCTCACCGCAACTAGAGAAAGCCCGTGCGCAGCAACGAAGACCCAAAGCAGCCATAAATAAATAAATAAATAAATAAATAAATTTATGGGGAAAAGAAAAGCTGGGGCAGTCAAACCTGCCTTTGGGGACCAGGACCCCTTTCCAGGGCCTGGGAGAATGCTGGAGAGAGTGACTGTAAACAGCACCCACCCAGGTCCTGGGATGCTGCACCGTCATCCTCTGGGCAAGGTGCAGAGAGAGAGAGAGAGAGAGAGAGAGAGAGAGAGAGAGAGAGAGAGTGGGTTTGGGAGAAAGAATTTCTAAATGTTACTATAAATTAGGAATAAACTTCTCCCTGACCCCAACCCTCCTGCCCACTTTGAGATTTCCTAGAAAGGCAAAAAGTAAAGACCTGAGGTCCCTTTGACACCTTCCTGGTTGCTAGACTGTGCTTCTTTGCATGTGTCACCAAGCCAAGACTGGACCATATGGAACACGATTGCTTTTGGGTTACATTATCATCACCCCCATTGTACAGATGAGGAAACCGAGGCTCAGAGAAGGAGAGCGTTTGCCTGCTCCCAGGTCACAGAACAAGACAAGGGCACAACAAGAGCTCAACCTTTGGCTGCCTGGCTCCAATTTTTCGTGCTCCAAAAGGATCGTCGGAACTTGCCTTTCATATAAGTATTGGTCAAAGGAGTCCGTTTCTCTGGTGCATCTACAGTAGAGCTATTAGGGCCTTTCCTGGCCACCTGCCACCCATGCCACCGTTTCCCTCAGCAGAGTGCTTGGGCTGCCACCAGATAAACTTTCCTATTAAACCAGAATCCTGGTTCAAGAGGTACCACCAAGCCCCAGCCCCCCAGATCTGCTGGATTGCCCTGGCACTGTCCTCTTTCTCCCCCACTGAACCCCGGAAATAAGCCGTCATCAGGAGAGGGTGGCCACCACTCCCCCACCCCGGGAACAAGAGAAGGGTGGGCAGACTGCCCAGGCTGATAAAAGAACCCAGAGCCACCGATGGGTGTCTCCTTATGCACCCAGCACATGCTCATGAATTGTGCACAGTTCCTCGGGCTCGCTGTCCTGCAGGCAGGCACCGTCTCTGTCGTGACTGGCTGTGCTGCTCTGGCCAAGTTGCTCGACTTCTCTGAGTTCAGCGGGAGTCACACCACCAATGCCTTAAGATGAGAAAGTGTGCTTGTAGACAGCACACTCTTGCGCAGGCATCTACTAAGGCACCTCAGCTCCTGCTGTCCCCGCCAGGCTGAGGTCGGGGGGTTGGGCGGGAGAAGGGAGATACTCAGGGGACCATTTTCCTTCAGTGTCATCTGTTTGTTCAACGGAGGGCTGCGACAATCCCCAGGACACCCTCGAGGTGTAAATATTTACCCATCGAGAGCTGTGGGAGGCCCCGGTCCTGGGGTGAAGTGAGGTCCTGAAGAACATCCCCCAGGGTGGAGCAGAGGGAGGGGGCAGAGGTGGAAAAGGAGGTGAAAAGAGGAGAAATCACACAGAAATATTTCTGAAGGAGAACAAGCTCCACACGTGGCAGAACTATTTAACAACCGTTCTGTGTGCACAAGAGCTGGCCACGCCAGCACCAGGGTCACGGCCCGGAGAGCGGGTGACGGTGGCTCTGGAGCAGAAACACACACATAGGGCAAACCAGGAGCTGGAAAGTCGATGAAGAGCTGGGCTTCTGCTCCTGGAGGCTTCCTTGTCACTTCACATGCAACACAGAAAGTTAAGAGCAACGGCTGTCATCATGGAAGCCCAGCCCCATGCCAGGCACCTTCCCACGTGGAGGCACGTGTGATCCCTAGTCTCACTGCTCCAGGGGGCACCTGAGGCAGCCACCGGCCTCTCCTCCAGCACGTGGTCACTGCTATGGCCCCGATGCTCCTGGGCGGGAAGGGGTAGGTGAGTGAGACAAAATTCCCGTTGCGTGGAGACAGACCTGATTCAGAGTGTGACACCAGCAACGGAGAAAGTGGACAAAGGGGCGTGATCCCGGCCAGTGCGTGAGGGGTGGAGGGGAGTGAGGTGTATAGAGGGATCGTGATCTGGGCAGGGGCTCGGCAGGTGCAAAGGCCTGGAGGACCAAGCTGAGGGTATTTGGGGAATCGGGGAGCAGGACAGAGTTGGTGGGACGTCCATAGTTAAGGGGACCATGGGGGGAGCAAGGCGGGGTCATATGTGCAGCCCACCGGGTAAGGCAGGCCCTGGGTTCAACCCTGATCTGAGTCCAAGCGGGTTTCACACAAGGGTGGAGGACAGGATTGGAGCAGAGGGAAGGGCAAGGGCAGAGGCCAGGGACTGAGGCTGCCCAGGCTGTGGGACCCAATCCCTCCCAAGCCAGGCCCACCCCAGCTGCCCTGCAGGACGAGGTGCCCCAAAGCGGATCCCGGTGGGGCTCAGACAGCCCCCCGAGGAGGCCAAAGGGCCTGATGGCCTCTAAGTGCCCTTGTCTATTCACAGATCGGAGGTGGCCTCTCTCCTAGTCACCCGCTGGTCTCAGTTTCTCCCTCCTTCTCCCGAGAGAGGTGCTCATTCTTTTAACCCACTCAGCAGCTGCTGCTGACAAAGCCAGGGTCACGTTCATCTGTGCTGAGAGCCCCCATCTGCTTTGCCAGGGAACAAAGGACAGACCAGTTAACAAGCGGGGGGGGGGCAGTAAGACGGTGACAAAAAGCACAACCCAACACGAGGATGACCCAAAAGCCACCCCCTGGGAGCTCCGTCCACCTGGAGGCTGCCCTGTGCGAAGCCGCGTGGGGCTTATCCCCTGTCGGAGGAAACCAGGGACAGCAGAGCAATCGTCTTGGCCCTTCGAGGCAGGCCTCCCTCCCCACAAATGCACAGCGTGGCATTGGCAGAACTGCCTGGCAAGGGGGCTGAGTCTGTATGACTGGCTAAGGGTGGTAATCTCCCCACACTGAAACCCAGGCGGTCCACTTAACTATTCCGGTTGCCATGGCAACCTTCTGGGCTGGCTCTTCCCCTGTCATTCTCCATCGCAAACCGTGGTAGGAAGTTTTTGCTTCAATTGGAAACTTATGGTTGCCAAGGCAACCACCTTAGAGCACCCTGAAGATGCAGGTGGGCTGCAGGTGAGGCGGGGATCTGTCTGTTGGGGGCCCGAGATGGCTGCATGATGGGCCGAGGAGGGGTCCAGGGCCATGATGGGCAGAGGTGAACATATCTGGGGTTCTGGAAAGAGAGGACGACGGGCCTCCACAAACACACTCATTCATTCACTCCCTCGCTTGTAAGTCATTCATTCATTCACTCACCTGCACACTCCCCGCTTGCCACTTGAGCATCCATTCTGTTTTCTGGCTCTTTCTTGCCTGCGGGCTGGGCGGATGGAGGAGAAACCAAGCCTCCACACGTGTACAGCTCACATGGAAAAGCGGGAACAGAAAGTGCCTGGCTTTGGAACCCGACAGCCCTGGGTTTTTGTTTAGACCCTTGACACTCTCCTCTTATAAATGGAGTGTAAGACTAGGACCTGCCTCTGAAGATGCTGGAAGTAACAAACACCCAAGTGCCCATAACAAGGCACGGAGACAGGTCTTCTGCCCCTGAGGAGCATGTGGGCAGCAGCCGTGACGCCCACTCGGAGAGACAGGAGCCCTTCCTTCCTCCCTTGAGGTCGGTCCCAGAAGGAAGCGAGAGAGGAGTGTGACATTCCAGGAGGGCCTCCTGGCCTTTGCTTTATCCCAGCGACCCCACCAGGCAGCCTTCTTTCCCCCAGTTTTGCAGATTAGGAAACTGAGCCTCAGAGAGGTGGAATAAGGTCACCCAGAAAGCAAGCAAGTCGATGCAGAATTCAACCGTGGGCTGCGCTCCTTCCAAAATCCCTCATGTAATTCTCACAACAGTCCTAGGAGGCGGATTTCATTATCCCCACTCCGTGGATGGGAAAAGCCAACCAAAGTGAGGTCACACAGCTCCCTCCCATGCCCGCTCGGCCCAAACCCCCAGACCTGGGACCGAAGTAGGCCTTTCCAGCCCAGAAGTCACTGGGCAGAGGGACGGAAGGGGAACTGACATCAACCTATTATTTCTGCACCACCCTCAACCCTCACCAGCCTGGCTTCGCTGGGACCCGGGCCTGGCCTCTGGTGCCGGTGCGAGATGGGGGAGAGGGGCTTGGGCGGGGCCCGCCGAGCTCCTGCGGCCACACGGGGGTGCATACAGGCTGGAAGCCAGGCAGGCAGCTGGGACAGGACAGCCCCATGTCCTGCTCCTTCACTGGAATTGTCAGTGCCAGAGGTCCGGGCAGCACAGAACTGATCAGAAGCCCCTTAGAAGTGTGAAGGCTGGGGGTGGGAGAAGGGGGGAAGGAAGAAGGTGAGCCGGGAGGTGTGGGAGTTGCGTCTCCTCCCTACAGAGGAGGAAAGCATAGTTCAGACACATGAAGCTATGCATCCAAGGCTCCCAACGACCAAAGGACATGCAGATCTGAGACGCCAACCAGGCCTCTGCCTCACCTCCGGGGTCCCTCCGGCTACAGAGGGGACGCTTCTGCTTCTGCGCTCCGCTCCTCTTGCCCCCCACACGCAGCGAGGGCAGCCCCGGGCAGCAGACCTTCAACAGCGCGTCAGGCCACCAGCTCCGCCTCCTTCCTCAAACCCTCCAGGCCTCGTCCTTCCCAGGAACTTGGCCGTCGCTCGCCTCCCCGCCCGGAACGTTCCTCCCCCAGGTGGCCACTCACATTCCATGCCGGACTTTGCTTACACGTCCTCTCCTCTGAGAGGCTTCCCCTGACCATCTTACCTGACACAAGCACCCCCTTTGCTTAAAATAATCAGCTTTGGGGGTGGGGGAGGGGGTGCCAGACGAATGAGGCGAGGCCGCTGTGCTGGGTGATGGGTACCTCGGGGGGTCATTGATCGATTCTCTGTAACTTTCTCTATGTTTGAAATTTCCCATAATCAAAGTTTTTAAAGGGAATTCCCTGGTGGTCCAGTGGTTAGGACTCCATGCTTTTACTGCTGTGGCCCGGGTTCAATCCCTGGTCAGGGAACTAAGATCCCACAAGCTGTGCGACGCAGCCAAAAAAAAAAAAAAAAAAAAAAATTTAAATAACAAATACTAGGGGAGTTCCCTGGCGGTCCAGTGGTTGGGACTTCGCCTTCCGAGGCACGGGGTGCGGGTTTGGTCCCTGGTCGGAGACCTGGGATCCCACATGCCTAGCGGCCAAGGGGCCGAGGCATGAAACAGAAGCAATGTTGTAGCAAATTCAGTAAAGACTTTAAAAAAGTAAATAAATAAAATAAAATAACAAATACTAGAAACTGACATTCCTTCCCCCCACTCTCTATCCCATCACCGTTTTATTTTCTTCATCGAATCTGACTCCACCTGACATCGTGTGTCTAGCTGACCATTTGTAGGCAGCTCCATGAGAGCTGGGCTTTGTCTTGTTCACATCTGAATCCCAAGGGTCTGTGCCGGACACAGAGTTGGTGCTCTGTAAATATTTTCCCAGTCAGCGAAAGAATCAGACACGGCAATGGAAGTGCGTTCTGAAGAATAGCAGCGCCGTGGTTCGGGCTTTGGGCCTGGGCCAGTTTTAACCATAGATGTAGGATTGAGAGTGGGATGAACGCATTTCCTCATTTATTCATTCCACAAATGTTTAGGAAACCCCTTCTTGCCAAGTCCTATGCTGGCACTGGATTCACCAGGCTGGGTCTCTGGGGAGTGTGCTGGAGATAGGCCAGGTGCTAAGGGAACCCTTGGAAGGGAAGCCTCACCCCGTCTCAGGCATCGGGGAGGGCCTCCTAAAGCGAATGATTTCTAAGTTTAATCTTAGGAGGAGTAGCATTTCTCCAGGGGAAGAGAAAGGGTGTTCCAGGCAGAAGACACAGCTCAGCCAAAGGCCCAGCGATAGGACGGAGCACGGGCCCTGGGAGAACTGCCTACGTCGGTGTGACTGGGGCCGAGAGCACCAGGGAGGCGCCCAGGGGGCCAAGGTGGGGGTGTCCAGCATGGACCAGAGTGTGGAGGCCTTGATGGGCGGGCAGAGGAACATGGCCCTGTACCAAGGGTGACGAGGATGACAGAGAGGGCGCTCCTGTCCCACCTGCCTTTTTTTTTTAATTGGGGTATAGTTGCTTTACAATGTTGTGTTAGTTTCTGCTGTACAACGAAGTGAATCAGCCATACGTATACATATATCCCCTCCTTCACCTGCCACTTGTCGGTGCCAACAACGCAGCAGCTCATTCTCACTCCTGGCTTTTCACGCTTGGTGTTCCCTCCACCTGGAATGCTCTTGCCTGTCTGCACACGGGCTCTCCTCCTCCTCCGGTCTAGGCACGAGCCTGGGCTACTCAGAGAGGCTGACCGTGACCAGCCATCAGAAGTGGCCGCCTCAGGGATTATCTGTCTCAGCTCCCTCTCTGCCTCTTGCAGAGCCTGGGACAGGTTCCCTCACTGCTCCTAATTCTTCTCCCTGCACCCACCCTGTGTGTCCTGTGGCTTTGCAGGATCTCCCCACCCCAGAGGCAGGGTATCTTTTCCCAGCACACTGATGATGGACTTGATCATGAGACTGGCTTTGGCCAGTGGAATGTGGGCAGAAGTGTCCTACTTCTGAGCCTTAAGAGGCCTTCCAGGTTGCTCTCTGCCCCCTCACCCTTCTGCCATCCCCAACGGACAAACTTGTCCCAGGAAGTCAGGGACGAGAGAGACCTGTGGAGCAGCCCTGAAGCCAAGCCCCACTGAGCCCGGGGGAGATCCACTGAGCCCCAGCAGATCCGCAGACGTGTGAGTGAGAATAAGTGATTGTTGCTTTAAGCCACTGAGTTTGGAGATTGCTTGTTAGGTGGCATTAGCATGATAATAAGTGACTGATACACAGGACTTAACACTTTCTCATTAGTCTACCCATTTCACCATTGTCTTACCTTACACTAGACCACTGCCGTGTCTTCAGTGCCTGGCATGGGGTCTGATGCGTGGGAGAACTTCAAATATGTGTTGAATGAGTGAATAAATGAATGTGATGTCTGGAAGGGTCTTAGGCAAAGGAGAGGCATGAGGGTACAGGGGGGTCAGGAAGATGATTGATTGCTGTAAGAGGAGACAGACGTGGTGGGGGAGGATTTTGCAAAGGGGCCAGGGAGGAAGCTCTTGCCACGGTCCAGAAGGGGACAAAGGTGCCAGGACCCAGGAGAGAGCAGAGAAGGGTAAGCACAAAGCTAAGCCTGACTTAGCCTGTCCTGTAGGCCAGGTTCTCCCTACCTCTCACCTCGTTAAATCCTCACAACCACCCTACCAGGCAGGTACTTTGATAATCTCCATTTTCAAAAAGAGGAAACTGAGGCACAGAGAGAGTCAGAAACCTTCCTAGGCCAGGCAGAGAGTGAACGGCCGTCCAGCCCTGGCATCCTCGTGCCACCTCTCCCCACCACCACTCCAGTCTCATGGTTCAGAGCAAACGTCAGCAGACCCGAGACACTGAGGGCTTTGTTGGGGACCGAGAAATTCACCCCCAGCACACGGGGGAGGAGGGGACGGTTCACCACCGGAGGGAAACCAGGGAGAGTGTGGTTGCTTTTTGTGGTTTAATTCAACCTGCTGGCTCATGGCCCTGGATTGCTTACTGGGCACAGATGCCAGGCTCCAGAGGCCCCCGACCCCGGCTGGGCTGGAGCGAGGCAGAGAGGCGGAGGTCTCCACAGCCCACGCAGCTGCCTTTCCCTCCCTGTTTCTGTTTCCTTGCCACTCCTGAAAATAGCGCTACTGACCCACATGTAGACCACCCACACCCTTCCGCAGGATTAGAGACAAAGCAGAGAAAACACTGTAGTGACAGAATCGCAGGCACCAGTGAGAGAACAGGGGAGAAAACCCAAGAGGAGAAGGGGGTCTCTGTGAAGGTCCCCAAAATCTCATCTGGGTTAGGAACCCCAAACTGGCAGGGAGGAAGCCTGGATAGTAACACTTCCATCTGCTCTGCTCTTTGCAGTTTACAAAGCACTTTCCTACACATCCCCGCGTATAAACCCCACAGGAGGCTGCCGTCTTCCCCAGGAAAGATGAGGAGACTGAAGTCCACCGACTTCTTCTGGCGCACACGACCTTGAGGGACCAGAGCTGGCTTGGGGCCCCGGTCTAACTGCCACTCCTGAGCTTGTTCTGCGCCCTGAGTCCAGTGGGTCATTTCCAGGAGGTGGAGGTGAGGGGGGTGCTGAGACCCCAGGAGGGCTCGGCAGGGGCGCAGGGGCCTGGTGACCCACCGGGCGCGTCCGGGCAGCAGGTCAGGGAAGGGGATGGGAATCTTTAGAACAAACCCCACATTCGGAGAAGACTCTCAGAAAAGACTTGGGTGATGAGATGCTCAGAGAACAGAGGGAGAGAAGGATGAAGGCGGTGAGGGTGAGGTGACGTCGTGAGGAAGAGATGCTCGGGCTGGGACTTGAAGAGAAGCCAGTCTGGAAGGTTCTATGGGCGGAGTCCAGGGACGCTTCCAGTTCCTCACTTCCTCTTCCATCAGACCGGCAGCCTTTTGTTCCACGAGGCGCTTAGGAGTTACTCTGCACACCCTCCCATATTCCTCGGCGAGATTTTGCTCGGTGGTTTCTGGGGCGGCCTCGTCTGCAGACTTTGAGTTGCTCTCGACTCATTCATTCACTCATCCATCGACTCCCAGGCTGCCTGGCACTTCCAGGAGCTGGAGATGCAACAACGGCTGGACGAGGTCTTACGTATGGGCAGGGTGGGAGCCAGCACGAGGCGCAGGAGAGAGGCCTTCTTTGGCTCCCACACCTGGGCACCTGACTTTCTCGGTGGGGAATCCAGGAGCTAGCATGTTCCAGCCAAGAACTGGTCACAGTGGCCCACCCTCTCCTCACGACACCCTGGCATTCCCCAAGCAAGGCTTTGTTCCTCTTGCTCCAGATGTCGATCCCTGTTAGATCTGCCCACCAAAGGAGGACACACTGGCCCCTGTCCATCAGTGACCTCTGGTGGGTCCTTGGTTTTATTTGTTCCAGGGCTTAGTACAGAGCCGGGCATGAAAGGTCACCGTGGGGTGTTTGCTGATTGGATACAGACAAATTCGTCTGTTCAGTAAATATCTAGGTGATGCCTGCTATGTGCAAGGCTCCGGGCCAGGCGTTGAGCACACAAACCAGAAACAGCATCGCAGGCCTGCAGGAACACAGGGTCTGGGGCTGGTGACAGGCACAGGTCAAAACATCGCAATACGACGTGATGAGGAACTACATCTGTGTGGTCGCTCCAAGTTTCCGAGTATCAGGTATCGCTAAGAATGCCTGCTGAACTGAATTCAGGGGCTAAACGCCCAAAACTTTCCCAAAACACAGTCAAATGCATCTGACAGCGTATTACATTTTCCTTTATGGCCCAAAAGGACCATTAGGACTGTGAGACACTCTTATTGCCATTTCCCAGGTGAGACAACTGAGTCTCAGGAAGGTCACACAGCTAGGACATGGCAGAGCTGGGGGGGGCAAACTCAGACCAGTGTGACCAGCATCTATATTCTTTCTATGACAGTCCAGTTCCTGTTTTCCAAATAGCCTGGGCCTTCTCCTGCCTTGTCTTCCTCTACCAGTTGGAGAAGACCCATCCGCAGCAGGAGGGAAGGAGCCCAGCACAGAGACACACAGAGCCAAGAGGTGCAGGCCAAACAGGAAAACGGTAGCTTTCCCGGGGCCCTCCTAGCTGACTCCCATTTGCATCTCATTGGCCAGAGGTAGGTCACATGGTCAACTGAGCCGCAGAGGAGTCTGGGAGGTGGGTGTGTTCACAGCCCCCAACACACCTGGCCTTCTTTCGAAAGGAAGAAGGAGGATGAACGTGGCTGGGCAACTTTGCTGTGCCTGCCTCGCTCTGGATGATGGTGATGAAGATGATCACTATGGTGACTATCATTATTATCATGGCCATTCCCTGCCTGTCCCCAGCGCACCTCCCAGGCCCAAGCCAGGAAGGCACTTTCCCCATGCCAGCCCACCACACACACACACACAGACCCGGCAGAAGGGACTCCCAAGCCCCCATCCCAGCCACTCAAGGCATAGGTCACAGAGGCTCCCTGCCAGGCTCAGGACCACAAGAGCCCAGGGCCCCAGGATGTGTCCAGACAGGGTTCCCAGCCCTGCCCCTCCCCGAGCCCCAGCCCCAGCAGGAACAGCTATTTTGAGAGCAGCTGGCTGGCAGGTGGCACCTCGTGACGGAGCAGTTTTCATCTGAGCCAGGCGGACCCTGGCTGATGCCCTCTGCTTTCTCTGCCTCCCCCTCAGGCCACCTGGCAGCCTTCACTCCCCAGCCTCATGCCCCCTCTCTGCGTCC
Organism: Balaenoptera acutorostrata; assembly: GCF_949987535.1. NCBI lineage: Eukaryota > Metazoa > Chordata > Mammalia > Artiodactyla > Balaenopteridae > Balaenoptera > Balaenoptera acutorostrata. The sequence continues at coordinate 12,695,803 of NC_080074.1, forward strand.
TCTCCCTCCCATAAAGCTCTTCCCAAACTCCTCCTCCTCCTCTCTCTCTCTCTCCCTCTTTCTCTCTCTCTCTCTCACCTGCCTCCCAGTTCTATTAAATCCAGCCAAGACCCTACCTGTGATTTCAGGTCTCCTGTAGGCAGTTCTAGCCCTGGCCCATTGGTCCCCGCCCAACCCTCACACGCATGCCATGTTCCCACATCCAGGCCTCTGTACCTACCGCTTCCCTGGCTTGGGGACACCCCTGCTTCTCCTCCCCATTGAGCTTTCCCGATCTGAGAGTTTCAGTTTGAGGACACCTCTTCCAGGGAGCCATCCCTGATGAGCCTCTAAAGCCACAGGGGCCTCAGGAACCATCTCACCCAGCCCCTCCCCTGCTCTCTCTTTTTTTTTAATTAATTTTTTAAACTGAAGTATAGTTGATTTACAATGTTGTGTTAGTTTCAGGTATACAGCAAAGTGATTCAGTTATATATATATATATTCTTTTTCCCATATAGGTTATTACAAAATATTGAGTAGAGTTCCCTGTGCTATACGGTAGGTCCTTGTTGTTTATTTTATATATAGTAGCGTGTACATGTTACTCCCAATCCCTAATTTATCCCTCCCCTCCTCTGCTGCTCTCTTGCATCCCTCTTCACCTCTGCTCACATGCGCCACTGCCAGGATGTTCATCACCTGGATTCAAATCCCACCCCCTCCACTTCCTAGCAGGTGACTCACCCTCTCTGCCTTGATGTCTCAGCTGTAAACTGAGGACAGTGGTAGCACCTACTTGGTAGGGCTGTTGTGAGGGCTAAACAGACACGAACACACGGAGATCTGCACAGGGTCTGTGGGGCGCTGGATTGGCAGCCAGCAATGTGTGCATCTGCTGTGATGAGCCCCACACTGAGGGCTCGGGGGTGCAGGGCCCCTTCTTGAGCTGAGCTGGGTGTAGCTCTATGCTCACTCCTCTTGAGGCAGGAGGTAGATGGGCCCCAGGCTGAACAGTTTCTCCCCTGTGGACAGGAACTCCATAATAGCAGAAACTCCATAAAAGCAGGATGATGCAGGAGGCTGGGCCCTGCCCAGATAAGAGATAAAAGACCACATATGCCTCATTCTCGAAGTCAAGGAGACCCCCCACCCCCGACTACACATGCACAGAAAAGCTCCTTGGAGGTCAAAAGGGAGGGGGCGCCACCCCATAGTAAGTGATGTCAACCACCCATAGCCCTCTTCATTAGAATCCATCTTGGCTAAGAGATGCGCGCACACACGGGAGGATCCTGAGATGTACCAAACACGGACTCAGAACCAGGCGAAGCAAGATGATTGGCCAAAGGAAACCCGGAAGAAACGCCCCTTAAAAGTGATTCAAACTACCACGAGGGCGCGACTCTCTCTCTGAGCCCACCCATGTGTCTATCCACACGTACTCTACTCTTTTTTTTTTTTTCTCCTAATAAAACACTTTACTTGTTTCACTACTTTCCATCTTTGTGGGGATTCTTTTCTGCAAAGCCTGAGGGCCAGGGGCTTGTCACTGGCCACTGGTCGAGTGGCTAGCATTTGGTGCTCTCACCGCCGTGACCCGACCTCAATCTCTGGCCGGGAACCGAAAGCCTGCTTCAAGCTGCTGCAGGCAGAGGTCACCCGACATCACTCCCACGGGCCCCAGCCCTGCCCCCGGACCACCAGGACACATCTAATCCGTCTTCCACAAGGCGTCCTGTAAATATTTGAAGGCAGTAATCAGGCGTCCCCTGAGTTTTCCTGCCTCCAGGCAAAGCTGCTCAGTCCCTCTCTCATACCTCCCACAGTGAGGTTTCCAGACCTTTCTGCACAAGCTCCTTTCCCCAGCACACTCCCGGGCAGGGCTCACCTTGGACACAAGGTCCCTTCACCACACTCTCCCTGGGCTTTGTGCTGGGTTCTGGGGGCCCTGAGGCAAGGAAGTTGCCATCCCTGCATCCCGAGCAGCTCTTGACTTCCTCGAAGCCTCTGGAAACAGGACTCCTGCTCCAGCCTCCTGGGACAAGATTAGTTTCCAGCGTAGCTGTTTGCATTGCTGCAATTAGAATTCTATTCTTTTCTTCCTTATAATTCTTGAATTATAGTTCTTGAGCTGGATTTTGTGGCCTGGCTTTGTGGCTCCAACTGGACTGTAAGGTCCCTGAGGGCAGAGTCCATGCCTCTTCCCGTCTTATCCCCCGTAGCACCTGGCGTGCCACCAATATTCCAGCCGGTTCATGGGTCACAGAGGCCCAGAACCTCAGAGCCTCAGGGATCAGCTAGTTCAATGGTCCCATTTCACAGATGGGGAAGCTGAGGTCCAGTGAGGTCCTGGTGGCTGGTTCACTGCCATTTCCATCACGACTCCCCAGGGGACCCTCTGCATGCTTCTCCAGCCCCAGAAGGGCCCGTATATCTCACTCAGGCTCTGTCTCCAGGCCAAGTCCCCGTTTCTCATGATTTTTTTTTTCCACTAACATCCTTTATCACAGGGCCTTATCAAAGACTCTTTGAATATCTAAATATTGTGATATGATATTAGGGGAAGGGCTGGGACCCCAGACTGCATCTACGGTAGGATCACACCTGCATGAAAATGATGTCTGCCTGTGAATTAGGACTGGAGGGAGATGTGGGAAATTGACAGAAGGCAACCAAGGGAACCAATGGGATTCTAGGGGACTCTCCTTTCTTTCTATTTGAACATTTCCGTGTTACTCTGAGATCAGTGCATGAGGAAGGAGAGTGCAAGCAACACCTCCGTGTGCCTACGCTGCTCTGGCCACCAGGCAAAGTGCGCACAGGGTTCAATTGTATTGCTGCAACAGTCCTGCAACGTTCCCCGTCCCCATTTTCAAAATGAGGAAAATGCGGTTCCCAGATATTTAGGAAAAGTAAGTGCCCAGTTCATGTAGGTACTAAGTGGCAGAGAGAGAACTTGAACGTAAGACTTCCAGTTCCAAGTTCGGTGTTATTCCCTTCAATGGCGAGTGGGGGTGGAGAGACAAGGAAGATAGGAAAAAGGGAGGGAATGAGAAAAGACAAAAATTACCTAAATGTGCTACATGAACTGGTTTGTCCCAAGTACACACAGTGTTTAGTACTTGTTGGATGGATGGCTGGAGGACATCAGGCAAGTAGTAGTTCCCGGGGAACTAAGAGCCGGTCGTTTCTATATACCCTTCAGTTTCTGTCTGAGAAGCAGTGATGTGGTTACCTAGGAGACAATGGTCCGTGCCAGGGTCCCTCTGCCTGGGGAATCGCAAACCTTTCCCTTCTGGGCCCTCACTCCTGAGGTGGTGAATGGGAAGATAGGAGAGTAGGAAAAGGACAGGTGGGGAATTACCACTAACTTGCTGTGTGTCCTCGGGCAAATTGCTCCCTCTCTGGACCATGCCTAGGAGATAGTATAAGGCCAGGACTTCCTGTGGGTGGGCCTGGTTGGGTGGGTAGTGGCAAAGGAACAGTAAGAACACGGGGCTGCTCAGGGAAAACGAGAAGCCGTGGGTTTGGGTTCAGTGCAAACCTTCCCACCATCACCGCCCTCCCCCTGGCCTTCCATGAAGTCTGCTGCCTCACACTGGAGAGACGGGTGTTGTAGAAACTGAGGAAAGGGATGACTTCCACATCTGGGGTGAAGTCACACGTAGCAGAGGGAGCTGAGTGACGCCACGGGAAGCTCCAGAAGCTGGATTCAGTCAGAGAAAGCAGAGCCACGGGGCCCTGAGGGAGGAGGGGCGGGAGGGGGCTGCTCTCAGAATTTGTAAGGCCGGGGGCCCAGTCAACACCTGGATCACACAGTGCTAGACATTTTCCTTCTGTCTGGGGAAGCCCAGCCAAAACATCATTTCCTTTTTACTCTCAAGGAGACAGAGGCCCCAGAGGTCACGGGCAGGCCCGCAGCAGAAGCAGGCCTAGAACCCGGGCCTCAGCCTCCAGTAGAGGCTGGAGAGGCCTTGTCGAGAGGCTGACGGGAGGGAGCAGGGAGGGCTGAGGCAGAAGACCGGAGGAGCTCTCCTTTCCTCCACCTGCCCCTCTTGGCCCAGGCATCAGGGGACAGGCCCATGGGACACAGGCTGCAGCAGGAGGGCCCGGGAACATCGCCACCACTGTGTGGACCAAGTTCTAAAATAAGCCCCACTCGCCGAGAGTGTAGTCACCATGGCAACAGGAAAGCTGTTCCACAGAAGGAATCAATCACCGTCAGTGTCACGGGGAAGAGCCTGCTATGGCCAGGCCCTGGGGTAGGCACTTTCACACACACGCTGTCCCACTGAAGCCATCGTCATCCTCACTCTGCAGATGAGGGCACCTGGGCTGAGACGGAGGCCCTGGCCAGAGTCATCCCGCAATGGACAGGAATCGGGAGGCCCGGATCCAAACTCCCATCTCCTTCCCTGTCTCCTTGCCTCCCAGGCACCCCATTTCTTCTGAGCCTCAGTTTCCCCCTCCCCACCCAAAGCACTGTCAGGAGTAAAGATGGGGGTATTTCTGCATCCCTCCAGGGTGGCAGGGTGGGGGGAGCAGGCATGATTGCCCATAAGCAGGGACTCTGGGACTCCTGTAATAATCTCCTGCCCTCTGGGCTTACTTACAGCAATGGCCCTCGTGGGATTCACTAATAGTGCTTCCCTTTGGCAGGTAGTGTCAAACAGACTTGTTAATTAACACTTTATGAGTGCCCAAGCTTTCTCATCCCCTTCTTCTGGGAACCAGCCCTGTCCCCTGGCCACAATGGCAGGAAATGAGCCAGGTCTGACCAATCAGTCATTGACCGCATCTCTCTGACAACTGTGATTGGTCCAAGAGAGAAGGACTGGCCCAGCAGAGCCAATCAGAGAGCTCCCCTGGGACTGATATGTGGATACCAAGAAAAGGAAGCTCTTGCTTTCCCAGAAGGTGGGGGAGGTTGTTGAGTTGGGACTTCCAGTGACCTTGTCCCATACACTGGAGAAGATGTGACTATTTCCCAGGCTTCAGTGACAACAGATTTTATTCTAGCTAGTCTAATCAAAAAGAGATTTTGGGCTTCCCTGGTGGCGCAGTGGTTGAGAGTCTGCCTGCCAATGCAGGGCACACGGGTTCGAGTCCTGGTCTGGGAAGATCCCACATGCCACGGAGCAACTAGGCCCGTGAGCCACAATTACTGAGCCTGCGCATCTGGAGCCTGTGCTCCGCAACAAGAGAGGCTGCGATAGTGAGAGGCCCGTGCACCGCGACGAAGAGTGGCCCCCGCTTGCCACAACTAGAGAAAGCCCTCGCACAGAAACGAAGACCCAACACAGCCAAAAATAAATAAACAATGCGTTTAAAAAAAAATACATTAAAAAAAAAAAAAGAGATTTTGTTTTAAAGCATATTAAGGGGCCGAGCATCCAGGAACAACTGCCCAAAACACACTGCAGAACTGGGCCACCAAGGGGGCTGCAGCCCCTGCTTCCTTCAGGAAGCTGTGGGAGTCACCACTTGGCTGCCAGCTCCAGAACCATGCCTGCTCGACTTCGCTCCATGCAGGGAAACGGGTGCTCTGTGCTCTTTCCACACAAAACTCAGTTCCAAATTCTAGTCCATGCAAGTGTTAGGATTTATGTTACAGCTGGATCACTACCTGCAGGAGAGCCTGGAAAATGTAGTTGTGGAGTTTTGCAGCTTCTGCAGCACAGAAGGCATGCTACGTGGAGGGTGTGGCCAGTGTGGCACATGTCACAGGCAAAGGCTGACTCTCACCATCATCACTGTCATCCGAGGAAATGCTGTCACCACTTCCCACACTGCCCTGAGCTGGAGTCAGGGACTTCGCCTGGGCTCTGCTGTTTCCTCACTGTGTGTCCTCCAGCAAACCATCTCTCACCGTGGGGCTCAGTCTGTTCTTCTGTCATTTGGGGATGTGGAGACGTGTCCCAAATACATCTCCAAGCAGTTATGAAGGTCAAGGTGAGAGAGTAGGTGGGAAAGGCCCTGTCCACTGCACAGACCTGAGCACCTGGGGAAGTTATTACTAGTCAGTAAATGGCTTTAACCAAGAGGAAAATAAACCCAGAGAGGGTGAAATGACTTTCCCAAGGTCAGGTCAAAGTCAGGCAATAAAATGTGGAGGACTAGAACTTGAGATTGTGAACTCTCCCTTAGGTCTCAGGGGAGTGGGAGGGAGCGAGGAGGACCAGGGGGAAAGGGTGGGGTGGCTCTGGGAGGTGGTGGTGATCGGTTGTATTAAGTTGTTCATGACTGTACAGCAAATTTCCCCAAAACTTAGCGTAAAACAACACACATTTACTATCGTTTCTAGGATCAGAAATCTGGGCACAGCTCAACTGGGGTCTCTGGCTCAGAGTCTCCCACGAGGTTGCAGTCAGGGTGTCAGCCAGGGCTGTGGTCTCATCTGAAGGCTCGTCAGGGGAGGGGTCACTTGCAAGCTCACTCCCACAGCTGTTGGTCAGCCTCAGGTGCTGGCTGGCTGTTGGCACTACCAGGCAGCTCATGACATGGCAGCTGGCCGCCAGCAAGCGAGAGAGAAAGGGAGAGAGGGAGGGGGCACTCCCGACACAAGCCACCGTCTTTAGTAACAAAATCTCAGAAGTGATATCCGTACTGTAAGTCCCCTACATACGAACAAGTTCCATTCCGACAGCACGTTCATTAAGTCCAACAAAGTTAACCTAGGTACACAACTAACACAATCGGCTATATAGTCCTGTACTGTAATAGGTTTATAATACTTTTCACACAAATAATACAGAGAAAACAAACAAAAAATAAAGAAAACATTTTTAATCTTACAGTACAGTCCCTTGAAAAGTACAGTAGTACAGTACAACAGCTGGCATACGGGGGCTGGCATCGAGTGAACAGGCAAGAAGCGTGACCGGCTGGAGGAGGGAGGGGAGGTGGGAGATGGTAGAGCTGAAGGATCGTCAGCAATGGGAGACGGAGGGCAAGCTGCAATTTCACTCACACCTGACGTTGATGGCACAGGTTCTAGTTCCTTGCTGGATTCAATTCTATCTGCCCTCTTGAAAAAACGATCCAGGGATGTCTGGGTAGTACTGTACCGTGCCAGCTACATCACTGCTGCTTTTACGCTTGCTTCCAGACATTCTGGGCTTGAAGTAAAGATACTGTACTACTGTACTCTATATAGTACTGTAAAGTACACAGAAGCACAGGCTCTTGTAGAGGATGCACGCACGTGACAATGTACGCCAGACACGTGAACTAAACGTGATTGAACATGCAAACGCATGTTCGCATCTTTGAAAGATCGCAACTTGAAGGTTAGTATGTAGGGGACTTACTCATTCCATTTTTAGACTCAAGTCTCTAGATCAGCCCACACTCAAGGGGGGAGGATGACACAAGAGTGCATGTACCAGGAGGTGGGGTCACCCAGGCCATCTGAGAGGGCGCCCACCACACAGCTTGAGGGAGAAGCCCCACCACAGGTCCCTGCCCCCCCAGGCCCAGCCTGCCTCTGAGAAGAAGGTGGGTCAGTGGGGTAAGGGAGGCTGCTCCCAGCTCCTCTGCACCAGCCCTGGGCCCTGTGGGTGGACAAGCTGAACTGAATCTGCACTTGCTTGTGCCCCTTCCCCTGAGGGGAGACGACGGAGGAGGAAGAACAGGACGGAGTGCAGGGTTACACACATCAGCAACGGCAGCAACGTGGCCCCCCTCAGATTAGGGTTTTCCAATAAAACAGGAAGCCCCGAGGCCCCAAAAGGCGGCGTGGTATCATGGGAGAAGCCCTGGACTAAGAGTCAAGAGGTCTGGGTTCTGACTCTGGGTAAGCCCCTAACTGGCTGTGTGTCTGTGAGGAAGTTACACACCCTCTCTGGGCCTCAGTCTCTCCAGCTGTAACACAGGGGTGGTGATCTGATATTGCCCAGGTGCTCTTGGGCCCCAACGGTCAGAGTTCCCCTCCGCGCAAAGGGGATCACGATCGGATGGAGGCAACCTAGGGGTTTGGCCTGGGCTTCCGCCACCTGCCCCCAAGGCACCCGCCCCCAGCAGCCCTTACCTTCTTCCCCTCCATCCTCTCTCCCTCTGCCTCTCTCCTTAGTGCTGGTTCCCTGGCTTTCCTTCCTGACCCACCATCTCTGTGTTCACACAGCCCAGCCTGCCGCCAACCTCCTTCCCTCTCCTCCAGCCCCCCGCCCACCCCCACTGCCCCTGAGCCAGGTGAGGCCAGACTGGGCTTGAGGAAAGGGCAGAGCAGGTGGCTTGGGCAGGGACCACACCGTGGCCGGAAGCTGTTCAGCTGCTGCCAGGGGTTGGCTCTGGAGGCTGGCCTCTTGTCTTCCTCCCCCAGGAAGGTGGGGGGAGACGCTTGCAGACTTGAAGCCGCTCCTCTGTGAGGTTCCTCCTCGCCCCTCCCCACCCCAGCCCTGCTCGCGCTGAGGAGCAAGGTGCATGTGGGGGCTGTGAATGGACCCGGCAGCGCAGCGCTCTGGCTCCCGGGCTGGGGGCTTATGTAAGTGCTGCCGGCCACCCCCGGCCCCAGCCAGCCCCCTCGGCTCCATCTCAAAGCACGAGGCCACCCCGGTGCCCACACACCAGGCCTACACGGAGTCCCTTCCTATTGGAAGATCCCCTAGCGCTCTGTGCTTGCTCACAGGCTCGGCACCCTTACACTGGCACCAACATTCTTTTCTGGGCCTTACTCCCCCACCCAAGGCAGGAAGGAACAAGCTTTGTTCTCTCTAGTCCCAGGAAACACAGTGGATGCTCAGTAAATTTTCTTGAATGAACTAGAAAAGATTGATAATAATAATGGAAACATTTATAGAGTATTCACCATGTGCCAACCACTCTCCTAAGAACCTTATACACATTAATGCATTTAATCCTCATCACAATCTTATATTGGAGGTACTATTAATATCTCCACAGCACAAATGCATGAATGAGTGAATGCCATATTCTTTCAACGGGAAGACACTAACCCACGAGAGATCAGACACATCACCAGGCATAAAGCATGAGAGGGTGTGAGGCTGAGTGATAAGATAATAATCTATTCCCTGTTACATACATCTCTTTTGATTATCACAACTCTCCAGGGAGGTATAAAGGGCAAAAATAAACAAGGTCCTACTGTATAGCACAGGGAACTATAGTCAATATCCTGTAATAAACGATAATGGAAAAGAATATGAAAAAGAATATGTGTGTGTGTGTATGTGTGTATAACTGAATCACTTTGCTGTACAGCAGAAATTAACACAACATTGTAAATCAACTATACCTCAATAAAGTAATTTAAAAAAAAATACTGTCATAAACCCCATTCTCCCGATCTGTATCAGTCAGGATAGGTAAGATAAAACCATGTAACAAACAGCCTCCAAATCTCAGTGACTTAAAACAACCAAGGTTTATTTCTCACTTGTGCAACATATCCAGTAGGAGGGTGGGGACAGGGATCTCTGCCCCCTGCTGTCCTCGCTGAGGAGCCCACCTGGAATTTCCCAGCACTGCTCAGGGGGAGGGGAGCAGGAAGAACTATGCACTAGTTCTGAAAGGTCTCCACCCAGAAGTGACATGTTACTTTGGCTCCGATTTCATCGGCCAGAGCATGTCACATAGCAAACTCAAGGGGCTGGGATGTGTAATCTTCGGTGGGTCCAGAAGAAGGGGGAACTGTGGGTCTGGGTGGAAAGTATTGGGTTAACTGAGTCATTTATGGAGTGTCTGCTCTGTGCTAAGCAATGGGAAGAAACACGAAATTTGGCAGGGCCCTGTCCTCCCAGAGCACACCTTCTAATGCAGAAACAGATAAACAGAAGAAAATCACAATCCAGTGAGACCAGAGCTCTGACAGAGGAGAGGGATGTTCAGAGGGGTCCCTGACCTGGCCCCGGGGAGCAGGAGGGCTTCTGAAAGAGGAGATCACAGAGCTGAGTAAGGCCAGCCTTCCAACCCAGACCCCAGGTGGAGAGAAAGGACACGGCGAGGCCTGCCCTGGGTGGACCCACCACCCTAAGCCCCCATCTTGCAGGGAACTCCATGGGGACAGGGGTCTAGCCTCGGTGCCCAATGCCTACCATGTGACTCTGGGCACTTCCGCTCTTCCCTCCACAGGGGGCAAATAGAAAGTGGGTCCACACCAGGAACAGGTGGGCCTTTCTGGGATGAGGACCCCTGGAGGAGGAGGGGCAGAGAGAGAATGCAGGACCAACCTCCTTTGTACTGGTGGGGACACTCTTCTAAGTGCCACTGCCCCTTCTAAAGGGATGGGTGGACTTGAAGCTGGGTGTCGGGGGGGATTCCAGGAGCCAAGAAAGACCCTTTAGCTCACCTGGGCTATGACGGAGACACCAGTGGGAGCCTGAGGGTAGGGGGCTAAAAGCAGCTGGGGCCTGGGAGACCAGGTCACCCAGAAATCCACCTAATTCTAACATCTGGGAAGAGACCCAAGAAACTGTAACAGTGGTCACCTCCAGGCAGGAGAAGTGGAAGGCTGGGGACAGCCTGCAGAGAAGGGGGACTGAGTCTTCCTTTTGTTTTTTCAACCAGGTATTACCTAAGTGGAAAAAAATTAAACAAGTATATATTTGACTTGAATAAAAATTTCTATGGGTCTAGGCTTTATAAGCCTCTAAGATTGTAAGATCCTTCTAAGACTAGGATTCTCAGAGGCAGCTGGTGAAGACATGGGGCTGAGATGCCCCTGGGTTTGAACCCTGGCTGCACCCATTGCTGTGACTTAATCTCAAGGTGCCTCTGTTTCCTGGTCTGGAATCGGAAACAAGGATACCTTCTTCCCCTGGAACATTTTAAGATTAAATGAGATAAAGTATGTCAGGTTTCCCCCCAGGGTCTGGGACACCACGAAGCCTTTTTCTAAACAAAGCAGTGGTGAATACCCAGAGCCTAGAGGATTCTCCAGGCTGAGTCCCAGCCAGGGCGTTTCCTGATTCCCAGGAAGGGACAAGAGGTCCCTGGGAAGCCGCTGGTGACAGCAGGCGGGCAGGGAGGGAGGGAAACGGACACTGCTGCTGTGGCTGGTGCTCTGGCGCCCCCCCCTGGACACTGTCCTCCTTACACCCCTGGGAGAACGGGAGGCTTCGCTTTTATCAAAAATCTCCCTTTGCTTGGGGTTATTTTTTTAAAAAGGACCAATGTTAGGGACAAGGTAAGAGACCCACTGGCTGCTTTGGGGCCCCAGCCCAATATACAACACTTGGCAAAAGTTCCGCAGCTCTTGAAAATGACTTAGTAACCACATTATTAACCACAGGCACCACCTGCTGAGCCAAAGGCGAAGCCCGCACTCTCGAATGAAGTGCTCTGCCTGCCTTGTTTCACTTCATCCTCCTCACATTCGCTCAGTCTGCACGACTACTAACCTCTTTTAAAATCTGGGGAAACGGAGGCCCAGGGAGATAAACTAAACTCAGGGCACACAGCCAGGTTGTGGCGGCATTAGGATCCAGGCTCGGGCCTTTCGGCCTCCACCTCGCACTCAGGAAGGATCAGTACCCGCATCTCCCATTGATAGAGCACTGGCCCTGTGACGGGTACCGAGCTGAGTGCTTTCACACATGCCGTTCAACTCTGATTACAACTCTTCGAGGTAGGTTTTTATTTCCCCCATTGCAGGGTGACCGACTGTCCTGGTTTGCCCAGGACGGAGGGAGTTCTGGGATGTAGGACTTTTGGTGCTAACACCAGAAATGCCCTACCCACGTTACAGACAAGGAAACTGAGATCCAGAGAGGGCGATATACTACAAGCAACTATACGCCAATAAAATGGACAACCTAGAAGAAATGGACAAATTCTCAGAGACGGCGATAGACAGCACTGCTATCGGGCGTGGAGCCTGAAGTCTGGCTCCAGAATGAGGCAGGTCAGGTAGCTGAGAAACACAGGCTGAGGGACCTCCCTCGTGGCACAGTGGTTAAGACTCCGCGCTCCCAAAGCAGGGGGCCCAGGTTCAATCCCTGGTCTGGGAATTAGATCCCACATGCATGCCTCCACTAAGGAGCTGGCAAGCTGCAACTAAAGGAGCCCACCTGTCGCAACTAAGGAGCCCACGTGCCACAACTAAGACCCGGTGCAACCAAATAAATAAATAGATACTTGAAAAATCTTTAAAAAAAAAAAAAGAAACACAGGCTGAGGGACTTCCCTGGTGGTCCAGTGGTTAAGACTCCATGCTCCCACTGCAAGGGGCCTGGGTTCGATCCCTGGTCAGAGAGCTAGATCCTGCATGCCGCTGCTAAGACCCTGGCACAGCCAAATAAATAAATAAATAAATATTTTTTTTAAAAAAACCCACAGGCTGAGCTGGTTCCATAAGGAAGAACGAAGTGAGAGGGTGGGAGGGGGTGAGAAGAAACGGTGGGAGAGACAAGAAGCCCTTGAAGGCACTAATAATGTCTCCTAATAAGACCACCCTAGGCTGGTAACCTGGACCCTCCACTTACGGGCTGAGACATTCTTTTCCGTAAAACCTGAGCCTCGATTTCCCATCTGGAAATTGAGGGTAATAACCTTGCAGTGCTGCTCATTCGTACAGCCGGTATTTACTGAGTCCCCACGGCAAAGCCGGCGTGCAAGAGAACATAAACACAGCAACGCGTAATTAATGCGTGTGAGTCCCTGGCACACAGGGAGAATTCTAGACCCCCAGACCTGGAAGACCAAGCCCTGCAATGGGTGCTTGACTGCCTACAGAGACAGGGAGCTTACTATCCCACAATACAGCCAATCTTTTAGCATGTGCCAATGCATGTCGGTTCCTGTATGTCTACGAACGCTTTTTTTTTAAATAAATAAATAAATTTATTTATTTATTTATTTTTGGCTGCGTTGGGTCTTCATTGCTGCGTGCGGGCTTTCTCTAGTTGTGGACAGCAGGGGCTACTCTTCATTGCGGTGCGCAGGCTTCTCATTGCAGTGGCTTCTCTTGTTGCAGAGCATGGGCTCTAGGTGTGCGGGCTTCAGTAGTTGTGGCGCACGGGCTCCAGAGCGTGGGCTCATAGTTGTGGCTCACGGGCTTAGTTGCTCCGCGGCATGTGGGATCTTCCCGGACCAGGGCTCGAACCCATGTCCCCTGCACTGGCCGGCGGATTCTTAACCACTGCGCCACCAGGGAAGTCCTGTCTATGAACGTCTAATAGGCTTTTTTTTTTTTGGCTGCAGCTGGCGGGATCTTAATTCCCCAACAAGGGATCAAACCTGTGCCCCCTGCAGCAGAAGCGCAGAGTCCTAACCACCGGACCGCCAGGGAATTCCCACGTTTAATAAGCTTTTACTCTGTGCCAGGAGCTTCTAAGTGTTTTGCATGTTTTAACCCATTTAATCCCCACGGTAGCCCTCAGTATCTGGGCAGGGTTTGGGCTGGAGCAGTCTGTGCCAGCGGAGAAGGAAAAAGCTTTCCAACCAATTTGAGATGTGGACTCCTCCTCACTCTCTCTGCCTCTGCCAGGGTTCTGCCTGAGTTGGGGTTCACCCTCCTGATATCACCTGACCCCCCTGATTACTGATCTGCTTCCTCAGGCAAAGATTTCACTGGCAACCTGGCCCAGTCCCGGCAGGACCTCCCTGCCCCCAGGGCTCTCTGGGAGGGGGGGTCTGGCTGTGAGCACCCTCCCCCCTACAGCGGTGGCGGCATCACCACCCGCCGCCCACCCACCCCGCTCCCCGCACTGACCCAGGAAGGCGTTAACCCGGAGAGCAAGCTGAGCATTTGGGCCTTCCAGCGAGCAGCAGCTCCGGCCCTTCCAGCTTCCGAGGCCCATCCTAGCCCCAGGCCTCCCACCCCATCTGTGCCGCAGAACAAGGCTGAAAGTCACATAAAGTCCTCTCTGGAGCTGCAGGGGACTGTTTGAGAAGAGACCCTGGCGAAGTCTCAGGGGTCTTCTGACACTATGGACAGCAAAACATCAGACTTGTCTTTGTCTGATACATGTATCAGGCAGCTCATCTGTACATGAGAGTCCTCAGTGTGATGCCACTGCTACCACTCTTCAGCTGTGTGACCTTGGGAGACTTGCTTAACGCCTCTGTGCTCGGTGTCCTCATCTATAACAAGAGGGTAATAAACCACGAATTCACGGGGTCTCAGGGAGGATCAGATCCTAGACTGTACCAGGAGTGCCTAGCACACAGCGGTGCTCGAGAAGCGTGGGTCGCTGCATTCGTTCACTCATTCAACGAGCATTGTGCTGGGGAACTAGACTTAACCTACACACGAACTGCCAGGGAGCAGCCCAGGGTAAAGGAAAGCACCAGAAGACCCTGGTCCCCAGGTGAAGCCTGCTCCCAGTAACCCCTCCGGCCTAGACGGACCACGTGAGGCAACGGCAGGAAGGCAGACACACGCAAGCCACGGAGAGGGGCCTCGGAAGAAACCAAACTCTCCAACCCCTGGATCTTGGACTTCCGGCTCCGGAACTGTGAGAAAATCAATGTCTGTTGTTTACGGCGCCCAGTCTACGGTATTCTGTTATGGCAGCCCTAGCAAACCGCTCCACCCCCCCCCACCCCCCCAAATCCAAAGGACAAGTTAGTCTCGCTGAAACTGGCCTTTTGCTGAGTTTGGGTGGAAGGTGCTGGTTACCAGTTGACTGCTCCCAGCCAATTCCACTTCCCACTAAAATAGCTCTCGAGACTCAGAACATGGTGGTGAGAATCATAAATTGCCTCTTGCGAAGTTTCCAAATGATAACTTGCTTATTCAGCATTGTGCTCGAATGTTCTAAATGCTCAGTTGAGGTGGCCGATCCACTGTCCCCAGGGCCTGCCACATTCTCCAGCTTTTTTTCTTTTTTTGATTCACAAACAGTAACATGTGCCATGAACTTGGAACCCACTTTGAAATGTTTATGCTTTTTATAAGTTTAATATTAGCACATACGCAGAACACTTCCTGTGTACCAGGCGCAGTCCAGTGTGCTTTATAAACACTAACCTATGGAATCCTCACATCTCTCCTGAGGAGACAGTATCATCCCCATTTGACAGGTGGGGAAATCAAGGCTCAGAGAAGTGTAGCTAAGTGGCCCAAGGTCATGAGCTAGAAAGCAGCAGAGCTGTAATTTGAGCCCAGGCCACCTGGCTCCAGGTCCATGCTCTTAACCACTATGCCTTATTGCCTCACAGTTGTAAGTGAAAAATTGTTCTTTTTGATCTATATCCTATCAAAAGTTGTATTAGAAATCCTTTTAATGTACTCTCTGGCCAGACCATAATGATTAAAACAAACGTCAGGACTTCCCTGGCGGTCCAGTGGTTAAGACTCTGCACATCCCAATGCAGGGGGCACGGGTTCAACCCCTGGTTGGGGAACTAAGATCCCACATGCCGCATGGCACGGCCAAAAAAAAAAAAAAAGTCTGGGCTTCCCTGGTGGCACAGTGGTTGAGAATCCGCCTGCTAATGCAGGGGGCACGGGTTCGTGCCCCGGTCCGGGAAGATCTCACATGCCGCGGAGCAGCTGGGCCCGTGTGCCACAACTGCTGAGCCTGCACGTCTGGAGCCTGTGCTCCGCAACAAGAGAGGCCGCGACAGTGAGAGGCCCGTGCACCGCGATGAAGAGTGGCCCCCGCTCGCCGCAACTGGAGAAAGCCCTCGCACAGAAAGGAAGACCCAACACAGCCAAAAATAAATAAATAAATCTATTAAAAAAAAAAAAAAAAGTCTACTTTGGCTCATCCAGACATGAAGGTTCCATTTACACCATTTATTGTCAAATACAAAACTGACATACATACTTTTATGTTTAAATACATATATAAAAGTTGTTATGGCATCCCAAAATATAAAAACTCCTTTCATGAGCTGTTAGGTGGAATGCTTGTCTCTAGCATTTTTTTAAAATCCAATATTTTTTGTGGTTTTATTTCTTGAAGAGTAGAGAATGTGTTAGGCTGCTACTCACAAGCACTTCTCCAAAATCACACATTTCAAGTGGGGACTGTGTTTATTTCCAATGAAAAAAAAGCCAAACTCACATAATCTTCACTGCACTTTCCTTTATAACACGGGTCTTGAGCACATCTGCACCATAAGACGTCTGATCCAGTGCGTGTGAACTAACAGGGGAAGATCACGTCGAGGAGCTCCTGCTGTGGGTATAAACTAAGCCGTATCTGACTAAGGACAACCGCAGCGGTGTAAGTTTCCAAACCACGGGCAGAAGGCCTAAGTCACAGACCCTCACCAGCTCTCTCCTCACTCATGCTCTTTCTCCTGAATTCTGGACTGGAGACGGGGTACAGGGTGGTTCTCTTAGTGGAAACAGAAGTTCAAAGACCCACAGAAACCAGGGATGGGTGGGGGACAAGGGCGCCAAGAGAGGCGTTGAGCCATCTGGGTAGGAAAAGGTGGAGACAGAACGCAGAAGCCAGAGGCAGTGAAAACCACCGATGCCCAGCCCTTCCTGGGATCCCCTCCTCTGTACCAGGCACAGGCCTGATGGGATATCGGTCACCTCATGAGTCCTCACAGCCACCCCAGGAGGGAAAGACTATTTGTCACCTCCTTCTTACAGATTAAAAAGGGGAGGTGAGAGATTACGGGACTTGGCCAGTGGAGGAGTCTGCAGGCGAGCTTTCCTTGGGCGAGGGGAGGGAGAGATCTGAGAGCAGCGAGGTCTCAGGAGAGGGAGCTGCCCGGGATGGAACCCAAGCTGGGCTAGGACCCTTCCGCTCAGATTTCACCAAGACCCCGGGCCCAGTCCCGCATTGCTCCCACTCTGGATGCACCCACACAGCCCTCCTGCTCTCCCCTCCAGTCTCTGTGCAGGCTCCGTCGGCTTCCCCAAATGCCCAAGTAGTACACCTTCACAGCCCCTCTGCCTGGAAGGCTCGGGGCTCGCCGACCTGTAGCTGTCCAAGTTCTCAGCATGAGCCCCTCTCCCGCCCCTACCAGCCACAGCCAAGCTAGTCGCACCCCATCTGGGCCCTCAGCCCTCCGCCAGCCACAGTTGGGCCATCTGCCCCAGGGTACAGTGACTACGCCCGGGAGGGCTTCCCCCTGGACCGGCACCTCCGCCAGGCTGTGGTCTGGGAGGCTGGGTGGTGGGCAGGTTCAGAGCACAGCCGCGTCTGAATCCTGACCCCGCCCTCACTCACTGTGACCCATCCTCTCTGAGCCTCAGTTTCCCCATCTGTAACAGTAACAGCAGCCATGACTGCTGGGGGGATGAGTGCATCCCAGCTTACAAATGTGGCGTGATGGAGCTGGAAAATCACTGCTTTGCAGTCTCCATGGGTTTGGGCACCAACCCTCACTGGCTGAGACCTCCGGTGAGCATATTCCTGGGAGAAAGTTCCCTCTGCATCCCCAAGAAATGCAAATCCAACCCGGCTACAGGGTTAAGGCTCCAACACTCCTCAAACAAAGGAACAGAAGGATGGGTCCTGCAATGAATGCAGCAAACACAAGTGTCTCTGGCTGAACAAGATGAAAGGTAAAGAGGAACCGGAAATGCTGATCTCTCAGGAAGGTCAGCATCCAGACAAGACAACAAAGCACTGTGTGAAAGATTCTCCTCCAATTATCAAAGCAGAAATGGGCTTTGAACACGAGTGAGTCAGAGGAAAGCTGATTTAGCCCTTCTCATCTCTCCATTTCCTGGAACGGTGCCGTCGGAAAGAGCTTTAAGCAGCTGGAACTTGTGATTCAGCAATGACCACACTGGGGCATCAAGTCTTCCTGTTCAAGTTTTTAGGAAAATCAAATCGTCTTACTCTGGGTTTCTTGTGATTGTCTTCCTTTTTACATGGTAGTTATTTTTAAACTCTTTAATAATTTATTAGAATAAGATGTTTAACATATATTGGTATATTCGTACTTTGCTTGAGGTTTTCTATTTCCAAATGTATTTTAAACATCAAATATTTTATTTCACTGATATGTTTTTAATTTTGTGAATTCTACCTTTTTAAAAACAAAATGTACTCATATTGGTATTTCAGTATGAGGCAAAATAATGACCAAAAAACTGGCATTGGGCCTCCCTGGTGGCTCAGTGGTTAAGAATCTGCCTGCCAATGCAGGGGACACGGGTTGGAGCCCTGGTCCAGGAAGATCCCACATGCCGTGGAGCAACTAAGCCCGTGCGCCACAACTACTGAGCCCGCGTGCCACAACTACTGACCCTGTGCTCTAGAGCCCACGAGCCACAACTACTGAGCCCGAGCACCACAACAACTGAAGCCCATGCACCCAGAGCCCGTGCTCCGCAACAAGAGAAGCCACCTCAATGAGAAGCCCGCGCACCGCAACGAAGAGTAGCCCCCCGCTCGCAGCAACTAGAGAAAGTCTGCACGCAGCAACGAAGACCCAACGCAGCCAAAAATAAATAAATAGATAAATAAGTGTTTGAAAAAATGGGTAGATCTGAATAGATGTTTTTCCAATAAGACATACAGATGGCCAACAGGTCCATGAAAAGATGCTCAACATCACTAATCATCAGGGAAAAGGAAATCAGTACCATAAGGAGGTTATCACCTCACACCTGTTAGAATGGCTACTAGCAAAAAGACAACAAATAAGTGTTGGTGAGGGTGTGGAGAAAAGGGAACCCTTGTGCACTGTTGGTATGAAGGTAAATTGGTACAGGCACTAGGGAAGAGTATGGAGGTTCCTCAGAGAATTAAAAATAGAACTACTGTATGATCCAGCAATCTACTTTTGGATATTTATCTGAAGAAAACACACACTAACTCAAAAACCTATCTGCACTCCCATTTTCATTGCAGCATTATCTACAATAGCCAAGGTACGGAAACCTAAGTGTCCATCAGTAAATGGAAAGATAAAATGTGGTACATATACACAACAGAATATTATTCAGCCTTTAAAAAAAAAAAAGGAAATCCTGCCATTTGTGCCATGGATGGACCTTGAGGGCACTGTATTAGGCACACTAAGCAAGACGCAGAAAGAGCAGTACTGCACGATCTCACTTATGATATGGAATCTAAAACAACAACAACAACAAAAACCAAGCTCAGAGATAGAGAACAGATTGATGGTTGCCAGAAGCAGGAAGAGGAGGGGGCCGGAAGGGACAACACACAAGTGAAGGGGGTTAAAAGGTACAAACTTGCAGGTATAAAATATGCCATGTAGATGTAATGTACAGCACGGTGACTATGCTAATAATATATACTGGGTATTTGAAAGTTGCCAAGAGAATAGATCTTAAAAGTTCTCACGACAACAACAACAAAAAAGCGTGTAACTATGTATGGTGGCGGACGCTAACTAGACCAAAAAAAGAAAGAGATGGCAAAATAAATTATGGCATATCAAAAAAACCAAACAAACCTGGGAGTTCCCTGTTGGCCTAGTGGTTAGGATTCCAGGCTTTCGTTGCTGTGGCCCGGGTTCAATCTCTGGTCAGGGAACTGAGATCCTGCAAGCCACGTGGCTAGCCAAAAAAACAAAAAACCAAACTCAGGCCCAGAGAAGTCAGGAGCCTCACCCAAGGCCACACAGCTTGCAGGCGGCCCGCCAGGAGAGATCCAGCCTACTGAATTCCAGCACCCCTCTCTTACCTACTTTGCTCTAAGTCTCAGTGAGAATCCACCTCCCGGAATCCAAATGCCATCAGTCTCCCCACACTGCCTGGTCCTTCCTGGACATTCACTGCCAGTAGCTCTCTTCTCCTAAACTCAACCCTGTGTCACCCCCATTTACAGATTAGGAAACTGAGGCGTGGCAAGTTTTGGTGAATCCAGCCAGTCTGATGTAAACCCACGGTTGTTGCCCACACATTAGCTGCTAGGGAACAGCTGCGGACTTTCCCAAGCACCTCCACACACTGGACCTTGTTGAATTCTCACCAGTGCTGGCAAGAAGCGGGCTGGACCCTCCCCACCGAGCAGCTGCAGAACCTGAGCACAGAGGTGAATGCCCTGCCCAGGAGCCCAAGGGGCAGATGCAAGTCAGAAACCCAGGTCTGTCAGATTCCAAAGCCTGTCCTTGCCCCGCATGAGGGCAGGATGGGGGTGACAGGCCACCCAGTACAGAAGCCCACAGATATCCAAACATACCACGGCTTTATTATTTCAATAAACTCCAAAAGCACATTTCCTGGATCTGCACGCTGAGGCAGAAGCCAGAGGCAGCGAGGCAGGGCAGCTGGGGTCCCTCCGTCCAGAGCGCGTGGGAGGCTCAAGGAGGTGGAGGTGGGGAGACAACGGCATTCCTGCGGCGGGAGGCGCAGCTCACTTGAGGCGGTAGAGGACCTTACGCTGCATGCGATGCTGGATCTCGCCCCGCCGCAGCATGAGCTGCAGGACCTTGTGGATGGCGTGCTCCGGGTATTTCTGTAGGACACGGGGTCGGATGAGGGGCGTGCCTCCCACGGAACCCCAGACACCCCTCCCTCCGGAAGCCCAGGTGCCCCGTGCTCATGGGGAACTCTCCAGCCTTCACATCCTACCTCTTCGCATCCTAAGACAGGCTCACACTTCCTGAGCGCCTACCACATGCCAGGCCCTGTTCTAAGTCTTCACATACTTGAACTCATTCTATCCCATAACATCCTTACACAGCTGGTACTGTGATCATCACCTTTCTACAGAGGAGGAAACTGAGGCACAGAGAAGCTAAGTCACTCACTCCAAGTCACACAGCAATTAAGCAGTAGAGCTGAGACCTCAGTTGAGCCCATCTGACTCTAGAACCCAAGCTCCTGACACCCCTAAACCCCTCTAAGTGTCCGTCTGCTAATCTCTCAAACGGGCGTGGTACCACCTACTGCATAAAACTGCTCTAAGGATCAAGAGGAGATGACGTACACAAAAGGGAGCTGAGCCCAGAAACTGGGATCGTCCCTATGACTTCAAAGACGGTGACAAGTTCCGCATAGCTTCTAGAAGGCCCATCCCTTCTGTATGGGGTCAAGAGCACTGTCCCCGGCGAGCTGGGTGGCTCACCCTCCTGGCTCTGCCCCTCCCTTCCCCCCACACAAAGGCCAGGCGATGCAGGGAAGGGAGAGGTGGAGGGCTGGGGAAGCCTGGGAGACTCCAGCAGGACCTCAGCCACCTCTCCCCTCCCCTAATGTGACAGAGAAAGTCACAAGGGGAGGCACACTGGGGACAGGCCCGGGCCGAGGCACAGCTGCCCCTTCCCCATCCTGGGCCTGTCTGCTGAGCAACAGGATGCGGTGTTAGGTGGGTGGGAACCAGGCCACAGGGAGCCCGCAGGACTCCCACCGGGCCCCCGGGAAGGCCCACCTGCTTGGTGAAGTCCTGGATGATGCTGTGCTCCGACACCTGGGATCCAATGGCGAAGCGGCGCTTGAGCTGCTTCTCGATGCGGCTCAGCAGCTCCTGGTCCTCCTGGCTGGTGAAGCCCTCCACCCCTGTGGGTGTGAGGAGGGAGACGGGTGGGTGGGGACCTCGGTCTGCCCACAGCGGGTAAGAGGGAGCCAGGCCCGGAAGAGAAAATGAGAGGAAGAGCGTGCCCGGGGACAACCAGGGCCTGACCGAGGAGATGACCGACAGAGACCCAGAGTCAGGGACGGGGCAGACGTGTGGGGAAGGATGCTGCAGGCAGAGGGCACAGCAGGTGCAAAGGCCCGGAGGTGGGAAAAATGCCCATCTCGATCAAAACCCGGTCGGGGGCCAGGGACGTGGCCAGAGTGGGGGCAGGTCCTGTGGGCCCTGGAGGCCCCGGCACAGGTTTTTCTTTGATTCTGGTGAGCGGAGCGGCCACTAGAGGGCTCTGAGGGCCACGAGCTGATGACAGCACCTGGCCCCCAGGCAGCTGCACAGGCAGCAGGGAGACTTCCTGGAGGAATCTACCTCAGACGGAGAGCTGGAGGGGACCCCGCAGTGACCCAGAAGGGCGCGCAGGCTGCCCCGGAGGCCACATCTGTGAGGCGCCCCGAGCAGCCCAGGCAAGCAGGCTCGTAATTCCCAACCACTGCCCCAGGATGGACCTCCCCTGCTGACCCAGGCCTGCAGAGAGGGTGGGACCGCGGTGGGGGAGCCACTGAGAGGGACGTCAAGGCTCCAAGTTGAAATGAGTCTGCAAGGCAAACTCTTACCCAGCCTGCAAAGCCCAGCTCCAGTTTCACTGCCAGGAAGGCCCTCCAGGGCAGAGACTGAGTCATCTTCCCCAAGGGGACGGCGGGGCGCTCAGACCCCACCCACCTCCCTGGCTCCAGCCACACTGGCCCTTGAACACGCGGAGCCTGCTGTCCTTGGGGTCTTGCCACTCAGCCCTCGCTCTACGTGTGGTGCCCAACCCCACACTCCGGGGAGCCATGTGTCCTCACTCACGCCAGTCCCTGCTTCCTGCCACCTCCTCAGAGCCCATCCGGGACCACCCGAGGGGCAGGGGATCCCTCCCCAACATTCCTGACCTGCTGGACTTCTCCCCTCCGCGCTCTTTACCCCGAGCTTGATTTTGTTTGCCTCTTTGCAGTGTCTCCCCCGTGGAGAAAGGGGGCCTCACAAGGCGTGGACTTAAAAGATCTACTCACTCCTAGACTCCCAGCACCTAGAACAGCCCGGCAAATTCTAAGTACTAAGTTCCTGCTGGGGAAGGAATGAATTCGTCCCAGGGGAGCCTGGCACAGAATCAGTGCTCCGGAAGGTGCTCAGAGGCTGAGCCTGAAGCAGGCAGCAGGACTTGCGGCAGTCTGAACTCCGCTGGCCTCGGGGTCAAGAGACCTGCATTCTAGCTGGGCGAACGGTGACCTTGGGCACTGTGAAAAGGCCTCTTTGGGTGTCAGTTTTCCCATCTCTAGGAGGTGAAGGGCTAAGTGCCCAGCCTGGCTTCTGGGGGTTTTGAGGGCAGCTGTAAGTGAAACGGAGGAAGAGCTCTGGAAGCACTCAAATGGTTACGGCTCAAAAACAGGGGTGCAAGCAGACTTCCCTGGAGGTCCAGTGGTTAAGTCTCCATGTTACCACTGCAGGAGGTGCAGGTTCGATCCCTGGTCAGGGAAATTCCACATGCTGCGTGGTACAGCCAAAAAAAAAAAAAACAAAAAACGGGTGCCAACTACCATTCTTAATGGATGATAAAATTGTGAATTATAATAATGAACTGGGTCAAAAGAATTGTGCTCCAGAGTCTGGAGAGAGGCTGTTCTTCCCATCTTGGGGGAAAATGGCTGGTGGGGGCTGGGGACAGGAGAGGGGCTTATTCCCAGGAGGAAGCGCGGAGAAGCAAATGCAGAGACGCAACAAGCACAGCAGGTGTCCAGCATGAGCCCTGCCCACGGAGCCCACAGGCCACCCGAGTCTGTGTCCCTGCATCTGCTCACCTGACAGGGTGCCGGACAAGGCGGCGTCCAGCGTGGACACCTGGAAGAGCCTCAGAGCCTCCTCCACGTCCGCCTCCGTGGCGAAGGGCTGCAGCTTCATCTTGCTGAGGGCCTCAGCAATGCGCACGATGGCCTCCAGCTGCCTGTGTGGGAGCGACGGGACGCCAGGGCGGACTCAGCCCATCTTCTCTCCCCATCCCACCCTGACCTCCAGGAGGTGCCTGTCCCAGGCAGTTAAGACTACAGGGGAGACTGCTGGCCGTCCCCGTGATCCATCTCTCTCAGTAACAGAACCCCGACTTCTATTCTAGCACGTGGCGCACACCTAAAAGACATTTCCCAGACTCTCTTGCGTCTAGGTGTGTCTGTGTGACTAAGATGTGGCCAGTAAGCTGTAAGTCCAAATATTTTACGGGAACTTCAGGAAGTGTCCTTAAAAGATGGACCTTTCTTTTTCTTCCTCTCCAGCCACCTGGAATGTGGCGGTGATGGCTGGAGTTCCAGCAGCCATCTTGGACGATGAGGATAACGGTGAATCTGAAGGAGCCCAGCTTGCTGATGACTGAGGAGCCATCACATA
The DNA here is from genome assembly GCF_949987535.1 of Balaenoptera acutorostrata. Lineage (NCBI taxonomy): Eukaryota > Metazoa > Chordata > Mammalia > Artiodactyla > Balaenopteridae > Balaenoptera > Balaenoptera acutorostrata. The sequence continues at coordinate 12,719,622 of NC_080074.1, forward strand.
GGTAGGGCTACCTACCCTCAAATGTTTTTACAGAAGAGGGAAATAAACTCCCAATTTACTTAAGCTACTTCATGTGGGTTTTCTATCACATACAGCCAAATCCACTTCTAACTAATCAGTGCTGGAAGCAAGATTCAAACGAGATAGGTTCAAGCTCTTAGTCACTCTACTGTATAAACTCACAAGAGTGACAAGAGCTAACAGTTGAGAAAACTGAGGTCCAGAAAAGGAAAGCAATTTCCCTGCAGTCACACAGTGGGCTGGAGGCTAGGACCAGGTCTCCTGACTACCAGCCTGGACCCTCCTTCACCCTCAGGCTTCCCGGCGATGGGGGAAGCTAGACCGAATTCAGAAGAAAGGGTTCCAGATTTTCTCAACAGTAAACAAACCAAGAGATACAGGTAATCAGGGAGGCCACTGTTTTCACTCCCAAAGGAGTGCTCCCTGCCCAGCAGCCCTGACCATGGCCTGCAACACGCAGTCAGCAACAGCCCCAGCCCCAGGCTTGCTGGGCACATCGTGCCTTGTAAACCGAGGCCATCTGCCCAGCCCGGCACTGGTCCACCCGCCTGCTCACCGCACAGTGATGGGGATGCTCGAGCGGCGGTCACTGTCCCTTTCGTGCTGACGGGCCCCGCTCCGCATGATGATGTACCGGTTCTTCAGCTTCTCTGCAGCCCCTGCCGACAGCCGAGGGCCACACTTCCTGCAGGATGGGTAGTGGCTGCCATGAGGCCAGGAAGAAATCTTGGGGTACCCACCCCATCCCCGGCCCTCTGCTGGCTTGCAGACATATGCTTTCCGGGCCCACCAGACGGTGGCCTCACAGCGGTCCTCCCCCCAACACACTGAGGGGCAAGATGCACAATGACACCCACAAGAGGCTCACAGAGACCCCTGTCCAGGGCAGGGAGCACGCCAGACTGGGGGTGGGGGAGGGTAGCAGCAGGGGTGTCTGCTCAGGATCTACCCCCACCCTATCCCCACCAGCCCGCGGCCCCGCCCCAGCCAACTGAACTGTCACTGATTTAAGGGAAGCCTTAGATCACCTAATCCAATCCTCATTCTGAGGATGAGGTGAGCAAGGCCAGAGGGAGGGAGGAAACTCCCCATAAGCCACGTGGGACCTGGCATCAATGGAGGACTAGAATCTGGGGCTCTCAGACTCACACCCAAGGGCCCAAGCCTCTGAGGACAGGGCCACGAAGAGCTCAGGCATGACAAAGACCCAGGTACCAGTGGGCACCGCACCACCCATCACCCAGGAGGAAGCGGTGAGTAGGGACCCACCTGAATGCAGCACTTCACCTCCCACTAGAAAGGCACTCAAAGATCCCTCCACCCTTGGGTTTTAGTTCCAATAAGAGACACCTCAGGTGTGTGTCCAGAATCTTGGTACAGGGGCTAAAAGCACAGCCTTTGGAGCCAGGTACCTGGGTTCAAGTCCTGGCTCCACTACCTCCTGTCTGTGACCCTGGACAAGTTAACCTTTCTTTGCCTTGGCTTCCCCATCTGTAAAATGGAATAATAATATACCAACCTCATAGGTCTGGGGAGAGGGATGGTGTTTACCTATACATAAAACTCTCAGGATAACATCTGGTACAGAATAATTACTATGTGTATGACTATTGTCATCGGCCATCTATGAGAATAACAATATTTAAGGTTGCAGCTGGCATTTACTGAGTATTTACCTGGTGCAGGGCTGTGCCACTCACTCATCATTTTCTGTGATCCTTACAAAACCCCTAGGACACAACCACCCAGGGAAAGCGAGGCTCAACTGACTTGCCCAAGGTCACACAGTGGGGGCAGGAGTTACCCAGAGCCCATGTCCACAATGCCTCCCTGCACGCCAGAGTCAAGGGGGTCTTCGAGACCATCTAAATTCTTTTTATTTTTTTGGCCTCGCCGTGCAGCATGCAGGATCTTAGTTCCCCGACCAGGGATTGAACCCATGCCCCCTGCATTGGGAGCGTGGAGTCTTAACCATTAGACCGCCAGAGAAGTACAGAGACCATCTAAATTCTCCACCTTGGCTTCAGAGATGGAGAAACTGAGGCCAAGAGCCACTGAGCGACTGTGCGGGGTCAGGAAGGAGCAGAGCTAAAGTCCTCAGGGCCTGATCTCAGGCCTCCTGAATGGGGCTCTCTCCCACCCCAGGGCAGCCGGGCAGTCCCGCCCCCGTGGGGCCTGCATCCGGGACTCACGCGCGGCAGTAGGCGATGAACTTCTTTAGCTTGGTCAGGTCGATCTCGCCCTCCACGGCCTGGGTCTGTGTCAGCGCGCTCACGTGCAGAGTGATGACGTGTTTGGCCAGCATCTGGGAGGCGGAGGGGACACGGGGTCAGCCCGCAAGGCTTCCCAAGCCAGGTCCCAGCACAGAGGTGGAGCAGGCAGGGAGGGAAGAGCTGCCAGGGCTAGAACTGGTGGGGAGGAGGAGGCCCTCTCTTTTCCTGGGGGTTGTCAGCTGGTAAGACAACATCCCAGAGCTGCCAGGCCCTTCTCTGCCACCACGAGGCGTGCAGCGGCCTGAGAACAAGCCTCCAATAAGGGAGGCCAGGCCGAGCGGCAGACACAGCGGCGCCCAGACAACCCAGAGACCTGACCCAGCCGAGCCTCGCACCTCCAGGCTTGTCCATTACATAAGCGCTGGAGTTCCCTTCAGAAGCTGACTGACCGGAACTGGGGTTCTAGTACTTGCATCCAAAGGTCAACCCCCTCATTTCACACAGAAGGGACCGACACCCAGGGAATGACTGACCCCCAATCTCACGGCACATCGAGCACGGGAGAGGCAGGACCCGGGACGCCCAGTGCAGCGCTCTTGGAATCCACAACCCCGCCTCCTTGGTGGCCCACTCATGGGCCGATCTGGTGGCCAGGACTTCGGGTCAAGCCCCTTGTCTGCCCACCCTCGCCCCCCGACCCCCAGAACCGCGGGCCTGGCTGGAGTCCAGCCCCCCACGCACCATATCCCTCTCCTCGTTGTGCTCGTCCTTGACGATGAAGATCATGTCGAAACGGGACAGGATGGTGGGCATGAAGTCGATGTTGTCCTCCCCCTTCGTCTCGTCCCAGCGGCCAAACACCGAGTTGGCAGCAGCCAGGACGGAGCAGCGGGAGTTGAGGGTGGTGGTGATGCCGGCCTGACAGGGAAGCGTGGGGGGCAGCAGAGAACAGGGAGATGAGAACGCGGGGTCACGGCCCTCTCAGGTGTGCACACCCCTGCCTACACGCACGCACGCACGCACACACAGAATTCCAGGACCACTGCTGCGGCCGACAGAGGCCGGGCCGCTCAGGGCAGCCTGAGGACGCGCCCGGAACAGCTCTGCCAGGCTGGACCAGGGACGATGCTCACCTTGGCAATGGAGATGGTCTGCTGCTCCATGGCCTCGTGGATGGCCACGCGGTCGTCTTCGCGCATCTGTGTAGGAGAGAGAAACGTCCACCAGATCCAGGTGAGGGGCCGGGGCACGGTGGCAGCAGGAAACCCTACAGGAGCTACCATTCCCAAGTCCCGACCCTGTGCCAGGCCGATGGCAGGAACCGGGTCACCTCTAGTCACGGGGACAGCGTGTGGGCTTGGCTCTCCTCTCCCCATTCTCAGGTGCAGAGACTGAGGCTCGGAGAGGTTTAGCTACTTCCCGATAATAACGGGAGGTCTCCACGTCAAAGGTGGTTTCTGCCGTCCGAGCACAGAAGGCCACACCCCCAGCCCACGGCCAGCAGGCGCCACCACCTCACCCTGCCAGGCTCACCTTGTCAAACTCATCGATACAGACGACCCCACCATCAGCCAGGACCATGGCCCCGCCCTCCATGATGAAGTTCCGGGACGAAGGGTCCCTCATCACCGAGGCTGTCAGGCCGGCCGCGCTGCTGCCTTTCCCAGACGTGTACACCTGGGGGAGGGAGGCGGGAGGGTCAGGGCCCATCATGGCTCCACGCTGACCCAGTAAGTCAAGGGGCACCGGGAGCTAGGGCTCAACCAAGGTCACACATCACAGCTGGCTGCAGAGCACAGACAATCTCAGTGTTCCTCCTGATGGGGGGGCCACCCCAGCCCCGGCCTGGCGGTTCTCCCACAGGGGAGCGTTCACATCCATCGCTCACCTGAACCCCACGACTGTCCCATGAAGCAGCCCCCAGGGGCCCGGCTCACGGAGGAGCAAACTGAGGCCGAGAGGAGAGCAGTGACACCGTTCCAGGGGGCCTCAGGGCTGCGTCGACTCCTGACTCCCAGGAAAGGCATCCCCACCCTCAGTCCCTTGTCATCTATTGCTATCGATGTTAAGACTTAGCGGATGGATAAACTGAGACTCAGAGAGATTGGGTGACTTGCTCAAGGCCCACGGCTAATTACCAGCCAGGCTGAGACCAAACAAACCCCATCCAGTCCAGCACTCCACCCGCTGCCCCAAACCTACACACGCCGTCGGTCCCCTTCCTCCTCTATCCTCTGCGGCCCCGCCCGCAGCCTTCCTCTCCACGGCGCAGCTAAGGTGGACAGAGGTCACCCTGGGCACTCACCCCGATGGGAGAGCACTTCTCCACAAACTTCAGCAGCTGGGACTTAGCCGTCCCCGGGTCCCCCAGCATCAGCAGGTTGATGTCTCCTCGGCGAGTGAGGCCGTCGGGGAGCCTGGGGGAGGACGGGCAGGCGGGCCAGGGGAGCAAGGCGAGAAACCCAGGGCTGGTTGGTCACAGCGGTCTGGCTGTCGGCCCCCCGGCCTGTCATGAGGCTCAGAGCAGGGGGGGAGGCGGCGGCTCTGGCCTGAGAGCCACGTTCATGGCCAGCTGTGTCCCCTAGCCTCATCCGTGGTGACTTGCCTCCAAGGGAGGGGAGGGTCAGAGGAAATGGCACTCAGAGCTGGGCTCGGGCACACACAGTGGGCATCTGATGAACACCCCCCCCCCCACCCAGCTGGAAAGGAGAGAGAGGGAACCACCAGCGGGCTGCACGTGGTACTGTGGAGCGGACACCGCGAGGGCAGGCTCTGGGCCCCAGCGCGTGTGCCTGTGAGCAGGTCCCTTTAGCTCTCTATGCCGCAACTTCCTCATCTATGAAATGGATTCAACTGTAGCTTTCTCACAGGGCTAATCTGGGGACTGACTGGGTTGGAAACACATAAAAGCACTCAGAAGAACGTCTGGCACATGGTAAGAACTCGGTAACTGGCAGCTGCTAATAATATTATTACTTCCTTTACCTCTACTATTTTACTTTAAAAGGACGCGACGTCCCGAGTATGAGGCTTTCACCCATCTTATTCATGTGGAGACGGGTTCAGAGAGGTGGTGTCTCTTGCCCAAGGTCGCAAGGTAAATAAGCAGCTATCAGAGATGTCACCCGGGACTCAAGACTCCAAGCCCAGAGCTCTCCCCTGCATTGGCCAGGCTCCTCACACTCGCCAAGTCCCCAGCCTAGCCAGGGCCGGGCAACTGCTCCGGAGGAAGGGTGTGGGCCAGCCCCCAGCCGGCTGGCAGCGAGCCTGGGAGTGGGGGAGGGTGCCTGAGAGGAGCAGGCGGGGCTGAGGGTCCTGGGCAAATGAAAAGAGCATTCAAGTCCTGACCATCTGGCAGCTGCCCTCCTGCGGGCAGGTCACTCGTTCCCCTCCCCGGACCTGGGGGGCCTGGACACCCACCTCTTTCGGGAACCCCCGAAGAGCAGGCAGGCGATGGCCTTCTTCATGTCTGTGCCCCCGAAAATGGAGGGGGCGATGCTCTTGGAGATGACCTCGTAGACGTTGGGGAGGGCGGCCAGGCGCCGGAACTCCTCCTCCTCCTGCGGGGTCACGGCCCCAGCAAAGCTGCGGCCTGGGCGGGCAGAGCAGGGGGGTGCGTGAGCGCCCTGAAGGAGAACCTGCTGCCTGTGGCCCACCACCCTGGGCCGGCCCAGGGCCTCCCAGAGGGCAGGGCCCTCGGAGCCGGGCAGCACAAGCGTCAGTCTGAGCAAAGACAGAACCCCAGGTCTCCACACCAGGCGTGCGCCTGTGTGTTCCAGGGTCCAGTGAGCAAGCGGAAGAGTGTGGAGGGCGGGGGGATGATCTGGGGAGGGCCAGGTGACAGGGGCCCTCAGGGACACCTTCCATCTTGCCGACGGGGGTGACGTGGTGTCTCTGGTTAGAACAGCACCGCTCACCCGGCTGCCGTGCGGGACAGAGCGCAGGGGCAAAGGTGGAGACAGGGAGACCGGGACGAGGCCCACCAACAGCCCAGGGGAGGGACGACTGGGGTTCGGCCCAAAGCACACTCACTGGAGCCATCTGTGTCCACCTGGATGCCCAGGACCCGGATGTAGGCGCTCCGGATGCCCACGCCCACCCTGTCGCGGCCCCTGCTGGCGGTCAGGCCAAACTTCTTGATGGAGTAGATGCCCATGATGGTGACCCTGTTCCCAGGGACGACCTTGTCACACAGGTACCTGAGAGGAGGATGGGCAGGAAGAAGGTGAGAGGCTGGTGGGGGCAGGGAGCCCCCGGCTCCCCCGAGCCCGTCACGCTCGCCGCCCATCCACCTCGGCATCTCTACACGAGGCCCCACGGGCTGGCTCCAGCCCCCGCACCCCCCAGGGCCCCCTCCCTCTCACCACAACCCAGCCCATGCTTGGACGGCCCAGCTGCTGGGAGGAGGACAGGCCTCGGTCATGGGGGTGGCCTGACCCCTCCACCGGCCTCAAGAGTTCGTCCGTTATGCTGGCTGGAGTTGGGGGGCGCCCACCCCAGCCCCTCAGGTGCCCCGCCTCCATCTCATCTGCTGTCAGACGCGTTGCAGGGCCCCCCTTGGCCATCTCGGGGGAAGCCTTCCTCCTCACGCCCTCCCAGCCTCCCTGCAAGGGCCACGCCCCGCTTCTGCCTCTTTTACGGCTCCACAAGCTCAGTCAAGTCATTTTGCCTCTGGATTTTAATTTCCTCTTTAAGAAGAAAAAAGACGTTGAGGGACATCCCTGGTGGTCCAGTGGTTAAGAATCCGCCTTCCAACGCAGGGGACACGGGTTCGATCCCTGGTTGGGGAACTAAGATCCCACATGCCGCGGGGCAACTAAGGCCGCGCGCCACAACGACTGAGCTCGCACGCCACAACCAGACAGAAGCCTGAGAGGCGCAACAAAAGATCCCACACGGCGCAACAAAGATCCTGTGTTGCCGCAACTAAGACCCAGCACAGCTAAATAAATAAATATTAAAAAAATATATATATACATGTATATATAGAGAGAGAAACAGGGAAGTCTCTGAGCCCCTCCAGCCTGTACAGCACAGAAAGGACACTGCGGCATGTATCTGTACTCTGCTGCTTAGAAGCTGTGTGACCTCTCTGAGCCTGGGAGGGGATGATAAAGTGATCTGACCTGCTGGGTTACTGTGGGATCAAATGAGCTACGAGACCCAAAAGTGCTTTATCCACCAGAGAGTCACATCCCCTAAGGGACCCTCACTGTCGTTGTTAATGTTCTATGGCTCCCCTCTTCCCAGACCCCACTTCCTCAGCTTTGAATAATCTAATCACAGACCATCTGAATAATCTAATAAATACCAAATATTGAATCTGTGTTAAGGAATTGTGCTAGAGACACAGTGTAGAGGACAAATGTATGGACACCAAGTGGGGGAAAAGGGGGGTGGGATGAATTGGGAGATTGGGATTGACATATACACACTAATATGTATGAAATAGATAACTAACGAGAACCTGCTGTATAGCCCAGAGAACTCCACTTCTCTATACAGTAAAACCTAACACAACATTGTAAAACAACTATATCTCAACTAAAAAAAAAAGAAAAAAAGAAAAAGGAAACGTGCTACACACTCAACATGCATTTTCCAATTTAAACCTCCCAGCAGCCTGATGAGATTAAGGCCTGTCACTGTCCCCATTCTCCTGGTAAGGAGACTGAGGCTCAGAGAGCCCATGTAACTTGCTCAAGAGCCTGACCTCTACACCTTCCACAGCCACTAAGGAAGCTACTGACCTACGGACGCCCTCCTCCGAGAAACGTGCAGCACAGACCATCTGCACGCGACGTCGGGGTGCAGGAGCCCAGGTGAAGAAGCTACTGACCTACGGACGCCCTCCTCCGGGAAACGTGCAGCACAGACCATCTGCACGCGACGTCGGGGTGCAGGAGCCCAGGTGAAGAAGCTACTGACCTACAGACGCCCTCCTCCGAGAAACGTGCAGCACAGACCATCTGCACGCGACGTCGGGGTGCGGGAGCCCAGGTGGAGAAGCCCAGTCCACACCTCCACACCTTCCTCCCAGGTCACCAGGAGGGCACCGGGCTGGCCCAGCACCCTCTCCCCCTTTCCAATCACCCAGCAACATCCAAGGAAGAATCTTAACAGAAAGCCTGGGGTGGGCGTCAGGCTGGAAAGAGGCTCCCCCAGCTACTGGCTGTCCGGCTCTGGGCCTCCCAGTTCTAAGAGGGCTGCGGAGACCCTGCAGGAAGAACGCAGGCTGGCAGCCCAGCCCCTCCACTCGCTGAGCCGGTCACACATCCTCGTCTGCAAAGAGGGGTGGACCCGCCCCTGCAGATCATGGGGAGACGAGACGAGAGGAAGCACGGGGGCAGCACCAGGCACGGAGCAAGTGTGCTGTAACCAGCTGTCCTCCCCCGTACCCCGCCGCGCTCAGCCGGCCACTCGCGGCACCCGACTCAGGGGCACGGCCAGGGAGCCGGCTCACCTGTCGCAGTAGAGCTGCATGTGTCTGGGCATCTCGCCATGGGGCACCGCATCCGGCAGCTCCTGCAGCTTCAGGGTCTGGAAGTCCACGCACTTGCACTTGTCCGGCATGATGAAGTACGGATCCAGCGGGCACTTGGGGCGCCCGGCCTGATCCCTGTCGGTGGGGAGGGGAAGGGTCACCAGAGCTGCCCCCAGAGCCCCAAGGCCAGGAGTCGGCGACAGGACTGGCCAGCAACAAGCCAGGGGTCTCCAGGACCCCGGGAGAAGGCCCTGAAGGAGGGCAGCTCAGCGGGGGATACCCACAGGGCTAGGAGTGGGGAGACCTGCTCTGAGCCTGGCTCTCCCATTAACCTGCTGCGAGGCAGACAAGTCACACTCCCAGCCCTCCCGAGGGGGTCTCAGTGTCCCCACAGGTGAAGAGGGGCCAAATCGCCAGTGACCTTTCCAGCCCCCCACTCAGATCCCAGGCTCTGCCAGTGAGGGTCTGGGCGCCTCAAGACCCCGCTCCGGGTTCCAGGCGTCCACGCACCTCGACATAGTGAAACCACTATCCCACTGTTACAGCAGCGTTACTGCAAAGCACTGACTTTGTGCCGGGCACTATTCGATGCACCGGGGACACAGCCGTGAACAAAAAGTCCCTGCTCTTCTGGAGCTCAAGTTCTGGTCATGGGAGGCCAAGAACGCCAACCGGCAGATAACCACACACCAGGACAACAGAGGTACCATCAAGGAGATGGGTCTGCAAGAGGGACACGCGCCCCAAGCCTAAGGGGGAGGGGCGGGGAGGCACCCCTGTGAGGTGACATTGGAGGAGAAAGCTGAAGGAAGCAGGGAGGTCACAGACTTTGGAGGTCAGAGGAAAGAAAGTTCCGGGCGGAGGAGCAGCAAGTCCAAAGGCCCTGCGACAGGAGCGCGCTCAGCATGTTCCAGGAACAGCAGGGAGGCAGGGAGGCTGGGCCGAGAGAGGAGGGAGGACAGGAGGCCACAGGGAGCCAGGAGCAGACCGAGGAGGGCCACGCAGGCTGAGATGGGACTTGTCTTTGGGAGAGGCGGAAACGGCTGAATCGCCTGCAGTGTAAAGGGTCACCTGGCTGCCAGGGGGTGGAGAGACTGGGGGATGAGGGTGGGCGGGCGCAGGGGGCACCAGGGCACCACGCCGGGTGAGGGATGACAACAGCGTGGAGCAAGGAGACGTGCCAAAGGGGGCGAGAAAAGACCCGATTCTCCACATACAAACTTAAGGGCAGAGCGGAAGGGCCTCCTGATTGTTTGGATACAAGATAGGAAAAAACACCACGAGACCAAGGATTTGGACCCGAACACCTGAAAAGATGGCCTTCTCATTTGGGATAGGGGTCGTGCTGCAGGAGGGCAGATCTTGGGATGGGATGGAATCTGCCACACAGGGTGTGGGGCTTGTGCAAATCTGCGATGCCCAGTAGACACCCAAGCGAGAGTGTCCAGCGGGCAGCTGCATGTGAGGCTGGGGTTCAATGGAAACACACATTTAAGTGTCCTCTGCACACAGATGGTATTCAAAGCCCGAGACAGGCAAGGGGATTAAGTATAGAGAAAAGAAGGGTGGCTGAGGCCTGAGGTCAGGAAGCTGAGGGGAACTAGCAGCCAGAGAGGGTAGGGGCCCTTGAGATCAGGGGTCAGCAATGGTTTTCTGTAAGGAGCCAAAGACAAATATTTTCAGTTTTGTGGGCCATGAGGCCACACATTCTGCCTCCGAAGCGCAAATGCAGCCATAGGCAATGTGTAAACGAAGGAGCCTGGCATGTTCCTGGGCCTTCCCTCCAGATCTGCCCCAGCGAGCCAAGGTTTGCTGTAGAAGACTCCAGGTGGGCTCCCAACCCTGGTTCCCAGCACAGGTTGTCTGGGCGCCCTGGAGGGACAGAACTCACCACTGCAGAGGGACGCCACCGCCCCAGGGCATCAGGTCTGCCCCAGGCCCACAGGGCACACCGCTGCCCCAGCCCCTCCCTGCTGCACGTGGTGCAGGCCGGGTCCTCCTCCTTCACATCTCCGCTCAGATGTCACCCTGTCACCCCCACCGTGCCGCAGGGCCATGCAGAGCCCACTCACGTGTTGCACTTCCTGGGCAGGGCGTAGCCCTCCAGGCCGGGGCGCATGGCGACGTTGGTGAGGGTGTTGCGGCAGCTGCGGCACTGGACAGAGATGCGGGTGGCCTTAGCACGGACCCCAGAGGCGGAGATGATGATGCCGGGGATCTTCACCAGGTGCGACATCGTGTCCGACTGCAACAGAGCCACGGGGAGGGTGGCTGGTTAAAGGGAGCCAGGAACACCTGAGATCACGTAGGAGAATCTTTTTCTAACGTGTACTGAAGTATTCAGGGATACAGGACCGTGTCTGTAACTTACTTTAAAATACTTTAGCAGAGGGCTTCCCTAGTGGCGCAGTGCTTAGGAATCCGCCTGCCAATGCAGGGGACACGGGTTCGAGCCCTGGTCCAGGAAGATCCCACATGCCGCAGAGCAACTAAGCCCCGTGGCACCACAACTACTGAAGCCCACGCGCCTAGAGCCCGTGCTCCGCAACAAGGGAAGCCACCGCGATGGGAAGCCCATGCACCGCAACGAAGAGTAGCCCCCGCTCGCCGCACGTAGAGAAAGCCCGCGCACAGCAACGAAGACCCAACACAGCCAAAAATAAATAAATACATAAATAAATTTATTTTAAAAATAAATAAAATAAAATACTTTAGCAGAAAAAAGAAGAAAGCAAATAAGGCAAAATGTTAACAGCCATTAAATCCAGGCAGAGGTAGATGGGGTTCATTACACTATTCTCACTACTTTTGTGTATGTGATTTTTTTTTTATAATAAAAAGCAAAAAACAAGAAAAGTTCCTTTCATCATCATCTCTTCTTCCCTCTCCCAGGAGCTTTTCTGGGACACACAGGCAGGCTACAGGTTCGTGCTGAGGCCCCCTCAAAGCCCAGAAGGTGGGGAGGGGAGCAGAAGGGGAAAGGTGCGGGAAGGAGGCTGCCCCCCCCAATAAGTGAGACCAGAGGCATGTGTTGCTGCCACGGCCCAGGGGACCTCAGAACTGCTGAAATCCCCCGCCAGAGCTTGTCTTCTGGAAATCTACAAGC